>NW_024080727.1:286847-989774 GCF_003009895.1 Hyaena hyaena | reverse complement strand
GAGACAGCGTGAGCAGGGGAGGGTCAGAGAGAGAGGGAGTCACAGACTGAAACAGGCTCCAGGCTCTGAGCTGGCAGTCAGCACAGAGCCCGACGCGGGGCTCGAACCCACGAACCGCGAGATCATGACCTAAGCGAAAGTCGGACGCTCAACCGACTAAGCCACCCAGGCGCCCCATCAAATCAGAACTTTTTAACCAAAGAAAAAGAAACACTAAAATTATAAGCCACAAGAAAAGCAAACATTTCACAGACATGAGCAAGCCTAAAGGCTAATGTAAAGGAATAAATCATATGTCAACCAAAGGGTTAGAAGTACAAATCTTTTTCGCAAAAGAGGTAAGGGACAGTAACCAGAGAATTTCACATAGATTCAAATTCAAATTGCATATTATCATTATTATTAAGTAGGTTTCATGCCTAGTGTGGGGCCCAATGAGGGACTTGAACTCATGACCCTATAATCAAGACCTGAGGTAAGATCATGAGTCAAATACAAACAACTGAGCCACCCAGGCACCTCTAGTTGCATATTATCTTAACCCAAGTTAGTTAACATAAATTATCTGTAAATATACAAAGTAGTGAAATAAGCATACTCTAACTAAACAATGTATCACTTATCAAACCCCGTAAGTACAAACTGTACTGGAAGAAATGAAAACCTCTTTCTTTCCAAGCCTCCTGGTCAGGCATTTTCTGGTGTTCCATACTGATGTGAAGTCCAGGTGTCAGACATTACTGTGCCCTTGCAAAGAGGTGAGAGGTTTAATATACAACCCCTGTTTATTGGTCAAAACCAAAAAAATTCAAGAGAGGTAAAATAAAACAAGAATTCTATTCTTACTACCCAGCCATAACCACTGTTACTATCTTAGGGTCCAATTGATGTCAAAATAAATTCAAATGTGAATGCCCTGGTTTCTTTTCAAATGCATTGGTCTAACATGCTAAAATGTTACACTGGGGGGCGCCTGGGGGCTCAGTCGGTTAATCGTCTGACTTCGGCTCAGGTCATGATCTCACAGTTCGTGGGTTCGAACCTTGTAATGGGCTCTGCGCTGACAGCTAGCTAAGAGCCTGGAGCCTGCTTTGGATTCTGTGTCTCCCTCTCTCTCTGACTCTCCCCTGCTCTCTCTCTAAGAAATAAATTTAAAAAAAATTTTTTTAAAGTTTTTAATGTTACACTGGGTATATGAAAGCTTAGCAATTCACAATGAACTATAGGCATATTCCTAGAGTACAAAGGAGCAATTCATGTTTACTTTTAATTATTTTACTCTGTTTTACCTTACAAATAACTAAGCAAATACTGAAGAATCACAAACTTTGCTTTATTTTCTTCCTAAAGAAGGTAGTGGTTAATCCAATTAGAGATTTTCCTTAAATTATTGATAAATGTGACTGCAAGCCCATTAATTACATTCTTTCTTTACACATCAGGTTAAGCTTTGATAACTACCAGTAAGGCATTTCCACATTCCCCAGATGCAAATTTTATCACAAATGCATCCTCAGTCTCCATGTTATGGAAAGGATAAAGCTAAAAGCAACAAAATATAAATTTAAAAGAAAACACCCTAAAGGAAACTTTCCCATTTGGACCAATTTGATGGTTTCATTTTATATTTTGAAAATATTCCCAGGTCCTTATACCCTTACTATCACAGCCAGAATGATTTACTAGAAGAGAAAAAAAATGCAGGTGAAATATCCATGAATACCCCAAATGGTGGCATTTATAGAAAGTTAAATTATAAGAGTGTCATATAAAACAACAAACACCAAACCTAAACTACAAATATAGTATATACTGATGACCAGTTCCTAACAGGCAATGATTCTTGCCAATGGAAATCCTTGGGAGAAGCCTATTTCCTATTTAGACCTCATAATTAGGTGCTTTTTAACCTAAAGGTTAAAAATTAAATTGCATTGCACAATTGTATTTCTTCAACATCTGGACTGGGTACATGCCATAATTTCTAAGAGTGATATTCAGACACCTTGTACTCACAACCTGAGAAACTCAATCCACAAACATGCCGGAGAGGAAAGGCTACTCTGGATGTAAAGACTGCTTTCAGTCGTGGGGCACAGACAGCCGGCATCTGTCCTCCCTTCCTCTGTGGGGACAGACGGGTGGCCTGGCTCCAACTGCCTGCCTCATCTAGTGAGGTGTGACCACATACCCTAGTCCCCTCCCAGAGAGTGAATGGAAGCGATATGCTCCCCTTCCAGCTGGTGCCTCTTCAAGGCCTGGCTCTGTGTCCTCAGGCTCTTGTCCCCGCAGCCCCATAACCATGCGGTTGAGGAGGATGCCGCAGGCAATGGGAGGGAAGCAAAAGGAGAACGTGGGTCCCTAAATGACCGTGAGGAACAGAGTCCCTGCTGTTCTGGAATGCCTACCCCCAGCTCCGCTGCATTCCTCAGGTGTCCGCTACAGTGTCAGCCCTTCTGTAAGTCACAGAAGTCATCAATTTGCCTACATATTAAACGCATAAGCCAATGAAGAAACTATGATTTAAATCCAACTTTGCAAAATGACATCTCACAAAAAAAGCAGGACAACTATTATTTTCTGAGTAGTATTTTACATACTATTCCATGTAATCTCATGCCAGCCCTCAGGACAGGTGACTCTTGAGCAGCATGGGCCCGCTTACGCACTGATTGGTTTCAGATAAATACAGAACCGTCCTGCAAATGTATTTTCTCTTCCTTCTGATTGTCTTAACATTTTCTGTTGTCTCGCTTACGTTATTGTAAGAATATAGTACCTAACATATATACAACGTGTGTTAATCCACTATTTGTTACTGGGAAAGTTTCTGATCAAGAACATGGTATTAACAGTTAAGTTCTGGGGGAGTTAAAAGTTACACACAGGTTTGCAGCTGCAGGTGGATTTCTGACTGTCAGGGTACCCCTACCCCTCAGCATTGTTCAAGGATCAACAGGATTATTCCCATTTTACAAGGGAGAAAAGGGCCAAACTGACAAGGAAACAAAGAGTAACAGCAAAGTCAAAACCCAAATATCACTTCTGCAACTAGATCAGAGGTCGGCAAACGTGGCCCTGGGGCCACCACCCCAGAGTGGCCTGCTGCTTGTGAAAAGTTTCACCGGAACACAGCTATGTGCATTCACTTAGCTGCTGTCTCTTGGCTGCGTTCATTGAGACTGAGACCTTACGCTGCACCAACACCTAAAATACCTACTGTCTGGCCCTTGACAGAAAAAGCCCACTAATCCCTCATCTAGGGCCATTCATCATCACTGTGACTCCTTTAATAGAGGTAGGCCAGGCACGTGCAGACTCGGCCTACACAACAGGTCTGTTCCCAGGTTCTCCCCACATGGTTCAGCCTCCCGTCTCCTTGCCCTCTGCTCCCTGACCCCACACCCCCCTCTCTTGACCAGTGTCAGGTTGTATCTCGCCCACACACCACGTCACATCTGTGCAAGTCACCACCTCTGTCTTCCTGCCTTTCCAGTGCTAGCAGAACTCATTCCAAAAAAGTAATTTCAAAGTCAAAATTTTATAAGAGTTGTTCAGAAACAAGCATATTTGATTCAAGCTAAATTAAAAACCTGAAAGCAAGAACACCAGAAGCAGAAAACACAATGAATCAAATTCTGAGTGCCTTATACTTTGTGGCATACATTCATTCTACTTTAGTTTTATGCATAAAAGGCAGTTTCAAGAAACTAAAAACAGATACAGCGCTCCTCAAAATAGAACCCTCAAAGACCACAAACCAGCAGAGTGTGTTCATTCTACGGCTGCTTCTAACCAGCTTTCCAGCTACATCAGCAACTGCATAGGAATGAGTCACAAAAGCTCTCGGAAGCATCACTGTGAAAAAGGTGCAAAAACGAAGTGACTTCATACACACAGTGCATTTCATACAACAAATATTTTGTGTATACCCACTGTCCGCCGGGCAGAGCTGTGCAGCTAGTTACCCAATACTCTGTAGCTTAAGAAACTATTTTAATTCCACATATTCATACTCGTGGTCACCACGTAGGTGACAGACAACCTTGGATGACTGAGACAACATGCTTGCACCACTTGGAGCCACTTCACGAGCCAGCTTACTTCTAAAATTCCTTTTTGATTTTCAGTTTTATGAGTTTCAAGGTAAAAAGATAGAGAGAGAGAGACAGAGAGAGAGAGATTTCGACCAAAGAAAGAATACCAGCTATAAACGAAATCAGGTGTACCATGCTGTAGCTATGTGTCACAGGCCATCTGACCTTAAGCAAATCTCAGTTTAACTGTGAAATGCGGGGGCTAAATATGAAGACACTTTCAGGGTTACAATTTGGGGCAAATTAATAGTCTGGACAAGTGTCAGAAGGATCATGCAAAGCCTGCTCTCCAGTACGATAAAAACAGGCAAGCTCCAGGTGACCAAGCTCTGGGAAATGCAGCCACTGGGTCTTCCCATTGCATGCACCCTCCTGCAGGCCAGCAGCAAGGCTTAGTTCGCCTGACCCTCCTCTTTGCTCACCTGGCTGCAGCAGAAACCTTCTGTCCTCCTTGCCCCCTCCCTGCCTTACCTTCCTCCAAGCCTACTGGGTGCCCTTTCAAATAGAGAAACCTGGTCATGTCACCTGCTTGCTGGGAATAATTAACTCCACCGAAAGAACTTCTCTGCGGAATCCCTAGGTTCCCTCACATTCCAGCTACCTCCACCAGGCCCAATTCCGTGGCAGCCCGTGGCTGGGCCAGCAGGTTCCCGCTCTCCACACACTGCCAATCTCCGGGCCTGGTCAGCCTCCCCAAACCTTCCCTGAGCCCGTGACTGTGGGCCCCAAAGGGCCTGTGTACTTTCTGTCACAATATCCCATTGCTCTCCCAGAATCTCCCAGATGTGCCTACAAGGGGTGTGTGTGTGTGTTGGGGGAGCCTACGAGGAGAGACAGGAGACCAATCTCCTTAATTCTCCTTACAGAGCAGTCATTCTCCAACAGTGGCACACGGCAGAACCCTGTGGGATTCGAATGCACATCCCTAGCAAAACCCACCACATCAAGAATATAAGGAGGCTGGTGCTTGCACAAAGGGACCTCGGGAAGACATGCCATTCTTCCCCCACCACCTTAAGGGCCATCTCACAAATCCTATGGAACAAGCAGGGGACAAACAGACAGACCAGGAAGCGCTGCGTAAGATGCCTCAGAACGAGTTCGAAGCTGGCTAGCAATCCCAGTCTCCATTCTTCATGGCCTTTGGGGGCTAACCTGCTGCACTCAGCGAGTGGAGAAGGGAGCTCCTTTCCAGCAGAACGCTGGGCAAGCGGGGAGGGCAGGCAGGAAGGCACCAAGTCAAAGGAGCCAAATCTTAGCTGAAGGCCACAGCTGTGAGTCACGGGATGGAGAGATTACAAGAGGTTCCAAGGACCAGCAGCAGGGAAGAAATGCAGACAGGCGTTCCCTGGCAGCTCTGGTGGCCCTGGGCTGGTAGGGACTGGCCTTTTCTTTTGGTTTGAGGGATGTATTCTCAGGGAGACCGGACTAACCAGCTGAAAAGGAAGGAAAGGAAGACTGTCACCTTCCACCTTTCCTGAACTGAGCCCGAGAGAGAACCAGAGGCTGCCATCGTGCCCACCAGGGTGTTACAGGAGGGGTTGGAGGTGATCTCAGGTCAGCAGCAAGCCAGCCAGGCCCCAACACCACAGCTGAGGACAACCCTCAGCCCTCTGCCTGCGCTCTAGCTTCCAATCTGAGCTAATGCAATGGGGCAGACTGCATTCCATGAGCTTTAGCAACTTCAGACACTGCTTATGACAAGTTCACTTCCTGCCCAGCCCCAGAGAGGAAGGACACAGAAGGGGCGGCAGGGTCTAAAGCTCAGGGTACAGTCGGCAGTGAAGGACCAGGGCATCTGTGACCACCGGCAGCACTCACTGGCACAGATGGGACAAGGTGATGCCAATTTAGGGTACTGCCTTTTTTCTTTTTACTTTAAAAAGATTGATTAATAAATAGTAGTTTGCATGTTTAAGAATTCTGGAGAGGTAGTTAAGACCAAAGGCTAAAAATTATAAAATAAGGACCAATAATTTAAGGTAACAAGAAAGCAAACAGATCAACTGTATTAAGAACTGAACACCTAAAAGCAGGCTATAATGTGGAATGTGCTGGGTTCTAGAACCAAAAACCTCCGAAAGAGAGAAATGACGGGGTGCAGAATACAGAATGACAGAGCAGGTACTCAAGAGAGCGCTCAGCAGATCCTGTCCACAGTCCCCCAGGCCACACACCATCTCCACCCGTTCCACACCTGAAGCTACACCCAAGGGAACACGATAACAGAGGACAAGAGAGACACTACTTAATTCAATACAAAGCCTTCCCAAATTTATAGTCAAAGTACTGCTAAGAAAGCAAATAATTTCCCAAAGCCCCCATTATAAAGCTGCTGGGCCTTAAAAACTACCATCTGGTGGAATTAAGAATAACACCATTTGACAGAGTAATCATTCAGGTAAGAATCTTCAATGGATGCTAAAATTAGTGGCCGGCAGTTAGAGGAGGAATCGAATAGGAATTGGTCTCAAAATATCTGTCTATAAAATATATATTAATTAAAAGAGGAAAATGGTAATTTTGCAGCGGAGAGTAAGAGATCAGTTAATCCTGTCCATTGGCGTCACAATGACATCGTGTGTCTCCTGATATGACACACTGAGGAGGACACACGTCACTTAGCCAGAGACCCAGCAGATAATCCAAAACTGAAGGATACTGGTCAGTACTTTTTGACAAGGTCAAGGTCAAAATTACAGCACACTTAAGAGCCATGTTGAGTAAATGCTGTCTGTGACCCTGAACTACAGTCTGGATGGTTTTTTCAGTTTTGCTTTTAGTTTTTTATTTTTGCTATCAAGGATGTTATTAGGACACTGGTGATATATAAATAAAGTCTGTGGATTAGATAACAGTACTATGTCAATATTAATTTCCTGATTTTGATTATTGCACTGTGTTTATATAAGTGAATGTCCTTCTTAGGAAATACACAATGAAGTATTTAGGGGCAAAAAAGAGGATTATGTCTATAAATTACTCTCAAATAGCTCTCAAGAAAAATTACACGTATAGAAAAAAAATGATAAAGCAGATATGGAAAAGGTGAACAATCAGGGAATCTCGGTGAAGGGCATATGGGAGTTCTGTGTAATAGTCTTGAAACTGTTCTATAATGATTTCCAAACCTAAAAAAGTTACCAAAAAGAGAGGTTAAAAATGACAGTGATGGCTTTCTGCAATACTGCATACTCCACCCACCCACAAATTAATCATGAACTTCTGGTAAGAGATTTCTTAAACATTCTTTAGCTGCTCAAAGAGATTTTCAGAAGTGTAAAGCAAGTAGCCTTTAACCTATAATCTGTTTTATTAAACCTAAGGTTTCAACATTTTATCTTTTGGATCTTTCCCTTTTTCTTTTTTTAAAATAACCAACATGGCAATACTTCATTATATTCTTTGAGGTTTCCTGGACAAAAACCTGTTACTATTTCTGTCTCTAATTCATCCTTTTTTGCCTGCTGTGTTGTGAGCATGACATCAATTTATTATAACCAATAATTTACAGTGCCTCCTAGTCACTAAATTACCACCATACACACTGATGATTCAGAGGGGGGAAAGCCAGTATGCACTACTGGAACCGGTATACTCACCAGCTGTTCAAGAAAAAGGCTGGCTCTTGTATTTCCCCTTAATATAAAGCAGCCATCAACTTACGTGGTTCCTACAAAGCTTCCTGGTAAGTAGGAAAAAATAGACAGCTCTGCCATATACTACTTGAGCTACTTGCTGAAAGATCCATATTCACACCTAAAGGGTATTGTGATAACAAAATGTTAAGAACCTGACATTTCTATTGATGACTACTCGTATTAGCCACTCTGATATTGAGATCCACAAACTCACATACACTTACTCTGCTCAAAGAGAACTTTAATTTTCAAGATGGCTTTGTAACGGTATGGTATAGTTTCTATTTTAAGTACCTATAGCTAGTTAACATGCTCCATTCTTAAAATAATAGTATTTTAAGGGCATTTGATTTTTGACGGATGTTACACAGTGTTTGTGTGACTAAATGGGAAGTTGAATTTCAAATCCAAACCCAAGTCTACTCTCCTTTCTCTCCTACAGGCAGTCTCTGAGCAAAGAGGTAAAATCCAGGAAACAGACCGAGGCCATATGGGCAAGGTCAGGCCCACGCACCAGGCATGAGATTAGAAGACAATGGAAAACTTAACAGGTCTCAAAGCTGCAGGACAACCAACTCCCAGATGTTTGCTTTTAAAGAGTCATGTGGTCCCCGAAAGAAAGCAACTAAGCCATGGGGACAGGGTGGGGGATGGGAGGGGGGTGCGGGACACCTCACAATATCCTAGACAGGGAGTAAGCCGCTCCTCTGCTGGTTTAATTCCCCAGGCTCCAAATATGGAGCTGTGCTAAGTGCTACAGTCACAACTGAAATGTGTTTCCTCTGAAAACGTCTGGGACAGAAGCATTTATGTGAACTAACTACATGTAAGTAACACTTCAGAAAATAAAGTTAGCATGTGATTCACTGAAAGACTATGGTTTCCTATATAAGGCAGTGTACTATGGAAGCAAGAAAAGAGAGAGGCATTAGACCAGAGTCAGTAAACTGGCTACAGAAAAGAAGAAAGGACTAAAATGTAACCTATGAGAAAATAAATGTAGCTTTTTCACTTTCTGCACACAGAAGTACCTTAAGGGCAGGGAAGAATGAAAACACATTCCACAGTTTAGGGGTACACAGCCTAAAGTAGTCCTCCAATAAACATTAAATACCTTTTTTTCATTTTTACTCTTAAAATTTCATACAAATTTGCATTATGCTCTATGATATTCATGTCTGTCTCACTGTAAAAATGTCTCTCTTGCTCTCAAACTTGATACATTTAGAGTTCTAGGGACGAAAGCAATGTTTATCCTCTGGCTGTGCACTTCCACCCTGGCATATCGGAACACACTGGGAGGCCCTTTTGGAGAAACCTGGTTCTAAAAGTAAAAACTTATGTAAAACCAACAAGACAAGACAGAACAAAACACAACAAAACAAAACAAAAAGCAAAGAAATAAAATTGGAAGGGAAGAAAATCTTAGTGGGCATTCTGAAACAAATCTTGTCTAGTCCACGTCTCGGAAACAGTCCACTCCCAAAAAATGTTTTTTATATTAACATAGCATTTACACTCAAAAAGAAAAAGAAACCACTCACTACCTAAAATGGGAATAAAAGGCTTTTCTTCTATACCTCATTTTTTGGAAACAAAAAAAATCTTTGGCTAAAAGAAGAGGAAAGAGTTACACCCATATAAAACTTCAGAATGGGAAGAATTAGTATCACCAAGTGCTTCTCAAGTTTGCCAACTAGCAACAGTATTTTTAAAATTATCCATTCCAATTTTGAGAGTACAAGTCATGATGCTGGCTGGTTGTCACAGCTATATACTCTAGCACTTTATACAATATTTTATTTCAATGTTAACAGAATACTTTTTTCTTAAGCCTCGACCAACCTTTATAGTAGTCCCTATATATGCTAATTATCAAGCATTGAAGTGCCTGATACATTAGCCTTTAAAAGGAATACAGAAATGGTTAAGACAAGACCCACTCTACTAGGAAAAAGACCAAGTCAAATTTGGTGCAAAGAAACACTCAAAGAAAATCAATCTTCCAAAGAACATACTATCAAAACAGGAATACTGTTTTGCTAAATTTACCAGTAGGTTGTAAAAATCCTCTTAAAGGGGGACTATTTTGCCATGTGCCATGGCCAGGTACTATCTAGAATTAAGTAACTAAAATTATAAAAGCCTATTTCAAGATGGATTTAGGCTTCCTACCCCCACCTTCACCTTTTTCTTGAAGTAAAAGCCATTAGTGGGGTCAAGCAAGGTAGGGCCTATAGTGGGGGGAGGGTAATCAGGCACAGTAGCCCAGCACAGGATGCTGGAGCCTGAAAGTAAGGCACCTGCATGCAGGTGCTACAGCAACAGGACACTGGTTACATCCAATGGGAATTTGTCCGATGAGTAAATATATCCGAGAATAATGGGAGTTAAGATTCCTCCACTGCCAAAGAAAGGAGATAAAAATATGAAAAGGGAGGTGACAAGAATAAATTCTTCAGTGTGGAAATGGGATTTGGGATATCAGTGTGAACTTGTGGACACACACACACACACTTCCCCTGGTTTAGTTCACTGAACAGGGCTGGAAGCAGCAACACTCAATGGTAATGAGCACACCTAGAGCCTAGATATTGGCTTCTACATATTTTTCATTAAAAGGAACCAGGGTCTCTTGGAGAAAGAGCAGAATGCAGAGCTATACCAGAAAAATAAAAACAGGAGCCTGAAATATTCTGTTGTGCCAGAAAGCAAGAAATTACTCAACGAATGACAGAGACATGACAGACACACAAACCAGCAAGAAAGGGCTGCCGCTGGACAAATCTGGATGATTTAAACACACAAAAATATCATAGTAAAACATTAGAACCCAAAAGCTGAGATATGGAAGCAGCCTCCAAGTGTCCACTGATTAATGAATGGATAAAGAAGATGTGGGGACACACACACACACACACACACACACACACTGGAATATTACTCAACCATAAAAAAGCATGAGATCTTGCCATTTGTGACCACACGGATGGATCTAAAGGGTATTATGCTGAGTGAAATAAGTCAGCTGGAGTAAGACAAATACTATGACTTCACTCATATAAAATTTAAGAAAGAAACCAAAGTAAAAAAAGAGACACAGAGAAGAACAGACTCTTAAATACAAAGAATAAACTGGTGATTGCCAGAGGGGAGAGGAGGCATGAAATAGAGGGGAAAAATGATAACCCATTGAATAAAACAGGAATATAGTGCCTATACTTGGACAAATATACATATGAATAGATAAATGGTAAGAACAAGCTTTCCTTACTTTTAATTAATAAAAGCAGAAAGAATGGAATTAGAAAAGTGCCATTTGACGCTCATTACAGCAATACTTTATTCGGCCTGGAGATATCAATGATTGCTAACACTAGCAGCTGTGAGTCTGATGAGAAACAGGATATTTACACCATCTTAAAGCATCTTTCCACAATGACGCTTAGTAATTAGAAAAAGAAAGTTACTTCACCATGAAGAAAGCTGGCAGATACCACCTTTATCAAGTGATTAGTGTTAGTACCACCAATGAGAGAAAAATCAAAATCATTACTTGTTGGAAAAAAAGAACACAGCATTTATTTCTGTAACATTCCTGCCCAAAATGTAGAACTTGGATCTAATCATGAAAAAACAATAAACAAATCCAAATGGCTAAACATTCCACGAGCTTGTAATGCCCCAAAGTGTCAAGGTCTAAACACCAAGGAAAGAAAGACAGCCACTACTTCAGACTGAAGGTGACTAAAGAGAACACCTACAGCATTGAAAATGTCAACACTTAAAGAGTATTTGTGCAGAGTTTAGAAAAATGACAAAGGGTTTTTATACCTGGAATGTCACGTAGCTTTTTCTGTTTTAAGGAAAAAGAGTTAAGTTAATAATCTTCATCACCAATGCTTCAGAGACTGGAAATTGTTATACAAATTCAATGTTCCATAGGAAAAAAAACTGCTAAACAAAAATCACAAACACAAAGTCAGTTGCTATGCAACAATAATAAGATATGTTTGCATGAAGTCAACAAAGGAGGAGAAAAGGCAGTAAAAATACATCTTTCTATATTTTCTATGCTAAATTTCAGGACAGGCTGTAAACAAATCAGAAACTGCTCTAACAGACAGACAGACAGACATGTTTAGAACACTCACTAGCACACTTCAGCTTACTGGGAGGGGAGGGCGGATACAAGGTTATGTTAGACAAGTCTATTGGCATGTGACTGATCTGTCTTAAAAGACAATTTAGGGGCGCCTGGCTGGCTTAGTCGGCTAAGTGTCTGACTTCAGCTCAGGTCATGATCTCACAGTTCGCAGGTTTGAGCCCCGCATCAAGCTCTGTGCTGAACACTTGCTCAGAGCCTAGAGCTTGCTTCAGATTTGCAATAATAATAATTTAAAAAATACAATTTAAATGGCCAAGTTCAACATATAAAATATAAAAAGTAATATCGATTCATTAAGATTCCTACAAGGTAGTGCTGTTAAAATTCTGATCAAGCTGGGGTGTCTGGGTGGCTCAGTAGGTTAAGCGTCCAACTTCAGCTCAGGTCATTATCTCGCAGTTAGTGGGTTTGAGCTCTGTGTCGGGCTCTGTGCTGACAGCTAGCTCAGAGCCTGGAGCCTATTTCAGATTCTGTGTCTCCCTCTCTCTCTGACCCTCCCTCACTCATGTTCTGTCTCTCTCTGTCTCAAAAATAAATAAACTATAAAAAATAAAAATAAAAAAATTCTGATCAATCTCCTCCAAGTACTTGTCTTTGACTTTTGGTCTAGTTATTTCTCTTCCCAGGAATGTCTGGGTGGCTCTGTTGGTTAAGCATCAGACTTCAGCTCAGGTCATGATCTCATAGTCCATGGGTTCAAGCCTCCCACTGGGCTCTGTGCCATTAGCTCAGAGCCTAGAGCCTGCTTTGGATTCTGTGTCTCCCTTGCTCTCTGCTCCGCCCCCACTTCTACTCTGTCTGTCTCCATCTCTCAAAAATGAATAAATGTTGAAAAAAATTTTTTAGTGTTTCTTTTCCCATCTACCCACTAGCCCTGGCAAAGCTTTCTGAATGCTTCTGGTAAAAAGCATGGAAAAGGAAAACAAACAAGCAACCAAAAATCAAAAGAAAGCTCAAAAAACAAGATCTCTGGTTGTTTTTTTTTTTTTTTTTTACATTGGTTTAAGACTTGACTGTAATTACTATTAGATAGTTAGCGATTAAGCAGTACCTTTTACTGGTCAGGTTTGTTAAACCCATGGTCCCAGGGAGTTGTCAGTATGTAATATCCTACAGCCGTAATTCTGCATAGCACACACCTCAGAACTGCTCAGGAGGAAGACAGGCTGAAGGCTCTACCACACCCTGAACATCAGCCTCTTGAAACCATATTCTTATCGTTACAAAAACACTGCATTTGACAGAAAAAATTCACTCTGATGGAAGTAACGATCTAGAAGTGATACAAAGATACCTACATGGGTGTTGGAAAGGCATTATGTTGAATCTCAAGTTTTTCTTAAGTTTTCTTAAGTTTTAAAATTAGAAATAGTTTCTGAGTCAAGAGAAACTGGGATCTAAGTTGTAATTAAAAAAAAAAAAAAAAAAAAAACGGGCACCTGGGTGGCTCAGTTGGTTAAGCATCCAACTCTTCATTTCAGGTCATAAGCTCACTGTTCATGAGATCAAGCCCCAAGTTGGGGTCTGCATGGACACCATGGAGTCTACTTGGGATTCTCTCTCTCTCTCTGCCTCTCCCCCGCTCGCACGCACACACTTGCTCTCTCTTAAAATAAATAAACTTTTAAAAAATCATAATAATTAAGTAGACCACAGAAAAGAAGTGTGTGGAGGGATCAGGGAGAACTGCATCTCAAGTGTAGCAGTGCGGTGGAGAGCAGCAACTTCATGTCACTGGGCACCTCATATTTCCTCCACTCCACCATGCATTCAACACAGTTATCAGGGCCAGTTTAGATCATAAAAGCAATATAGCTTTTATGTCCCTTTTTTAGGGAAATAGAGACTACATACCAAGGTCTGCATCAACTTCACCCTACAACCCTGCAAGTTATGTCTCCATCCATCATCTTAAAAAACAAAAACAAAAACAGTAACAATCTCAATTGGGTACATCCTCTGCAATTTAAAAAATTTTTATATACTTTGGTACATTAAATGATGTACAAAGAGCTGCAAATACTTGGTAAAGACTATAACTCATGGAGCCAATAATTTAAAGGGTATTCTGGAGTATACTATCAATAAATCAATAAAAGCCTACAATGTCAGATAGAGCAAGCAAACTTAACTTTGAAAGGGCATTAAAAACGAAGGGGTAAGTATATAATGTTTAGTAACTACTGAGTAAGTCCTTCAAGGAGTTGCCATGGTAATTTTAAAATACAGAGGGGCAGCTAGGTGGCTCAGTCAGGTGAGTTTCTGACTTCGGCTCAGGTCATGATCTCACGGTTGGTGGGTTTGAGCCCCACATCAGGCTCTGTCCTGACAGCTTGGAGCCTGGAGCTGCTTCAGATTCTGTGTCTCCCCCTCTCTCTGCCCCTCCCCACCCCGTCTCTAAAAAATAAATATTAAAAAAAATTTTTTTTAATACAGAGAAAAATTAAATTCTTTCAAAATGATTTTTTAAAATCAAAATAATTTCCAACTGTAAACAGATTTAGTGTTCCTAGGTCAGCATTATTACATACTTCTAAGGCAATGCTCCATGATCTTGGGCCTCAGTATTGTTTGTAAACTGGGAAATAATAGCAATAACAAATATTCCACTGTTATGACGATAAAATGAATTAGTAAATATAAAGTTCTAAGGGCCAAGCACTTATTTAAGTATTCAATCTTTCTGTCAAATATGCTACTTTAATAATTTTTCTAAGAACTCAAACTGCCTGGAACACCTTTCCCCACATACCTTCTCTACCTATCCACCTTCAACCCTCACCTCACATTTGTCTGTCTCCATTCAAGTTTCTCACATCTCAGCGTCTCCAAGTAGGATGTGACCTATTAGCAGTAAGAAAGCACTCTGGAACATCTACTGCATGGTGGTGCCTTCCTTCTCGCTGGTACACAGAACAGTGCGGTGTCCTACAATGGAGGACATCTTAGAATCAATGAGACACGGTTCAGTTCCACTCTGAGGGCCAACTGCTCAATTCATTTGCTCTGTTTTAAGTCTGAATTCTTGTACTTTGCTCAACAAACCATAAGTCTGCTTACTTTTCCACAGCTTCTTTAAATTCTGAGTTGTGATGAAAAAATAATTTTGTGATCCACTCATTTTCGTGGGGGGTGGTTAAGCTGTAGATTTTAAGATCCTTCTGTCTTCGAGCAGCTCAGTGAACATCTCTGGTAAGACTACTGCATAGCCTTTCAATTCCACCAAAATATACACTGGCTCTTTCCACCTAATTTTGTAACTATCAAAGAAAACGTACAGTTATTTCCTTTATCACATCATGGAATGATTTTTATTACAAGTTCACTTGGATGGATTAGGCAATGTAAGCTGGGTGCATACACCTCCCTAAGCAAATAAACTATGGGAATCTTTAATTTCTTCACTGTAATGACCTTATTGCAGGTTACAGAAGGCTCTGTTTTTCTATACAAAGGTCTGTTGGTTTATTTGTTACAGGGATCAGGTAAATTTTGTCAAAACATCAAGGCAGTTTGCATACAGTGGACTCCATGGTGGATGCTCTCAGGCCCTAAAATAAAACCCAACTACTTTCATCCCCCATCTCTCCAGCCTCATTTCTCACCACTCTGGCCATACTAAGCCCCGTGTAGTTTTCACCAGCATGCTGGATTGTCCCAGATCCCTGTGACTTCATACTCACTGTATGACAGGATGCCCCATCCTTGTAAGGTTGGGACCACCCTTTGGGGTCAATCAACAGGCTCTGGGTCAGAGTTTCCCCCATGTGGACTTTTCCCTGCCACCCACTCCTCCACCCCAAGCAGTCTGCTGCTGGTTTCCTAGAACACTCTGTTCCCAGCTCTATAAATACTACTTGTCTCTGACCCATGTGATTATACACAATCTCTTCCATGCAGGAAGATGGGCTACTTGAAAGTAAAGTTCTTGTCTCACTCATCTTGGATCCTCAGTCTGGCTTAAAGGAAGAGAATGCTATTTACTCTTAACATTAGTCTGTACTGTTTCTATTAAATGGTAAAAATGTCTAAAAAAATAAATCAGTCTCTGCAAGAAGTATGTTCAATTATACCACTGGGACTCTATTGACCTATAAAGGGGGAAGGGTTGGGATTTGAAGCACTAAAACAGCCTTTAATGGGGGGAACCTCAAACTGAAAGCAAGTTGAGTATAGAACATTATCAGGCACTACTATCTGACTAACTTGAACTTGGCTCCTTCTACTCCTTACATTTCTCATCTCCCCCCTCCTTACTTGAACCCACCGAACTCATTACTCCTTCTTTAAATGCTCCCTCACAGAGGCTGCCCTGCCCCACCAGCCCAGGTCAGGCCTGCCTGCTCTATATGCTAACAGCTCTCCGTATTCTGTACTCTGGTACTCTGTCTTCGCAGTACAGAGTAGCAACACTGTAAAGAATGAAACAGTGCCTTCGCACAGACGTACGAACACTCCAGAGTGCAGGAACTTCCCCGTTGCTCACCCCTGACTCCTCAGTACCAGGCATATGGCAAGCACACAACTTTTTGCTAAGCACTGATTCTGCTGAGTGTTGAATGAATCACAGAAGTTTACAGATCCCGTCTCTCCTTTTAGAAAATTTTCACAACGGCAAGGGTAGGTACAAGTTTACCACATTAGTACCCCTGCCATACAACCCCACTATTTCATGGTACACATTTATTAACTGCTCGTTGAATAAGGAATTCATGTTCATCTCCAAAGTCACTCTCAGCTTTTGTTAATATTCACCTAGGTTCGAAACACACAATGTGATCATCTCCTGTAAGCTGTTCAGGCTTGTTCTAAAAACTTTTGCCATTACCGTTAAGGTTAAGTGCTCTGCATTAAGATTCCAGATGCCTAAGGCGCATGAATACCTAAAAAAAAAAAAAAAAAAAAAAAGAACAGGGGGAAGGGGAATCAACCTAACCTCAGGGAAGATCAATTCAACAATTTTCATATCCTCATTATAGTCAAGCACAAACCTGTCCAAGCTTAATATTATTTAAATACAGAACTGGGAAGAGCCACTTGCCCAAATTATAAACAGTTAGAGAAGAGTACCAAATAAAAGCATGTCCACCTGGACTAAACGATAAATAGGGTACTAAATACCTCTTCCTAAAACAACAATGAAACACCACTACACACCTATTAAAATGGCTAAAATCCAGAACAGTGACAATGCCAAGTCTCGAGGGGAGAAGAGCCACAGGAACCCTCCTTCACTGCTGGGGGTAAGGCAAAGTGGCACAGCCACTTTCTTACACAGCTAAACACACTCTGGCCATACATCCAGCAATCACATGTCTATGTATTTACACAATTAATAACGTACATCCACACAAAATCATACACGCAAATATTTTATAACAGCATTATGCATAATCACCAAGAACTAAAAGCAATGTCAAAATGTCCTGCAACACGTGAATCCACTATGGTCCATCCAGACAATGGAGGATCAGTCAGTAATAAAAAGAAATGAGCTATCAAACCACAAAAGACATGAACGTGGACAAACCTTAAATGCATATTCCTAACTAAAGAAGGCAGTCTGAGAAAACTATATACTGTATGATTCCAATTTCATGACATTCTGGAAAAGGTAAAACTAGAGAGGAAATAAAAAGATCCGTGGCTGCCAAGGACTCAGTGGCGGGGAAGAACACTGAACAGGTGAAGCACATAGATTTTCTAGGGCAGTGAAACTCTTCTGTATTACACTGTAATGACGGACACATGACACTATATATTCATCGAAACCCATGGAACTTTATGGCACAAAGAGTGAACCTTAACATATACAAATTTTTTTAAAAATCTGTTAAAGAGGTCAGGGGATCCCAGGACGGAATACAGTCAATGACAACGACAGTTTTAGAAATGTATGGAACACTTGCACCAAAGGGAGTGGGGGAAAAGGTTGCTGACCTAAGTATACCGAAGAAGAAATGAAGACTAAAGGCAAATGAAACTGGACAAGAAGGCTGTATAATTGATAAAGTTTCTCACGGGGATCCATGGTAAAGATTCAGAAACCACTGTACACGTACACAAGGACTGAACAAGTAACTAAAGGGATGGTGGATGGAGACAGACAGCTCTCTCAGTGCTGAGGTAGGAGGTGACAGTTAAGCAAAGGGAGGAGGCTAGAATGACCCCTCTACTGACGTATCAACACACGTCTAGTTTCATATAGACACAGGTGGTTACATACAGAAATATTTACACACTTGTATATATGCATGGGCCAGTATACACACATAGTTTCCCTGTTCTGTCATATTAGGAGCCTAGAAGCAGTGGACACCCCAATAGCAACAAGCACACTGAACACGAGATCTTCATTTCTAACGCCATTTTCCGATAGAAAGAGGGTGGGCTCCTTGAACAAACGGCTGATTCTAGGACTTCGGCAGAAAATTTACAAGATGAGCCTGCAGTATCATCTAGTGCTAGAGAGTTAGGGAAGTACTCAAGAGAGAAGAGAGGTAGAGGTAGGTGCAGGAGGAAGTGGAGAGGAGGGGCGGGGAGGGGAGAAATCCAACTGAAAGAATTCCCAATGATCAGAGCTGGAACAATTATAGCAACTAAACAGAGCAGTATATAACCCAAAATATATAATTAACATCCATGAGTCCATGCTGATACAAATTCACAACTGAATACATAAATGGGAGAGAAGAGACAAATCTCCTAAATCTCCTGTGCAGAATTCTAATATTTGCAGATAGTCCAACCTCAAGTTGGGGGAGCATAACCCCTCATTCTGTAAGTGTGGGCTGTGCTTAGTGCCGTCCTTCCAAAAAGCACACTCTAGCAAGGGGAGGAAAGAGTTTTTTACAGAGAAGAAACCTAACACTCCCTCAGCCAGGAGTCAACATCAACAGTGATCCATCATGTTGACAGCATTACTCTTGACATGATGTGAAAAGAAGGGCACTTCACCTCTGTGGTCTTCCTCTCAAATCCCATAACCCCAATCTAATCATGAGAAAAAGAAAAACATCAGATAAATCCTAAAGAGGGACATTTTACAGAATACCCAACCAATACTCCTCAAAACCATCAAGGTCATGAAAAAAAACAAGGAAAGCTTAAGAAACTGTCAAAGACCAGAGGAGCCTCGGGAGATATAATGATAAAAAGGACAGCAGGTAAAAACTAAAAATATCTAAATAAAGTATGGACTTTATCTTCATGATTTTTTCCGTAAATCCAAAACTCTCCAAAAGTCAAAAGTTCATTTTAAAACAAAATAAGCAAATCAAAATCTCCTTCACTCCTATTCACTATTCTGTAAACCACCAAACTAGCGATTGTCAAAGTGTGGTCCCGGGACCAGCAGCATCAGAACCACCTGGCAACTTGTCAGAAATGCCAGTTTTCAGGCCCTACCCCTGGACCTGCTGAATCAGGTCCAGGGATGGGGCTCTGCAATCTGTGTTTTTAAAAAGCCCCTTCCATGACTCTGATACATGATAACATTTGCACGCACAGAGGCTCTGATTTCTGATACAGGACATGGGCGGGACTTCAGAACCAGGCGGTGCTCAGGCTGCTGGTCTGGGGACCACATTTTGAGAATCACCCCTCAGAACAGCCAAGCAGTAAGAAAGGCCATTAGTGAATCCTCACCATGTGTCAGGTACTTACCACAATATACCCATAAGAAACACCCCATATTTTGGTGGGGGAAAGGGAGAGAGACAAACCATGAGAGACTCTTGAATGCTGACAAAAACTGAGGACTGATGGATGTGGGGGGGAGGGGGGGATGGGCATGGAGGAGGACACTTGTGGGGATGAGCACTGAGTGTTATGTGCAAACTAATTTGACAATAAACTATTTGTAAAAAAAAAAAAAAAAAAGAAAGAAAAGAAACACCCCCATATTAGAGAAAGAGAGTGGTTTTTCTTCAGGCCACAGCTACATGATGGGACTATGGAGCCTCTGTCCCGCCCTCCTGAGGGGCCTCACTTCTGGGTAATATATTCGTCTCCTGAGGCTGCTCTAACAAATTACCACAAACTAGGTGGCCTAGAACAACAAGAATTTACTCTCTCAACGTTCTGGAGGCTGGACGTCTGAACTCCAACAGGGCCAAGCTCCTTCCAGGGAAGATTCCACCCCTCACCTCTTCCAGCTTCTGGTGGCTGCTGGCACTCTGGGCTTCTGGCCACATCACTCCAGTTTCTGACTGTCTTCTCCTCTGTGTCTGTGTTATTTCTCTTCCCCTTTCTTTTATAAGGACTCTCATGATGGCATTTATAAAGGACCCAACTGGATAATCCAGGGTAATATCATCTCCTTAAATACATCTGCAAAGGCCTTTTTCCAAATAAGGTAATATTTACCAATTTAAGGGATTAGGACTTCGTATCTGTGGTGGTCATTATTCAACCTACTACATATACCAGTGTATGTCAAGAAGACACCAATGGATTTCCCCTACAAAACTGTGGCAGAGAATGTAGATTTCTGACCAAGGATCTGGCAGTTGTTCCCTTCCTGCAGCGATGATCACAGAATACTACATAAAATCAACTGTGGATGTAGAGTATTACCACCTTCTAAACTACCTAAAATTCAATTATACAGTTAATAAACACCTTCATCCAGGGCAGAGTATTCAGAGGACTTGTTTCAGATGACTGTGACCAACCAGAATCTTTAAAGGGACTTCTGAGAAATTTTAAGACTAAAATGACAAATTTTTGTTTAAAGATTTCTTGAGAATTGAAGATATAGCTTCAAGATTTCTTGAGAAGCTGATCCAGGAATGTTTGCTCTGCTGCTCTCTGTTACATTAAAAACTTCCTAAGAGTAAATCTAGGGAATGGAGATCAGATACCTCTTTTGTTTGTTCTTGGGTTGAGGCCCACCACTTTAAACCCCTTTAAACCACTGCTTTTCCACTAGACATTTACACTAGCTTGGAAACGGTCTAACAAATAAAACTGACAGAGTACTATGAGGTCTAATTGCTCACAGCTGAATATTATCTTAAATATAATGAGTACACTGAAAATACCCACCAAAGAAATGTAAGGAGCATGGAAATTTTCCCTTGGTCTAAAATTCTCAACAACTGAACTTTAAATTGTTTTTTTTTTTTTTCAAACAAACACTGACAATAGTTACAATAAAAAGGCAGAGTGCAGTGCGATATGATACAGAAAAAGGAAATTTATTTCATTAGAGTTAGAACTGCAAACTCGGCAGCCAGCCTGCCTGGATTCAAATTCTAAATTGGGCACTTTACCATCTGTCCAATCCAGGATGCGTTAACTAATCGCCCATTTCAGAAAAGAGGAAACTGAGGCTTGGGAGAGCATAGTTAAGACACACTTTCTCACACCAAAAGTATAAGTTGTCCTTTAAACCTTATCCCCTCCAAAAACAAATTATTTACTACAAAGGCTTAACTGAATCAACGTTCAATTATAACCTTCTCCTGAAAGTAACTGGGATTTCTGCCGTCCATGGGAAGTGGCCACTTGGAAATCTCACTGATCTACTGTAACTATTACAAAGTGACTTAGATCACTTGATGATCAGCAAGCATTTTGTCTGTTAGTAGTAGTATTATAGGCCAAAGATTATAACAGAAAGGCTAAGCCCCTGTTACATTTCTATTATTAATTAGTTAAGAATGTGAAGCAACTTTGTGATTGCACATGCAATTCTATGGAGTGGCTATTTTTTTTTTTAAATAAGCAAAACCATGTAGTTTTAAATGAACATACATGAATGTCAAATTCCATGATAAATAAGACCTCTGTATCACAGGGACCCAAGCCCCACTGCTTCTGACTCCAAATATTCCAACTTCTGCCCAGGTGCTGACCATCCAGCGATTTGTGGTCCATTGATCCTCAGCTGTCCCCTAAGGTTTATCAGTTTTAGGAACTATTCACCCATCAGTCATCAGTAGATTAAAAAGTCTAAATGGTGAGGGTTCTAACACTTCAAGCTCAAACTAAGCAACTGTAAATCAAATGTGAGGGCTTCCTCCTCTTTCACTGGCCTCCTTGGCTCAGTCTCCTCTGCCAGATCCTCATCTCGGACTTGTAGTCCCTGAAAGCCCCTGGGCTCAGCCCTAGACTTTTCCTCTATCTTCACTGACTCCCTCAGTGATGTCATTCGTCCTCTAGCTTTAAATACTATCAAGATGAGATGACTCACAATGGTATCTCTAGCCTGACCTTCAAAGTCTTCCCCATCCCTCAGCTGCTCAGACAACTCTCCTGTCTCCCACATCTCATCTGTCAAACAGGTCCTATCAGCTCTACCTTCGAAATTCATCTCAATCTACTACTTCTTCCAACTCCCACCTGCCCCAAGCAGTACCCTTCCCTGTTCTCTGAGTTACCAGGAGTGACTGCTCACGGATCTCCCTGCTCCCACTCTTGCTCCCCTGCAGTTTCTTTTCAAACACCAACAGGAGGGATCCTTTTGAGATGGTTCCCTGTACTCCTCTGCCCCAAACCCCCAGTGCCTGCCCAGCTCACTGGGCATAGAACCCAGAGCCTTTATCACGGACAGGGCTTCCAGAATCTGGCCCCTCCCACTCATGTGCTCCAGCCACGCAGATTCCTTGTGTCCTCATCATGCACACACTCCCTGCCTTTGCATGCCGCATTTCCTCTGCTGGAGATGGTCCTCCCTCTATATAAGCAAGGTTCACTTTCACTCTCTCAGCTAGGCTGGCACCCCCGATCCCTCCAACACTCTGTCCCCTTACCAAGCTTGTATTTCTTCAAGCATGTATTGGCACCACTGCCAGTATACATTTGTCTCTTCTGACATCCCCATAAGGAACTAAAAGCTCCATGAAAGCGGGTTTTGCTGCGCTCACTGCTCACTGCTGCAGCCCAGTGTCTAGAGCAGGGCCTGTCAGAGAGCAGGCATGAAGATAGTTTATTTAATGAGTTTACCATTGAAAAAAATTTAAGTGTGTTTATATCATCTGGGATATGTCAATTTTCCATGCCCATCTTCCCCTCATAAAACTACCAGAATTCTAAATTATTGCAAAATCCATTCATAACAACGTAAAAAGCAAAGAGGCAGTCCCCGGGTGGTTAAAAAAAAAGAATAAGAATGTTCTCCTCTTTCTGCCTTAAATGGACCACATCATTATAAAAAAAAAATAGGCTTCTGTCTTTAAACTGAATATACCTGTCAAAGGGCAATGCACACGTGTGAACATGAACAAAAAGAAAAGCAGTGCGGTATTTTTCAAAAGAAAAAATCTTTGAGAATAAGCGCCAGACAGCAAAGAAAACAACTCTGAACTGATTTCTTTATCCTCACAAGGGCTCACTGGGAGAAACCCTGGATCAAAACACTACAGGGTTAACCAGGATGACGCTGGTAGGAGCGCTAGCATAAAATTGCTGAGTGAATGCTGAAGGACTCTTTTGGAGAAGTTTTGCTTAATGGTACCATTCCAAATTTCTTACAGTAATAACACGGTACATTATAAGCTTGCTCAAATGATAAGCTCTTTATGAGGGTTAGAAGTCTGCAGCCCTCACAAACAAAGGCCTTTCTGTCTTAGATTTCCTAGAAGTCAATAAGCTAAAAATCACATCCTGCACAATATCCACTTAGTCTCACAGAAGATCTAGTCTTCTGTGGCTTTGCCCCAGCTTCCCAGGGCATTGGGCAGACCACACCATACACTCCACTTCTGTGTGTCCAATCAGATCATCTCTGGGGTCTAACTACTTTTTATTTTGAAATAACTTCAGGTTTATAGCAGAGCTGAAAAGACAGTAGAGAGACTTTTTATTTTGAAGTAACTTCAGGTTTATAGCAGAGCTGTAAAGACAGTAGAGAGAGATCCCATCTCTTGACCCTGCTTCCTCTAATGTCAACATCTTATGTAACTATATACTACGCATATTAGAACTAAGAAACTGACATTCATACAACACTATTAACTAAACCACAGGCTCTATTCAGATTTCATCAGTTTTCCCACTAATGTCTCTTTTCTTCCAATCCAAGACCCCACAATGCATTCAGCTGTCATGTCTCCTTGCCAATCTGGAACGATCCCTCAGTCTTTCCTGGCTTTTCATGACCTTGGCACTTGGAAGAACAATGGTCAGGTATTTTGTAGAATGTCCCTGAACTTGGGTTTGTCTAACATTTTCTCACGACCAGACTGGAGTTATAGCTTTGGGAGAACTAAGCACAGGTGAAGAACCATCTCATCCCATCACACCTGGGAGCACATGACAGAAATAGGACTTTATACTGCTCATGTTAAGGTGGTGTCTGCCAGGTTTTCTATTGTGAAGTTACTACTTTTCCTATTCCCTACTCCATTAATTTAAAATAAATCCAACCCACAGTCAAGGGGAGGGAAATCAAGCTCCACCACCAGGAGGGAAGATTATTCAAAACTCTGTGAATGTTAAAACCACCATGGTAATTAATGAGTACTTTGTAAGTCCCTCTTTTTTTTTTTTAACTGAAATTTGTTTGATTAAACAAATCTCAACTTATGGTCCATGGCAACAAACAAAAGTTGAGGCAAAAATAAATAAATAAATAAACAAGGCTAAGGCTCAAAGATTTATAACTAGACCACATAGGCAGACTATTTGTGAAATCATCAATCGCAGAAACAAAAGATTTTTAAAAATATCATTCAGTTTTAGCTTTAAAGCGTTTGTGAGTTTAATCTCCAGCCAAAAGTTCTTTGTTTTCGTCATCACATCAAATAGAGCTTCTACCCTTGTCATTACTTGAGATTTACTGCCGCCCAGCACTCATCCTCACTGACTTTTATCTGGCTATGCAACTCACTGCAATTAACAGAGCTTAAAGAAGAAGAAAGGGGAAAAAATGATAAAGCAGTAGCCTGTCAAACATGTATGATGAGGGGACAGTGTATGCTAAGTGTGGCTTCCCTGCCAACTAGACTGTAAGTCACCTTCTGAAAAAACCAAAGTCTTAACTCCTTTTTTGTCTTCTCCACCACCAGGAAAATGCTCTGCATTGAACAGGGGCTAAATGAGACGATGCCAATTAACTAAAACATAACTTCAGTCTCTACCTAGCTCCAAAACACAACAAGATTATAAGAAATATTGTAAGAGTATTAATGGCATCTAGGGTTCTTAACATGAGCAAGTAGAATTATCAGAGAAGCCTCCAAACAGTGCAGATCATTGGACTCCACCTACCAAGAGTCTGGTTCTCAGCTGGGCGTGGAAATTTGCTCTGTAACAAACATCTCAAGTAATTCTCTTTTAAATAGCTTCCCTTTGAGAAAGAGGAACCTAGTGTAAGACCTATGGACAATGCTAATACTTGAAGTACACACACACACACACACACACACACAATTTTTCCCACTGAAAAGGCTTGGAAAACTGATTTACAACACACCCTTACGTCTTACAGAGCTTTACCTCCAAAGGTCTCTTCCTGACACAGACAAAACTACTACCGTCAAGTTCATTCCTGCCTTTGTCCCCTCACTTGTTATTTTTCAGGTGCCAAACAGTCTTACCAGTTCAGCTCAAAAGGATGATTAAATACTGGAATCACAAACTTTACAAAGCTTTGCAGTTGCCATCCCTAGGCCTCTGACAACTGTGAATGGTACCATCCTGAGAGCAGAAAACCCAGACAATGAGAGAGAGGGACCCAGACAATGCAAGCCTCCAGGGCGCTACTCTCCTAGACCACCCTACCCCACTCCAGTAGTCCTACAGACCCTCCACACTTCACTGTGCAGCTCACACTATTTCTCCCTGCTTTACTGTTGGCTTACTATAATTAGGCAGTGAGGTATTTTTTTTTCCTAAAGATTAGTCCATTGTCACACAGTGAAAGTAAGTTCTTAGAGCTCATTTTACTCGTATTACCTCAGAAGGCTCATCTAACACTTTGAATACTAACATGGTTTAAAAAGAAGACTGTCAGTTTATTACAGGAATTAAGTTGATGGCATATGTGATCTCAATCTTTTCATCTAAACGGAAAGTACTCTTCAGCTATTAGCTTAAAACAAGGAAAATGATATTCTGATCCCACCTCCAGATAATCTTGCTAAGGAGCCCTTTTCTGTCAACTCAACCTAAATTAGGTATACCTAGTGGTGACCTTATAATAAGATGATGAACACGTAAAGCCTAAAATATCTTAACATGCTCCTACCAAATTTGAACATGAAGACAAAGCACTTGGCCTTGAGACCAGACCCCCTCCTTCACAAGGACAAGACTGATACACAAAATGGGGGCCACCATTTCAGAGATGTTTATATACTTATAGAAGGCTTTGTTTTGCCAGTAAAATAATTACAGGTCCAAAGCAACTAACTTCTCCATTTTAGGTCAACTTTGATATGTTCTGTGAGAATAGTCTCCTCTAAATTTTAAAAGCAAACACCAAGGATTCTAACACTGCAGTGTTCCTACAAGTCATATCCAAGTACCTGTTTATGCAGGTCAAAACCTATGCAAAGTCCTAAGGGAATGAGTTCTGAATGGCTTAGTTTTTCAGATACTTGAGTTATTTCATAAGCACTCACTCTGTGCCAACCACTAGCTACGATAATATGCAGCATCTCAATGCTGGAGACAATCCTACAAGGTAGGCAACTTCTTATGCCATCTTTTAAGGAGATAAAGGTCCAGAGAAGTTAGGCAACTCACTGCCCAGGATCACACCACTAGTGAAGAATGGCGAATGAATGGGAAGACTGAAGCCCAGGCCTACTGTGTCCTAAAACATGTCCTTACCACTCACTCCCCTGCTTCCCTCAACATTTGTGCCATTTGGTCTCATCTTACACCTCTCTCCCCATACCAAAAACATGTGTCCCCTTGCAATGTGTTAAACATCTCTTGCATTACTCTTCACTGTCTCTTTGCACCCCAGCCTAGCCCCACGAGAACAGAAGAGAGCAGCACCTCTGCTCTCTGTACTACTGTATCCCCAACTAGAACAATGTCTTAATCATAGCAGACATTCACAATTTATTTGAAAAGTAAATATGTGTGAAATTGTAACTGATTCGCTGAAAATCTTTCTAATTTTTAGGGAACAATTCCCTGACCTCTTAAGCAAAGGATAAGAGAACATTCAGAGTGATTTATCTAATTGGAAAAAGCAAAATTTAAGCTGTGAAGCTAAATTTTGAAGGCTCTGTAATTGATGGTCTTAGGTGATATCAATGAAAATGGGGGAGTAAAGACCTCCAAAAACTCTCCTCCATAAAAGCAAAGAGAACATGGGCAAAAATAGCTTCCGGCAACCTCTTCAGGACTCTGTATGTTAGCCTAAGGCTTAGAGTAACCCAGGAAGCATTTATGCAAGAAAAAGAGAGAAATTTTGGTTAAGAACAGTGAATTTTGTGGCATGTTAACTTGTCCATTCCCATTCCCTATTCCCCAGCAATGTGGTGGTAACCTTTAAACCAACAGTCCACAATCATGCCGAAAACCAGCAGCCTGGCAGCCACTGAAAGGGGACAGAGCAGAACTGGAGCTCCTTCAAAGTCCCAATCCCAGAAAACTGTCATTATCTGACCTGCCTGGTGGTTTCCTAGAAGACCCTACTTGTAAGGCTGTCTTTATTTGACCTGACTCAGAGCCCTCCTATTTCAAAAAATCTCTTGTTGGGGAGGGGAGGAAATATTTATTAAACACAATCACAGGTAATTGTTGAAGATGATGCTGCCTGAGGAGGTGGCTAACAGTATGGGCAAAACACAGGCTTATCAACAAGCTTAAAAAGAAAAGTAGGAGTAAGACATGTCAATACGGGGCTTTGAAGGCCTTTTTATATATATCCGGGAACCTAGAAGGCTATGAACTTGCATGAGGCTGGACGTATGCCCAGGGAAGACCTGAGAAGGCCCTAAGTTCTCATCACTGGTTGACCTTAAGGCTGTGCAAAGGCAGCAGGTGAGGCTAAGAAGAGCTAAAAACTGCACAGTGAGTATTAAAGGCAAGCACCAACGAGTACACAGAGCCCCTAAGCAAAGACTGGGAGACTTCTTAGTTCCTTCCAGGGATCTGAGGAAATCTCTGTCCAACCATTAGCTAGCCACTAAGCAAACCAAGCAGACTTTAAGTGGCTACACACACATACAAAATACAGACTTTACAAAATTTTCCAAAAAGTCACTAAAACAACAGTAACATCGTCAAACTCTGCAGAGGTGCAGATTTCCAGGGTTGCTCTATTATTTTAAACATCCTGTCTCCAACAAGAAATTGTAAGACATACAAGGAAACTAGAAGGTACAGCCCATTAACAAGGAGAAGGGGGCAGGGCAGAAGAGAAGCAGCCAATAAAGAAGTGGATATTATTTAATAAAAGAGCCAAACAAATTCTGGAGTTGAAAGGCATACTAAACCGAAATAAAAAATGTACAACAGATCTGAACAGGTAAAAGAAAGGATCAGTAAACTTGAAGATAGGTCAATGGAGATTATCCAGTCTGAGGAATTGAAAGAAAAAAGAATAAGGAAAGAAAAAGAGCCCAAGCATATGCACTGGGCTGTTGCAGAAGGAGAAGAGCAAAAAAGAGAAAAGGACAAAAATATTTTTAGAAATAATGGATGAAACCCTACCAAATGTCATAAAAAAAAAAAAAAAATCCACACACCCAAGAAGCTCAACGAACTCCAAGTACAATAAACTCAGAAAGCCACACCTAGACTTGTCATAATCAACCTACTGAAAGCCAGAGCCTCAAAAGCAGCAAGAGAAGAGACTCATCACATATGAGGGATCCGCAGGAAGATTAACAACTGATTTCTCATCAGAAGAAACCACAGATACCAGAAAGCCTCCATTCAAACTGCTGAAAGAAAAAGACGGTTAACCAAGAATTCCCTACCAACAAAACCGTCCTATAAAAGTGAGGAAAAAATTAGGGGAGTCCCAGATAAACAAAAACTGAAGAATCTGTCACTAACCTGGAGAAATACTAAAGGAGGCCTCTCAGACTGAAATAAAAGCACACTAAGCATTAACTCAAATACATGTGAATAAAGAACCCAAAAAAGGTAATTACATAGGTAAATATAAAAGATGGCATAAGTAGGTTGTAACACTTTTTTCTCTAATCCGATTTAAAAGACAACTGCATAAAGCAGTAATTACAAACCTATGTTAATGGGCATATCATGTATAAAAATGTTAACCTGTGTGGCAATAATAGCAGGAAGGAACAGGGAGAAATGAAGCTTTATCAAGGCAAAGATTTTGTATACCACAGTTACGAAGTTGGTATCAACCCAAACTATGTTGTTATCAGTTAAGATATTAACTGTTAACACTTAGGGTAGCTTCTAAAAAATAACTCAGAAAAAATAAAGTAAAAGAAATGACGAGAGTGAAAATGTATAAAAACTATCTATTTAACACAAAATAAGGCCGCACCATAGGAACAGAGAAACAAAACAGACGTGACCTAGGAAACTAAGAGCAAAATAACAAACACAAATCTTACCCTATCAGTAATGACATTAAATGTAAATGGATTATACACTCCAATTAAAAACTGATCCAATTACATGCTATCTACATGCTACCTACAATTTTAGATTCAAAGACAAACAGACCAGGGGTGCCTGGGTGGCTCAGTCAGTTGAGTGCCTGACTTCTGCTCAGGTTTGGGACTTCATGCCCTGCATCAGGCTCACTGTTGTTAGCCCAGAGCCCACTTCTGATCCTCTGTCCCCCTCTCTTTCTGCCCGCCCCACACTCATGCTCTCTCTCTCTCAAATAAACATTGGGGGGAAAAGGCTAAAAGTAAAAGACTGGAATAAGATATAAGCATACACTGGTAACCGAAAGAGTGCTGGCATAAGTATACTATCAGATAAAACAGACTTGAAGACAAAATTTGTCACTAAAGACAAAGAAGGAATTTTATCGTGATAAAAGGGCTCATCAATCCATAATTGTATATATGCCAGTTATAAGCATGTATGCACCTAACAACAGAGCCCCAAAATATATGAAGCAAAAACAGACACAACAGAAGAAATACACAATTCAACATTAGAGACTTCAATATCCCACTTTCAATAATGCATAGAACTAAACAGACAAGGAAAAAGAAGACTTAATCAACATACAAATCAACTAGACCTAAGAGATATCCACAGAACATTCAATGGCAAAATACACATTCTTCTCAAGCACATACAAAACATTCTCCAGGGTAAACCATATGTTAGGCCATTAAAAAGTCTCGACAAATTTAAAAGAACTGAAACAATACAAAGTATGTTCTCCAGCCATATGGAATGAAATTAAAAATCAATAACACAATGGTGGGTCTTAAGACTGCTGTGCTATTCAGTCTCATTTCCTCTTGTGGTTCACTTCTTCATGTCCTTCCCACTCACTACTGACAGTCTTTGTATTGTAGCCCCCACCCCCCATTTTGGATGCTAATTTGCCCTTATAATTAGAAGCTTGGAGACTGAACCATCGAACTTGCAGAAGAGAAGAATAAGGCTCAGTATAAAACCGCGAGGGGCTCTGCTTTGAAGAAACAGGAAGCATTAGTGATCAGTATTTGACGCATCTTAATTCTAACCACTTAGGGGCCTGCCTAGTTCTTAGGCAAGGTTAAGGCAGTCTAAAGGCATAAGGAAGGCACGACTATAACACAAATCAGTTTCATGACAACCAGCAGTTAAGAAACATTGGTTCTTCCATTATTAAAGAAAAGAATTCCCAGCCTTCTGATATGAAGATGTTAAACATTCCTTTATAAGCCAGTCAGACTAACAAAAGGAAGACCTCTTTCTACATATTTTGCTCTAAATTCCAATTTCCCTTGATGACATGGCTTCCCATAAAAAGAACATCATCAATCTTACCCTTCACTGTAACTGGTTTATATTTAAAATCACTATCACACGGTGAACATGTTTTTGTCTCTTCAACTGGATTAAAGCCCTTCAGGGGAAAAAAAGCCATTCATGTTTCATTCTCCTTTTTGTAGTTCCCTACCAGCTCAGAGAGAATGGTGGGCTCGTTAACCCTCCCTTAACAAATACTAGTTAACTCAGAGGGTCACACCAGTGTGTCCTAATATAGCGGTGGGTCCCAAGCAACTTCTAGATGTGTCAAGATAACAATCCCTTCAGGTCTGGGGCGGTGGGTGCAGTGGTTAGAGGCTGAGGTAGCAGGAGCACCTCAATGTGTACATCATGATGCGATAAAGGCTGGAAATCACTGGGTTAAGGGACTAATTAGAAACACTGCTGAGGGTCCCCTGGGTGACTCAGTCAGTTGAGAGTCCAACTCTTGACTTCAGCTCAGGTTATGATGCCACGGTCGTGGGACCGAGCCCCACGTCTCTCTCTCTGCCCCTCTCCCCCCACTTGCATGCATGCCTTCTCTCTCTCTTGCATTCTCTCGCTCTCTTTCTCTTAAAAACAAACAAGCAACAAAAAACACTGGGTTAAAGGACTGATTAGAAACACGGCAGAAAAGAACTGGAAAGAGCCTGAATGTCCATAAAAAAGATGAAGCTCCTTACGTACCAACTGGAAAATCTTTCAAGACACGTAAGTGAAAACCAGCAAGATCCAGGCAGTACGTAAGACATGCTATACCATCCACGTCAAAGGGGAGAGGATATACAGACCTCATTGGTTACATATGCAGATGGCAAGCCTACTGTACAGGTGTGCCACAGCGGCTGACCCTGAAGGGAACCCGGGGGTCGAGATGGAGATGGGAAAGCTTATCCTGACGAACTCTTTGAACTTCTGAATTGTAAACCATGTGATGGCATTAAATAAACTTTTTAAAATTCTATTTTAGAGGGAGAGAGAGAGTGAGAGTGGCCAAGGGCGGATGGAGGGCAGGAAGGGAGAGGAGGAGAGGGAGAGGGAGAGGGGGAGGGAGAGGGGGAGAGGGAGAGAGGGAGGGGGAGAGAGAGAGAGAGAAAGAGAGAGAGAGAGAGTCAGTCTCAAGCAGGTTCCATACTCAGAGCAGGGCCTGACAGGGGCTCGATCCTACAACCCTGGGATCATGACCTGAGCCACAATCAAGAGTAGACACTGAACCAACTAAGCCACCCAGTACCCCCCAAAAAATGTTTTAATGTTCATTTATTTTTGAGACTGAGAGAGGCATAGCATGAGTGGGGGAAGAGCAGAGAGAGGGAGACACAGAATCTGAAGCAGGCTCCAGGCTCTGAGCTGTTAGTACAGAGCCAGATGCAGGGCTCAAACTCATGAACTGTGTGATCATGACCTCAGCTGAATTAGGATGCTTAACTGAGTGAGCCACCCAGGCTGCCCAATAAATTTTTTTAAAGTTGCCAAATCCACCTATGCCTAGTAATGACTATTTTCTACACAAAACACACTAAGTCAAATGTTGAGTTAAAATAAGAAAAGCAAGAGCTGGTTGCTGGCTACGCAGCTGTGTTCTCTTTGTGAAAATCCACTGAGCTCTACACTTATTTATGATCTGAGTACTTTTCCACAGAAAAGTCAAAAGTAAAACATAAAGGTTACTTAGGTCAACTGTCTTTTTGCTCCCTTACTAAGAGCAGTATATTTTGTTTATTTGCCTAAATTGTTTCAAATTGTTCAATAATGATTCGCAAAAACAACCTCTTGTAACTGGAGGTATAATGCCGAGCGCGTGTGACAAGGGGAGTCAGATCTGCCTGCTCCACTTCCCCCATCAGGTGCACATTCTCACTCTGGGCTAGGAGGTTTCGGTAAACACCAAGAAGCATTACTAAAAAACCACCTTATGGTTTGCTGTATTGCAATCACATTTTTAAATTATGAAAATGAAAGTATTTAAAGCCACTTATCAAAAATGCCAAAGTCACAAAAGACGCAGAAAGAGGCTGTGCCCAGCCTGAAGGAGGCTACCGAGGCATGACCGCCAAGTGCGACACCTGACCCGAGGCTGCTTCTGTGATGCAGAAGAGAGGACTGTTACCCGGGACTTTGCTGCAGCAACAGATAAAATCAGAATGTAATGGGAGGTTGACGTCTCCCTGTTGAACTTAAAACTTAGGCTGTACTGTGGTCATAAGAGAATTTCTCCCATTCTTAGTCAAAATATAATTGATGTTAAAGTAAAGGTACACAATGTTAAATTACAAATGAGGGACAGGTCTGCGTCCCTGTATGTGGGGGCAGGGGGAGACTCAGGAACAGTGGCAAATGACAATGGAAATAGGGTAAAATGTTAACAGGTTAATTTGAGTATAGGGTGTGTGGATGTGCTTTGTGCTGGGGTTTTTTTTCCTGTGAAACTAAAATTACTTCCAAACAAAAATGTTTAAAGCCATATATTAGTAAATGGTTATTTATCAAACAAGCTTAGAAATGAATCTGGATTTTTGTCCAGTTGTCTCTCACAAGCCATTTTAATTATAATCCCAAGGCACTATTTCAACTTGCAAAAAGAAAAAAAAAAAAAAGTAAAAATTACACCTCCTGGCTAGATTTATAAGAGCTAAATAAGTACCTTCCAAGACCTAAAGCTTAACATAATTGTCTTTAACATAAGACTCCACCTCAGTAATTTCTCATAATGTGAACCTTAATGGAGAAACTAGATTTACAGGAAGTTTAATAAAAGTTCTCATCCACATGAGGGATTAATCTCGCTTGAGTGGAGAACACAATGATAAATCCTAGTTAACGACTTAGGTTAAGAGCACTTAAAGCCCTACCTAAAAAGAAAAAAGAAATCAAAGGTCTAATAAAATGGTACATGTCCCAATAGATCTAAATCTTAAAAATGACTATGATGAACTACATATGAAAGGCAAAACTTTAAACTCACAGAAAAACATAGGGGAGACAATTCCTGTCCCTCCAGGAAGGGAAATTTCTTACACACAAAAAAGCACAAGCTATATAGAAGAATGAGAAATTTAGCTACACTTGAAATTCACGTATGCATGTGAAGAAAAACCACATTTAAAGGGAAAGGAGAAGCCACATTCGGGGAGAGGAGAGCCCCCCCACAAAAAGAGCTCACAAACGGGCAGCATCTAGGAAAAGCTCTGTTGTCATCAGGCCTGTAAACACACGGAGGGCAGCACTGACACCACCCAGAGATGACTGTCCCCTGGCTGCCCACACGCTCCTCCACACCCCCCAGGAGAGCCCAGGGACAGGAAACCCACCAGAAAGGGAGCTTCCTCTCCACCAGATCCCTTCAGCTAATAAGATCATTCACCAGGTGTCTCCAAGCAAAGAGGTGGCCTCCAGTGTCCACAAAGGAAGATTTTCAACACCCTGCCTTCAGGCCTTAGAGAATTACAGCGAATACAAGATAACAGGGGGGAAAAGAGCCCTAAAACTATTTAGCAGCCTCTGCACCCCACCCAGGACAATACTTTCTAACAACATCCTGGCACTAACGCTAACTGAGAGTTCTGGATAAACAAGATACGGCCCCACCAGTATCTATCCAGCGGTATGTAAGATATAACAGCACCACTATACTAAGACACAGATTTTTAAAAATTCTCTCTCAAAGGTAGGCCTAACGTCTACAATTCAGCAGGACGGCCAGCTGCTCAGAGATCAGGGAGAGGGTAAAACATTCCAAAATACACAAGGCAGTGCATGTTTTAACCGTAACGAAGCATGTTAAGGTTATAACTATTCAATTAAGGATGGGGAAACGCAGAAACACTGCCAGCTGTATTCTGCTTAAAACTGCAGGACACCCCCAGCTTCCTCACTGCGAAAATCCATAACAGAAACACCCCCTAGATCCAGTGATCTGGGGTGGGGGGGATCACACAGAGATCGGAGGTTTCACTCAAATGACATCTGAATGTATCTTTTATAATTAGAAACAACATGAAAACTACTTCCTGTATTCTTGAAAATGTCCACTTCCCTAACAGTTCATATGAAAGAAACAGTTATTAGGAAACCTTTAAAAGCAAGTCTTGGGTGGAAGGGCGGGGGAGGGGGGGAGGCAAGTACTGGCAGGAGTATGATTTCTTCAATCAAGCACTTGAGAAAATTAACTCATAACAAAAGCTAACAGTTCACATCAGAAAGCATGTTTCTTTTTCTTGGGCAGAGGTCTAGAAAATTCCCTCTGTTCATCACAACTATCAGTAATTCATCAATCTAAACACAACACAACCTAAATAACTTTTTCCATTCTGACTAATATCAGATCCTGTAACTGCAGGCAAGAGATGCACATCTGCCAATAAAAACAGAGAAAAGTCAAAAGCTAACTCATGTTCTCAAGAGCATTTAAAGAGAAAATAATCGGGGCGCCTGGGTGGCTTAGTCGGTTGAGCATCCGACTTTCACTTGGGTCATGATCTCGCGGTTCGTGGGTTCGAGCCCCGCGTCGGGCTCTGAGCTGACTGCCAGCTCAAGAGCCTGGAGACTGTTTCAGAGTCTGTGATTCCCTCTCTCTCTGACCCTCCTCTGCTCACGCTGTCTCTCTCTCTCTCTCTCTCCTAGAAATAAATAAAACATTAAAAAAATAAAAAATAAAAAAATAAAGAGAAAATAATCTACAAGTAGACTTCCTACAAAATAATCACATCTGTGTGTCCAGATAACTCAGAGATTGCCTACCAACTATACTCAAAGGAACCACCTTACTGCAAACTTACAGACTATAAATAAAGGTCTAAAAAGTCAAGGTTTAAAATAAATGCAAAGCCAAATGATACTGGCATTTTTTTTTTTTTACATCATTACTCATTTTATCAATTCTAAACATGTTAAGTTTCAAAATTGTGTGGGTCAACACATGACAAGAGAAAAGGCAGGCCTTTGGGAGAACAGGGACAGGGAAAGTTAATACAACTGCAATCAAATCTGCTGATTCAGCGACAGTCAGATTAAATGAATTTTCCGGATAACCATGAAAATATCACTGTGACCTACAGTGAACCATACCGCTCCTCTGGGCTCCAAATGCCATCATTTATTAACTAAGGTATGAGGACAAAAGTATAGGTTTGTCCTAAAAACAAAGACTGAGATACTAAGGGGGAATTCAAATTTAAAAAACTAAGGTAAAAATGTGTAATAACTTAATACCAACTTTGAGCCTTAGGGAAGATATTATCACTAGTTTCCTGCAATTGGTTCAGAACTGACGACGATATTAACAGATTTTTTTTTCTTCTGTTCTTACCTCATAAGACCAGACACACTGCACCCCGGCAAACCTCCGGACACATCTTCCCACCTCCACGTCCTCGTGAGTTGTGTACATTTCCCGGAGACACTTTCCAATGTGTGGTACCATTCTCCGGAGAACCTCCCGGCTCATGATCACACCGGGCCCCCCCATGCAGAAGTTCTCACCGGGTTCCAGGGCCAGCTTCCCCATCTCTTCCGTGGTGCCCAGTCCTGTCTGCCCGAGAAAGAGGGGCTCACTGCTATTCAAACTCCTCAGAAAATTCTCCAGACGGTCTCCTTTGATATATACGTCATCATCTGCTCTCATAAACCATTCATACTTGTCCAGGTAGTGGTCATGCATGTACTTGAGCATCATGAAAGACTTCTTCTGGGGTGGGTAGGAGTCGTCCACGCCCCGTAGCGGCACTATCGGAATTGGTATTGAGGTGTCTGAACCCTCACTAGAGAAGAATTCGACTTTCCCAGGAATTGTCTTGGACCATGTTCTGGAATTAAAATAAGTATCAGTGAGAGAACAGTTTATTCCAAGATTCTCATTTTTAGAAATCGACGTATCTACTCATGCTGAATCACTGTGTATTCAGAAGGAATGACAGAAAGCTATCTGATCTGTTTGCGTCCCCTTAAAAGAAGCCCAGGATATGGGGTATTTCAAGGCCCAAGTTCATTTTCAAAAGAATCCCACCACAAAAAGATCAATGAAGTGTTAAAATATTTCCAGGGTAACTAAGTTTTAAGCTGTGGCTGAAAACCAAAATGCCGGAGCACCAAGGTCTAGACATTCAGGTTAATTTTCTGATACTATCAACTTCCTACCTATAAACTCCTCCACTCCAGAAGACAATTAAAAATCAAATTCTTCATTCAACAAAGTTTCTTTGGATGCACATCAAGTGCTAAGCATGTGCTAAGCCAAGGGAGGCAGGGTGAGCAAAACACAGACACCGACTCAAAGAGCGGTCATCAGGAGAGACAGACGTTTATCAAAGGAGTCGCACACGAATATACGTGTTATTAAGACCCAAAACAAGTGCTCTGAGGAAAGGCACACAGCCTTCAAGAGCATACGTACAGAAAGATCACAAACTAGACACACAGTGCAGAGAATGCTTCCTGGAGATGGGGTGAATGTCAAGGATGAGCTACAGATGCAGGATGCAGCAAAGGTAGGAGACAGAGCAGAAGCGGATGAACACTGTGTATTCTGCAGTCTCAGGGGTGGAGGGGAGGGCTGGGGCACCCGGTGGGAACGGCCACAGCAGCCTGGACAGGGGTGTCAAGGGTAACTGCACGTCCCATCATCCGAGGAGAGACTGGTAATAAACGAGAAGGAAACAAAGAATCCTGCTGTTGCATGACTGATTTAAGGCCATCATGTTCCATCTTTCCTTATGCCTTTTTCATTACATGTAGTAAGAGCTGAAGCAGTCCAGCTACAAATATGCATTTATACGGACTACTTCTAGGAAAAACATTGCAGAATATAAACGAAGCAGTCAATTGAGCCTTAATAAGATCAAAAAAGGACCCGTTCCCTGGTAATAGTCTCCCCAATACATTTTTATTTTACTTTTCCATTACAATTATATGTATTATAGTGAAAAGTGAACTTGAAGGGTCAATGAAAACCACACATCTTACATGGAAGGTGTCAGGGGGAGAAATACTTGAAGAAGACCTACACCAAGCCCCTGAGAAGAGGTACAGAAGTAGGGGAACAGGGAGGGGTTGGGGAGAAGATAAAGAGCTTTCTCTTTATATACTGTGTATCTCCAAATGGATGGAAGTTTTTATAAGCATGATATTATGGGGGGGGGGGAATTTTAACTGTGATAAAATATACATAACTTGAAATTTACCATTTTCACCATTTTTTAAGTATTACTGTTCAGTGGTACTGAACACATTCACACTGTTCTTCAACATCACCACTATCCGTCTCCAGAACTTTTTCATCTGCAAAACTAAATTCCTAAAGCATAGTATTATTTTTGTAATTTTAAAAACAATCTGCAATGAATTACTTAAAAAAGCAATTACTGGCTTTTAATTCTCTTAACCCAAATAGAAGGAATACAAAATGACTTCAAACTTCTCTCATTCAAGCAGAGGAGGAATTCAATGAGCCTGTCAAACATGCTTCTCAAAAATTCCAAGGATTAAAGATATATCGTCTTTCATCAAAGCAAGGAAGTCAGCTGTAAGATACACCATTGTTTTCTGTACTGATAACAAAGAAAACAGGATAATATGATTATCCTGATCATAATCATATAATGCCAGCAACTGTAAAATGCATCCTGATTTCAGAGATGTTAAAAAGTGGCGGGAAATGTGCATCTTGGAATGATGTAAGACAGCAGTAGTAGTGTATTTCCCTTAACGTCTGTGGATTTAAAATGGACCTATGGAGTCTTATGCCATTTACAAAGCTCAGCATATATGGTACACGATGGGACTAGAGATGCTGTATTTCCATTTTCACAAAGGATAAGCTCCCAAAAGAAAGGATGAAAAGTAAACATGGCAGGAATAGAGCAACTAATTTAAGGAGAAACCAACCCTTTCCATAAAGAGACAAGTCTATTTAAAAATGAGACTGAACCACAGCCTACACAGAATGTAGAACAACCAAAAGACACCCTTCTGACATGGTAATCTAGAGGGGAGAGGACTTCTCAACCCCAGGAAGTGGCTGACAATGAGATGTACTAAGAGGATTCCTGCCCGCCCCCCCCAATCCAGGTCAAAGAGTCCCTGATTCCTTCCTTTAGCAGAAATGATTTTTGTTTGGGAGTCACATCAATTCTTTGAAAAAGTAATTAATTTCAGTGGTGGCACATAACAAGTCAATAAATACTGCTCACCTGCATTAAAAAAAAAGTGACTTAAAGTGGTGTGTGTGTGTGTACATGCACACATACAAAAAAGGGCAGAAATCATTTCTGTCTGAGACATCTCCAAGTCACTTTCCATAAGACTCTACCATTTCCTGCCATTCCTATGTGCAGAAAGAACCCAATTTAATCAAACCACAACCAGAAAAGAATATTAAGAGGTAAAATTCACAGGCCTGCTGGAGTTCAAATACACTACCATTTTTTTTTTAATTTTTTTAATGTTTTATTTATTTCTAGGAGAGAGAGAGACAGCATGAGCAGGGGAGGGTCAGAGAGAGAGGGAGTCACAGACTGAAACAGGCTCCAGGCTCTGAGCTGGCAGTCAGCACAGAGCCTGACACGGGGCTCGAACCCACGAACCGCGAGATCATGACCTAAGCGAAAGTCGGACGCTTAACCAAATAAGCCACCCAGGCGCCCCTCAAATACACTACCATTCATGGTACTTCTGAAATGTAGTTTAAAGCTAAAGAGTCTGTATTACCTCATAACTGATTACACATGGATAGTGAATAAAATCAACTTCAGTTTCTACCCAATTGCTTCTGAACTAAAATGTAATTAAAAAAGCAGACCAAGTTCAAAACAGTGACTACTAAAGTACTGGGGCTGGGTGAGCCCAGAAGCCATTAAGATATTAAAGCACCATGACATTATTTGAGACATGGTGTGAGTAAGAAGACAATACCCGACTTCAAAGGAAGAACCTACTCAAGACACAACACGTTGTGACATGGTTAAGAGGCCGGGCTCTGGAATCAGGCTTGTGAGGTGACAATCCTGGCCCCACTTTGTGTAAGCCACTCTGTGCCTCCCTTTCCTTATCTGTGAGCTGGGGGATAATAATGGCACCTGCCTTATAGGGTTGTTGTGAGGGTCAGTGGATCCTTCTATCTGAAGTGCTTAGAAGTCAGCCCGGCATGCAGTAAGCATTATAGGAGTATGACTTATTGAGGAAGACGGGAGTTTACAAGTAAGACAGTGAGAGAGAAAATGAAGGACACAAGGAGTGTGGGCTGAATCTGGAACAGTCCATCACAGGATCACACACCAGCAAGAAGGCATTATGGAAAATGTCACTTCTCACATTGCTGGTTAAAAACCTGACACTCAAGCCAGCTATTAGAATTCTGTTTAACTGCCCGTCTCAGACAACATCAGGATAGAAGTCTAACGAGACTTTAACTTTTGAAAGTGTTTTCACTTCTGAACACAGGAATCCTTCATGGGAGACTGAGGATCGAAACTCCTTTACGTCTGGCCCCGCAGCCCCCGTGCCCCTGGCAGACAGAGCATGCGGAGGACGCACTGATGGTACAACGGGCTCTAAGGCAATTAATGCCCGAACTGTGACTTGAAATCGTGTAATTTGTCTAAGAAGAGAAACCAATTAATTTTAAAAACAGACAATCTAACCTCAAACCATCCTTAAAAGCCTCTCCGCAGTTTTATGGTAACTCCACCCAATTATTATCTTTTCCTTTTTAGGTAACCTAGGGAAAAACCTCAAGCTGCCCTTTTCTGTTCTAAATGACGGTGGTTTGAGGGAAATCTCTCAAAACGAATTTCTGTAAATCCTCCAATCTTAAGAAATGATGATCGTTTTCATTTAGGGTACCTTTGGCTTCAAGAGCTCCGTCCAGCTGAAGGCTTCTGGAATGGAGATCATGATTCACCATCCTGGGGAAATAGGGGGGAGGGGGGAGGGGGCGCCTTCAATAAAGGCTAAGAAGTGAAGGAAGCATGCTGCTCAAGCAGCAAGCTGGCCTGCCTTCCGTGAGGGAACCAGGTCGAATCGAGTTCCTTAATTTTCATAAGCAAATGTCAACTTTGCATTAGACACGTTTGTTACCGGGAGCAAAGAGCTCTCATTTGATTGAAACCACAGAACGTTTGCAGAGGCCCTTGCCAGTAAGCTCAAGTTCCAGTGGACTGATAACCACCTCTTGCTAAAGCACAGATAAGACATCTGAAATCTGAGAGAGCCGAGCAAGCTATCAGCCTTTCCTCCAGGCTTCTAAATGCTATGCCTCCAAATGAAATCACAGTTAAGTAATGCAGCCAGACAACAATTAGCTTCGCTAAGGGTTACCTTTGCTGTCTTAGGACTTCATATAGTTCTATTCAGTTATCGTTTTAAGAAAAACTATATAAAATACATTTCTGTATAAAACTGCCATCTATAGCATGACTCCTGTCCTAAGTACACATTCATAATCCATGGGTAAAAAGCGGGCAAAAGTATATACTTATGATGTGGATTAGTAACGGAACAAAAGTACATGTACAAAAATAAAATATTTTACAATTTTACTCCAAAGTGCTTACTACGGTTATCTGTGGTTGGAGGATCAGAAGAAATTTAATTTTCTTCATGTTTTCTACATTTCTAAAATTTTCTGCAGCGGAAAGGTATACTTAGAAGTGGGGGAAATTTTTTTTTTAATCTGGAGAAAAGCTTTAAGCTAAAAAGCATCCAAAGAAATGAAAAGATGTGACAACAGAAAATTCTACTTTTATAATAAACATTTTTCTATTCCATCCAGTGGACAAAAATGAAAAGAAAAATAGAGTAAGACTAAGTACTTTCTTTCACATTTTCTGATTTGAATAGCTATAGTAATTCTTATTAAAAAAAAGAGCTCTTCTGTGATTTCCCCAAAATCATGATTAAATACACTGTCCGACAGTTACACTGATACATTTGAAAGGACTTATGATCAAATCATTTCAGAACTTGGAGTCATGGAAGGAAGGGAGAACACAGTTTTCCCCCTTGTAGAACTGACGGATAATAGGAATTGAATGTACGTATTTCTATTCTTCCATTACAGAAAAGATTTCAGCTAACTTAATCAAAAGGCATACGGTACGAAAACATACACAAGAAAATGTGGCTGAAGAAAATAAAAGTAGGTAAGTGAGAGCAAGGCAGGAAAGTGGTACCTGAACCAGGGAAGGCAAACCCCTGGGACGGGCTCCCTGCTCAGCACTGTGCCCACAGGAAACACTGAACCAGGGGGAGTCCTCTGAGAAGATGCCAACTAGAACAAGGGAGCCCGTGTGGGGAGACCCACTGCCATCAATGTGGTCTCTACATCTGCTAAAGGTGGGCCCAAATCAGCTGTACGCCTTCCAGCAGGTGGCCAAGAGAAGTTGCAGGATTGTGTCCCACTGCTCAGGGTTAAGGGAGGTAACTATTCTAGATACTGAGACCTGACAGAAACTTCTGCCCCAGGGCCCATGGTAGACAGAGCAGTGCAAATGCACTGAGCATCTTCACAGGAAGGCAAGTCTGATGGAGCAGCAAGCAGTCTCAGCTGATCCTCTCAAAAAAGTACATGGGGGACAGTTCTATGCCACCAGTCAGGGAAGCCATGCACTTCAACCTGATCAGGTTTGTGAAAACTCAGAAGTCTTCCAAGGGTACCAAGTGATGGCTCTGTTTGAAGTGAAGGAATGCCTTCTGGTAGGAGGCTGCTAGCATTATTCAGTCCATTATCTCAGCTCTGTTCTGGTAAGACGAGCCAGTTCTGCAATCAGCATACTTAGCCACAGGCCTCTCTTCCTCTATGTGCTTTCCGGACACATGGCTTCCTCTTTTAAAGCCTTTAGCGATCTTATTGCACAACCTTATGACGTGAGCAATCTCAATTCTTTTTGGAATTACATGGGGAAATAGAACAGCAATCACAAATGGTGAGAAAAATATGTTTTGAAATCAAATTATACTCTTTACCATTAATCCTTAAAAAGCAGAGTAAAGGTGAAAGCAAGCAGTATGGAGACTTTTTTTTCTCCTTCAATAAAGCTGTTGGCGGGTGGATTACAGCTTCCACCTCCACAATGGCCTGGGCACTAGCCCAGGAGGCAGCTCCAAAGTATTAAGAGCTAACAGCAACCTGCCCTTTGAGGCCAGGCTCACAGCAAACAATAAGAATGCTCATCAGTACAGACCACAAAACGCCCTCTTTGGAACCTAAGAATCAAAATTTGGAGTGTTAGTAACAGAAGGCAAATTCTGATCTAATGATGCATTTCCAAAGCTTCAAATACGGTGAGCTACCTTATATAGTTTCTATTTTGCTGTTGTGCACTGAGAAGTATAAATATGCAACTAATTCTTAATCATGCATGAAAAAAACTCATTTTCAAATTTAATTCTAAGCAAAACAAACAAACAACAACAGCAAAAAGTGTTGCTTAATGCAAACAATAAAACCACCCTGAACCTATTTTGGCCCACCTCCTTGCTCAGTCTTCCTGTTATCAAGGCACTTCCTGGTATCGAACTCACTTAACAGCAGCCCACAACCACCCTTCAACCCAGCAGTTACCTAGTGCGGTGTACTATGCTGACGGCATTTGACACTCAGCCTATTGGGGCGCCTGGGTGGCTCAATCAGTTGGGCGTCCAACTCGGCTTCTGCTTGGGTCATGAACTCATGGTTCCTGGGTTCAAGCCCCGCCTCAGGCTCCATGCTGCCCATCAGTTCAGAGCCTGCTTGGCATTCTCTCTGTCTCTGGCCCTCCCCCACTTGGGCGCGGGCGCACGCACACTCTCTCTCTTTCTCTCAAAATAAACTTTTGAAAAAAGAAAGAAACGCAGTCTATGAGAGTTCAATGAGGTATGTGTGGTACTGTCACCCATATATTACAGATGAGGAGACTGAGGCTCAGGGCCAGGTAAATAATTCGTCCAAGATCACAAGGCTAATAAATGTGGAAGCCAGAACGCAAAAGGGGTCTGACTATAAAGCCTCTTCTGGCCAGCTACTGGCTTTTTCATCCGGCACACTTATTTCCAGGGTAGCACCCACATTCCCTTTGCAGACCTTACTCCACTGATAAGGCTGAGTAAACAGTCATCACAGATACGGGGAGCAGACTTAAAAGTCACTTCCACTGTGTCTGCCCGGCAGAAACTTGCCTGTTGAGGATACCTCTTCAGAGTCTAAGCTGGATTTAACTGAACATCAGAAGACTCTACTCAAATGGTAGCTTCTGAAACCCTCCTTCCATGTGGTCCCTTCGCTACTGTAAATCCTGCCCGATCATTTTCCCGCATCAGGTTGGAAAGAGACAGGAAACCCCAACACAAAAGCCACCTTCACACCTTGGTTCTACTTACAAAGCAATCATTTTAATGGCATTAATAACTACATTTCCAGTAATCCTCAGGTTTTGGGTTTGCAAGCCTAGGATTGACATCAAATCAGAGCAGTCCACACCATATTTTTTTAATCATCCACAAACCAAGGTCTTCAGCTAAAGAACAAATGCCATCACTATAAATGCTTCAGAAAGGACACTGAATTAAGGTAAGTGGATGGACAATTTCACGACTTGTAAATCATAACTAAGTTTCTTATTCCTCCTAATTCCACCCCCATCTACAACAGAAGTGGGTAGATAGAGACGCTGATATTGACATCCACCAGATATGGAAGCCAGGGGCCCTCACGTTAAAGATGCTGTCACCCAATTCTCCCAAGTACCCCAGAGACCTGGGAAGTCAGAGTAACTGAAGAAAATACAGTTATAGTAACCAAATAAACCAAATAAACACTTTATCAGGGCAGGATTAACTGTTGCTTGAGGAAACAAAAGTGCCCTCTAACCTAACTCCCAGAAACTGCACTCCCATTTCCTTCCAAGGGCTCTCCCCTCCTCCCTCTCTTCCTCTTCTCTTTTTTTAAGCTGTAGTTCTGTAGCTTTATTACAAAATAATTGCTCATTGTAGAAAAACTCAGAAGTACAGAAGAGGGCCAAGGAGAGTATGAAAACTCATTGGCATTGTTGTATGTAGATGCTTTCACACTTTCTTTTCTATGCTACACAAACATAGATTATTTTGTTTGATTTTAAGCAAAAATGAATCTCATACCAGGCATACAATTTTATAACCTACTCTTGCTTAATTTAAATATATTGTGAATCATCCTTCATTTCAGTCAACATAGGTCAGCCCCATCATTTTTTGTGGCTAAAGAGACAGGTCACGGTACGGATAAACCAAGGGAAACCAAAAAAACAGTTCCTCACGAAGGACACCAAAGATACCTGAAATTTCCAACCCCTACATACATCTTCAAGCACATCTTTAAGTCCCTTTGAAAAATTCTAAAGGAAATGCCAGATTTCAGATCTCAGCCTCAAAATGAACAATCTCTTCATTCCCGTACTACTTCCTGCTATTCCGCATTTCTGGGAATCTGTTGTCTCTGCCTCAAACATTCCTAGTCATCCTTCAAGATCAAGTGAGGAATGGGGCGCCTGGGTGGCTTAGTCGGTTAAGCATCCGACTTTCGCTTAGGTCATGATCTCGCGGTTCGTGGGTTCGGGCCCCGCGTCGGGCTCTGTGCCGACTGCCAGCTCAGAGCCTGGAGCCTGTTTCAGTCTGTGACTCCCTCTCTCTCTGACCCTCCCCTGCTCACGCTGTCTCTCTCTCTCTCTCTCCTAGAAATAAATAAAACATTAAAAAAATAAATAAAAAAAAAAAGATTAAGTGAGGAAAAGGGGGCAGGAGTGTGGGTGAGGCCTTTCCTGATCCCCTTCATAAATCAGCGCAGGCCTCTTTCTCCTGTGTTCCCACCCCAGTTAGCCCAGATACTCAGTGAGCTCTTATCATGCAGTATTACCATTTATTTCCTTCCCTGGATGACAAACCCTGCAAGAATAGAGTATTAATCTGTTTTCAATAAAGAGCAACTTAATGAACGGACAGGGGAAGTGAAAATACAACCCCGTATCATCTTCTGTCCACAGCTATCCTTCCTTGGAACATTCTGACTATTTGAGGGCATCGAGCTCTGAAACGATGGCATAGAAAACTAAACTCTTTTTCGGGACCACGTATTCCACCGGTCATCTTACACAGGCAATTCACAGTGTGAAATGGGGTGTGCTCCGAAAGTTCATTTACAGGTTGATTATTTGGATTATAGAGGCAGTCAGGAAATTTTTGCCAAACTGAATTCTATCTGAGAAAGAAAGTATTGCTCTAAACTGTCTCAAGATAAGCACAGTTTACTGGGTTCAAGAATAAGGAAAGGAACCCTGAGGTTTGCTCATTAAGGTTGGTAAAAGAACAGCATGCCTTCACTGAAAGCATTAGGAAGAGGCCATTAACTGGTATAACAACATCTTGCAACAAGATTCCTGTATCTACAGCTAGTGTTTCTCAAACTTTCTTCCCACAGTTCCCTACAGACTGATGCTAATCTTTAATGGTGCCCTTTATCACTCCCAGGGCAAAGAAGGGAAACCATCCACCTCTTTCCTCTGAGAAAGTAAAGAAAGAACAAAACAGTTCCCCATCTTCAGCCCAGGGGAGGTAAGAATCAAAACAAATAAAAGGTGTTGGATTAGCTTAGCGTTCTGGGCATAAGAAAGGACTAAAAAGCAAAGTATGCATGGTTTTTTCTTTTTTATCAAACCATTAATTAAAAAGAAAACCCAAAAGGTATCAAAACTCTCCCAGCAAGAACAGGTAAGTGTAGCCAAGAAATGCTTGAAACAGAAGAGGAACAAAGAGGAACTTGTCTACCGGATATTAAGAAATTACTCGACTTCCAATAATTTCAATGGGTGGTACTGGCACAAGAACAGAGAAAAAGATCAGTGGAACAGAATGAGAACTCCAAAAACATACCCAGGAATTCTGAGTATGATGAAGATGGCAGTTCATATTGGTAGGGAAATGGGAGATTATTCAACAGATGGTACTGAAACAATGTACTATTGGGGAAGGGGGGGTGGAAATGGGATTGAGATGATTTCTACCCCTTCGGCAATTAGAAAAAAAAAATGTTGCTTTTAAAAATAGCTCCAGGGCAATAACCTTCTGAGCTTGAGATGGGCAGAGGGGAGATACCCTAAAATCAGAAAGGTGAAGACTGAACTACATGAACTTCTATGTATCAAACACCGTAACTAAGAACAAAGAATAAAATATGGAAATAATATGAACTGTAGCTAGTAACAAAAGACCCAAAGAACGCAGGGTTCTAATGATCAGTCATTAACTGGCCTAACAAATCACTCTGGAAGAATCAAGGTACCATTCTGAAGTGAAATTGCCAAGAAAACAAATACTCTGTAGAGTAGAAGTCAAAACAAATTTCTTTATATATTTGTAAAACCCCAGCTAAACAGAACCCTTAGGCAATTTTCGTTTAAGAGAGCTTCAGAGCTCCAGCAGTGTAACCACCTCAGATGTAAATCTTTCCTTAATTTCTTGTTTTTTATTTTTTTTAAATTCTAAGTTTACTTAGAGAGAGAGAGGGAGTGAGCAGGAGAGAGAGCGGGAGAGGGGTAGAGAACCCCAAGAATCTTTGCGCTGTCAGCGAAGAGCCCAATGTGGGCTTGAACTCATCAACCATGAGATCATGACCTGAGCTGAAGTTGGACACTTAACCAACTGAGCCACTCAGGTGTCCCTTTTCTTAATTTCCTTGTAAATTCACTACATTTATGAAGCTAAGGATTCCTCCGCCTGTGTGTCTGAGTTTTCTTCAAACTTCTCTTATGCAAAACCAGACCTGTTGACTCACTTTCCCCACCTCAATAAATGATACAACCACTCACACTGTGCTTCAAGGCAAGACCCAAGAAGGCGCTGTGATTCCTCTTTGCCCTACTCCTCACTAGCATTCTGTCAGCACATCTTTACCTCGCCTCCGGCATATATCCTGGAAACATCCACTTCACACCTCTACTGATACCACACCAGTCCCTGCCACCCACACATCTACTCCAACCACCTCCTAACATCTCCCTGATTCTCTCCAGTCCATTCTCCACACAATGGGCACAACTAATATTTTAGGACATAATGCTTTCCTGTCTAAACCCTCCAAAGGCTTTCTAGAATAAGAGACCAGACACTATCAGGCCTCGTCCACTTTTTTTTATTGGCCTTCTTTGATTCCCTTCCAAGTTGGATCCTGCCTTGTAACTTACCAGCTCTTCCCTCTCCTCCCTTGCTCATCAATGATATTCACACAACCATGGTAAGACTGCACCCAAAATACCAAGTTCTCCAGATGCCATCCCCCCTTTCCTTGTTTTATTTTCTCCATAGTACCCATCATTAACCCTCCTTTCAGTGTCTTCCTTTCCACTAGAACAGAACAGAAGCAAAGCACCACGAGAATAAGCCTCTTCACTATTGTGTCCTTAACACTCAGAGTCTGGACCCAGAGAGGCCAGGCATGTATTTGTTGAACAAAGGAATGAATCATAAGTGCAACTGAATATTTTTTTAATGTTTATTTACTTTGAGAGAGAGAGGAGAGAGAGAATTCCATGCAGGTTCTGCACCACCGAGCACAGAGCCTGACACAGGGCTCACTCCCAAGAACTGCAGGATTAGGACCTGAGCTGAATCATAAGTCAGACACTTAACCAACTTAGCTGCCCAGGTGCCCCTATAACTGAATATTTAAAAAAAAAAAAAAAATTGTTTTTTAATGTTTAGTTATTTTTGAGAAAGAGAGAGAGAGAGAGAACACAAGCTAGAGATTGGGGGAGGGGCAGAGAGAGAGGTAGACACAGAATCTAAGACAAACTCTAGGCTCTGAGCTGTCAGCACAGAGCCTGATATGGGGCTTGAACTGATGAATCATGAGATCATGACCCGAGCTGAAGTCGAACGCTTAATCAACTGAGGCACCCAGGTACTCCTGGTAACTGAATATTCTTACAAACCAGGATCACTCCCTGACTTAATGGCTATGATGTCTGCTGAGGGCCTATCGAAGAAGTTAGCCCTGGTGGGTCTCTGACCAACCACATTTTTGAGTTTTTTCCTACCTCCTTTTTAAAATCTGTTTCTTGCCTGCTATCAGCTGTCACTGCACTGCTAATATCCCTTGGTGGCCCCTCTCACCACTTCAAGCATTTAGCAGATCGGGAAAGTAAGAGTCTATAATGATGGGGCTGTTCCATCATTAAAATGCACTAACGTTAGTGCAGAAAGGCAGATCTCACTGAATTTCCAAATGGCTTTTTAAGATCCTTTCTGGATCTCAATAACTAGTCCCGAGACCTAATTCTGATATTTTCAATATCCTCGCATAAAAGTACACCATACTGTCAGCTTACTAAAAATGCTGGCATCTCCTTCAACCGATAAGTCAAACAATAGTTTGATTTTAAAAAAGAAAAAACTAAAATCATGAGTGTATTTCTTAAGATAAAAAATGAGTGTGCCTTTTAGGGGAGATGTAAAACTGAGCACAACCAGTGCCAAACGAGAGTTCTACCTAGTGCTGTAAGAGTCAAGCCGACTTTTATGCCAAACTGTGTGTGAAATTTCCATTTTAAGAGCGGAGTGTGGAGTTTCAGGCTGGGCTGCAAAGCACAGCAAAGCCGTTAAGTTTTGTTACACACTGTAACCTCAGTCCCAATTCAGGCCTTCCCCAAAAGTCCTTCAAAACTAAAATCGTCTTGTACCATCTCCTGCAGCCAGTCTAAACAGAGGGTTGACAGGCTGAGAAGCAGTTGGCCCGAACAGGAAAGTTAAGTCCACCCCCAAGGTTCAAGTAATGGGACTTAAGATCAGGGAGAGAAAAGAGAGGAGTTAACTGCAGGAAACTGACAGAACACCCGAGCAGGTAGTTTCCTCCTAAGGGTTTCCTTGATCAGAAAGGCAGAGTGGTCACAGAAAAGGAAGACCTGGAGCCAGAGGGCAAACTGGGTTTCTACTTTCCCTCAACTGTCTGAAAGTTAATAAACGGTGAGATGTAAATCCTACATCCAAAAAAGATGAGGTAGGAGATTTGCTAAAGGAGACTAAAGGGAAGAGGGTCAAGCATGGGCTTAGGGAAAAGATCCTCTCCAAGTGTAGAAAGGGTAGGTCAAGTTTGCGCTACATTTGCTGGCGTACCAGGACCCCTACTGGTTTGTATATATTGATTCTGAACCCGTGAAAATGTTATTTGTTTGGTGAGCAATCTAGCATTTGAACAAACTGCTTTGGTAATCATCTCCAAAGTTGTGATTTTACAGGGCTTGTCACCCAATGGCAGTCAAGTGGATTTACTTTCAAAGCCATTCCGTAAACAATTTATACAGCTCATCCTCAATTTCACATGTGGACATGTCTCTTGTCAAAAAGCACAATTTGTATAAAATTTCACATAATTCATGGGCGATCTGGGAGAAAATTTTTATCTGTGGGTTCCTAAATCACTATCATAGTTTAAATTTACACTGAGTGGCTATATCTAAGCTTTTCAGGCACTCATGACACTTCCTGGCAGAAGCTAGATCTTTAAACAAGATCCTAATGGAAACACGCAGAACAGAGAATCAATGCTCTGAAAGCGCCCAAATTCTCTATTGCTCTTTTATCTTCTTTCCCAATCCTGTACTTCCTCCTTAGAGGAACAAAATCCATATATGTTTTCCCCTCACATCTAAATGTTTTTTTTTATTATTTCTGAGAGAGAGAGAGAAAGAGACGGCATGAGGGGAGAGGGTCAGAGAGAGGGAGACACAGAATGTGAAGCAGGCTCCAGGCTCTGAGCTAGCTGTCAGCGCAGAGCCCGACGCGGGGCTCAAACCCACAAACCGTGAGATCATGACCTGAGCCGAAGTTGGACGCCCAACCGACTGAGCCACCCAGGCGCCCCTCCCCTCACATCTAATGCCTGAACATTTAGACCAGGACTAAATTCAAAAGCCAAAGTTTCAAAGGTATTGGTTGTAAATTAAGAACAGTAACAAGCTTGGCCTTGCTCAACACTGACTCCTCTCAAAGTTCATTCTCAGAGGACCTCCCTCCATTGGTTTGTTCTGCGGCCAGATGAATCCCAAATCTTACCCACACAGTAAGCATTTCTGTACTTCACAAATACGACCTTCCATTAAATCCCTTTATTGAATCCACACTTTTCTTCTACCTCAAATTCACTCCACTACAAATCGGCCATTCCAAAATCATCGCCCTTCTCAAGATTACTTTGGTTAATCCCTTTGTTAATCCTGAACATGATTCCGGCCACTTTTATGACTCATATGGCCAATGCGGACTCAGATACTGGATCACACACACACACACACACACACACCCCTAAACTGAGATAGTTAACCCCGAATCTACCATAGGCCAAGAACTACTCTTCCCAAGGTTCTCTTTGCAGTAACTCAACAGACTGGCATGGTCGAGGGCGCAGTGGGAAGCCCTTTTCGTTTACAGGAGTGCCTCCACTTGGGAAATCTGTAAGTATGCTACGGAAGGGCGCTAACCAGATTAACTGACCTCGGCTCTAGCTCTGCAAGAGCTAGACAGACTCCATATTTTAGAGAATCGAACGATAACCGTTACTGTCACTACTACCACAGATACTGTGCAAATAACCTTATGAGAGAGATGGTCCATCAGACCCCTTTAACAAAGAGAGCTGGGACGTGGAAAGCTAAAGTGCCTTCTCGCACAAAGTCGGGCTGAGGACCACACCCACGGGGGCCACCCCGGTCCGCCTGACCCCAGAGCACAAGCTCTTGTGAGCAGCGTTCCCCATTCCGCCTCTGACCTCTGCTTCCCACGCCCAACACAGCCGCGGAGCTTCGGGTCTGGGAAGCGGGCAAACGCTCAAGCCAACGAAATACCGGCAGGGCCGCCCGCGGGGATGCTGGATACAGGGGGCGGCTCCCGGGGAGCAGGGACTCACCTGTAGGCGGCCACGGCGCGGGTCTGCAGGTATTTCTGGGCGGTCATGACTCCCACGAAGAGAAAGTTCCTGTCGCGCGGACCACCATCCGAGGCCGGGCCGTGCGGCCAGAGCTGCGCCCCGCGCGCATCGCCGCGCGCCCCGCCAGCCTGGGAAGCGGCCGCCGCCTGCCCTGGCCGGCAGCCCTCGGGGCTGGCGCGGCGCCGCGGGCCCGCTCGCTTCAGCTCAGAGGCGCGGGGCAGGACGAGCCTTGAGGCCAGCATGAAGCCCAGCACGAGCCCCAGCAGTACGCTGAGCCAGGCGCGCCGGCCGCGCGCGGCCATGCCCGCGCCGCTCCGCCCGCCGGGCCGCCGCCGCCGCCACCGCAGGCTCCGCGCGCCCTCAGCCCGCCGCCCCCGCCCGCGGAGGCCAGCCCGCCCTAGCGCCCCGAGGCCCGGCCCCGGCAGCGCCGCGGCCGCCGCGGGCCCGCCGCGCCCATCGCGGCCCCCGAGCCGCCCGAAGGCCCCACGCCGCCGCTTTGTTCCGCACGCCCACCCCCACAGCCGCGGCCTGCGCCTTTAAGAGGGGACCATGCCCGGCGCGCGCCGGCAGCCGCTCGAGCGCGAGGCGGCGGCGGCTCCTCCCGCTGGCGCACGGGGGCGCGGGGCCAGCGCGACGGCGACGGCTGTGGCAGCGGAGTCCGCACCCCAGTCCCGCCCTGCCCGCGTCTCTCGGCTGGCTCGGCTCGGCTCGCGCTGCGCCCGCCCCCGTCCTCTTCGTGGCCAGCGCCGCCGCTGCAGCTGCACATCCTCCGGCTTAGCTCGCCATTGCAACAGGAGCCCCTCACGTCACGCACGGCGCGTTATGAAGCGGCCCCGGCGGCGGTGGAGCCTGGCCCCTCTCGGGATCCGTCCGCGCCGCCGGATTGGCGCAAAAGTGAATGGGGGGCGGTTCACGTGGCCAAAGTTTGACCAAAAAAAAAAAAAAAAAAACCCTCCCGGCGCGCGCTAGGCGCCCGCCCCGCCCGCGCGGTCTGCGGCTGGGCTGCTGGGGCGGAGGGGACGTGGGGCCGGGCTCGGCGCCGGCGGGGGCCCGAGCCGCGGCGCCCTGCAGCCCGTTATCCGCCCGGCGACCACGCCCCCGCCAGTCCGCGCCCGGACTCCTGGCGGCGGCGCCCAGCCCGGGCCCCGGGGCGTCCCCTTCCCCGGGCCGTGCCCTCCAAGCGGCCCCATCCGCAGGAGGCACTGCTAGCGTGAAGCTGGGAAGGGATTTTTAAAGAAAGGGGCTTCTTGGTCCCCAACCTCTGCACGAACCGCTCGTTCCATCTGCTGAGACTGTCCTCACGTAAACCCCGCTGCCCACGCCCTGCCCTCCAGCCAGGCGAACCTCACCGTCTACGTTCCCCGCGTCTTCGCGATTCACACTGTACCTTTGTTCCCGCCGTTATGTGGGCAAGAGCAGGAGCGAGCACATATAGAATAAACAGTGCAGGGGCCGTTTGAGACGTGCAAGCTCGGAGAGTGAGCCGTGAATGCACTTACCTTGTTCCCTGCCCCTAGTTTCGAAGCTTAAGAAAAGGAAAGAAAGAATTAAAAAAAAAAAAAAAAAAAAGGCGTATTTAATGCCCAAGCTCCTAACACTGCTAGCCTTTAAGTGGTGTTGAAGACATGATAGGTGATGTTAATACTCTGGACGGTGAACACTACTTTTATTTACATTCTTTGCGGGCAGAGAGTCAACTAGTATCCCCAACCTACCTGAATCTTTGTCAGTATTTTCTACATAGTTCATCCATTAAAGTGCCGCGATTTCTAGAGACAGGTTTTGAAGAAACCTCTAGGATGGATTTTAAATTTTATATATTTCCTCTTTTTAAAAAGAAACTTAGCTAAGGCTACAAAAGCCAAGAAAGTGTCCATACAACTAATGTTTGCATAGAGTAAATATTAGTCTTGTTACTTAGTCGGGGTTTTCTAATGAAAGTCCTGGAGAGCAAAGTGTTTTCCTGGGCCTGACAGGTTCCCTTCATTTCATCAAATGAATTAGAGACAGAAAGTAAGCACGCTTGGGGTAATCCTTTGGATCTTACTTCATTGTTAATCTGACCAAATGTTTGAAATATTACACAACTTAAAGTGGCAAGTTGTGGGAGATACAGACACGGTCTCTGCAATTGAATGGTGGTCACTGTTGTTTATTCTTCGGATATTACCACTTTCTTTGGCACTTGTGATTTATGTCAAAAATAGTTCATTACCCACCTTCCCCACAGACTCCCTCCCTAAGAGGTGATCCACATCTAAAAATAAAATACTCATTATGTAGTGAACACAGGATTCCAGCAGTGGTCTCGGGAAAAATACAGAACATATAACCATGAATTACAGCCTTGAAAACCATCCAAAGGGGTTTCCAGTAAGACCATAAGCCACAAATGCCAAGTAGTCACCAGATGCCCCAAATTCAGCAACAGCCCCATAATTCACAATGATTTCCATAAAGCACGAATCTGGCAAGACACAGATGTTCAATCTGGTCACATACTTAATGAGTTCAGTATTTTCTAACCTGCTTGAAACCCTGAAGATTTCCTCCTCTAGCCTGAAAAGCATATAAACATGTGATTGGGACTTAACATTTTGAGGCTGGTAAATGTTTCGTCCTCCTCAATTCCCTGGTCCCTACATCCATAGCTTCCCCTGCCTCATTGGCAGACTCAATGGAAGTGTTTCCTTCATGATGTAGAGAGGATTCCCTGTTCTCCATAAAGCCTGAGCCTGACAGTTTAGAACACCCAGGACAAGGAGAATGTGACATAAGTGAAATCCTCCCAGGAAAAGCAGGGGGGTGCCAGTCCAGGGGATGGTGGGAAGGGAGGAGAGCCAAGGTCCTATAGAAGTGGGCCAGGGGTTGGGGGGCCTGGGTGGCTTAGTCAGTTAAGCGTCCGACTTTTGCTTAGGTCATGATCTCGCGGTTGGTGGGTTCGAGCCCCGTGTCGGGCTCTGTGCTGACTGCCAGCTCAGAGCCTGGAGCCTGTTTCAGTCTGTGACTCCCTCTCTCTCTGAGCCTCCCCTGCTCACGCTGTCTCTCTCTCTCTCTCCTAGAAATAAATAAAACATAAAAAATAAAAAATAAAAAAGTGGGCCAGGGGCTCCCGGAGCCTCTCCACTGGGGAAAGGGCTGATTCCTACGTGCAGCCTGGGCATAGGGAGGGGAAGCTTCAGCACAGTGGGAAGCAGCAACTGGATCCTCAGGCTGAGGTCGCTCTCCCTGGGAAGAATCTAAAGATGTCTTATCAAGGGCCCCTGCAGAGGCCTGAATCACGAGGCAGAGCAGTAATGGTGGGGATTTCATAGCTGAAGGCAAATGCCTGGAACCAAGGATTTCAGTGACAGCCCAAAGGGCCAAAATGGTGTTGGTAAGAGCAGTGTGGAGGCCTGCCTGTCTAGACACCAGCCCCACAAACTCCTGCCCAGTCATTACCAGCAAGGATCTTGGGAGGCTGGCGTGCATCTGAGCCCCCAGCCTCCCAATGCACACACGGTACCCTCTTCAAAACCTCCTCCAGGCCAGGCAGCTCCACACTCCCTGTATCTCCCTCCCCAATCTATTTTTAAAGGTGAGAAGTCAGGCTGATCTGATTTCCTCGGCTTTTCACCTCGGCAAACAGAAGAAAGAACCATTTCTCGATTTTGCTGCACTAGGAGCCCTCCCTCTTAAGTTGAGGGACTCGTTGACCATTTTTCTCATCTTAAAAAAGGAGTGGTGTTTGAGGCACCTGGATGGCTCCGTGGATTAAACATCAGACTCTTGATTTCAGCTCAGGTCATGATCTCGCGGTTCATAAGTTTGGAGACCTGCATTGGGCTCTGCTTGGGATTCTCTCTCTCCTTCTCTCTCTGCCCCTCCCCAACTCATGCTGAGTGTGTGTCTCTCAGCATGAGATAAATAAATAAACTTAAAAAGGCAGGGGGGGGGGAGTGGTGTTAGACACAACCAGAAAAACTTGTAAGGGAAGCCCCAAACTTCCCTTAGTTAATAAGAATGAAGACTCCTAATGGCACACACGCCACCTGAGGTGGGGGTCCCCGGCCAGCTCAGGTGCAGAATGGGGGTTCTGGTCGTCCCTGTCCATGAGGAAGTTCCATCAAGAACAAGCCTCAGCCCCCACCTCAGGGGCTCAGTTTCCTCATCTCCAAATGGGTGTTTCCACACATCATGTTAAAAGTCCCTTCTCCATGATTCGAGACTGATATTTAGAAATCTGTTCAAAGATGCCATGCTGTCTAACTTCACTTCTGTCTTCATGCAGTGCAATTCCCCATGTCATGTAACTAAAACTCATCTCTACCTACATTACTGAACCTTTTCTCACAAATTGCAACTCTGTTCCCACCCACATTACATTTATTTTTTCTGTTGCTAATACATTGAATTCCTGTAACAGGTATAACATTTCATATAATTTGCAGCAATTTCTTGGAAACCCTTGGTAAATACCTCAATTGTTTGTTGGCAGCAAGCCTTGAGCAACCGACAGAGTTCCCTGTAAGGGCTTCTTTAAAGACGCAGCTCCTGGACCTCAGGTCCAGGGCCTCAGACAGGGGGCCCTGCAAAAAGTGGTAATCATTTTTTAAAACCTTTAGAAACACCTCTTTTTGAGAAACAGAAAATGCAGAGGAGGCAGTTATAATAATCAGTCTTTTCAGAAGGTTCTGTTCATTGCCTGCAAAGAAGAAAATCTATAATGACCATTTTACTAAGATTGCCACTTAACCTCTATTAACCCAATAAAACTTTACTTTATTATTAATGCTGCTATTAAACTGGCATTTAAGGTCCTCATTAGCTAATTACTTTTGCTCAATATTTCCTTCTATTTGCAGCATTTCCAGGCAGATGCAGGAAAGGGCAAGCTACTGTGGCTCATGTTCTGGCTTCCAGACATGAGGAGATCCAACAACACGGGTTGTGCTAGAATGTTCTTCATGTTTCCTTGCTCTCTGCTCATCAGCTGTCCATTCTTTCTGTCTGATACTGAGTCATTATGGGTGTGCACCTCACACAAGTGTGTGTGTTTGAGAGACAGAAGAAACTCAGCACCACTCTGCATGCTGGCCGGATGGGACATAATCTTACTAACTAGGAAACATTGGCTGACTCCAGCACAGGCTCTATTGAGAAACAGCCTGAATGTTCTCTGTGAGATAACCTCACTGCAGAGGCCGGGGACAGTTTGCCTCTAGGCTAAGACTTAATCCTTGTATAGCAGAGAAGTTTGCTTTTCCCATCCTTTGCCAAGAAGTGCCATTAATCTTTAGAGCGGTGCCGGAGTTTCCACAGCTGGAAAGTTTGCACAAAGACAAAGCTTCAATTCCACGGGAGGGGGGAGGGAGTGTCCCGCCATCAGAACGCAAGCTCTGGTCAGCAGCATGGGCACCTTGACGGTTACATACGGTGGTCAGACCTGGTCACCTCGTGGAAGCTCTCCAGATGGATATACAACTCAGACTCTCTCTGTTTTACTCACAGCCTAATGAAGCATAAAATTGCTTGGGGAAAAAAAATGTGCGAGTTGCAGAAGAAGGTTTAAGCTACAAATTGAGGCAGCAGCAAAAATTCATATCCACAAACACATAGGGTGGGAAGCAAGAATAAGAAAACAGACAACAGGGGCGCCTGGGAAGCTTAGTTGGTTAAGCATCTGACTTTGGCTCAGGTCATGATCTCACGGTTAGTGAGTTCGAGCCCTGTGTCGAGCTCTGGGCTGACAGTTTAGAGCCTGCTTCAAATTCTGTCTCTCTCTGCCCCTCCCCTGCTCTTGTTCTCTCTCTCTCTCTCAAAGAATAAACATTAAAAAAAATTTAAAGAAACATCAATGACATAAAACCTGCTCAAATGACCCCATGTCATTGATTTTTCACATGCCCTGTTGCGTTATCATGCCCATGCCAGGGTCATAAATACATCATCACCTATCTGTTGGGTTGTAAGGATGATTATCCAGATCTGGTATTAAGGCCTCTACAGGAGTTCAAAATAAAAATGGTATGATGATGCACTCTGTTGTAGAGTCTGCAGAAAAAGAGACTCTCCAACAGACTGGGAGCAAAATCATATAACCTACTTAGAGGGTAATTTGGTCAAAATTGCAAAATACAAGAGCATTTACTTTTAATCCAGCAATGCCACTTCTGAGGATTTGTCTTCCAGCCATACCAGTACAAAATGACCCTTGGACATGGTTATTCTCTGCCACATGGTTCGTGACAATAAAAAAATTAGACCCGAGTGTCCATTTCATAGGAGAATAGAGAAATAAACAATGGTGCATCCATCAGACAATGAAATAATCTGCAGATGGAAAACAGAGCAAGGAAGCATTCTCCCCCTACAGAGATGGTGTATGATGTGTTGCAGAACAAAAAGCAGAGAGAAAAAGAATTTTGCTAGTGTTTTTATAACAAAACAGTAGAAGGATGCAAAAGAAATAAGGGAAGAAAAGCTCCAGGTGTGGGACTTGGAAGTCGAGAGAAAATGTGAGATTTCCCAATAGAGACTTAAATATTCATCTGATTTTTTGTTACATGATTGTATTATTGATTTAACCCTCCAAAATATGGTACCAGTTTTCCACAAGTTGAAGCCCAAAGATGATATTAACAGAATATTGATCACTAAGACCATGGATTTTCCCAGACAATTTATTTGGTGCAACTGCTCCTGTTTGATGCAAGTGGAAACCAGGGCCCAGAGAGATGAGAGCAGTTAGCCACGTGGGTGCTGGCACCAACTAATTAGCCAATAGTCTAGCCCAGAATGCCTCAGATTCTAAGGAAGAATCCCCCAAATAATTTCTTTCATGTTTTGGCTGTCACCCTTTCGCAATCAGGGAAAATAAAAATTTTGAGGGATCCAATCAAGCTTTTACTATCTGTTCTACCAGCATGGAGATGCCATGAAGCGTCTTCTCAAACCATCAAAATGCCTGTACTACTTTAAGAATTTTTTTCTCGGGGCGCCTGGGTGGCTCAGTCGGTTAAGCGTCAGACTTCAGCTCAGGTCATGGTCTCACGGTTGGTGGGTTTGAGCCCCGCGTTGGGCTCTGTGCTGACAGCTCAGCTCAGAGCCTAGAGCCTGCTTCAGATTCTGTGTCTCCCTCTATCTCTGACCCTCCCCTGCGCGCTCTCTCTCTCTCTTTCTCTTTTTCCCTCTCTCTCTCTCTCTCAGAAATAAATAAAACATTAAAAAAAAAAATGAATTTATTTCTCCACTTGTTTTACCCTGGTTCCTCCTTGTACTTTATTTTTGGTTCTTTCCCATAATCTCATGTCCTCATGCCATGTCTTACATGTCTTTTTTTTTTTTTTGGTACCTTGAAACGTATAAAAGAAAGAACCAATCTTTCAAATTTCTTTTGGGCTAACGTCATTAAACACAGCAAAGCGACGAAGTGCAGCGCCAGAACATTGTGACAATGGCGCCCTCTTGTGGTACTTAGCTATTCCTGTTAAGTGAACATCTATAATCTTGGACTCCAAGAGAATAATGGTTAGATTTTTTTTAATTTTATGGTTAATAATAACCTGTTTCTAGGGACACCTGGGTGGCACAGTCAGTTGAGCATCAGACTTTTGATTTTGGCTCAGGTCATGATCTCACAGTCGTGGGCTCAAGTCCGGCATCAGGCTCCGTGTGCGGTGAGTGTGGATTTTCTGCCTCCCTCTGCCCCTCTCCCCTGTTCACATACTCTCTCACTCTTGCTTTGTCTCTCTCTCGCTCACTCACTCTCAAAGAAGGAGAAGGAGAAGAATCTGTTCATAATTACTGCTTTTACCAGAATTTTCCAAGGAGATGCCCTGGCCTTGAATTTGTGGCTAACCAGCTTGTAAGACTATAAAATGAGAGGAGTTGTGCTTAAAAAGCACCAGTTAGAATCTATCCCTTGCTTCCTGAAGCTGAATGAGAAATGCAGGAAGTATGATAAGTGGCTGTAGCTTTAACAATCGCCGGCGAGATTTTGATACTCAGTTTTGAGAGCCATGGATCTCTGCTTTCATGTAGTTTCATCAATGAAAACTACCAGTCAGTGTAAACGGATTGCATGTGGTAGTAGACACGAAGGGAGAATCTTTAGCCCTCTGCAGCTCCCTGGGATCACAGCTGCAGAGACATTCACACTGGAGAGGGTATCTGCTGGCCCTTGAAGCAGCCGTTGGAAGCACAAATGTTTTCTTTGCAATTCTCCTCAAAATGCCACCTTTAACACATTTGCACTGATATGAACTGTCAGTGACATGGTCATCTGCACATAGCATTTGCCTTTGTTGTGCCCCCCAAGAACGGCCTGGTCCCCACCCACACCTAAGCTCAGAGGGAAGGTGCTCCGAAAATGTGCCCTTCTGCCTGGTAAATGGAAGAGAAGACTCAAAGATAACACACTTTGATATCACAAACTAGAAGTGGTCTCTCTTATTTTAATCATTTTATTTTTTTTTTCATCATGACGAGTATATTCTTTAATCCCCATCCATTTCCCCCAGCTCCTCCACCCACCTTCCCTCTGGTAACCATCAATTTGTTCTCTATAGTTAAGAATCTGTTTCTTGGTCTCTCTCGCTCTCGCTCTCGCTCTCCCCACCCACCCCCATGCTTGGTTGTTTTGTTTCTTTTTGTTAATTTTTTTAATGTTTATTTATTTGTTTTGAGAGAGAGAGAGAGCACGGGCATGAAGAGGAGTGAGGCAGAGAGAGAGGGAGAGAGAGAGAATCCCAAGCAGGCTGCATGCTGCCAGCAGAGAGCCCGATACAGGGCTTGAACCCACAACCTGTGAGATCATGACCTGAGTCGAAATCAGACATTTAACCATCTGAGGCATCCAGCAGCCCCTGGTTGCTTTGTTTCTTAAATTCTACGTGTGAGTGAAATCATATGGTATTGTCCTTTTCTGACTGATTTTAATACTCTCTAGTTCCATCCATGTCTTTGCAAATGGATATTTGGCTGAATAATATTCCATTTTATATACATATAAAGTATCATATAATATTCCATTTTATATGTATATACACATATATTTATCACTTCTTTATATTCATCCATCTTTATATCCATCCATCTATCGATAGACACTTGGGCAGCTTCCATAATTTGGCTACTGTAGTTAATGCGTCTATAAACATTAAGGGTGTATATATTCCTTTGAAGTAGTGTTTTTGCATTATTTTAGTAAATAAACACTCATAGTGTGATTGCTTGATCATAGGTTAGTTCTATTTTTAATTTTTTTGAGGAACCCTCGTACTGTTTTCCACAGTGGCTGCACCATTTGCATTCCCACCAACAGTGCAACACGGTGCCTATTTCTTACCAACATTTGTTGTTCCTTGTGTTTTTTATTTTAGGCAATCTGAGAAGTGCGAGGTGATCTCACTTGAGCTTTGATTTGCATTTCTCTGATGATGAGTGATGTTGAGCATCTTTTCATGTGTCTACTGGCCATCTGTATGACTTCTTTGGAGAAATCTCTGTTCATGACTTCTGCCCATTTTTTAATGGGATTATTGTTTTTTGGGTATTGACTTGTATCAGTTCTCTATATACTTTGGATACTAGCCCTTTATAGGACCTGTCATATGCAAATATTCTACCATTCTGTAGTTTGCTTTTTAGTTTTGTTATTTTTTTTAGTTTTGTTAATTGTTTCCCTTGCTGTGCAGAAGCCTTTTATTTTGATATAGTACCACTAGTTTATTTTTGCTTTTATTTCCCTTGCCTCAGGAGACATATCTAGAAAAATGTTGCTGTAGCCAATGTCAGAGAGATTACTCCCTATGTTCTCTTCAAAGATTTTTATGGTATCAAGTCTCATACTTAAGTATTTAATCCATTTTGAGTTTTATTTTTTGTCTGGTAAAAAAAAAATGGTCCAGTTTCATTCTTTTCCATGTGCCTGTCCAGTTCTCCTAACACAATTTGCTGAAGGGACTGTCTTTTTCCCATTGTATATTCATTCCCTTTGTCAAAGATTAACTGACTGTATAATCATGGGGTTATTTCTGGGTTTTCTATTCTAGTCTATTGATCTATATGTCTATTTTTATGCCAGTACCATACTGGCTTACTTACTACTGTTTTCTTAATATAATTTGAAATCTGAACTTGTGTTTGTTTTTCTTTTTCAAGATTGTTTTGGCTACTCAATGTCTTTTGTGCCTCAATACAAATTTTAGGATTGTTCATTCTTGTTCTGTGAAAAGTGCTGGTGGTATTTTGTTAGGGATTGCATTAAATCTGGAGATTGCTTTGGACAGTACAGATATTTTAACAATATTTGTTCTTCCAACCCATGAGTATGGAATGTCTTTCTATTTCTTTGTGTCTTCTTGAGTTTCTTTTATCAGTGTTATAGTTTTCAGAGTACAGATCTTTCACCTCTTTGGTTGTTTATTCCTAGATGTTTTATTGTTTTGGTGCAATTGTAAATGGGGTTGTTTTTTTAATTTCACTTTCTTCTTTCTTCAATATTAGTGTATGGGAATTATGTATAGTGTATAGGAATGCAACAGATTTCTGCACATTGATTTTGTATCCTGTGACTTTAGTGAATTCATTTGTCAGTGCTAGTAATGTTTTGGTGGAGTCTTCAGGGCTTTCTGTGTATAGAGTATCGTGTCATCTGCAAATAGCAAGAATTTAACTTCTTCCTTACCAAGTTGGATGCCTTTTCTTTCTTTTTCTTGTCCAATTGCTGCAGTGAGGACTTCCATTACTAAGTTGAATAAAAGCGGTAAGAATGGACATCGTTGTCTTGTTCCTGAGTGTAAGGGAAAGGCTCTGAGGTTTTCACCTTTGAGTATGACCTTAGCTGTGGGTTTGTCACAGATGGCCTTATTATGTTGAGGCATGTTTTCTCTAACCCTGTTAAGGGTTTTTATCATGAATGGATGTACTTTGTAAAATGCCTTTTCTGCATGTATGGAGATGATCATACAGTTTTTATCCTTTCTCTCACTGATGTGATGCATCACATTGGTTGTTTTGCAAATATTAAGCCACCCTTGCATCTCAGGAATAAATCCCACTTGATGATGGTATACGATTTTTTAAAATATATTGTTGGGAACGCCTGAGTGGCTCAGTCGGTTACACGTCTGACTTCAGCTCAGGTCATGATCTCACTGTCTGTGAGTTTGAGACCCATGTCGGGCTCTGTGCTGACAGCTCAGAGCCCAGAGTCTGTTTCGAATTCTGTGTCTCCCTCTCTCTCTACCCTCCCCCCTCTCAAAAATAAATATTAAAAAATATTTTAAAAATAAAATAAAATAAATTGTTGGATTTAGTTTGCTAATATTTGTTGAGGAGTTTTGCATCTATATTCATGAGATATTGGCTTGTAATTCTCTTTGTGTGTATGTCTTTATCTGTTTTCAGTATCAGGGTGATACTGGCCTCACAGAATGAATTTGGCAGTTTTCCTTCCTTTTCTATTTTTTGGAATAGCTTGAAAAGAATGGGTTAATTAACTCTTCTTTAAATGTTTGGTAGAATTCACCTGTGAAACTGTCTGGTCCTGGACTTTTGTTTTTTGGAGATTTTTGATTACTGATTGAATTGCATTGCTGGTGGCTGGTCTGCTCAAATTTTCTATTTCTTCCTGCTTTAGTTTTGGTAGGTTATATATCTCTAGAATTGATTCATTTCTTCTAAGCTGTCCAATTTGTTGGTATGTAGTTTTTCAAAGAATTCTGTTATAATTGTTTGTGTTTCTGTGGTGTTGGTTTTTATTTCTCCTCTTTCATTAGTAATGTTGTTTATTTGAGTCCGCTCATTTTTTTAATGGGTCTTGCGAGAGGTTTATTGATTTTGCTGATCTTTTCAGAGGACTGGCTCCTGGTTTCTTGATTTATTCTATTATGGGGATTTTTTTGTTTTCTTTGGTTTAGTTTCTATGTAATTTGTTTCTGCTCTTACTATTTTTTCTTTCCTTTTGCTGTGTTTGGGTTTTGTTTGTTCTTTTTCTATCTCCTTTGGTGTTAGGTTAGGTTGTTTATTTGAGTTTTTTTTTTTTTTGCTTTTTTGAGGTAAGCCTATGTTGCTATAAACTTCCTTCTTAGAACCACTTTTGCTGTATCTCAAAGATTTTTTTGGAGCACTGTGTTTCCATTTTCATTTGTTTCCAAGTAATTTTTTTATTTCTTCTTTGATATCTTGGTTGACCCATTTATTCTTTAATAGCACGTTATTTAATTTTAGTGTATCTGTGGTCTTTCCAGATTTTTTCTTATGATTGATTTCTAGTGTACGGTGTTGTGGCTGAAAAGATGCACGATATGACTTCAGTGTTTTTGGTTTTGTTGAGACTTGGTTTGTGGCCTGATATGTGATCTATTCTGGAAAACGTTCCAGAATGAACTTGAGAAGAACGTGAGTTCTGCTATTTTAGGATGGAATATTCTGAATATGTCTGTCAAATCCGTCTGGTCCAGTGTGTCATTCAAAGTCACTATTTCCTTTTTTTTTTTTTTTCCATTTGGATGACTGTCCATTGATGTAAGTGGGGCATTAAAGTCCCCTATTATTATTGTATTGCTATCAATTATTTCTTTTATGTTTGTTTTTAACTGTCCTATGTATTTGGGTGCTTTCATGTTGAGTGCATAAATATTTATGATTATTGTATTCTCTTGTTGGATTGCCCCTTTTATTCTCTTGTTACAGTCTTTGATTTAAAGTCTATTTTGTCCAATATAAATATTGCTACCCTCGCTTTCTTTTGGCATCCATTTGTGTAATAAATGCTTCTCCATCCCCTCACTTTCATTTACTTTTTTAAGTTTATTTATTTATTTTGAGGGGCGGGGAGCAGAGAGAGGGAAAGAGAATCCCAAGCAAGATCCAAGCTGTTAGCTCAGAGCCCATTGTAGGGCTTGAACTCATGAACCATGAGATCATGACCTGAGCTGAAGTCAGACAATTAACCATCTGAGCCACCCAGTCCCCCTCCATCCCATCACTTTCAATCTGCAGATGTCTTTTGATCTGAAATGAGGCTAGAAGTGGTCTTCCGTTTCATCTGGCCCTGCTGCAAAACAGAATAGTTCAATCATTTCAATGAAGTTGAACGTAATGGGGATATTCTACTGAACTAGTATAATTTGTTTTCTTTTTTACATTTTCTGGGTTTCCTGACATTTATTTTACAATAAGTATTTTATTTGATTACATGAGAAAAATATCTATGCCATTGCTAAGTCCATTTTAGTTCTAAGTATGTCATAGTAATTGAGCCAAGTGCTTTGGTTACAAGAGGGCAACTATCAGAAGCAAGGGTGAGAAGCTGTGTAACTTAGGCGTGGACAGGAGCTGCCCATGACACCTGTCTGGAACACGTGCCTGGCCCAACCACCTCTGTTTTACTCCTTTGAAACTTTGTGATGTCAAGAGGGTGAAGCTGACAGTAACTCAAAGGTCCCACAGAGAGCTCTGAGCCTGCACCAAAAAAAAACCTGTGCCACCAGCATCCAGTCAGGGGATGCTGAAATCTTGCCAGTTATGTGAACAAAACAAAATTTTAATGTTTTTTTTTTTAAGTAGGCTGCCTGCCCAGAGTGGGGCTCAAAATCACAACCCTGAAGTTGAGAGTCACATGCTCCACCAACTGAGCCAGCCAGGTGCCGCTGACCAAAAATAGTTTGTAAAAAGTTTTATTGAGATCTAATTGATATATAATAATCTACACATGTTCTAAATGTACAATGTGATAAGTTTTGACATACGTATTAAATATATCACTGCCGTGGTCTGAATGGTTGTGTCCCTGCCACCACCAAATTCATACCTTGAAATCCTAATCACCAAGATGATGGTATTAGGAGGTGGGGCCTTGGGAGGTGATTAGGTCATGAGAGTGGTGTCCTCTTGAATGGAATCATTGCCTTTATAACAGGGACACCACAAATCCCCCTATCATCCAAGTGAGGACATACTGAGAGGTCTGAGATGTGGATGTGGACCCTCATCCAGCAATTCTAGCACCTTGATCTCAGACTCCAGTTTCCAGAACTGTGGGAAATAAATTCCTGTTGTTTCTAAGCCACCCATTCTGTGGTATTTTATTATACTAGCCCAAATAGACCGAAACAACTACAATCAAGATATAGACCTATCAGGGCACCTGGGTGGCTCAGTCAATTGAGTGTCTGACTTCAGTTCAGGTCATGATCTCATGGTTCATGGGTTCAGTTGGGCTCTGTGCTGACAGCTCGGAGCCTGGAGTCTGCTTTGGATTCTGTGTCTTTGCCCCTCCCCTCATTCTCTGTCTCTCTCAAAAATAAACATTAAAAAAATAATTAAAAAAGAAAAAAAAGACATAGACCTATCTAACACTCTCAAAAGTTACTCTTTCCCTGTCTCCAATTTCCATCTCAGGCAACCACTGATCTGCCCCCAAGCTAGTGTGCATTTTCTAGAGTTTTATACAAGTGGAATCATACAGTATGCACTTTTTTTCATCTGGCTCCTTTCACACACAAATTATTTTAAAATCCACCCATGTTGTTGTGCATATCAATAGTTTATTCCATTTTATTGCTGAGTAGCATTCTATTTTATGGACATACTGCAATTTATCCATCCAACATTTGATAGACATTTGCATTGATTGTGATTTGGACCATTAAATGTAACGCAGTTAAGAACATTCACATGCAAGTCTTTGTATGGACATAGGCTTTCATTTTCCTTGGGCAAATATGTGTGAGTAGAATGGCTGGATCATATCATAGGTGTGATTTAACTTTTTAAGGAGCTTCCAAACTGTTTTCCATTTTATATTCCTACCAGCTGTGTGTGAGAATTCTAGTTCTTCCATATCTGTGCCAACACATGGAATAGTGAGTCATTTTAGCCTTTCTTCTAAGTGTGTAGTAGAATCTCATGGTGGTTTTAATTTACATTTTCTTCATGACTAATGATGTAAGCATCTTTTCATGTGCTTGTTGGCCAACCATGTCTTCTGGGTGAACTGTTTAAAGCTTGTGCCTATTTTGCTAGGAATTTACCCAAGGGATACAGGAGTGCTGATACATAGGGGCACATGTACCCCAATGTTCATAGCAGCACTATCAACATTAGCCAAATCATGGAAAAAGCCTAAGTGTCCATCAACTGACGAATGGATCAAGAAGATGTGGTTCATCTATACAATGGAATACTACACGGCAATGAGAAAGAATGAAATCTGGCCATTTGTAGCAATGTGGATGGAACTTGAGGGTGTTATGCTGAGTGAAATAAGTCAGGCAGAGAAAGACAGATACCCTATGTTTGTACATAAAGGTGGAGTAGGAGAAACTTAACAGAGGACCATGGGGGAGGAGAAGGGGAAAAATAGTTGAGGAGAGGGAGGGAGGCAAACCATGAGAGACTCTTGAATGCTGAGAACAAACTGAGAACAGATGAAGTGGGGGGGAGGGGAAGGGGGGTGATGGGCATGGAGAAGGGCACTTGTGGGGATGAACACTGGGTGTTATATGGAAACCAACTTGACAATAAACTATGACAGGAAAAAATTTTAAAAATAAAAAAAATAAAGCTTGTGTCTATTTAAAATATTGGATTGTTTGTTCTTTCTTTCTTTCCTTCTTTCTTCCCCACCTCCTCCTCCTTCGTCATCATCATCATCGTCGTTGTCTTTCATCTCCCTGGTTAAGTTTATTCCTAGGTATCTTATCTGTACTGATGCAGCTGGAAATGGGATTATTAATTTTTCTTTTTGCAACTTCATTATTAGCGTTAGAAATACAACTAATTTCTATGTATTGATTTTGTGTCTTGTGACTTTACTGAATTCATTTATCAGCCCTAGTACTGTTTGGGTGGAGTCCAGAGTTTTCTATATATAGTATCATGTCATTTGCAAACACCTAGAATTTGACTTCTTCCTTACCAATTTGGGTGTCTTTTCCTTCTTTTTCTTGTCCAATTGTTGCAGTGAGGACCTCCAGTACTATGTTGAATAAAAGTGGTAAGAGCAAACATCCCTGTCTTGTTCCTGAGTGTAAGGGAAAGGCTCTGAGATTTTCACCTTTGAGTATGTTAGCAGTGGGTTTTTCATACATAGCCTTTATTATGTTGAGGTATGTTCACTCTAAACCTCTTTTGTTGAGAATTTTTATCATGAAATGTTGTATTTTGCCAAATGCTTTTACTGCATTCATTGAGATGACTATATGGTTTTTATCGCTTCTCTTATTAATGTGATGCATCATGTTGCTTGATTTGTGAATACTGAACAACATGTAGAGTGCTGATAACACTGACTCCATCTTTAACCCTCCATCTTGTTCATTCCCACACAATGGCTGCCCTTGGGGCTATGTCCTCCAGGCCCCTTAAAGGTTAACATACGCCCTGACCAGGATGCAGGAAAGCTTGTTCTGATGCACACGGAAGGCACCACTTTAGATAACTACCCTTAACCTCCCCACCATGATCCCCTCACTATAAAAGCAGTGGGTAAAAGTCCAGATGGGGGCGGAAAATAGCTGTGTAGCATCTGGATCATCATCTACCTGATCACCCCTGTCAGTAAGTTACCTGACTAAAATTCTGTGTAAACAATATGGAACAATTTGCTTCATTTTTCAGTCTCAAAGTGACTTCCCAGTCTGGAGGATCCTTTCCTGTCCCTCCTCTGCCCTCTAATAATTGGCAAGCCGGCAGGAAAGACTGGGTGGGAGAGAAGATACGGCAAAAGGGAAGTAGCAGTAAGGAAAGAACAGAACAGACCAGAGAAGCACTGGCTTTAGAAGGATGTACGAACAGCATGTTCCTCTAATACAGACATCATGTCCAAAAGACCTAGCAGCGGGAGAAACACGTAGAAATTACAGCATGTGAGATGGCAAAGATGCGTGTGTAGTGGGTATGGATCACTGTGCACTGAAGCGAGAACTATCTCAAGAGAATGGGATCTGAAAGCATGGGAACCCCAGGATAAGGAATCCTCAGGTGAGGAGGACATTAGAGAGGAGGAACATGACTTACAGGCATGCCCTTTGATTCAAAGACCCAGTCCATTCGTAAGCCTGGGGATGACAGAAAAAATTCCCAGTAGTCAGAAAATAACTATGAGGGAATATTCTGCCACTGAATTAGTAACTAACCAGCCTCTTTAAGCAAAAAGGCCAAGAAGAATAGCAGCTTGGGTGTTACAACTGTGGAATCCTGGGGAAGGTGGTATAATGTTAAATGGGTTTGAGACATTTGAGACGTCAAAAATGGCCTCAGGGCACCTGGGTGGCTCAGTCAGTTAAGCTTTTGACTCTTCTTTTTTTAAAATGTTTATTTATTTATTTTGAGCACAAGCAGGGGAGGGGCAGGGAGGGAGGGAGAGAGAGAATCCAAGCAGGCTCTGTGCTGTCAGCACAGATGGCATGGCAGACATTTAACCAACTGGGCCATCAGGCACCTCAAGTGTTTGCTTCTTGATTTTGGCTCAGGTCATGATCCCATAGTTTGTGGGATCCAGCCCCCTGCTGGGCTCTGCGCTGATAGCATGGAGCCTGCTTGGGATTCTCTCTCACTCCCTCTGCCCCTCCGTTGTACTCTCTCTCTCAAAATAAATAAATAAACATGTTTATTTAATGGCTCCAATCAGTGCTCAACCTACCTTGTAGCAAAGGTTATAGGCTGCAGGCATGGATGAGAATTGCAGGCAGTTAGCTAATTTGATTGATTGGATAAATGCTAGCATTAAGATAACCTGGTAAAACAAGGTTTTGCCTTCCCCTGCCCCCCTTCATCCCTATTACATTGGACCTCTGTGGAAGAACTACAAGAATTATATATGAACTGGGAATAAAACACACCATTTACACCCAGAGTTTTAGAGGCCCAGATGAAGAATTATTTTCCTCTGGTATGAAAGACTGTTTTACAGTCAACATGTCAGTGTTTTACAATATAAAGCATGTACTTTAGTATCTGTCCTTGCCCCATCATTAAATCAACCCATTGCTATAGTAGCCACTATGATGGCTGACTCAAGTGAAATGGAAAACATTTGTCATAAGGGAAATAGATCTGTTGGAAAACAGAGAAAAACAAAAGATCCTGCCAAATGATAGAATGGTGGACAGTTGTGGCAAGATCTAGTATTATCTGGGACACCAAGAGAAAATATAGACAAATAACCCAACTGGGCCTTGCTAAGCCTGTAGAAGGCATTGCCCCAAGGGCAATTCCTTATTCCCACAATTTGTCACTAGATGGTAGATTGGGAAAATGCCAGAAGAGAGATGCTTTATCATTATGTAGATGCTGATACATTCACTTGTGATGATTTATCCTTCCTGCTCAAGCAACTGCGTCATTATTATATCACTAGGGTGGGAGATAAGAACTGACAAGCTCTAAGGGCTACGTCAGTCAGCAAAGTTCTGGGTAGGCAAGACAAAAGTGATCCCTGAGGGGATCATTGATAAAATACAGGCCTTCCCAATCCCAAAACAGTAAAGGAATTACAGGCTTTTGTTGGTTTGTTGGGTTACTGGAGACCTTTTATTCCCTATTTGCACAGACATTAAAACCTTTATATGTCTTGGTTCAAAAGAGAAGCCCATGGGCTTGGAGTGCTAACCAAAAAGATTTATTGGGAGCAAAAATAGTAGTTAAACAAGTAGAGGCTCTGGGGGTATTGACGCTAGATGTGACTTGTGAATTAGACTTAAATTCATATCCAGAAGGGTTTGGCTGGGGCCTGTACCAAGGATAAAACCGGAAACAAATCCCATCAGGATTCTGGTCTCAATTATGGAAGGGAACACAAACCAGGTATAGTCCCAATGAGTGAGTATAAGACAAACTTAGGGCCACGCACAAGCTAGCACACTCCCCCCGCCCCGCCCCATGGGATAGGTGTGACAGTCCTCAGGCACTCCTGGCTGCCCGAGAACAAAGGAAAGGACAGGAAACAAACGGTTAAACTGATAGAGTCTCCATCAGTTTTTATAACATTTTTTTTTTAATATTTTATTTATTTTTGAGAGAGAGATAGAGACAGCATGAGCAGGGGAGGGTCAGAGAGAGAGGGAGACACAGAATCTGAAACAAGCTCCAGGCTCTGAGCTAGTTGTCAGCACAAAGCCCGATGCGGGGCTCGAACCCACGAACCGTGAGATCATGACCTGAGCTGAAGTCGGACGCTTTAACCGACTGAGCCACCCAGGTGCCCCGGTTTTTATAACATTTTAATATAATCAACATTAAGTATAATATTAATTATTATATAATATTTTATCAATAGCCTAATCTCCAGGAACTTTCCTCTTAATGATAAGTGCTTTGCTAGAGGGAAAAATAACCTTACCTTGACAATAGCTAGGCCTCCAGTAGTCTGGGAGTCTTCTTTAGCTTATGGAAATCCCTTTAAGAAACTTCCTCTGAGGGGCGCCTGGGTGGCTCAGTCAGGTAAGCATCTGACTTTGGCTCAGGTCATGATCTCACCACTTGTGGGTTTGAGCCCCGAGTCAGGCTCTGACAGCTCAGAGTGCTGACAGCTGCTCAGAGCCAGGAGCCTGCTTCAGATTCTGTCTCCCTCTCTCTCTGCCCCTCCCTCCCTCCCTTACTTGCTTGCACTCGCTTGCTCTCTCTCCCTCAAAAATGAATAAATGTTAAAAATTTTTTTTAAAAATAAAGGAAACTTCCTCTGGACTTCATCTGGACTTCCTCTGGACTTCCCCAACTCCATCATATATAAGCAGTCACTCTTTACAACCCCAGTGCAGCTCTTTCTGCCATGGCTCCTGTTCCTGTGCTTTAATACAATCACCTTTTTGCTCCAAAGAATTCTTTCTTGGCCCTCAGCTCCAAACCTCCACCACCACTCCCAAACCCCATCAGTCCCATCGCGAAACAGCTATGAGCTGTCTTGCCCATCAATGGACATAAAGACTGACTGCCAACTTGCCTGTGATGATACAAAACTCCCTGCCAGTAGGAAGATGGAATTAGCACATGTTCAGCAAACCTCAGAGTGCCTGTGTCCAAGTAAGCACCTTCCAGAAAAGGCACACTTACCCACAGTAGAGGAGGGCTTACAATACCAGCCTGCTGTCTCATGAACTGCACTCATTACGTTACTCATTACTAAAGCCAGTCATTTGATGTTGACCCTGCCGAACTTCTGGAAATCGCTGGCGTGCTGACATGCTGACTCCTCTCCAAGTAAAGGAAGAAGTTGGCTTCTTAAATTTGGTAAGTGTTTTCTCTGAGCCTACTGAAATGGTCACATGATTTTTTTTCTTAGTTTCTTAATATACATTTAAAAATACTGGCTGATTTTCAAACATTAAAGCAACCCCACTTGGTCATCACATCATGACTACTTTTTTTTTTAATTATAGGATTTTTAATAAAATTTAACTTCATAAAATTTTGTTTAGAATTTCTGCATCTATGTCCATGGGTAGTATCTTAGGGATATTGATCAGTAGTTTCGCTTTTTGTGTCTTTATGATTTTCATATCGGAGTAATGCTATCCTCCTAGAATCAGTTAAAAAAAATATTCCCTCCTCTTCAGTTTTCTGGAAGAGTGTGTATAGAATTCGTATTATTTCTTCCTTAAATATTTGGTAGAATTCACCAGTTAAGTCATCCGAGCCTGGGGCTTGCTTTGTGGGAAAATTTTAAACTACAGATTCAATTTCCTTAATAGAAATAGAACTATTCAGATTATTTCTTTTTGAGTGAGCTTTGGTAGTTTGCATCTTTCAAGAAATTTGTCCATTTTTAAAATGTCAAATTTATTGGCAATAGTTCGTACTATTTTCTTTTCATCCTTTTTAATATCTATAGAATTTGTAGTGTTATTATCTTCCTCACTCTTGATATAGGTCATTCGTTTCTTCTCTTTTTCCTCCCATTAGATATTTTTCAATTTTATCAGTTTTTTCCCCAAAGAACCAGCTTTTTGTTCTATTGATTTTTTCCTACTTTTGTTTTATTTTTCATTGAATTATGCTTTAATCTACTATTATTTCCTTTGTTCTATTTGAGTTTAATCTTAATCTAGTTTTTTAAGCTAGGAGAAGTAACCAATTTAAGACCTTTTTCTTCCCAAAAAAATTTCCCATAAATTTTAGCAGCATCCTACAAAGTTTCAATGACATGTTTTCATATCTGCCTAGTTAAAAATACTAATTTCCCCTTTGATTTATTTTTTGACCACTGACTATTTAGACCATTGATTATTTAGTTTTCAAATATTTGGGGGGTGGATTCCAAGTATCTTTCTGTTATCAGTTTCTAATTTAATTCTATTGCTGTCAGAGAAGATACATTAGATGACTTGAATCTTTAAATATTTTTTAAGATTTATTTTATGGCCAGAATAGTGTCTATCTGGTGAATGTTCTCTGTGCACCTGAAAAACATAGTGTTTTTCCTGCTAATTTTGGTAGAATGTTCTATAAATGTCAATTAGGTCAAATGGGTTGATAGTGTTGTCTAAAATATCCTTTACCAATTTTACTCGTTCAATCAATTATTGAGAGAGTATTGACAGCTCTGACTATTTTAATTATGGATTTGTCCACTTATTTTTGCAATTCTATCACTTTTTCCTGGAACACTTTGTTACTAGATGCATAAATACTGCATTGATGTGTCCTTTGATGAACTGATCCCTTTACACTTGGCACTGTTTCTGACAATAACTAAATCTGCTGTCCTCCCTGTCTCCATTCTTCTGCACACATGGAGCCTTCTTTTGGTCTCCAGCTGCTTTGAAGATTTTCTCATTTTTATTTTTTATTTTATGTTTATTACTGTTGTTCATCAATTTATTTATGCTGTGTGCTGGTATAGCTTTCTTCATGCTTTTGTCGGATCCATGGCTTTATAGTTGTCATAAAATTTAGACATTTTTGGCCATTATTCCTTCAACTAATGTTTTCTGTGCTCCCCCATCCCCAGAACTCCAATTATGCAAATTAATGTGGCTGCTTGAAATTGCCCCCAAGCTCTATGCCCTTTTCATTTTTCCAGAACATTTTTTTCTCTCTAGGTTTTATTTTGGATTGTTTCTATGGTTCTGCCTTCAAGTTCACTATCTTCTTGTCTTCTGAAATGTCTAATCCCACAGAGTGTTCATCCCATCCAGTGTTTGTCCAGTGTTTGTTTCTTCTCAGACATTGTAGTTTTCATGTCTCGAAGTTCTATTTGAGTCATATGTATATGATTCAGATATATAAAATCTTCTGAGTCTCTACTGTTTTGAAAATATAAGATATAGGTATAATAACTGTTCTAATGTTCTTCCCTATTAAGTCTAACATCTCTGTTCATTATAGGTCAATTTCAACTGTTTCCTCCTCATTAGGGGTCATGTTTCCCTGCCTCTTTGCATGGCCAGTAATCTTTGGATGCCAGAGATTATGAAATTTGTCTCATTGGATCCAGAATGCTTTTGTATTCCTGTAAACCTTGAGTTTGAGTCTGGGAAGCAGTGAAGTGCCTTGGAAGTAATTTGATCCTTTTGGGTCTTGCGTTTATGGTTTGTTAGGCAGGTCTAGGGCAATGCTCCATCCAGACTCATTATTTTCTGCTACTGAGGCAAGACTTTTCAGAGTACTTTACCCAATGTCCTATTAATTACTACATTTTCCACTCTGGTGGGTAGGAAAAGGCACTTTTTCTGGTCTTCTGTTAATATTTTTTTAATGTTTTATTTTTGAAAGAGAGAGAGAGCCAGGGAGGGGCAGATAGAGAGGGAGACACAGAATCTGAAGCTGGCTCCAGGCTCTGAGCTGTCAGCACAGAGCCCGACATGAGGCTCGAACTCATGAAACCTTAGATCACAACCTGAGCCGAAGTTGGATGCTTAACCAACTGAGCCACTCAGGCACCTGATGGTCTTCTGTTAATATTTGAGAGGGAACTTCTGCAGATTTGCAGAGTTCTATCTACAGTTCTCCTTTTTTCTGGTACCCTGTGTTGCAAACTCCAGCCACATGGGTCTCCCCCCAACTTTCAGTCCAGCCTCTTTAACACTGGGAGTCAGCGAGGCCTTGCTCTCCTATGTTGTATCTTGGAAACTCTCTGGAAGCAGTAACTGGAGCAACCATACGACCTCCTTGCATGTTTCCATTTCTCGAGGATCAGTCTTTCATGATTTGACGACCAGTATGTTGAAACCATTATCTATTTGATTTGGTTGTTTCAGATGGGTGGGTAAAAGCAGACACTGCTATCCCATCTTGGCTGGAAGGGGACATCCAAAAGGAGAGAATTTAATACAAAGAATTGTTAACTCATTAACCGAAGGGTAGGGGAAAACGCTAAGATATCATGGGAGTGGCAGCTACAGAATCAGCTACTGTTCCTAGGACAGAGGGAACAGTGGGAGATGGTTGGAATTCTCAAAACTTAGAATCGTAAGAGGAGGAAACCCACAGAGCTGAAACTCAGATATCTGAGGAGGGGCCCCTGGGAGTAAATGCTGGTCTCTCTCTCTGGCATCAGGGAAAACTGAATCACATGAGCTGCTGCTATAGGAAGGAATTGCTTCTGCTGGGGGGAAGAAGCATAGCTGGGGTAAGCCTTCTAGGAAAAAGAGGCAGACAGGAGAGCAAGTCCCTTCACCCTCCTTCAGCCATGCAGCCCCCCTCTGACACCCCTACCATTGACAGTGACTGACAAGGAGCTGTCAGCTAAGCAGAAATGTGGTCTGCCAAGTCCCAATCCACACATCACAACCACCACCCACAAGAGAGTGGGACTAAAGCTAAGAGAAAATGATTGGCATGCTAATCAAGGGAATAATGAGTAGTCTTCTCAACTTGATGGGAAGTGCCAACCCTTCTGCATACTTGTTTAGTTTCTAGAGTATGAATCAGCCCTTAATGTTAACACATTATACTGCACTGCAGGTATTAACATAATATGTAATCAAATTATCCACAAGCCATGGCTGGCAAAAGCTTGGCTAGATTTACTGCAAAGATATATCATGGCCTGATTACAACTGCAAGAAGTTAGAAAGAACCTAGATATTCAATAACAGGGGAATGGTTAAATTGCGGTCTAGACAATGAAATCCTATTATATTATTTTATAAAATATTATATATATTATATTATATATATTATGGTGTGATACATTATTTTTACAGTCATGAATTTGTTCATATTTTAACCTCTTTTGTTAACCTTCTTCCATCTTGCTTCTCCAACGATCAACCAGGATCATTTTTCTTTGTATTAAAGAATACCTCTCAGAATTTCCCTTGGTTTATGTCTGCTGATTGTAAACTTTCTCAGTTTTTGTCTAAAAATGTCTTTATTTTGCCTTAATTGTTGAAAAATAGTTTTCCTGGGTAGAGAATTCTAGGATGGCAGTTATTTTCTTTTGAGTCCCTATAGATATCATGCTAGCATCTTGGTTTCCAGTAGCCATTCTGATAGAAGCCAGCTATTAGTCTAACTGCTCCATCAAGAATAAGCTCCTATAAAGATATCTTTTTTCCCATGGCTGATTTTTAAGTTCTTTCTTTGTCTTTGCTTTTCAGTAGTTTTACCACAGTATACCTATGTGTATTCTTTGTACTGATTATGATTGGGATATGTTGGGTTTTTGAATCTGTGGATTGATGTCTTTTATCAGGTCTGGAAAAAATGTCTATGATTATTTCCTCAAATAACACTTCTGTCTGATTTTCTCTCCCCTCTTCTACTGTGACTACAATTCCAAATATGTTAGGTCTTCTCTATATATCTGCTACAATCTTTACCTTGTCTTCTGTATTATTCAGCATTTTATTTCTCTTTGTTTCATTCCAGATTATTTATTTTCACCTATCTCCCAGCTGACTATTTCTTTCTTCCATTTTGACTAATCAGCTATTAAACCTGTCCATGAACTATTATTTTCAGTTACCAATTTGTTTTCAACCTTAAAATGTATTTATTTTATTTATTTTTAAAAAATTTTTTAAAATTTGAAACGTTTATTTATTTTTGAGAACAGAGAGAGACAGAGTGTGAGCAGAGGAGGGGCAGAGAGAGGGAGACACAGAATCAGAAGCAGGCTCCAGTCTCTGAACTGTCAGCACAGAGCCCGACATAGGGCTTGAACCCATGAACTGTGAGATCATCACCTGAGCTGAAGTCAAACACTTAACCAACTGAGCTACCCAGGCACTCCCAATTCTTTTTTTTTAATCCATTGTCACTTTTAAATGTTTCAATCTTGCTTTTTTATCTTCTTGTAACAAGATAAACATCTTTGTTTACAGCATATTTTATGCTTGTTCTACTGGAAATTTTAATGTCTTGGATTCCTGAGAGTCCATTGCCTGTTTTCAGCTCTCTCTTATGTGGTCTTGTCCCCTCATGTGTCTAATTATCTTTGATTATGTGCTGGAAAACAATTAAAAATTATGTGTGGAAATAATTTGACATCTAGGATGGGCTTATCTTCCTTCAGAGAAGACTGTGATTGCTTCTGTTAGGAACAGTTACAGTCCATGACTACCTTAATGCTGGTGCCAGGGTGAGATTTTTCTGAGCCACCAAGATGACTGGAAGCCAGGCTGAAAACTCTGCTCAGGCCTTTAAAGTCAGGGTGAGGGATTTACCAAGGTTCCCAGCCTTGCCAGACCCCAGATTCAATGTTCTCTTGTCTTGAGAGGCCAGAAGGAAGGAGCTCAGCCTGTCAGATATCTCACACAGACTGAAATGTCCCCGGTGTTACTGCCCCCTATTCCAAGATATTGGCTTTATAAGTGCATGATTAAAAAAATATGTTAAAGCTATCTTGTATAGTTTTTTTTTTTTTTTAAGTTATTTTAAGAAGGAAGGCTAGCTTCAACCACCCAGTCTACCATTACAGGAATACATTTAATAAAAGGGAGAGGGTGCTATTGCTGCCTCATGCCTGGTGGTGGCAATGACCTCCCTGGTGTTGCCAGCCCTGGGCCACTGTACTGCACTCCCCTCTACATCTACCTAAACCTTGCCTCTGTATGCCTTTATTAGGCTCTCTTAATTACCCAGTTCAGGCAGGCCATCTGTTTCTAGCCAGGATCCTGTCTGCTACATATAGTGAATGTCCCGGGAGTGGGTCTGGGAAATAGACCCTCAAAACTGGGATTGGGGACAGTCTCATACTTAAGGAGGAAGCAATGGGACACTGGTAACACACAGCATGCAGTGGTATCTCAGGCATTCAAAGTATCACTGGTGACATCATAGGAGAGCAAAGCAATTGGAGATCAAAGGTCTGAGAAACAGTCCTTGTAGCAACAAAAGGGACTGGAAAGACAGTGAGGTCACCTGGCCACTTCTGATGGGCTCCCCAGTGTATAGGGAGGACAAGGAGAAGGACAAACTGAAGGTAGTTGTTTACGGTCATTGCAGAACCTAAGTGGAAAACCAGAAAGCCAGGAGGGAAATCCAGGGCTGGATTATAAGAGTTGCAGAGTTGCATTGTCAATGAAATGCTCAGCCCCATCTGCTCTCACACGCTAAGGGCACTGTTGGGAAAGAGTGGGACACTGGGCTATGGGTTGATGCGGAGGAGGCTGAAAACTTTGACCTCTAAATCCCTTTGCCTCAGCCCCAGCCAGCCTCCCCCTGCAGGAACACCTTTCCATGAACACACCTGGGGCAGCTGCCTCTCCTGCTGACCCCAGTTACAACCTCGAAGACTCACCCTCCTCCTCCTCACTGCCTCCAGGCCACAGGAAGAGTCTGATCCCAACATACCACAGATGGAAAAGTACCATGCCTGCAGTGGGAGGGCAGGGCTGAACAGTATGGCAGGGCCTTACCCATCTGTGCCGGCAAGAGTCTGGGAAGGATCATAGTAATGGACTCCAAGGTCTCAGAAGGACAATGAATTATAAAAGGCTTAACGGAGCTGAACTTCTCAACATGGAATTCAGGGTTTAATGCATTGGCTGGAGCACTGGGGAATGGTGTTCAGATCCACTAGATTTCTTATCTGAATCCTGTGGTCAAAGAGGCGTAGAGTCAGCTCCCCAAGATGCTGGCTTGAATGGACATATATGGCCCCCTGCAGCTCATACAGGTCAGCCTCTTGGGGCAAGAATGGAGTGGAGAGTGGATGTGGAGGAGTAAACATAAATTACCCAGCACTGTCACTATCACCATCCTTGATAGTGGTAATGAACACTGATGCCTCCTCACCAGCACCATCTTTAATGCATTGATAAAGGGAAGTCCTCAGGGCCACTTCTGGAGGGTACTATTAAGGGGTACACTGTAGGCCACTGTATTAGCTTCCTCTGGCTGTTGTGACAAATTGCCACAAACTGGGTGACTTATAACAGAAATCTATTCTCTTACAGTTCTAAAATTAAAGTGTTGGCATGGCCACACTCTCCCCTGCCTCTAGGGGAGGATCCTTCTTTGTCTTTTTCAGTCCTAGTAGCCCCAGGGATTCCTCCACTTGTGGCTGCTTCACTCCAATCTCTGTCTCCATCTTCACATGGCTGTCTTCAGTCTGTGTGTCTCCTCTTCTTATAAGAACGCCAATTGTTATTGGCTGAATTCTCTTCCCCCAGAAGTCACATGTTGGAGCCTTAGCCTCTAGTACCTCAGAAATGTGGCTGCATTTGGAGATAGGGTCTTAAAGACGTAATTATGTTTAAAGGAAGTCTTCAGGGTGGGCCCTAATCCAACCTGAGGGGTCTCTTTAAAAGGGGAGATAGGGACACGCAGAGAAAGGAAGGATGCACACCCACAGAGAAAAGACCATGTGAAGAGGCACCAAGATGGTAGCCATCTGCGAGAGACAGCAAGGGGCCTCAGAGGAAAGCAAGCCTGCAGACTTCTTTGATTTCCAGCCTCCAGAATCATGAGATAAGAAATGTCTGTGGTTTAAGCTACCTGGTCTATGGTGCTTCATTATGCCACCCAGCAAACAAATTCGCTAATCACATTGGATTAAGGCCTACCCTAATTCAGTATGACCACGGATGACCTCATTTTAACTTGATAACCTCTACAAAGACTCTATTTCCAAATGAGGTCATGTTCACAGGTACCAGGGGTTAGGTCTTCCAACAGATCTTTTGGGGGATAGATTTCAACCCGTGAACAGCTACTAAAGGCATCAGTGGACCAGTTTAGCTGGCTTATGTTGACCCCACGAGATCTAGCTTTCGGCTGAGTTCAGCCAGTGATGCACTGGCAGAGACTGGTGTGAGAAAGTGAGGTGAGAGTACTTATTCTGGTTCCTTCTCCCTGGGAAGTGTGGGTTGGCTCTCTACCACAGGCCTGTCCTGTGGATTTTCCTGTCAGGTGGATTTTCCCCACACAGGCCCTCTCTTCAGGTTCTGGTGACCGGTCTTTTTACGGATCTTTAGGCTTGTGGGGTGGGGAGGAAGGTATCAATGGCTCCCCAGTGTCGCTGGCACCCCTGGTATTGTACCCTCCCTCACTGGTTTCCCTAAACCCCACCCACACGTATGCAGTTAGCTTCTTTACTGAGTACTTACTCCCCCATCAACTGGTTTGAGTAAGCCCTATTTCCTGTTGGGCCCTAACTGATTAACAGGCCATTTTCGAGGCTCCTTTTGGGATTAAGGCGTGATATATTTATCACAGCAGCATTCTTCCTATTTGTTAGGCAATTCTCTTGATTACAAATCTTGGGGATGATCCTCAAGGATCAAGTGGGGGCAATTTTGATCCAGATTGGGGATTTCATAGGCTGAAAGACAGGTATTAGATCCATGAGGAGCTACCATACTTCCGTTGCAAATGGCCAGTTTCTTTCCCTTCTCTGCTTCTATACCCTTGTATGTGGTTTTTTGCTTCTTCCGTTGAGAGGTCTTCCTCCACCTTTGTATTGGGCCTGGACTTGGGAATTGCTTCAGCTGATAGGATGTAGCAAACATGACGCAAACAGATTTGGAAAGGTTTGGCACACTCTTCCTGGAACTGAGCCACCACGTGAACAAGCCAAGCCAGGCTGCTGGGGATTGAGAAACTTACGGTCCCCTCCCCTGCAGCCCAGCAGAGAGCCAGCCAGCCAGTGCGTGAGGTGTTTTTACCTGTGTGGTTTCCACAATGCCCCCAATGTCGGTTACCTTCTTGACTTTTGTAACTTCTTCTAACTCTAGCATTTAGTGGTCAGGAAGGTGAGAAAAAAAAGCACTTAGCAACGGCCAGAAAGGTAGGAGCAAACCAGTCATGTGTGGAGTCCTAGAAGTCAAGAGAACATTCTTTTCAAGGAGTGCTCAGTTATCGCCAATGATGCTTGGTTAAGGTGAGTACTGAGAATGATCTATCAGACGATACCACAGATGATCTTAAGAGCATTAGTGAGAAGTACTAGACAGGGAATACAGAAAACTGGTTCAGGGAGGGAGGTTTTATTGTGGGAATAAAACCCAGCATGTGGTGCTGTGGCAGACAGGACAGGAAGGGCTGCAAGGAGGGGTCAGGTGCTACCAGGCCAAACAAGACATGACCAGGAGTTCCACCAGTTTGAAGTCTGAGAGCCCAGTCAGTGTTAAGCAGGTCAGGTAAGGAGCAGAGGACAAGCAGTGACAACTTGAGTTTGAGCTACGGGGAAGGGCACCAGAGAGAGCCAGTGCTTGTTTCATATGGGCTCCTTCTTGTTTGAATGCAAAGCCTGCTCGAATATTTGGTGAGGAAGAGCGAGCGGAGCGGGCAGAGGGGAAGGAGAGGCAAGAGCGGAGTCCGTGAGGAGGGTAGGGGATCCGAATGACTGTTCAAGTCTTTCCCCTCACGTAGAGGCAGGTGCACAGGCCACGGACAGAAATCCAGCTACCAGAGTTTCAACTGAAGACGCATCTGTATCTTGCCCGAGAGTCGAACATTGCTTCATGGTCAGGATGGACCGGGTCACACCATCATCCCCGAAAACGTACAGCTACAGCTCCCAAGTGCCTATCACCTCAGGTCCCAGCTGCCATCCCAGCTGCGGCCCTTCTGCTGAGGCATGGGACAGTGTCCTGCCCTGTTCCACGTGGCTCTCCTGGCCCTGGCCCCCTCTCCTTCCCCCACAGGCCTCAGGTTCTGGCTCCATCTCCTCATCCTTTCAAGGGGAGAGCAAGACTACCTGGCTACCTCAGCCCACCCTTCTGAAATGCCTTCTGTCCCAGGCTTCTAGCACACAATACCGTCTCCCCGCCCCCGCCAATTATTCACTGTCCCACAGAACTGCTTTGTTAGCTACAGCAAGGTCCCCAGCCTGGGTATCTATGGCTCTTGGCTGTCAGGAGTACAAAGATGAAGTTGACCTTGATAATCAGGGCTCAGAAATTCAAACATCGTTTCTTCCCATTGTGCTCATGACTTGCTAATTTCTAAATTTACAGAAAAAAACGAGGCTTGAGGGAAATGAGTCACAGCTCAGAGTATACTAAAACATGCCCTCTACTTCTAAATGAAGATTCTAAAATGAATCACTGAGAGCAACTTAACACGTGTTTTCAGCTATAGAAAATATGTTAAAGAATTATTAAAAAGTTCCTTTAGAGCCCACAAGGGAATCTCTCTAAATGCAAACAAATCTGAATACTTTAACCCAAGTATGACGCTTCCCATGCTGTAAGGCATCTATGCTGGTAAAAAGCCAATCTGGTTACAAACTGGACACTGGGATCTCCTGAACCTCACGACCCCACCCTTGCTTTCACTGACCGTCTCTTCTGTCTGGAACCCGGGTGTCCCCCACCCAAAATTTGACTCCAATGTCTCCAGACTCAAATTCTTAGTCTTGACTATCCTCACCTACTTGTCTGTAAGTACGCTGTTCTTCAAGTGCCCTGTTTTTGCTCTCCCCAACCTTCCCCAAGAGACCTTAAGCCCCATAAAACCACAATGTATTTCTTCCTTTACTTGTATCAAGGAAGACGGCCACAGAATACTTCACACAGATCAGATTCTCAATAAATGTTGGCTAATTTGTATATGAGACCACTCTAGGATACTTTTCTGGAAAATTCTGCAGGTTAATTCTGTTCCTTCCTAGGATCTCCACTTGCCAGCATGATCTGTAAACTACAGCACAAGGCCAAATCCAGCCCACGGGCTAAGAATCTTTTGTTTCCAACATTCTTTAAAAAAAACAAACTGAGGGCTGATGGAAGTGGGGGGGAAGGGGGGTGATGGGCATGGAGGAGGGCACTTCTGGGGATGAGCACTGGGTGTTATATGAAAACCAACTTGACAATAAAGTGTTAAAAAAATAAATTAATTAACTAAAAAAAAAATGTACAAACCTAACACACTTTGGATCCTGCATAGCCTGAAATATTTACTACCTGGCCCTTTGTCGTGTACTCCTGACAGAGCCTCGCAAGGGGGCTGACCAACAGGGCCCTTAGGAACCCGGATGGCCCTGGAAACACCTCTAGACAAGATGTTTCTTTATCCTATTAATTTAGCAACTCTGCTCTGAGCACCCGATTTTGTGGACAGACCTCAACGCATCTGCCCACTCTGGCAATCACTGTAGCTGCCACTCCCATGCTCCCCACAGGTCAGAAACAGGGAGCAGGGAAGATGAGTAGTAGAAGGAGGTTGTGGAAGGATAAAAAGCGGCTTAATGTTTGACAAATTCAAGTTCAGAAAGAAATTTTTTTGAATTTAATTAAGATGCTAAAAACATTCTTTGCATTTTTTTTAATATTTACAGTTTCTTTCTCTCTCTCTTTTTTTTTTTTTACAAAGTTCTGTACATAAAAATAAATATACAGAAACAACCCCATCGACTGTCGGCATCAGTAATCCTCGCTGGTGGGCTCACCATTTACAAGGAAGACATCATTCAACGCAACCTGGCACAGAGACTGACCAACCAGCAAGGACTTCTAACTTGAAGAACCATGACTGGGTCTCTTTTAACTCAAGACTGTTAGTCACCTGGAGGGCTTTATCTACCAACTAGCAATTTTCATGAAATCAATGAACACCGTCACTGTATCCACAGTTAGTGAAGTGTGACCAACTGTCCCTACTGCTAGTGGTGATGTCTATATCCCTTGTGGACTTCAGCCATTAAAGATGCAGGTGTAGTTACGATCACAAATAAACCCACTCCCCTTGGCCAGTCACTGTGAAAAGTGTGCGTAAGGCAATTGAACTGAGGGTTATGGACTCATCTTGCTAATGTCGAAAGTGACACTAACAAGATTCTTAGCCTCATCCGCCAGATGTCGGGCCTCTGCGTCCAGGTCTCCAGGAGCAGGCTCCCCCTCCTTCACCAGACAGAGGGTTGTAACCTGGGATGAAAGAAAGAAAGCAAAAACAGTACTGGGAACGTTCTGTATTAAAAATAAAACCATGATCCTCACCTACAAAGCACTACAAAGGTATGGATTCTATTCTCACAGACATTTTCACAAACTTTTAGCTACCATGTGAAAAAAATACTGTACCCTGTGACTGCGCTTTGAATGGACTTTCTGCTGGGAATAAAAGAAGCCATCTGGCTTCTTGATCTTAATTCCTCAAACATGTAAAAACCCCCCAAAACACACTTATCTGTAAGATGGGCAACCCATTCCTCATCCTACTTAGCTCTCCCCTTCCAGGGCCGGGTGGGGCCGACATGAGGCTTACCTACGAGTGCCACCATTCCGATTCCTCACTGGGGGCTTGACTAACCTCCCCTTTCAACTTATTAAAGGTTTACTTTTTTTTACTGATTGGATGCTGAGGCCAAGAGGTGACAGGCCTCCAGGAAACAGGATCCGTGCCCACATCCTTGCCCTGGGACACTGGGTAAGAGGTTTCACCAAGATGGTGACTGCCAGGCGCTGGGGGGGGTGGGGGGGGAGAGCTTGGCATGTGTTTCTTCTGTCTAATCTCCATAATCCTAAACTTAGGAGTTAGCCTCATTTTATAGACAACAAAAGGAAGAAACAGGATCTTATTTTTAAAAGGTAAATGTATCCCGTAATTGCTCAAAAAGCTTTAACGTTAGGTACTTACCACCTCCCCGCAGAGGCTTTCTGTCAGACTTCCGTTTCGGCAGGGTGGATGAAGTAGAAGGCCCAGGATTGTCTTCTTCTGGAAGCTTTCTTGCATTTCCTTTGTAACTTTTTCCTTCTTGCATGCTGTCCCACATTTCAATCTTCTGTCTCCTTTTCTGTTCTTCAAGCTGAGAAACAATCACACGCATTACGATATAAATTCATAAGCTGCCATCTTTCTCAAAGAAAATGCTAACTTTGACAATTTTCTAATTTTTTTTTTTAAATTTTAGAGAGAGTGTGCAAGCAGGAAAGAAGCACAGAGGGAGAGGGAGGGAGAAACTCAAGCAGGCTCCACGCTCAAAGCGGAGCCCGATGCGAAGCTCCATCTCACGAATGTGAGATCATGACCTGAGCTGAAAGCAAGAGTTGGACGCTCAATTGAGTGAACCAGCCGGCATCCCAACAATTTTCTAATTTAAAAGTCCTTCGAGGGGCGCCTGGGTGGCTTAGTCGGTTAAGCGTCCGACTTTCGCTTAGGTCATGGTCTCGCGGTTCGTGGGTTCGAGCCCCGCGTCGGGCTCTGTGCTGACTGCCAGCTCAGAGTCTGGAGCCTATTTCAGAGTCTGTGTCTCCCTCTCTCTCTGACCCTCCCCTGCTCACGCTGTCTCTCTCTCTCTCTTCTAGAAATAAATAAAAATATTAAAAATAAAAAAAAAGTCCTTCGAACCAAACCTTCACCTGCATTTTCTTTAGTAACAGTGCTGTCATCTAGTACATACAAATTCAGTTCTGCTACTTGCCCACAGGAGGACATTTCTGGTGACGTGAAAGGACTCTGACTTGGAACAGGTGAGCATGGCTGGCAGGCCTGCTCTGTGGCTGTGTGGCCGCATTACCTAAGTCACTTAATCTCTCTGCTTTGCATACTGTGAAGAGCTAGTGAGAGCAGATTTGAAAGCGCTTTGAAAGTCAAGTACTACTGGAAACATAAGAGAAAACTAATTTCAGTGAAAAATTATGCACAACAAAGAGCCCTTGAGAGAGCTTGTGCTCCTATAATAAGCAGGCTCCCAAGGAGGGAGGAACACGGTGGCCTGGACCTTTGCCTCTGCCTCCACCTCCCAGAAGAGCAACATTCCTGCTGGTAACTGGGTACCACAGCTTACAAGTGCTACATTTCTCACTCCCAGTGCAATCCAGACCCAAACTGCCGTTCATTCTGGTTCCAATGACACCATTACGTCACGAGGATATGTGAGAAGACGCCTTACAAATCACATATCCAGAAAATTTCTCCATGGCTTTCAGTGTCCCTTGCTGCTGAATCCAAACACCTTTCACCCCATGCTTCCGGTGTCCGCAGATACAAGAGGTCAGGGCGGAAATCATCTATTTTATACTCCTAGCTGACATGGAGTACACCAGGATGGGACTCGGCCGACAAATCCTGAGACCATAAACAGGAGAGCGGTGCTAGCTGTGGGTCAGGCAGGCTCAATCAGTTGGTTATTACTGTCATGTTTGTTAAGTATGTGAGACAGAGCCACACATGCTACAAATATCTGAACGTAAGCTTTTTTCTCCTCCCAAGTTTTGGGGGGCTGACACTACAATTTTAAAAAGCGATCTTTTAAAAAGATTATTTTCAGCTGCCATCAGCAAACTGCATAAATGTTCAAGCTATTTCACACACACACACACACACACAACTCAGACCCTGAAGTCATCCATTCTGACATGCAGAAGGAATTCAACTTATTCTATGACTCTAGGAACAAAACAATAATAATTACATGGTTGGAGATCAGCAGAGAAAAAACCTAAAATATGCTCAAAACTAAAAAAACTAAAACATGCTCAAAAATGGCATTTATGTATACTACGCTGCCAATTCAATGAAAAATTCCTGTGTGTTTAACATAGATAAATTCTTCTGGAAAAATACCTAAAAACCCTAATATGGGATGCTTAGGCGGCAGTAGGTAGAGGAACGAGATCAAAACTTAATTTTCATGGTGTTGATTTTTATATCTTGAATTTTTTACTTTGTAGGATTTAAAAAGTTGAGTAACAGCAACATGCTAGTACGTTCTAGGTTCGTGGTTGCTTTTAGTGGAAATATGCCACTATGCCCGGAAGAAGGCTGCTGGGACAGGGTGACCACGGAGGAGGAGTGTGTGGAGCAGATGTGGTCCTGCTCCGTCCTTTCCTTCTGGGCTCCAGCCAAGTCCTGGGTGACCACGCAGAAACCACAAGAGCCACTAGCAGTGGCAGAAAGGCACGTGACCCTGGAAACACCAGAGAGACAGGCAAAGCCAAGAGGAAGGCCTCAGAGCCAGCAGAGGCTTCCTTCTGGGAAGATGAAGGGGGGCCCAGAAACATCTGGACTGCCACTTCTCAGAAGGCAGAGTCCACACCTGGTCGTTTCAGTTATAGACAGGGTCAAATCTTGTGGGTGGCCTTCCACCTGTGAAGTGCAGCACAATCCACTGAAGGCTCAGGTCATTTCCAACTGTTGTCCTTGGTTCTTCCTCCCTCCCCTCCCCCACTGAACCTGTATAAAACAGCTTTCAGAACTCCATCTCCTATTCCCTCTCTCACCCCTGGGATGAGCCCATCACCACCCTTCCCTGGCTCTCCCTCCATCCACTGAAAGTGGCCCCACCAAGCTAGGTCGTGTGAGATACGTGGCTTGAAACAGACAACCGAGGGGCACCTGGGTGGCTTAGTCAGTTAAGCGTCCAACTTTCGCTTAGGTCATGATCTCGCAGTTCGTGGGTTCGAGCCCCGTGTCGGGCTCTGTGCTGACTGCCAGCTCAGAGCCTGGAGCCTGTTTCAGTCTGTGACTCTCTCTCTGACCCACCCCTGCTCACGCTGTCTCTCTCTCTCTCTCCTAGAAATAAATAAAACATTAAAAAAAAAAAAAGAAAGAAAAGAAACAGACAACCGAGCAAGAAGCTGAACATGTCCCGTGTGTCCAGTGCCATGGCACCGCGATACACCATTTTGGGTGATAATCCTGTGTGAGGAAACCAATGAAAAGCAAAAAGGTAAATAAAAGATGCCTTTTTAAAAGCATACTTTCCCCATAAACAGGAATATACTGCACAACGAAAGCATGCTGACCGATGCTAAGTGGAAAGGATTCTGTCACAACCAGTTGTTCCCAATACCGTCCCTCATGGGGGAGGCCACGCAGGCAAACCGGCGTGTACACACACACCCACACACTATCTTTCACCCACTATGCCTCAAACGATTTCTTAAAACCATGCAGTCAAACTCAAACAGGTCCATACCTGTCGTAGTTTTTCCTTATGCTTTTCGACTTGTGCATTTAATTCTTCTTGCATTTTCAAACGGGCAGCTGCTAAAGCCTCTTGTCGTTTAACAACAACATCAGGTTCTAAAAGGTCAGAAACAATTTGAGAAAAAAGAAACTCTTGAGGGTCCATACTACTAGAAGGATATAGAAGTACAGGTGTCAGACAATGCAAAAAACATGTACTGTACGTGAATATTCTACTGTTCTGCATACATTTTACTACTCATGGGGGCAGAGGACTGCTCTGTTGCCACAGTTCTTAGCCCTAGTTAATATCCAGGGCATCAGAAATGTTTTAGAAATGGGTTATTCCTAGGTTCCCTCAGCAATTCCAAGTCAGAGACTCTGGAACAGCCCAGTGACTGAATTATAAGTGGTTTGAGGGGCACCCCGAAATTCCATTCTGCAAACTGGACACCTCCTGACACTCAGTCTCCTGGCTGACCAAATTCTAGAAGACAAACAAGAGAAGATGAAGTTTTCTGATCATTAGCCATCACTAATTGGCCCAGATCTACACCACAAAGAGGTAATGATCCTTAGATATTTTATCCTTGTTTCTACAGAAAAGAAACATCCTTCCAGTTAGCATTAATGGAAATGAACTCCCCAACTTTATCTGTTTTATTTGGTTTATTAAACAAAGCAGAATTACATATATATACAGTTAAGTTGTCTGCCTATCTACTCAGAACACCATGTCAAGGATCACCAAAAGGAAAGGATACCAGTGGCATGGCTAATTTTTAAAGAAGAAAACAGGGGCACCTGGGTAGCTCAGTAGGTTAAGCATCCAACTTTTGATTTCAGCTCACGTTATGCTCTCACAGTTTCATGAATTCAAGCCCCACATCAGGCTCTGTGCAGATGGTGCAGAGCTTGCTTGGGGTTCTCTCTCCCTCCCTCTCCCACTCATGCTCTCTGTCTCAAAATAAATAAATAAACTTTTAAAAAATATGAAAAGAAAAAAACAAAGAACTATACGGCCAAATCGGCACTATATAAAAGTACAGACAATCATCACTACCTACACAGTAGTGGGAAAAGACCACTTAACTGAATCCACATAAAATGGGCTAAAATGTGGTCAGTCAAGAGAATGGATGTGAGTGTGTACAGTGGTAGGAATGGCTGGAATTTTATGTAAATATTTTTAATGTTTACTTATTTGTGAGAGACAGAAAGAAAGAGAATGAACATGAGCAGGGAACGGACAGAGAGAGGGAGACACAGTATCTGAAGCAGGGGCCAGGCTCTGAGCTGTCAGCACAGAGTCCAATGAACTGGTGAGATCATGACCTGAGCCGAACACGGACACATAACCACCTGAGCCACCCAGGCACCCCTGGAACTTTATCTTCCACTTTACAGAATTGTGAATTTTGGTAACATTTGTAACTATCAGCTCATTCTTAGTATAAAGTCAATCTTAACTGTGGGGTTTTTAAACCTGCTTTTCCGAACAAAATTGAACAGCAGCACAACCAAAACACTTTTGGCTGCATATTTACTTTCTGCAGCGCTTCATGAAAACAACGAGGCCTCTTTAAAAATGCCCAGCCTGGGGTGCCTGGGAGGCTCAGTCGGTTAAGCATCCGATTTCGGCTCAGGTCATGATCTCACAGTTCGTGGGTTAGACCCCCCCCCCCCCCGCCGCCGCCCTCAGCGGGTTCTGTGCTGACAGCTAGCTCAGAGCCTGGAGCCTGCTTCAGATTCTGTATCTGTCTCTCTCTCTCTGACCCTCCCCTGCTCACACTGTCTCTGTCTCTCAGAAATAAATAAAACATTTTAAAAAAATTAAAAAAAAAATGCCCAGCCTATCATCATCTCATAAACCTACTCTCCCAGGGTAAGACACATGTCACACTGCCAGCGCCTCACCCATGAAGAGGGCTGTGCCAGGTGACTGAAACAGTTTTCCTAACACCACGGCCGCCCTCTTGTTGAGAACCTGCATCTTATGCAAGATGTACACCTGTAATTTGTAGTTTGTTGTTGGATGTATAGCCAACAATCAAAAAGAGGGAGAGAGTGGCAGGACCACAGGGCTTCGTGGGAGAGGCACGTTTGAGTGAAGGACATTGCTAAGTCTTTCCACTGACTACTTCTGTGTCACGACATGTGCTTTGCTCTCCAAACTCAGTAACCGTGGGGGGTCCAAAGAATGATTTTTATCTGTTTAATGATGGCGTTATTCTCAAAACACTTGACATCCCTCCGTCCCTCCCTTCTTTCTTTCTTTCCTTTCTTTCTTTATTTTTGAGAGATAGAGAAAGGGAGAGACAGAGCGTGAGCATGGGAGGAGCAGAGAGACAGGCACAGAATCTCAGGCAGGCTCCAGGCTGAGCTGTAGCGCAGATCCCAATGAGGGGCTCAAGCCCACAAACCAGGACACCATGACCTGAGTCAAAGTCCGATGCTTAACTGACTGAGCCACCCAGGTGTCCCTTAACATTTCTTTTAAATATGCCCTCGGAAATTAGCTTCTATCTAGCAAAAAGGCTACTGTAAATAAATTTTTGCTACAGCCAAATGTAACTTGAAATCAGATCTGATGAGGAAGTTGTGAAAATCAAATGTGGTGGATGTGAACTAAGGCTGCGTTTCCTGTCACTCACAAGGGTTCTAGAAATTCAGTAGGCGGACCCCTAAGTATGGAGAAGCTGTGACGTTTCCATTCCAATCCATCCCCTAAACGAAAACCACTCAACAAGACATGCAGGGGGTGCTCTCGGCACCACCAAGCAGGCTTTCCATCTCCTGACGATCTCTGAAATTAAAAACTGACTGCATGTTTCCCCAAGATCAACTGCGGAAGCACAAAATGGTTTTCCTCTAGTGCAGATTAGAAGCAAGACCTTCTTACTCTTAGTAATAGACTAACTTTTAAATGCTAAAAGAAAGAAGTGCAAAGCCACCGCCTTCCTTTCTGTTACCAAGCACTAACCCACTGCCGCTGCAGACTGGTCCAGCTGTCTCTGCCTCAGCGCCCTGAGTCGGGTGGAGAGCTTCTGAAATACCACGTAGAGAAGGATGCAGCTGAAGACGATGTACCAGCCATATGTGGCTAGCATGGAGCCCACTGAAAAGAAAACAGTTTTCAAAAAAGTAAAAAAAAAAAAAAAAAATTAAATACTGCTACTGGACCTTCCAAAAAAAAAAAAAAAAAAGACAAAGGAAGCGTGGCTCCTGCCACCGAATCCCTCCGGGTCTAGCTGAGGAAATGGCCTCCCAAGTAGGCAGTTAAGATAGAAGCGAGTATAATTCGGGGATCACCGAGAAGAGGCTCCTTAACCATCTGGAGAGTCGGGGGTGGGGGGCAAGTCCAGAGCACGGAGGGCAGGGGAAAGCGGGTTTTGATGGGTGGAGGGAAGCTGATCCGACTCGGGAGGGCGAACGCCTTTCGGACCTCAGAAACTTATAGAAAGTGGTGGTCGTGGGAGCCGATACAGCGTCGGGTATGGGGGGAGGGGAAAGCGAGGCCTGGAATGAAACGCCAAGGGCCCAGTGGCCCCAGTAACGCAAGCCAGTAACGCTTCGCATAAAGTAAGGGACTGGCGCAGAAGAGGGCCCGACGGCGCAGCCGGGAAAAGTGCAGTTCCTAGAGGGCCTCGGCGCGCGTCCCAGGCCGTCCGCCCGGACCTGCGTGGGCGCCACCGGCTGTGGGCCAGGCCTCCTCGGGCCTCCCCAGGCCCGGCCCGACGCTCAGCGGAGGACCCACAGAACATGGCGGCGCCCGGAGGAGCTGGTGGCACAGGCCGGCAACCCGGGGCGACTCACCCGTGACGTGCAGGAAGCGCAAGCCCTCTGTCTCCAGGGTCGGCCGCGCGGACAGCTGCTGCCCGTCCCGCTCCATGGCCGCCGCCACCCTGCGCGGCCCGGCCGCGTCAGCTCGAGAGTCTTCGCCTTCCGGCCCGCCCCTCCGTGTACGTGGCGCGCCCGGACTAGGGTCCCTGAGCCCCGGCCAATCGCGGCGCGACCGGTCCAGAGACTCGGCCTATCACAGCGAGGGTGTGTCCTGCCGGGAGGGGCGTGTCCCCGCCGACAGCGCACCGTGTGGCGGGGCGGCCTCACTGCTCCTCTGAGTGCAGCGGCGTGACTGACCTCTGGGCAGGCTCCCTCAGGCATGTTTATTTTTGTACCGATTGCACGCCGAGGTCACAGGAGTCAGGGCCCGCCTGGAAACAGGATTTGCGCCCACATCTTTGCCCCGGGCCCACTGGGCAGCAGAACTGGGCAGAAGATGAAACACTGGTAGCCTCCTCCTCCAACTGCCCGTGTTACAGTTCAGGCTAAGAAAGGCCCGCCGACCCTCAGGGTTCTCCTCCCCTCCAGAGCCAAAACCTCTGGGGAAAGAATTAAAAGCAGTGGCTCCAGCACGTATCGAATCCTACGAGGTGTCACATGGCCGTATCAGTTGTTGATCATGGTTTCCTGGTGGTTTTCTCTGCCTGCGAAGCCCTCCTTCACCGCCTTCCACTCCTCTGGCGTCTCTACCGTTCAGAGGCCTCCTGCCCTAACCACCCTACTTGAAATGTGGGCTTGAGTCTGTTTTTGGAGAAGGCTTTGAGGTGAACACACAGCTGTGTCTCGGAAGGAGGGCTGAGAATCAAAAATGTAACCATAAAAAAAAAAACAAAAAAACAGCGACCAGGTGATGACGTCAGAGCATGCCACCACCCCGTGAACAGGTGGGCAAGGCCTGCACCGCTGGGACCAGGCGCTAACGCAGTGCGCAGTGTGCATGCTCAGCGCTGGGTCAGTAGGAGTTCCTGGGGGAGGCAGCTATCAGAGAGCTAAGCTTAAGTAAGAGTGGTAGATTCCTACTGGGAGACTGCAGTAGTGCACCGTGGCAAAGAAAAGTCTGAAAGCTGTTCTTCACCTTGAAAATGGATTCTTGAAATGGGGAAATTGAGGACACTGGATTTTGTCAATTAAGGCTGCGAAGACAAGCCACTGATTTGATGAGTTTAGGAGGAATTTTACTGAGATTTTCCTCTCACTTGTTAAGGATGATGAACCATTACTCTTTGTTTTGAAATGGTTTCACTTGCTTTGGCATCTCGTCGCAACTCGATATGCTAAATCGAACTATTTCTCAGGATTATGACTTCAGCACCTAGTTTGGGACCAGCTTTAAATATACCTTGTGTGGGGACGCCTGGGTGGCTCACTCGGTTAAGCCACGGACTTCGGCGCTGGTCATGATCCTGAGTTTAAGTTCCTGAATTTGAAACCCTGCGACAGGTTCTGTGCTGACAGCTCAGAGCCTAGAGCCTGCTTTGAGTTCTGTGTCTCCTTCCCTGCTCCTCCCCCACTCATGCTCTTTCAGAAATAAATATTAAAAAATTATATATATATATATACATACACACACACACACACACACACCTTGTGGATAAATAATAATAAACTAGTCGGAGTGGGCTTGCCTGACTTGGCTATGCTCTGAACATCAGGTACGCTGTGCTGTGGGAGTCACTGTTCATGGAAGCAGGTGGTGAGAACGTCTTTTTTCTCAGAGTTGAAGTCCTGAAAACCGTTCTGACGCAAGTTTCAATTAATGCATGGTAAGCTCATTTTTTATATTAAGTTAGCGGTTGAGTGGGTTAAAAACAGTTAACATCCTTTCCCACCCTGGCAAGGATGTCAGATTAAGATGTGAAAGCTTCAAGAATGTTGCACTGAACATTTCAGAGCTCACAGTGTAGTTCAGGCAGTAAGATATATGGAGCAGCAATGGAAGAAGATCCTAGGTTGCAAAGATTTGCTGTTGCCAGATTTCAAAACAAGTCAATGAATGAAGGCAACCTGCATACCATAAAAATGCCAAAATGTTCCATCTGGTTAAATGGGGGAAAATAATTTGCTTTATTTGGCCTTGTTTACCCACCCTGCCCTGTAATGTCTATAGTCCTGAAGACGGAATAAGTTTAACATTTAGTATCTATCATTCAAACAAAAAGAGTGAAACCAATAGTGAACAATTCTTGTCATTCAGGAGTTTGATATAAAATAGAAGCCAGTGCAACAGTCAAGAAAATATTGCACTTTCTAAATACCTACAAGAGTAAAGTACCTTTGCATACTATTATGAACCAGTCTGTGTGTTTACTTATGTACTTACAATATGAATAGTATATTCAACTAAAATCTAATAGATTTTGAATTCCGAGAATGCATGGAAAAAGCAGTTTTGCTTCAGTTCCTAGCACAATGCTGTTCTTAACTTCCATTAATAAAAGTTATTCTTCCTAACCAGGCTTATGTTTTACCTCTGTCTCTTTAATCAGGGTGTATCATGTCAACTAGCTTATCTAGAACCGTAAAGTTATTTCAGCACACACTTTGCTTAATATAATTGCTCATGTGTTATTTGTAGAAACAGGACAAAGCTAGTATCCAGGAACTCCAAGCATGGTATAGTTTATCCACGGTAGACTAAATGATTGGCCCCAATTCATCCTTCCTTCTGAGAACCATATCCATGCAATAGCCTCGAGGTGGAAGGAGTATATTTGCCCATCCTTTGACTTTGGACTTAATAGCAGTAGGCAGATGTCGTCCTAGGAGAATGACGTAAAGCTGAGCCACCCTAGTTAACCCATAGACCTGCAGTAAAAAGCAGAAGCAGCTGTGAGAATGGTGGTTGTCACTTAAAAGCCGGGAGTTTTGGAGTGGTTTGTTAATCAGCATTATCGTGGCAAAAACTAACTTGATAAATTGCCTCATCTTACCTTTTCACAAAAGTATACGCAACAAGACAGGATTAAAAGTGCTGCTAGCTAGGGGAGATTATAGAGATGGCAATCAAACAGTAGTGTTTTTCAAACTTGAATGGCCCTTTCGATGGCATTCTTATAGACTCCTACTGTGGCATTTAAATTATGTTAAATATCTGCATATATAAACTGTGCAGCTGGGGACACGGGTATAGTTTTGGCTATGACATGATATGTTATCCTGGACTGAACCTCATGTTCCACAAAATTACACATGGAAAACACCAGGCTTCTTTGAAAAACTGGGTTGAGGGAAACCCAATTTTTCTGGTCCTGAGACACGCAGATGTTAGCGGAGCTCTGAGCAAAAGAGTCTCCACTTTCCTCTGGTCAAGTTTTTGCAAAATCCTCACTTGCAATTATAGCATAAATAACATAACAAGGTCTCCTTTTGTTTTTTTCTTAGCAGCACTCCAGTCTTTACCCAGGGGTCACTGATCTGTTTGGTGCCAGAGTTAATCCTGTTCAGTCCATATCCACTCAACAGTGGTACCAAAGTCTGGGTATTCTTGCCAAGTACTACCCGCAGTCAAAGCCAGGACCCAAAGAAGGCGACTTAAAGGTAGGGCACATGATTGGAGAAAAGTGAACTGCAACCAATTTATTACTGAAATTAGTGACCAGAGGCTCCTTCAGAGTCTTCTTGGTATGGGGCTCATAAATAATGGGAGCAGGGAGCCTCCTGGCAATAGCTTCCCTGGGCCTTAAGTATGGAGAAGATAAATGGGACTCATTTTAGCTGTACCATCAGAAGCAGAAGTGTCAGGTAAATGTGCATTAACAAAAAGGCTATGTGGAAGTAGAAAAGGCAGCTTCACTGGCATATGTCATGAGAGATGTTACAGGAAGATCTTAAGACCCCCACCCCGCCAAGTCCTTCTGGTCTGATCCTGTGGCCATCTGGCAATGTTCTAATCCCAGAAGGCATCTTGGTGAGGGGAACAGGAGAGCATGAATTGCAGTTATCTTCCTCTCAAATTAAATGAACAACTTTTAGTTTATATATTCACCTACTGTGTATTTGGGTTATTTCTTTGGTGCCTAAATGCCCCCAGGAAGTCATTAAAAAACATGAATCTCCAAATCTGTCAAGCTGAGGATAAAACAAACAGAGCAGCCTACAGCAGTGTGGGCCATCAGTACATGATTAGAGGGGACTGAGCTTGAAGGGCTTGCAAGGTGTCAGCTAGACATTGAGGAAGTGGTGAGAGGTAAGGCTGGAAATCCTGTGTGTTATCCTCTGAAGGACAGCACCTGAGAACCTACTAGAAGTGCAGCCTCTCACCCCACCGGATCTCACATTTTAACAAGATGCCAGGGAAGCTCCTAGCACACTGGAGTTGGAAAGCACCAGTTTAGGGTCACGCTGAGGAAAACTGAAGGCCAGATCCTCCTGAGAACCAAGTCCCGTCTCTTTTCTGAACGCTCTGCCCTCCTCTTTTCTAGCAGCTGCTGCTGAGGTTTAGCCCCACTGCAGCCCGTGGTTCCAACTTCCCAGCCAGACAGACTGTCAGCTCCTTGAAGGTCGAGTTCCTTCAATGTCTTACGCATCTCATATACACTTTACAAGAACAGCAAACCAGGCACAGGGAATCACCCACAACTGTTCAGTGGCCTACTTAGAGTGAGTGCTTTCTCACATTTAGAATCTCACAGGGAATTTAAAAAATCAAAAAACCAAAAACCCACCCAAATCCGACCAAACACGAGCAGGTGAAAAGATGGATGGTGAGGTGCTCACCTCCACCATTTTGTTTTTCAGACTGGCCTAAGTGGCCATAGCAGGGTGAGGTAAGGGTACTGCAGCATCTAGGAGGTGTGAGAAGACCGCAGAAGGCTGGTCCCGGAGCCAGAAAGCCCCCCCAACCACGCCTCGAATGCTTGAATATGCTGCTCACATTCCAACAAGCAGAAGTTGCAATTCCCCTTTAATTTTTCAAATCACTAATTAAAGCCTGGCTGCCTTTAACAAAGCTGTTCTTTGCATGGGAAAAAAATGCATCAGGGATCACAGAGTCTTACAGAAACCACTGGCAGCACACAGATAATCTTCAGTTTTATTAAGAATTTAAAAATCTAAATATTTAAAGAGGCCTGTGAAGCCTACCTAGAAACAGTGCCCTCTGGCATCTCCAACTGAAACATGTCCAAACACCTCACTGCACACCCCGCCCCGATGACAGACAACTTGGCAGCACAGCGAATGTCTTTGTATTTTTACTATTTGTAAAAAAATGGCATTTAGCATTTAGATTTCAAAATGTATAATATTACAAAATTACCAGCAGCAGTCTTAAGCATTTCAACATTTCAATTCCACTTTGCTGACACAAACAAGGCTGTCATTCCAAGTTCAAAAAGCAGGACTTGTCCCCGGTGGGCATAGTATACATCCAGCAGATACTCAGGCCATACTGCTCAGGACCCATTTGTGACCGTGTCTTCTTCCATCTCCTCTTCGCCGTCATCAGTGGGGCCTAAGGAAAAACACAAAGCCACACGTCATATTGATTTTACAGCATGTGTTTGCTAGTATGCGAGTGGCCAATCTGCGAAGCTACTGCACGCTACTCCCTGACTAGGAACAAACCCCAGCAGCCCCTGCCTCAGGGAGCTTACAGCCCAGAGAATGGCCGTCTTTGGCAGGTATGGGAAGGGATGGTCAATTCCTAGAGGGAAAGGATCACAAAGATGTTTTATAAAAAGTCAAACTCATTGCCTGACATTCTAACCATCTTTGGTTGAGCTGTTCATTCATTCATTATTTTTCGTGAAGGTAAAAAGCTTTTACTTTGTGTTTTGTTCTTACAACTACCACAGGGAAAGAAAATGGGAATATTCAGAAAGCATTTGGATGTGGCCTACATGCCAGATAATAGGACTACTCAGTGACTTTACTGTCTCTAACCAAGGGAAAATATGCAAAAACCAAGTCTGTTACATCTATTCATCAATTTATGACAGATATTTTGGTTACTGTATTCTGAAAAAAGGAAATGTTTTAACTCCATCAGTGTTTGGGACAATTACTCTTGTTTAAGCCTAATGTTTTAACAGGTAGACCCAATGTCACATTTCTAGATGCAAAACTACCAAGGTAGGAATCCCAGTCAAGTATTAGCATACTCAGAAGCCGAGGCCCACTGAAATCCATGGAGTGCCCTGAACAATTTCTACCTTCCTCTCCCTACTGAACTTTCAGATCGCACTGAAAATCCCAATAGATCCTAAGGCCCAAAGAAAACATTTTGAGGGGACACAAATTAATTCAGTAAATCTATCATATTACAGTCACAATAAGTAATTGTGATATTGCCTCTTCCCCTAACCTGTCACCACTGAGCCTCAGAGGCCTTTACATGTTGCTGAGGACACAGGCCTCATCCATCACAGTCTGCAGCACCTTGTGTGGCCCAGGCATTCTTTCTCTGTTGGCTCATCTCACATTCTCCCTGTGCCTTGAACTTCACTCACACTGGCCTCTTTCAGTTCTAGTGTGCAAGGTTCCTTTTTACTACAGGTCCTTTGCCCGCGCAGTCCCCGACATCCTGCTTTGCCTTGAGCATGCCACTCTGCCTTTGTTTAGTTCAGTAATTCTCAAACACATTAGTTTTGGGACCCAAAGAGCTTTTGTTTCCGTACATTTATGGATACTAGATCAATCAATACTGTATTAGAAATTAAAATGGAAGATTTTAAACAAGTAGTAACTCACTTAAAAATGTATCCATTACATGTTAATGTTTGTATTTTTATAAAAATATTATTTTCCAAAACAAAAATATTTAGTGAGAAGGCTGGCGCTATTTTACATGTGTGCCTATCTCTGTAATGTCTGATGTCTCATGAGTGGCAGTCAGCTGGACTCTTGTACTGGCTTCTTCATTTCCACCTGTGGCAAACCTACTGTTTTCACTGAAGGATGTAAAGAACATCAGCCTCATACAGCTGTGCAGTTAGAAAAGGAAGGACTGTTCTCAGAGTTTTTGCAGACAGTGTGGATTTTCTTTTTTGGCCCTAAGCTAAAACTTGACCAAAGTGGTAGTTTCTTAAGGGTTAGTGACAAGCTCACTCCACGTTCGAGAAGATGCCTGCCTCTCAACCAAAACAACTATACAAGTGCATGGAGACAACCATCCAACTTAGGCTAAGTGCTGCTCACATACCCCCGTCCTGCCCCCCGGAGCATCAAAACATGTGCGCTCAAAGGGTGGTATTTACTAACACCCATCTCTTTGCTTCCTTCAGGAAGGACATTCCTAAGTGACACTGGTATTTACTAAGAGTGCACAGCAGTTAAGAATGAGGACTACAAATATCCTCTGGGTCACTTCCTGGACCTGTGCTGAGGCCCCACCAGTTTCACCCCCATTGCATTCACACCATCAGTGCAAATGTTAGTAGCGATGAAAAAAAGTAAAGCCTTTATGTTATTATAGAGAGTTTTGACCTCAGAGGCCCAGTGGCTCAAGGACTACACAGTGAGAACCACTGGTCTAATTAATGTCTTACTCATTTCTAGCTTCTGTTCAAACACAATTTGCCCAGAGAACTTTCTCTGAGTTGCAGTGTAGGTAGAAGCCCCCAGTTACACTCATATCAAAACTTGTGACATGCATAATGTTGAGTAGTTTTTACTTTATATTCCCAGGGCCCAATATCCTGCCTGACACACAGGTGGCATTCAGATATTAGAATAGTCAACACTTATCAAAAACTTACGCTAATAACAAACCCTGTGCTAAGTACTACCTGTAAACTGTCTTATCCTTCCCCCAAACTTTTTGAGGTTGGTACTATATATTATCTCAGATTTAAAGACGAGGGAACAACTTGACATTAAGTGAGGATGAAGAAACTCACCCGAAGAGAGACCTGGTAAGGCTAAGATCTGAGCTATATGTTGTTTGGCTCTGTAGCTTGTGTTTCCAACTACTAAGCTATCAATCCTACACACACACACACACACACACACACACACACACGCAGGTCAAAGTCCACACAGTTACCTCTCTAGCATTCAGTTTCCCCCATGACTAGGGAATAACGTGTGCTTCAATTTTTACATAAGAAACCCTTGGAGCCCTATGCCATAATAGTTTACATCAAATAACTTATCTTCCAAGAGCATATGAAGAAAGGGATTTCATTTGCATTGATGCTAATGAGGCACTATTCTAACATTTGTGGGTCACAGCACCTAAACTGTTTAGGAATCCACTGCAAGTATAACATCAGTCTGGAAGTTCACAGACAGACCATTATGTCCTGACCTGATCTGCGTTCCCTGCCAGGGATCTGACCAGACTGCAGCAAGCCCTTCAGCCGCTCTACTTCAGCCAGAGTTGACGCATTTGCTATGGCATTCTGGAGGACAGAAAACAACAGAGATGGACAATTAATTGCATCTAAGTATCAATCACCCAGAAAACCCTACAAAAGTCCACAGCAACTTTTTGAGTTGGAACATTAAACAGCTGTACTGGGAGAATTTTACTGTAACATTCAGCAAATGATCACTGCACATGTCCTAAAATTTTAGCTAATTAAAGCACCTATGTGGAATTATGTTACTGGATAATTTAGGAGCAATATTAGGAAAGCAGGATTTCCCACTGATCATCAAGCAGATCTTTGAGACAGCAAATCTTTGAAAGTAAAAATTAAGGCAAACAACCAAGACAGCATACTTAGGTAACTGACCGTTCAAATAAACACCCTGGGAAAAAGAAAAGGAACTAGAACTGCCTCTGCTCTGACTGGCTCATACAAGCAATTCAAGTCAAAGCGTAGCTGAGTATCACGTTAAGCTAGTTCCCTTCTTACACAGAAATGGTGCAGGAATCTAGCGGGGGATGGGGGTTGGGGAGGCCGGGATGTTTAGAACTTGGTCTATTACATATTTTGTGTCCAAAACCTATGGCAACTGTCCTAACATATTTTTTACCTTGATGGCTTCTACATCCCCTGGAGACGGCCCACCTTTCTTTTTGTCAGTCGGCAAACCAGCACCTGGGTTGAAACTTGGGAGGGGAGGGAAGAACGTAACTGTTAAATCCAGACCAACAGAAATTGCTTCTCTTTTACTTTCAAAAAGGCTTTTGAAAGTAATTCAACCAGTGTAGTATCTTATCTTTGTTAACAAACTGATACAAGAAACTCTCTCCTTCAGAAACACCACCCAGTTCATCTTCCTCTAGAGAAAGCAGGATGTATATAATGTTGCATTAAGACTGAACACCGGAAGTATTTGCTAACCTGGTAGAAATCTCATGTGATGTGTGGACCATTGATGGTCATGGGCTATCATCACACAAATTCAATTCGGGATTAGTCACAGGTGTTTTGTTTAGTTCTGCAGGAGGCAAAAAGCCAGACAGATAGTGTTTCTGAAGGTGAAGTGGAGTGAAGTTGGATATCCGTATCTTACGTTTTGCTTCTCCTGGCAATATCCTTTGCAAGTTGTGCACCCCGTTTGCCCTTGAACATTTTCTCTGCTTCCTGACGCTCCTACAGCAACACCACACACAGAGTTAATGGAAATAGGAATACCACGTGCATTTAGATGCATTCCTCAGAAAACACGGAAGAAAACTCTCCTGAAATACTCTGGACTGGTAAAAATACCAAAAAGTCAATTTCAAATTCAAAGGAGACACAATGGCCTTGCCTTTTCTGGTGAAGCTCCCTGAAGAACGTTCCCCCTCCTAGCTTCGAGGAGGGACTCTGGAGGAACTAAGAAGGTTTAAAAAGGAAAAAACAAAACAAAAACCACAAAACAAAACAAAAAAAACCCCACAAAACAAAAACTAACCAAAAAAAACAACCAAAACCCCACTCCCTATAAAGGGAAAATCATTCTAACAAAGTTGCTGAAAAATGGATTCTCTAAGCTCCCCATGGCGGAACACATATCTAAACACAGTCTTGTTGGCACCACTCACAGCGGCTCCAATACCATGCTACCTCTCAACAACGAACAACTACTACAAAACACAGCTTTAACTTAAAGTCCTACTATAAACTCTGTTACAAAAAAAAAAAAAAAAAAAAAAAAATCTGACTTAACATTTTCTTTCCCACATTTTTATTACAAACCAACAGTAAAACACATTAGGCAAGTTAAAAAAAATCAACAGCAAAAGTATAAATTAAAACATGAATGTATGACGACTTACAGCCAACAGAATATACTTACTTTCAGTTTCACCTTCTGGAAATCCAGTACTCTGACTTGCGGAACTTTATAAATTACATACAGTCTGTAATGCTTCTTATTTGTTACAGGATTTCTCAGAATACTGCAAGAAAAGGAATAACAATGCCAATCTTGTTCATAGCTTAGGATTCAAGAGGTCCATTTTTAATAAAATCAAATGAGTCCATACACTAAGGAAAAGTCGACTTTTTTTCACATTTCAATGTTACTCAGTTAACATTAGGGAAGTTTTAATAGAGCACTGGACCTAAAGGAAGTATTTTCAGTATTTGTTTTTAAAAGGTGCTTCTTACTGGTTATTTTAAGATCAAGGCTGATAATGGTGTCTCTGTAAAGGACTTCACTGTCACCACCACAAATCATTTCCATACCTTAGGTAAGTCAGTGATTTGAGAGATGCCAAAGGGTCCAGATCACCCTGTAAAACAAATAGCCAGAGGTAAGAACACGAATACCACAGGCTACTTTTTTTGAGAGAGCGCGAGCGAGCACATGAGCAGGGGAGAGGAGCAGAGGGGGAGATACCGAGAGTGAGAGAGAGGGTAAGGGAGTAGGGGCAGATAGACAGAGAGTGAATCCCAAAGCAGGCTCCATGCTCAGTGTAGAGACTGACACAGGGCTCAATCCTGTGACCCTGGATCATGACCTGAACCGAAATCAAGAGTCAGACACTTAACCAACTGGGCTATGCAGGTGTCCCCGTCCCGCCATAGGCTATTTTGATGCTCTGAAATGGCAGATGCCTTTGGAGCAAGGACTCCTCTTTTATCTACTGATAAACTAGTGAGTAAATTTGAGCTTCTTAAGCTGAAAATCTTAGCCACAGCCATAAAAGCTTCTGTCTCAATAGACCCGCCCCCCCAAAAAAAGTGATATCCTGTAGCAACTTCAAAAGGGCTAGACTTTAGGGGCGCCTGGGTGGCTTAGTCGGTTAAGCATCTGACTTTTGCTTGGGTCATGATCTCGCGATTCGTGGGTTCGAGCCCCGCGTCAGGCTCTGTGCTGACTGCCAGCTCAGAGCCTGAAGCCTGTTTCAGTCTGTGACTCCCTCTCTCTCTGGCCCTCCCCTGCTCATGCTGTCTCTCTGTCTCTCTCCTAGAAATAAATAAAACATTTAAAAAAAAAAAAAAAGGGTCTAGACTTTAAAGCAACGATTTAGAAAAGAAAGAAATGTCCAAGCTGATGCAACTTTGGAGCAAGTTATTCACACAGGGAATCTCCAGCTGGATCTTGGTGGAAGGTGGTTTTTCCCACTAGTACCTGTAAGTGCCTGGTGGTGACACAGGCATCTCATGGTTGAGAGGAGGGATCTTTATTTATTTTTATTTTTGTAAATATTTATTTTAGAGAGAGAGCAGGGGAGAGGGACAGCGAGGGAGAGAATTTGCACTCAACCTCACAAACCATGAGATCATAACCTGAGGCAAGAGCAAAAGTCGGAAGCTTAACTGATGGAGTCACCCAGGCGCCCCATGGGAGGCACCTTTATTCAAGGCTCCCTCAAATCACTTCAGATAATTATTCAAGGACAAGGAGTTTAAAAAAAAGAAAAAAGGACCCAATTATGGGAAAAAGGCAGTTTTTTGGTTTTTAATCTTCCCAAATTATCCCACAGAACACACGGCAACAGCACAGCAAAACTGAAGCCTATGGTTAACAGCTACAACTAAACTAGATGGAAAGGCGTTCTGGAAAGAACCCTCAAGCAGGAACGAGTAGAGACCAACTATCAGGGGAGCTCCACGACCTTCATGGGGGCAACATCTGAGCAGGAAGAAGCAGAGGGAAGGCAGAGGCATCCGACAAGCCTGAGCACTTATACGTACATCCCAATTTAAGTCTGACGGGGCCAGGCAATTTGGGCCCTCGCTTTTAATACTAACCAGAAACAGTATCCCTTCCAGGACAAAGGCCTACAATGGGGAGAAACTGCTAGAATCAGACTAAAATTGAGCAGGTCAGGGGCAAGAGGGACAATGAGAAAAAAGTACAGACAAAAAAAAAGCAAGAGGGGAACAAAGCCAGTAGATCAGAAAATAAGCTGCCATTTTAAACATACTTCACAAACACCATAAGAGGGAGCTCTAAGCTTGCTACTGGCATAGCACCACTAAAATATACAGGATGAACTAAAAAGGAACAAAAGCAGACAAACATCGCATGATCCCACTTATATGTTTAATTAAAAAAAAAAAAAAAAAGAGACCCACTCTTAGCAACAGAGAGTTGAATGGTGGTTACCAGAGGCTGAGGGTTGCAGGGGTGGGAGGGAACATGAACTACTGATCAAAGAGTATAAACTTTCAGTTATAAGCTGAGTAAGTTCTGGAGACCTAATGTACAACATGGTGATTATAGTTAATAATAATGTACTACTGTGTACTTGAAATTTGCTGAGAGGGGCACCTGGGTGGCTCAGTTAAGTGTCTGACTTTGGTTCAGGTTATGATCTCATGGTCTGTAGGTTTGAGCCCCATGTTGGGCTCTGTGCTGACAGCTCAGAGCCTGGAGCCTGCTTCAGATTCTGTGTCTCCCTCTCTTTCTGCCTTTCTCCCGCTCGTGCTCTCTCTTTCCATAATTTAAAAAAAATTTTTTTTGCTGAGAATAGATATCAAGTATTCTCACCACACAAACAAAAAGTAAATATGTGAGGTAATGGATATGTTAATTTGATAATGGTAATCACAATGTGTACATTTCTCAAAAATCACACTGCACGCCTTAGATACATACAATTTTTATCTTAGTCATACCTCAGCAAAGCTACAAAAAACCCAAAAAGGAACAAAGAATGGCAATTTTTGTTACACTCACACAAACTGTGTAAAACATAATGACAATGTCTTAAAGGCTTTTTTTTTAAAGACAGAATAAATAACATGTTGAATGATTTGAAATGTTTAACATCATTGTATTGTTTAAGAAGCTAAGGGTACTGGTTAACTCAAAACTTTAATGAAGGTGTATTTTTATTTATTAATTTTTAATATTTTTTAAATATTTATTTTTGAGAGAGAGAACATGCACACATGTACAAGGGGCAGAGAGAGAGGGAGACACAGAATCGGAAGCAGGCTCCAGGCTCTGAGCTGTCAGGACAGAGCCTGACACGGGGCTCAAACTTGAGGGGCTCAAACTCATGAGCTGTCAGATCATGACCTGAACGGAAGCTAGACACTTAACAGGAGGAGCCATCCAGGAGCCCCCAATGAATGTGTATTTTAATTCCCACAATGCTAAGAATAGGAATAAGTACGGGCGCCTGGATGGCTCCGTCAGTTAAGAGTCCCACTCTGGATTTTGGCTCAGATCATGATCTCAGGGTCATGAGATAGACCTGCACGCACATCGGGCTCTACACTGAGAATGAAGCCTGCTTAAGAATCTCCCTGTCCCTCTGCCTCCTTCCCCTGCTTTCAGTCTCTGGCTCTGGCTCTCTCTCTCTCAAAAAAAAAAAAAAAAAAAAAGGAATAAGTAATTCCTACACTATTAGTAGGCAAAGAATAACAGAGAAAAAGAGAGAGAGAATGAACACAATGAAGAGGAAAAAAAAAAAAGAAACGCAGAATAGGGACTCAAATAGTAACCTCCAGAAAACAGAGAAGACAAACTCAAATATACCAGTAATTATATTATGTAAATAGCCCAAATATTTCATTTAAAATACAGACTTCACATTGGATTTTTAAAAATCCTATCACATTTGCTGTTTTTAAGAGATAAACCTAAAATACAAGGCAGAAAGGTTGAAAGTCAATTCTGGATGGACAAAAATTTATCATACAAACGCCAGCTAAAACAAAGTTTGTTCTGGCGTATTACAACAAATAAAACAGACAAGGTAGAACAGTACTAATAGAGATAAAGAGGGACACAACAGAATAATAAAAAGACACGGCCTCAGACCAGTGCTTTCTTACTTCTAGAGTCAAGAACTCTGAGAATCTGCAGGAAGCTCTGGACTGAGTCCACAGGAAAGGAACAATCAGGAAAACAGGGAAGGGAGGTAAGAAAAAAAGCACAAAATCAAGTCACATAACATGGACTTAAACATCCAATGTTTAAGTGAAAAAGTTAGGTTACAAAACAATGTATACCACAAGCTCAATTTTGTTAAATAATCTCATCCAAATGGAGAAAACTTGCCCCTTATCTCCCAGGAAAACCAATTCCAAGTGGATCACTGACCCAAATGTGAAGACTAAAGCACGTTTCTGGACTATAACTGTCCAAGAAAAGTTAACGTGTTACATACATTATGTAACTAAATTTTGTGGCAGCCAATGAGAAGAGAAAAACAAGTGAAACTAATTTTAGTAGAATATTATTTAACCTATTATCCAAAATACTACCATTTTAAGTATCAACATAAAAAACTGATAGTCTACATTCTTTTTTGTACTAAGTCTCTGAAATCTGATGTGTATTTTAGTTCTAGTACATCACAATTCAGAGTAGCCAGGTGTGGCTAACGGCTACCATACCGGACAATGAAATTCTAGAAGACAACTTAAGTGAGTTTTTCTGTGACTCTGGGGTAGGGGAAGCTTGACAGACCATCAAAAGCATTAGCAACAACAACAACAACAAAAAACGGATAAATTAGATAAATTGGACTGCACTTAAATAAGGGACCTCTCTATCAAGACACCCTAAGACAGTCCAAAGGTGAGCTACAGAGTGGAAAAGGGTATCTGCAACATACATGACCGAAAGAGACCCAGATCTTGAATTAAGAAAAAGACAAAGGATAATCAGATAATTTTCTGGATTTTCCAAATTTTCTCTAAGAGGCATGCAGTGCCTTTAATTCCTCCCCCCAAATACATTTTCCCCCTGTTCAACTTACCAGTTCCACAAGACTGTTGTTGGTGAGAATGAGTTCTGTCAGACAGGGTAGAGCCTGATCAAGTCCCTCACCTATGCGGCTAAAATGAAAACAAAGAGTCTTCGTAAGAGTGAAAAGTTAGAAAGCTAACAATTTCATCTAAGTCCCTGCTCAGAAGATTTCAGACTCCAAAGTTGGAAGAACTTTAGAGATCTTTCTTCTGACACCCTATCTGACAGAGGGAAAATGAGGCACAAAGAGCAAACATTATCACAGGGTTAGTGGCAGAAGGCGGATGATCCTAGACCCATGTCTCCCGAAGGGTTGCGCTACCACAACTGTCCAGGGAAAGCAAAGCGAAGAAGAAACTTCTCAGCTTATCATGACTTCCGTGCAGGCAGCAGAAATACAAATGACTCTGCATTCACAGCTCAGCTACACCGTAAGGGGATGGTTAACTCAGAAGAAAATATGCGTATTGTAATAAAACCAAGTCACTACCTAGTACTTCTTAAAGACATTGTCTATAGACTTTCAATAACTTTTCGGATGAAATTTACTCAGAGACGATGAAAGAGGGTTAAAAAAAAAAAATAACCCTCAGTTTCAGTAAGTAATATTCTAAAAATCAGTTGGAAAAAAACAAATGTCAGAGGATACGAGAGACATTTAGTCAAAAATATAATTGTTGAACTTTATGCATCTTTTTAATATAATCCTGATAATTCCAGTGATTGTTTTAGAAGTCAAAATATGTAAAAAACAGCATGTTTATAACTTAAATATATTTATTACCATATGTATATAAGTATTTCTGAACAGGTGCAAATCAATGTAGACCAATGCCAAGTTAATCTCTGTATCTGATATGGGAAAAATGCAGCTTGTTTCTCCTTTTAAGAAGAAACATGTAGGCTCAACCAGTAGTACTACAGTGTCTTCAGGGAACACGGCAACATTTTACTCTAGGGGGAAAAAATTACTTTCCAGTAGCAGACACTTACCATATTCTATTGTTGTTCACTAATAACGTTTTCAGTCTTCTCAACAAAGGAAAACCATCCAGTTTCCTGATTTCGTTGTCAGAAAAATCAATAGCATCAAACTGGTCTAAGGTAGCACCTAGATTTTCAATGACAGGAATCTTATACCCTATAAAATGGAGGGAAAATACACAAGTATTAATATAGTTAAAAGGTACCTGAAAACATCAGCGGTACTTCATGGTAATTTGACTCAGAGCTTCCATATGTTCAGAAAGTGTTTACCCAGCACCTATGCTGTGCCAAACACTATGCAAATGTGCAAGGTACTGGCACATAAAATGAGGGTCGCATGTCCCAGCTGCCGAGAAGCTTACAGTCTAGGAGTGGAGATGAAGACAGTGATCACAACAAGGTCAAGGTCTGTGATAACGAAGACACTAATAGCAATATTGGTAGCTAACATCTGCAAGACTATTTACAAGGTGTCTCACTGTTCGAAATAAATGGCATGATGACAGTTTACACTGTGAGCTGCTTACTGTCAGTGTCCAAGTCTTGTTCCCACGTTGTGGACAATCTTAAGCTCTTTTGCATTCCCACAGGCCACATTCGTAGAACTTACCAGGACATCCTAGTGATACCATGTCCGGTCCCCTTTACCTCCCCCCTGCTACAATCCAGAGTTGAAAGTCAATGGTTTATACACAACGGTATAGAAATCATCACCCTGTGAACAATTCACTCAGATACTCACTGATCTGTCTAAAATGGACATAGCTATTGTGCTAGGTACTGGCAGAAGAAACGAACCCAAGCCAAGGTTAAAGTGCATTAATTCTGCGCTGCAAGGGCTACATCAGCGTAAGCGCTGCACCAAAACAAGTATCCCCAACACCCGATGCACTTCAGACTTAGAAGGCAGAGATCAGTCTGCGTCAAGAGAGTGTAAGTGGTCAGTTACTCCCTAACCGAACTTCTCCCTGGGAAACTTAATTTCAACAAAATGAAAAGCACCGGCTTTTGTGAGCCAGGAATTCAAGCCGAGAGCAGAGCCCGCAGTAGCACCGCTCCTACTGCTCCGCGGGTGGTGTTGCCCCTTTCTTAGGCGCAAATCGAATTGTATTATTTCATCCGCTGAGAAACTGCTCTTCACATCCTTCCTATAAAATCTTTTCCTTGAAATGCCGAGTAGACAGCTGCACTCCCATTTTTTTTTAACCAAGCCTTACCAAGATTGAAAGCGCTACATGAATCTGAGTGATTCAGAGCTTCCACCCCTTACATACGGCACTCGTGGTGCATTCCTCTTCAAAATGTTGTGATAAAGGGCAGTATCAGACGACCGAAGCTATTAAGAAAGAAATCGTGGGGGAAGAAGCCATCGCTTTTGTTAGGACTTCATTTCCTCCCTCGCAAATTACAGATAATTAACACGTATCCTGTCTATAATCCCTGTAATAACACTCTGACGTCTTTACTGAGAATGAACCGGTCGCTGAACACTAGGATTACAATTATTAACACTTCCCCAGCTCTCAAACAGTTCAGACTGCGAAACACGCCGAGCAAGGCCGAACTGAGGCACACGGTGTGGATCAGGAAGCGCTCAATCAATCCGCTGTGTGTGAGTAGGAGAGCGGCCGTCTGAAGCCCCAGAAAGGCCTAGGAATGGTCTTCTGGCAGCAAAGTCAGGACTCAGGGCCGGGAGGCGCTGGCGCAGCCCGGCTTGGCGCCCACAATGCAGGCCTGCTGGCCAGGCTCCAGCCCTCCGCGCACGCGGCGGGGCACTAACCACCCGGCGGCGCGCTGAGGCCCACCCACGCCCCCGGACTCACCCCGGAGGTCCAGCTCGCGGTCCCGCACGGCGTTGGTGTACTGCGCCGCCTGCTCGATCAGCTCTGCCGTCAGTTTCACCATCCTGCCGCCTCCCGCTGCCGGTGCCGCGGCCCGCCAGCTGCTTCCCGCCGCCTCCTGCCCGCCAGATTTCCCAGCGTCCCCCGCGCCCCGCCGCCAGGCAACACCAATCGCAGCCGGCGCGTGCGCGCGCAGCTCGACACCCAGACCGAAGCAATCGAAGAGCCACGCCCCAGATCGCGTTCTCTTTGGAGGTCCTGGCGCATTTGAAGGTGTCTCAGGTTTTGGGTGCTTCCTGAGGGCTTATCTGGAGGAGGGTCTCTGATTCCAGATGTTTGTGTTCGCAAGTTAAGCAAAATGTGAAAGCACCCGAGTGGAACTTTCTCATGCAATGGTGCACATTCAGGTGGGAGGGGACGCTGTGTTTGTCTTCACTCACCCCTGGGATCCAGTGAGGAGGGGTCCCGGACTTCAGGTTCCCATCCTGGTCCAGGGCTTTGGCCTCCGGGGCTACCACGTGAGAACCAGGTCAAGGTAAGGCGCAGGGCCACTTCGCTGGGACCGCCTTACCTCCGAGTGCATCCGACAGGAATCTGCGCACCGTTCAGTGTGCGGTTTGTCTTTTGATCTCCAGACATTTCAATATTCACAAGGAAGCATGATATACAGAAAAGTGCGCAAACCGGGAGTCTGGAACGTGACAGACAGCCACAGAGTAAGCACACCTGCGTTGCTGCCTCTGGGTCCAGAAGAAAAACCCTTTGCTGAAAGCTTCCCTCCTTTCCCTAAGGCAATGATGAACCCAGCACCCGAGATTAGTTTTGCTTGCTTTTGATATAAATAGAATCATGCAGGGGCGCCCGGGTGGCTCAGTCTAAGTGTCCGACTTCAGCTCAGGTCATGATCTCACGGTTAGTGGGTTCAAGCCCCGCGTTGGGCTCTGTGCTGACAGCTAGCTCAGAGCCTGGAGCCTGTTTCAGATTCTGTATCTCCCTCTCTCTCTGACCCTCCCCTGCTCATGCTGTCTCTCTCTCTCAGAAATAAATAAAACATTTTTTGAAAGTTAAAAAAATAGAATCATGCAGTTTGCCTTCGTGCTTGGTTTCTTTGGCTTTGTATTATGCCTGGAATCCATTCAGGTTGCATACAACAATGGTTTGTTTACTTTTGCTGCAGTGTAGAATTCCTTTTTTTGTTGTATACCATAACTCAGCCATTCTGTTGTTGGTGGACACTAGGGTTGTTTTTTGGGGGAGCTATTCAGAATAATGCCGTTATGTATTTTCTTGTACATGGATCCAATGCGCATGTGCCGGAGTTTCCCCAGGAGTAGAACTTCTGGGACATCAGATCATCAATAGGTATGCCTGTTTCAGCCAAGAGGCTGAAATAATACACATACTCTTTAGCGGAGTGTAAGGGTTTCCATGGCTTCCAACCTCAGCGTCATTGTCATAGTCAATAATTTTGATTGTGGGGCTTCTGGTGGGTGTGTAGTAGTATTGCACTATTGTTTTGATTAGCTTTCCTCTAATAACTAATGAAGTTGAGGACCTTTTCATGTATTATGTCTATTCAGATATCTTTCGGGAAGTGTCCAATATTTTTAGTGGATTTTAGCCTTTTTTTTTCTTTTACTTATAGGATTTCTTTATATGTTCTGCATTTGAGCACACTCTGTGACTTGCTTTTGCACTTTTGTTGTTGTTAAAACTGCTTAAGTAGAAAAGAATTCACAGAGACCAGAAATACTGTCCTTGTACATGTCACCAATGCTGCAAAATACAAATTGTAGTCCATTTTGGTCTGTTTAGGATAACATCCTATTCCCCAAATCACCAAATCATAATCCAGGCTGCAATTTAAATCAAAAGGCTACAAAAATGGCCTCCTCACCCATTTTGCAATGGGAACACACTTTCAAATGGTCCAATTCAAGAGAAGTCATCAGAGGAAAAACTTCTTAGCTCAGGAAGCCCTATCCATTGACTATCTTTTGTCCTTTTTTATGGAGGGAAAGTTACACTGTGGTCATGTGGGTCTAGGACAGGAAGTTTTTCTGCTTACTGGCCTTTCCACTCTTAATGGTGTTGTTTGATGACTAGAAGTTTCTAATTTTTATGTAATTCAACTTTCCTTTTCTGGTTTGAGGGTTGTGTGTCTGTGCCTGTACCCTCAAATATTGATTTTTGTTGTCTGCTAGAGGCTTAATTGTTTTACCTCTCACATATAGCTTTACAATCCCCCTGGAATTGATTCTTTTTGAACTTTTTGAACAGAATGCAAAACAGACACACCCAAGTAACTGGCATCCTGATCAAGAACAAGACTTTGCCACATTCTAGAAGCCCCCTTCTTGTCCTTTTAGTCACACGCTTGCCCCAATGGTAACCACGTCTTGCATAGATTGGTTTTGCTCAATTTTGTGTTTATACATATGGTGTTTCCTATATATCTCTTGCTTAACGTTATATTAGTGTGTAGACGTACTTAATTTAATCTTGGTGTTATATAGCATTTCATTGTGTGAATATTCTAATTTATCCATTCTGCTATTGATGACCATTTGGGTAATTTCCAGTTTGAGCTATTAGAAATAGTGCACCTATTAATATTACAATACATATCTTTAAGTGAACACATATACTAAATGGAATTGCTGGGTCATAGGGTTAACTTACATGCAGCTTAAGAAGTTTACTAGTTTTCCAAAGTGGTTGTTCCAATTTACACTCTTTATTGTTACTGTCAGTCTTTTTTTTTAAATAATATTTTAATGTTTATTTATTTTTGAGAGAGAGAGAGACCAAATGTGAGCAGGGGAGGGGCAGAGAGAGAGAGGGAGACACAGATTCAGAAGCAGGAGTCAGACTCTGAGCTGTCAGCATAGATATCCACGGGGCTCAAACTCATGAACCATGAGATCATGACCTGAGATGAAGTTGGATGCTTAACCAGGTATCTGTCTTTTTAATTTTAGCCATTCTAGTGGGTTAGTAGTGGTATTGCATTGTGTTGTTTTTGTTTTTTTACAAACTTAAGACTTTATTTATTTAATAGGTTATTGTCAAGTTGGCTTCCATATAACACCCACTGCTCAACACAAGTGCCCTCCTCCATGCCCATCAACCCCCTTCCTCTCCCCGCCACCCCCATCAGCCCTCAGTTTGTTCTCAGCATTCAAGAATCTCTCATGGTTTGCATTGTGGTTTTAATTGTATATGCCTAAGTACTAACATAGTTGAGAACTTTAAAAAATATATTGTCCATTTGGATCACTTCTTTTGTGAAGTGTCTGGTAAATGTTTTGCACATTTTTCTATTGGGCTGTTCTTTGTTACTAATTTGTAGATTTTTATATTTTTTGGATATGAGTTCTTGTGACATGTATGTATGTTGAATATGTTCATTTTCTCGGATTTCCCTTTTCACTCTCTTAATGGTGTCTTTTGATGAACAGAGGTTCTTAATTTTAATATAGTGTACTTTATGAACTTTCCCCTATGTGGTTAAATGCTCTTTTGAAGCAAGGGAATCAAGAGCAAAAATGAACTATTGGGACCTCATCAAGATTAAAAGCTTCTTCATGGCAACGGAAACAATCAATAAAACTAATAGGCAACCAACAGAATGGGAAAAGATAGTTGCAAGTGACATATCATATAAAGGGTTAGTATCCAAAATCTATAAGGAACTCACCAAATTCCACACCCCAAAAACAAACAATCCCGTGAAGAAATGGGCAGAAGATATGAACAGACACTTCTCCAAAGAGGACATCCAGATGGCCAACAGACACATGAAACAATGCTCAGCATCCCTCCTCATCAGGGAAATACAAATCAAAACCACACTGAGATACCGCCTCATGCCAGTCAGAGTGGCTAAAATGAGCAAATCAGAGGACTCTAGATGCTGGCGAGGATGTGGAGAAACGGGCACCCTCCTACACTGTTGGTAGTAATGTAAACTGGTATAGCCCCTCTGGAAAACAGTGTGAAGGTTCCTCAAAAAATTAACAATAGAACTCCCCTACAACCCAGGAATAGCACTGCTAGGAATTTACCCAAGGGATACAGGAGTGCTGATGCATAGGGGCACATGTATGCCAATGTTCATAGCAGCCTCTCAACAATAGCCAAAACATGGAAAGAGAGTAAGTGTCCATCAACGGACAAATGGATCAAGAAGATGTGGTTTATCTATACAATGGAATACTACATGGCAATGAGAAAGAATGAAATCTGGCCATGTGTGGCAACATGGATGGAACTTGAGGGTGCTTTGCTGAGCGAAATAAGTCAGGCAGAGAAGGACAAATACCATATGTTTGCATGTATAGGAGGATTAGGAGGAACTTAATGGAGGACCGTGGGGGAGAAGAAGGGGGAAATGTGGGGTAGAGGGAGGGAGGCAAATCATGAGAGATTCTTGAATGTTGAGAACAAACTGAAGACTGATGGGTATGGGGGAGAGGGGAAGGGGGGTGATGGGCATGGAGGAGGGCACTTGTGGGGATGAGCACTGGGTGTTATACGGAAACCAACTTGACAATAAACTATTTTTAAAAAATTAAAAAATTTTTAAAAATGCTCTTTTGAATCCTCTTTAAGTAATTTGCCCAACCCCAAATCATGAATATTTTCTTCTAAAAATTCTGTTGTTTCACCTTTCACATTTAGATTTGTAATCTATCTGGGGATAGACTTTTGTGTATGATCTGAGGTAGGGATCAGGATACATTTTTCCCCATATGGATATTCATTTGATCCAGAATCATTTATTGTAAAGACCTTCCTTTCCCCACTGCTCTGCATTGCCAGCTTTTTCATAAATTAAGTGTCCAAATACATGAAGGTCTTGTGGACTGGATATTCTGTTCTGTGGGTTTAGTTGCCTGTTCTTGCATAATATCATACTATCATTGAAAAACTTGATATTTGCCTTTAAAGAGGGGTTACTTTTTTCCAAGATTGTCTTGGTTATTCTTGCACTTTGCATTTTGGTATAAATTTTAGGTATATCTTGCATCTAAAAAAGAACATATGCTTTGATTTATATTGTATTGGCTCCATAGATAAATTTAGAGAATTCATGTATTTACAATATGGGCATTCCAATCCATGAACATGGTATAACCTTAACAGTTATTTAGATTTTATTTAATTTTTCTTAGTGTTTTATAGATTTTTTTGTGTAGAGGTCTTATACTTCTACTACTATATCTATTCTGGGTATATGATAGTTTTTTTGAATATTTTTAAGTTTATCCATTTATTTTGAGAGAGGGAGAGGGAGAGCACACACAGGGGAGAGGCATAGTGAGGGAGAGACAATTCCAAGCAGGCTCCATGCTATCAGCACAGAAGCCCCATGCAGGGCTCGATCCCACAAACCATGAGATTATGACCTGAGCTGAAACCAAGAGTCAGATACCTCACCTATTAAGTCACCCAAGTGCTCCAGTATATGATAGTGTTTGATGGTGTTGTAAATAGTATCTTTTGCTAAAACAAAATCCCATGTTCTAATCATTTCTTATGTGTTTTGTTTGTTTGTTTGTTTGTTTTTGCCTTGTTTCACTGGCTGAGATCTTCAGCACAATGTTGGACAGTGGTAAAAGCAGAGATCTTTTGGCAGACCTCACGTCATAGGGATGGGGGGACCCCTAACCAAGCAATCCATGTTAATATCACCAAGAATGGAACAAATCAAAATCATGATTCAATTACTAGAATGCAGTTAGAAGAACACGGCATCACTTCTGTGAGATTCCTGTCAAAGATGTATGACCTGAATGGAAATGTGAGGAAACCTCAGATAAACACAAACTGAGGGACAGCCTACAAATAACTAGCCTGCAGTCGTTAAAAGGTTCAAGGTCAGGAAAGTCAGGGAACCGATGAATTTCTTCTAGACTGAAGAAGACTAAAAGTTCTAGATTAAAGAGACATGATAGCTAAATGCAGAGTGACCTAAAGTGGATCCTTTTGCTAAGGGCATTCATTATTGGGACAATTTGCAAAACTTGAATCCAGTCAGAGGTTTAGATGGTAGTAATACATCAATGTTAACTTCCTGATCCTGATGACTACAAGAAAGGTCCTTGTTTATAGGCAAATACTCTAAAGTATTTTGGAGGCAATAGGGCATCATATCAGTAACTTACTCAAATTGTTCAGGAAAACATTTCTTGGTTCTCTACTCACAACTTTCTTAGAATTTTGCTTCTAGATTATCTCAAAGTTAAAATAATCCAAAACACTTAATTCCAGAGAGTACCACCAGGTGGAGACCTTAGACCAGAGAGCTAGTTTTACTTGACTCCAGTTCTGGATTAAAAGAAGGTGTTTCTTCGTTTAAAAAGGGAACAAAAGCTCTTTCATCTGGGCTGCTGACATGCCATCCAGGCTGAGGAAGACCCAGATACTTCGGGTCACTTGAGCCACAGCCACAGCCACATCAGGAAGCACCAGAAGCACCCGGGAGGCCAGGGTAATACTGGTAGCATGCATCACCATCGGAGCAACCTCAACAAATAGCAGCCAGTTACTTTGGAAACGTTGGTATGAGGCATCCCCACTTAAACAAGCACAAGAGCTCTGCCCAACTCTCAACCTTCTTAAACTGTGGACCTTGGTCAGTAAGCAGACACAGGTAAATGCTTGCCAGAAACAAGGGACACCTGGGTGACTCAGTTGATTAAGGGTCCGACTTCGGTTCAGGTCACGATCTCACAGTTTGTGAGTTCCAGCCCCGCATGGGGCTCTGTGCTGACAGCTCGGAGCCTGGAGGCTGCTTCAGATTCTGTATCTCCCTCTCTCTTTGACTTTACCCCACTCACACTCTATCTTTTTCTCTATCAAAAATAAATAAGCATTTTTTTAAATGCTGCCAGAAACAAGACTGGAGGTAATCTTATCATTGATGTGGTTGCGACTGGGCAACTACAAAGTTTTGGGAAAGGGAATATTCCCAAAACAGCCTGTCACATGAAGGCCAAATTCTTCAGTAGAAAAGTTGAGGAGATTCAGGGTGTGGGGGGAGCTTGTGTCCTGGTAGCTTGATGCCAGTTGGAGTGAGGTTCATTAAATATTAATAAGGGATTAAAAAAAAAGATAAAGGAAAGTTGTATGGGTTTCCCATGCTCTAGCACATTAACAGGGACATAAACTATGGGTGGTGATATTCATTTTAGGATATCCCTATGAAGTTGAGTACAGAGTACCCTTTTTTATTTCATTTCTTTTGGGTAGGGTTTCTTAACCTCAGCACTGTTGACATTTTGGGGCTAGGTACTTCTTTATTGTGGGGCTGCCTGTGCACTGCAGGATGTTTAACAGTATCCCTGACTTCTACTCATTAGATGTCAGTATGTATCTCCAATTGTGACAACCAAAAATGTCTCCAGACATTGACATGTATCCCGTAGGAGACAAAAATCACCAACAGGTTGAGAACCACAGTTTTTGGCAGCAGAATGTTCACTGCTGTGAGCACTCTGGCTCCTCTGTGCTCAGCAAGGAGCCTAGGAGGTGTCTGATCAAGCCTAATGTGGCTGGTACATAGCGTGTGGGTGTCAAGGCCAGGGGAGCTTTGGGTGGTGGGAACTGAACCCCAGGACCTTGGGTTCTGGTGCTGTATCACCTACGGGTGCTGTTCTGTGCACAGACAAACTATAGATCCTGGTGTGTCAGGAAGCCTTGGGCAACCAGTCAGGAAGGATAAGGCCTGGGTTCAAGGAAAGAAAGCAGCAGAGAAGGCTGGGGTAGGATGCAGACTCCTTTCCCACAGCAGCCAGAATCTAGATGCCTCCTAGCTCTACGGGCAGAACCTTAAGATGCTAGAGAATGGCCTTGGTTTCCATTATCCCAGCTTGTTCCCATCCAAATGACCTTCTTTCTACTTTACTTCTCCACCTCCTTCCCTTTCCAGCCTCTGATCTGTCCCTCGACCCGTCACTTGTTCCCAGGGCCCCCAGAATACATAAGCATTCAAGCTTACAGCCCTCTTCAGCCATATTACAGTGATTCAAATGCAGCGGATGGTAGTCTCCTCAAATTCAAGAGCGCTCTAATGCTGGCCACATTTAGACCATGTTGCCCTTTGGGTTTCTTTAAAGTTCAATTATGCCCCCACCCCCTCCCCCTTTCCATCATAGGTATATCTTCTGTAAAAAGTGCAGTTTCCCCCAATCCTCTGAAGAGTTACAAAGTATGACATCAGCCTGGGAGGAATCAAGATGAGCACATGGAGACCACTATGAAGTGCCAAAGAATTTGGGGATGGGGTCAGAAAACTATCACCTCCTGGAAATAAAGCTAGTTTAAAACAAATGCATCATGGCTGGATTTGGCCAACTGCAGAATTAACTCCCTCTTCTGTAGACAGATAGCCTCCCTCCCTGGGGACGAGGGAGTCACCTTGCCAGTGTGTGGCCCAACACAAGTCACTTCACCTCCATGAGCCTCAGCCTATGAAACAACAGATTTAGAGGAGATAAACCATGAATTTATCATGTAAAACACAATCCATAAACACGTCCTGCCCCTACTGAGTCCACATTACCTTTAAGGTTGGGTGATTTGTGAACAGGCATTTGATGGGGTCAGTCCTTTTTAACAAGGTGCTATTTTGTCCTTAGAATGTTGTGAACAGCTTCTCAGCTTGCCACCACCCTCGTCAGCCCCAGGAGCAGCTGGCCCAACCACTGCGAGGAGGGTACATGTGCTCTGAGGCTGCCTGGTTGACTTCTTTGACTTCTTGTAGTTGGTGTCTTTTGGGAATAAAAGGAATTTGGTTCTGATTCAATACCAAACACGTTAGACCATAGCTCTCTGTGGTCAAAGAGTTCTAGAAGCGGAAATGGTGCCTTGCACCAGAAGCAGTTAGGAATTGTTGGTTTAAAATTTTTTTTTTACGTTTTTTTCTATTTTAAGAGGGACAGAAACAGCATGAGTTGGGGAGGGGCAGACAGAGCGAGAGAGAGAGAGCACACGCAAAAATCTCAAGCAGATTCTGCATTGTCAGCGCAGAGCCCTATGCAGGGCTCGAACCCACAAAACCATGATATCATGGCCAAGAGTTGGACACATAACCAACTGATCCACCCAGGCATCCCTGCAATTACTGGTCTTAATTCAATGTTAGTTTCATGGGACAAGATGAACCCTTATCAATATTCTGCCCAGCCCTGGCTACTATCTCCCAAACACTCACTCCTTCCTTCACAGCCTCACCTTGACAACCCCAGTCAATTCATGCTTATGGTGGGCAGCTTTCGGGTTGTATGGCCTACCCACCCCTACGTTCTAAGAGCTGCACATTGCTCCCCTCCTCCAGCCATGAGGTCTCTGGAAAGCTCTTGCAGCCATGTTCTGCTGTACCCGTGTGCCCGCGAGCACAGCTGATGGGGCTGGATGAACACTGATGCAAAGCAGGGTAACCAGGGCCAAGCAGCAGGTTCAGAAAGGTGCTTAGGGAGTTTGAGTTGTACCAGTTTCACTTGGGAGATGACAGTGGTCTTGTCATTTGCCCCATCAACTGGAAAGTGACGAGGGCATGCTAGAATGCAATAGGGTCCAGGTGACATTTAATGCTGGCGCCAGAGTTCCCAAGGCCCAGCTGCACCCTTCCTGGAATTCCGAGTCAACCCTGGATTCCTAAAATAATGCCCCTCAACCACTTTTGTGTTTTCCTAGCAATAACTACAAATAAAAACCAAAAAATTGGGGGCACCTGGGTGGCTCAGTTGGTTAAGCATCTGACTCTTGGTTTCAGCTCAGGTCATGATCTCATGGTTTCATGAGTTTGAGCCCCGTTTGAGATTCTTTCTCTCTCTCCCTGACTCTCTGCCCTCCCCTGCTTCTGTTCTCTCTCTCTCTCAAAATAAATAAATAAATGTTATTATTATTATTTTTTGCTGGATTCACAACAAGCACAAGCTTCTGACCTCAAAGAGAGGCCACAGTAAAAATCCCATGCAGGACAAAATCCACAGGTGCAGGGATTTCAGTCACCACAAAAGATAAGCTGTGACCTAATGAAGTCACACTCGGCAGCTGTAGGTGAAGAGGAATGTGGTCCAGGCTGTGGAGGGCACTCCCTCGACTGATGGCAGGCTTCCCTGCACCCAGCCCCTCCACCCAACCAGGCTGTTACAGCCCGAAGAAGGTATGTTACCAAAGGACACCCTGGGACCGGAGCTCGGGGATTTCCCCCATGACTTCATTGCATGAAGCTTTGCTAAAGGTCAAAGATCTTCTACTTAATGACATCAAATAGACTGGAAACCACAGAGAAAGCCGCTTCACACATTGGTCAACACCAACATTTAATCGTTGTGTTTTAGAAAGAAATACAGGTGTCTTGGTCATGGGATGTTAACTCTTTTATTAACTTAGTGTTAACATTGTATTTGCTCTGTGGATTTCTTTTTTGAAGTTGTGGATTCAATAAACAACAGCTGGGTTTCCCCCAGCTCCTCGGGGACAAGGCAAACACATTATAGTCAAAGAGGGGAGCAGGACAACATGGAGAACAAGCTTGAAAAAATTTAAGGCAAATGTCGCTCCCATAGTAAAGGGAATTGATCAAGCATATCTGTGCATTTCAATGAAAATATATGAAATATTTGTCAAAATAATTAACATCGGTAAAAATTAGAACATGTAGCTTATAAAATGCCTACACAGGTTTGGCAGAAATAAACCCAACCGTGTCATCAGGCTCACAGGACACAGACACAGGAGCATCTCCCTTAAGGACAGGGCTCCTGAGGAGCAGGGGCCAAGTGTATTTCAAAAGCAATTCCACGAAATGGACGGTGATAGGGTTAATGGTTCATGGGCTGGATTTACATTTTGGCAAGAGGAATTGCTTAGTCGCTGGGGCTCCTTTTGGCTGTCCCCTGGGATGCTTCCCGGGACCCTCCTCAGAAGGCTCTGCATCAGGTAGAGGTGATCACTCAGACCAGGAGGCTCCCAGAGATGCGGTGACAAGGGGCGCTCAGCTCACCTACAGGATAGTGCGGCAGAGAAATGAAGGATCTTCCCACCCGGTTCTGGAATTGGACATTCTAAGACATCGCTGCAATTCCAGAAGCAGCTGACTGTATAGGAGTAGATGCTCCATCCCCAGTGGTCATATATTTTATGCCCCAAGTCTACTTTATTTACAGTCTGACCAAACCGCCCCCAGGCTGCTCTGTAGCAGGTGGGGGAGTAGGCGCGCGCTCGGCCGGGCATCACGCACAGGGACGGCCCAGGCCTGGTGGGTGAGATTCGCTGTGAGGCTGCACAAAAGCACGAGGAGAGAAGTGGTGTGTGAAGCCAAGCATCTTGCCTTTCTGCTTTGGTCTTGAAGATTCCGTAAACTTAGGGTCCCAGAGGCTGCCCCGAAGCTGGAGCTGTGGATTCCCAGAATTCATTTTGTTCCCGTCTTAAGTTTGCCAGAAGAATGTTGCCAGCAAGCAGAGTTTGAGAGGCTGTCACTGTTTGAAGAGCACCCCTTACGGCCCACCACCCATCCGGGCTGGGTGCTCAGAGATGCTGCAGAAGGACCTTGCTCCTGGGGAGATAAAGCTGTCAGATGCAGGGCACCCCCAAACAGTCTGCGGCTGACGGTCTGAGAAAGGCTGCTGAACGGATGGACAGACAGGAAAGGCCCTGCCCCCTGCAGTCGGCTGGGTGCCCCTACCCAGCCAGGAGGCACGTGCGGCAGCAGAACTGAATGAACAGCTTCCGTTCACAGAGCCGGTTGGACTTCACCATCTCGCAGAACATCTCGTCAGCTGGGGTCCCACCAGGAAAGAGAAAGGAGGGACGCGTCAGACTTGGGGGCCTGACATGTTAAGATTGTTCCAACCGTCCCACTTCACCAGGCCCCAGCGATGCGCTGGACAGGGGTCACAGAGGAAGCTGGGGGCGGCAGCCAGGGTGGCCCTCATGGTCTTCCTGGGACATGTGGCAAGCCTGGTGTGGCAGAGGTGTTGCCTAGGGGACACCTGGGTGGCTCAGTCGGTTGAGTGTCTGACTTAAGCTCCTGTCATGATCTTGAGGTTTGTGAGTTCAAACCCCACATCGGGCTCACTGCTGTCAGCACAGCATTTGGATCTCTGTCTCCCTCTCTCTGCCTTTCCTCCACTTGTGCTCTCTCAAAATTAAATAAACATTAAAAAAATAAAAAGAAGTGGCACCTAGCATGGAGGGCCTCGCTCTGGGTAGAGGGGACGGGGGAAACTGAGGCAGGGTGGAGGATGGAGCGAGCTGCACCAGCCGGACCTCAATGCTCCTGTGCCTCTATCTTTTCAGACAACTGTGGTGGTGGGGGACTTAGTAGGAAGGCTAGGAGTGTGGGGGGTGGGGTAGGGGGGCAGGCCTGGGACAGGTACAGATGTTGCTCCTGTGTCCAGGGGGTACCCCAAACTGAACAGGATGGGAGGGACAGAGGTGTCAAGGTGGATGGAAAGGGGGAGGGGAAGAGGGATGGAGACTGGCCCATCCCAACTGGCTGCTGGGCTTTTGAAGATGCCTCGTCAGTCATGGATGGCACCTGGGAGCCCCTCCTGTGACCACCCCACTTTCTTGGGCTGGATATATAACCTGAGTAGGTGACATCCTAAAGAGGGAGCTTCCTCTTTAGGAAAGCACACAATTCTGCAAACCAAAAAAAAAAAAAAAAGAAAGAAAAAAGAAAAAGAAAAAGAAAAAGAGAGAGAGAGAAAAAAAAGACCAAACCCCAAAGCAAGGAGCCACATAAAAGTGTGCAGGACATGCTGGGTTTGTGCCCTGCCAGGGCAGGGCCAGTTATAGCTCCGTGCCCAGGGCTGCGGGGGGCTGCCCACTCTTTCTCCTGCACGCCAGTTCACAGTGCCCAGAGCTGGCCTGTGCTGTTCCTCCCGGTGGCCTGCTGAGCACGGAGTCTGCCTTGCTCACCACTCCTGCACCGGGTCCCCAGGCCAAGTCCTCTGCCTGGAATCCCCAAACTGGTCTTTGGTCTCCCTCAGAGTTCGTGTCTTCACAGCCCTTTCTGGTCTCCAATGGGCCCAGAGAACCAGCGCTCTCCCACGCAGGTGTGGGGCTTCCCTGGGGGACATGGGGGCCTGGACTCTGGGCTCTGAGGCTTACTGGCTTTGATCCCCAAGGTCAGGCCTCTCCTAACAGGACTCCCCACACCCAGGCCCCCAGGCTTACAGCGTAAGAGTGGGAACGGTACAAGAACAAAATCCGTTTTAAGAGTCACTTGGCAAATGGACCAGCAGTAGCTTGGTGGCCAGGATGCCTCCCTGGTCGATGTGAGAAGCCTAAAGGGACAGTAGGAGGCTAAGAGTCCCCAATGCTGTGGCCAGCACACCCATTCAGAAGGGCTGCTGTTCCATCTTCTTCTCCTTTCTTTTTTGACCAGAAGCCAGTGAGCTGAGCTCCTCCAAGGGCAGCCCTGAGGGTAAGTCACGCCCCCCCACCCCCCACTGGTGCTCACCGTTGCTGCACGTGTGGTTGGTGATGCACGTGGTCCCCAGCAGGGTGAAGCCCGTCTTACACTTGCTGCAGTTCCTGCTGGAGCCTTCACAGCTCAGGCAGCTCTCGTCACACCTGCGGGAGGACACAGGTTCATGCTGCCGCTTGGGGAAGGGGCCCAACCACTCCAGGAGCCCCTCCCGCAGCCCCCCTACCCTCTTGCCCTGTCTCCACCCTGCAGCTGTGGCTGCCATGATGGCCTGAAACCCCAGCCAAGCGTCTGCACATCCTACCTCCTGTCTGACTGCACTATCGCCCCGGGAAGGTGACGTTGAGAGGAGCATGCCTGGGGTGGCGGACAGGCCCGGGTCTCTGAGACTCCCTTAGGCTCACCTGGACACCTTGGATACTGTGCCCCCCGCCCCAGGTGGCTCCTCAAGCAGCATTAGCATGTGCACCCTGCCCAGCTCTGATGGCTACAGGGCTGGGACTCAGGGACAGGGATGCGGCAAAGCGATCCTGGAGCTGGCCTGGGGGCTGCTGGTGCCCATCAGGCTGAGCTTTCTCTGCGATGATGCCAGCCTTCCCCCAGGGCAGGCAAGCACGGTGAGGATCTTCTGGTTCCTGCCCTGAGATGGGACCCAGGGCTCTTTCTAATGCAGAGTACTGTGACCTCAGGGGACGGTGGGTACACTGTGGCCCTCAAACCACGTCTAGCAGTTTTACTGGAACACAGTCACTTGCTCATCTATGTACCACCTGTGGCTGCTTTCACTGCAACAGGATTGAGGAGCTGTGACAGAGACCGCATGGCCTGCCAAGCCCAAACTGCTTACTACTGGGCCCTCTACAGAAAGAGCTTGCCATCCCATCCCTAGGACTTGAATCTGTACCTCCCCCGCTCTGGGCCATGTGCGGACCTGGGCTGCACCTGCCGACTTTTCTGGGGCCACTTCCTGCTGACTGGGTCTTCCACTGCCCCATGGATACCAGCTGCAGGTGGTTCAAGCCCTGGAGCTGGAGCTCAGGCTGGGTGGATGGGGCATCTGGGGCAGAAGCCTGGCTCACAGGACTCCAGCGTCTGCCCTGCGTGGCCAGTTCTTTGCTTAGGACACATGCCATGCTCCCAGTCAGGGACTGGGCCATCAACAAAGGCTCCTCTAGGCCTCTTTCCAAAGCAGCCTTCCGCTGGATTCTGATTTCACCTTCGATTCTGCCTGCACAGAGCCCTAGTTGGTCATGCCCTCAGCCTGGTGACAGGTGGGTTTTGCTCTTCTGGGTGCAGGATGCCCCCAGGCTGGAGTTCGGGCTCATAGCCTATATTTGTAAATGTGTGAATCCCACAGGCAAACCTGCTCTTCTGACTTCCTCCTCCTGAAGCAAGAGCTTGCCCCTTCACCCCCTTCCCACCTACCTGCCCTACAGCCTGGAGGGGAGGGCGGGGCGTGCCACCTGCAACCCCGTTTCTGTGCACTCTGGGGAAGCTGCTAGCGTCTGGACTCTGCCCCCACTGCACCTTCTGGTGGCCCAGCCACAGATCCCTGATGCCACAGCACAAGGGACGACTTCCCCTGGGGACCCCTGGCTTCTTATACTGACCACCCCTGTGGGACCAGAACAAGGGCCTGTTTCGTGGAAGATCAACTGTCTCAGAGGCCCGGGGCCAGCTTTCCCAGGCCCTGGCTGAGGGCTGCTTCAACGACACTGAGGGTGGAACGTGCTAAGATGGAGGGCCACCTGCGCACGGCTTACCTTCTCCAGAGGCAAGCTCGCCACGCTCAGGGGTCTCCCCGCCAGCCCCCAGTGGGAATGCACGTGAGTCAGTTGTCTGTGTCTGTGTAACAAGCTACCACAAACCCAGCAGCTTCAAACAACCTCCTTCACCATCTCCCGGGTCTGCAGGTGGAATCCTGGGGAGGCTCCGACCTGCTTCCTGCTCGGGCTGTCACGAGGCCCAGGCAGCAGGGCCGGGGCTTAGATCTGGGGGCCCCAGCTCAGGGAAAGAGTCCAGCATCACGCTGTCCCCAGGGAAGGATGAGGCCCCTCCAGGTAACACCGCACCCCCCTCCCCCGCCCCCCTTGAGGTCCCTGCTTCTCTGAAAGACCCTCCTGACTCCTCTCTGTCAGAATTACCTGCCCGGCAGGCAGTCCTCTCAGGCAGGGGACTTTCAAAACACCTCCGGTTCTGTTACTTTCTACGGTGCCTACTTCCCCACAAAACACCGTGGCAACTTTGCCCTGCCTGGCTCTGGAAGGACAGGCGTGCGCACTGCAGCCCTTTTTCCCTGCTGTACTGCAGGGGCCGCGTCCTCTCGCTTCCCTTTGCCTTCAGGCTGTTCCAGGTGAGAGTCAGACAGCAAGTCTTGTCATCCGCCAGCGTGGGCACAGACTACAGCAGAAGACGTGCCGGAAGTCTCTGCCTCACAAAGCACCCGGGAGGGAGTGGAGAGCAGTAGGGACGTCTGGGGGCATGAGAGGCTAGCTACCCCTCAGGCAGGTACCCCACCGAATTGCTCTCTACCTTCAGAGAGGTTCTTGCTCGCTCTTCTGGGTCCCCTTACTAAGCCTTTGGGGGTGTCCAGAGCCTCTTCCGAGACCCTTACCATGGACTGTTCACCACTCTGGGCCTGAGCCTCGCCAGTCTTCCTGGCACCCTGGTTGCCACCCCAGCAGGCCTGTGTCCTGGCCTGGCTTTTCCACATCAGCCTCTGTGTGGCTGTGTGGTCCCCAGAGCTGCCTGGGGACCCTGGGCGCACCAGCAGGGGCCAGCCACAGCACCCCTCGGCATTCTGGAGCCTGGAGGAAGCCACACCCTAAAAGCTGCTGCTGCCTGAGTAGCAAGAAGGCCTGCACAACCAAGCAGAACAAGACTATTCTTCCTTTGGGAGGGATCCACATCAAAGGGGCCTTCAGAGCCAGGGGCCTCTAATGACAGAAGCCTCCAGAAGGGCCAGATTTCACCACCTCAATGCCTTGTGCAGGGCTCCTCCTGGGGCTGCATCTCCAAGATCTGCAGCGCAAGCCTTAGCACTGGGCTAAAAGCTTCCCCTCCTGTGGAGGTGAGCGCCCAGGAAGATGCTGTCCTCTGTTGTCAAGAAGGGGCTTAGAGGGGTGCCTACCTCCTGCCTCCTGGGCTGGGGACACCATAGTTTCTGGGTGCCCCCAGGGGGGCTGGTTACCACACTCATAGGGATGCCCAGCATCCTGTGGGAACCTGGGCATCTGACAAACAAAAGTGATTATCACTGGGGCGCCTGGGTGGCTAAGTCAGTTAAGCGTCTGACTTTGGCTCAGGTCATGATCTTGCAGTTCGTGAGTTCAAGTCCTGGGTCGAGCTCTGTGCTGACAGCTCAGAGCCTGGAGCCTGCTTCAAATTCTGTGTCTCCCCAGTCACTCTCTGCCCCTCCCCCACTCATGCTCTGTCTGTCTCTCTCTCTCAAAAAAAAAAAAATTAAAAAAAGTGATTATCACTGTTTAATTCCACGTGCTCCCTGGACTGCCGTACTTAGTATAATTACCCACGAAACGGCAGGCGGGTACAAATGAAACACTTACTTTCAGACGCCCTTGCAAAGGGCCCACAGGACTCAACAAGGCTGGTGGCGAGTTTCCTATTTCGAATCAGCTCAAAAGAGGGTACATAACCCTTTCGCACAGATACGCAACCCCCCGCAGGGACCTTCTTTTGTGACTCAAAAAAAGCGCAATGATTTGGTGGTCTCTCATTGGCCAACTGTGGGGTTTTCTGGTTTTGCTTTCCAAGCATAGATTAGAACCCAGAGCAGTTCTCAAACCCAGCTTGGGGAGGGAACCCCACTGTGGGACCCAGCTCTGAGCTGGAAGACAGGGCTGCCCTGACCGGTGTTGCTCTAACAGGGGCCTCCAGGGCTCCCTTGTTTTGAGTCTGTTTCAGAAGGAAGGCCCCACCCCACCCCCACCATCATTATCATCAAGGCCATGTTCTAGCACCTCATTATCGCTCTCACCTTGCCTGTCCTGGGATCTAGGTTATGAAGTCCTGATTAAGGCAGTAACTATTCAGCAGCAAGGCAAAAGGACGCCCAAGCAAACTGCTCACTCTCTCATTGCCCACGTCCAACGACAAAGAGAAGGAACATGGCTGGGCTGGAAGCCACCAGATAAGAATGGCACACAGTGCAGACACACAAGGAGAATGAGAAGGGTTGCAGTGTATGTTCATTGACTGCATGGGAAATGGTTTTAGAATGAGGACATTGTCTGGACCTAAATTTTCTCTAAGTTAAAATGAAAGAAATCCCAACACATGGATTCCTTCGTTACCACCAGTGTGGGGGCATCCTGGGCTGTGGCCGGGGGTTGCTCCCACGGTGTCTGCTATGGCGATGTGAGTACCTCCAGGCAGGCACCTTGTTATCCTGCTTCCTGCCCCCTCCCAGCTACAGAGTGCCTGGCACTCAACAGGTACTTGCTAAATGAGCCAAGGAATGAAAGCCACCAACGAACTTGTGACCTTGTCAATCCCCAACTGCAGGGGCCCCTCCTCTGTCAATGGGCTCTGGAACCTCCACTGCCCCTCCCGCACCCTCTGCAGTGGTGTGATGTGGCACCCTCCCCCAGCCCCAGGGAAGAGGCCACCAGACTTGGTCCTCCGGCCCCTCTCTTGCTGGCCCAGGCAACCCCTGTTCCCCAGCAATCTTGATGTGAGCCAGGAAGACTGTCTCAAAGGATCCCATACCTTCGGCACACTTTGTGGGGCAAGCCTGGCATCTCCTCTGGGTAGAAACCTTCACCACAGGCTGGCACACATTTCCAGTCTTGGAAGTGGAAGTTTGCTGCACAGTGAATACATTCTTCTCTGCTGGGCCCTGAGGAGTGCAGGGACAGAAGCAGATGTCAGGGACCGCCTGCCTGTTACCACGATCCAGGCCTGCCACGGTGCCCTGGGGATTTGGGGTATTGTTTGGATGCCCCATGTCCACCACCACAGCCAGGTTTCCCAGGTACCCACCCTGTGTCTGCACTGGGCCATCCCCGCCTGCATCCCCATTTCATAGGGAGGGATGTGGAGGTATGAGCCAGGCTCAGCACCCCTCCCCCTGCCTGTGAAGGGTTTGATGGCCCCGATTCCAAATGCTTCCTGGCCAACAGGCCTTAGTCCCACTTCTTTTTGCCAGAGGCAGCCACGTGTGGCTTGGAGCGCTTGAAATATGGCTGGACCAAACTGCAAGTGCAAAATACAGACACACTGGATTCCAAAAGCTTCGCATAAAAACAGAATAAGAAAGTGCTTGTTCATTTCTTTATGTTGATTATATGTTGAGACGAGAGTATTTTAGATACAGTGGGTTCAATAAGATGTTATTATACCTATTTTTGCCTGTTTCTCTAGGAAACTTAAAATTGGTTCAGCGGCTTGGTTCAGCCATTTGTGGCTTGCGTATTTCTTTTGGACAGAACGGCATGTAAGATGTGGGGAAAGTGAAGGAAGAGATTTTTAGGGGGATGGTGGTGACAGGTATTTGGTGTGGACAACCAGGACATTTTCAACCATAGACAGCAAACACCTAAGGGCTTAGGGAGTAGGGAATGGAGACCTGAAGGGTCCGAATGAAGGACCAAGAGGCAGGAGGGAGAATCTTCAGCTCGGCTAAGTGGACTCATAAGCCTCAGCAGACTTCGGTCTAGAATGAAGAAACCGTGCTGTCCATCTCTCCACCTGTCCATGTGTCCGCCTGTCTGCCTGTCCATCTGTTCATTCATCCGCTGAACAACAAGTAGGCTAGAGCCTACTCTGTGCCAAATGTCCCTGAGGAGCACCAGATGGGACATCAGAGAGGGGCAGCGAGGTGGCTTGGGGGTTCAACATGGGGAAGAAGTCATCTCAGATGCTTCTGGTGATCACAGTCCCTTGTTAAATGTCTTCCTTTAATTTCACTGTGGCCGTAGATGGAGGCCTGGCAGCTAAGGCAGTCATATTTGGCCCTCTTCCCAGGGTAGCATCTGGACTAAGAGGGGGCCTCTTGGCCTTGTCAAGGGAAGCCCCTTGCAGACAGAGGTCTGCAGGGTGGATCCACCAGCCCCAAGGCTTGGCGCTCTGGCAGCTGGTTCCATCTCTCAGAACCACAGCTTGCAGCCTGGATGGAAACTCTGAGCTCATCCAGGATTGGGAGCGGGAGGCAGAAGCAGGAACCCTTTGGGGTGACCAGGCCTCCATAATGAGCAACAGCCCACCTCACCCACATGGGGTATCCTCCCTCCTTCGCTGCAATGCCCCATGAACGTGTAGGACTCCTGTCCAGTTTATGTCATTCCAGATGGAAGACTCATCTTGTGCTTTGGCCACCCCTCCATCACGCATCGCCAGGGAGCATATGGTGTTTCCACTTGGCCCTTAGAAGCCTCTGGGCCTCCAGAGCTGTGCGGTCCCTGTGGTTGTCCCCCCTTGGGCCTCCCCTGATAAACCCTGCAACCCACATTGTCCTGCCTCAGCCATTAGGGTCCTTAATGCCAGTGGAACTTCTCTGGTGAGAAAGGACATTCATTCATGTTTGTACACTTGACCCTTGACCAACATAGGGGTTGGGGCACCAACCTCCCATGAAGTTGAAAATCCACATTCTCCCAAATATGGATTTTGATTCTCCCAAAACTTAACTACCAGTAGCCTACTACTGACCAGAAGCCTTTCTTTTTTTTTCTTTTTCCTTTTTTTTTTTTTTGAGAGAGAGAGAGAGAGAGAGCACGCGCACACACTTGCATAAGTGGGGGAGGGGCAGAGAGGGAAAGGGAGAGATCTTAAGCAGGTTCCACATTCAGCACAGAGGCCAATGTGGGGCTCAATCTCACAAACCAAGAGCTCATAACCTGAGCTGAAATCAAGAGTTTCATGCTTACCCAACTGAGCCACCCAGACACCCCCAGGAGCCTTTCTGATAACACACTCAATTAACATAAATTTCGTACAATACATATTTTATATACTGTATTCTTACCATAAAGTCAGCTAGAGAAAAGAAAATATTAAGAAAACCATAAGGAAAACAAAGTCCATTTAGTATATAAAAAAAACTCAATATACAAGGGGACCTATGCAGTTCAAACCCATGTTGTTCAAGGGTCAAGTGTACTTGATGTCCAATTTGCTAAACTTCAAAGCTGATGAAACACCCAGCTGGGTTAGATTGGAAAGTTTTGGAGACAGATAGTGATTGGGTACAGTGTGAATGTACTTAATGGCACTGAAGTGTTCACTTAAAAATGGCTAAGATGGCAAATTTTATGTTATGGATATTTTGTCGCAATAAAAGAAGCTGGTTAAACACACATTTTCAGGACAAACTATTTCCACAATTACCACAAACTATGAACTTTACAACCTGAAGTCTCTTAAGGATTCCATTAAGTCACCAGTCTTTACAGGCTTCAGATGCTTGAAAAGCACCCACAGATCATAACAATAATAGCAAAATGGGTTTTGCTTATACGGGACCCAATCCATCATGTGTGGGGCCCTACCACAAAATGAATATGCGGAGTCCTTGTTCAAAACGCAGGAGAAATGTGCCATTAAGGGTACTAAGATATAAAATGCTTTCCTTGCTTCTGCAATCTCTCTCCAGCTGTCATGGCGCTTTTTATCTGCCATTTCGAGCCTCTCTCTGTCAATTAGAGACCTAAGGAAGGGCTACCCATGGGTGCACACCAACTCTCATGGGGACCTGGGGCACCACCCCTCAACTCATCATGCATATGCTCTACCAGCTGCCCAGTGCTGACCAATGTGTCACGTCCCAGCCGGGGACAAGTTGAGCCAGGCACCTCCCTGTCCCACGGGTCCCCGGTACAACCCACAGCTGTCAGGCAACCCTAAGGGGTCACATCCTCCATGCCAAGACTCTGGGCGTCTGGACTGGGAATGGGCAAGAGGCTTGTTCCCATCCAGTGGCCCATCAAATGCCCTGGGGCACTGCCAGCCCCGGGTGGGGACAGAGGCCACTGTGCCTCACCCTGCACTTGTGCCTGACCACGACCCTGCCCATGACTGTGCCTGGGCCCAGTGAGGAGCAGCAGTGACCACTGAGTGGGAGCAGGATGGGAAGGCAAGGTGGGTCTGGGCCTCAAGGACATGGGGAGTTGGCAGCTGAGAACAGCTACTTACAACACTGACTCAATTTGACATGGAACAAAAAAAACCTCCAGGCAGCTCAGAGCAGAGAAATGGGGTCCTCTCCCCAGCAGCTGCCTGGGGGTGGGGGCCTGCATCTCAGGAACTTAGAAAGAACAGGCAGGCAGGCGCATGAGGAAGGAAGACCCCTCCCCCACAAAATGGCCTTAGACCTCGTTGAATGACATGCTCAAACTGACAGAGAAGTCACTGGGTTGAGAGGAGAAAAACTAGGGAGCAACTCCATAAAGCTGTTTGCCAACAGGCAGTCTGGGGATGTGGAGAAAGAAAAGTAAACTGAATTATTGAAATCAAAATCATTGTAAAGGCACATTCCTGAATTTTACGGATTCGAGTAGCTATGAAATTTAAATAAGGAACGAACATCAGTGATGTTCCTTAATCAACCCGGGCTAAACAACAAGGAAACAAAGAAACAAAGAATAAAAATGATGGTGAAAAAATAACTGGGTAAATGGCTACAAAAAAGAGCTTAGCTGTCAGTGGTGGAGAAGGATTCCAAATGTCGAGCACTCGCTCCTTTGGGGTTTGTCCCAGGAGGGACAGGTCCTGGGAAGGCACATCTCTTGCAGGATTAGGGGGCACCAACCTTGGCCACAGCCCCACTTTCTCTGGCATGTCCACTCCCGGAAAGCACAGTCAGGCCCACATGGGGCTCACATGGCCATATGGGGAGGGCTGTGCTGTTTCTGTCAGGTGCTGGGTAGGGAAGGTGAGTCAGGAGGAAAAGACTGTTCCTGAAATGTATCTCAGCCCGCAATCTCATAATGCACTTCAATGTCAAGGGAAAATAACTCTGTCAGTGGAAAACCAATAAAATGAACGCATTCTCTGCTATTCTGCGTAAAAACTGTGCCTGGAAGACATCTGTGCTATCATCTTTGTGGGGAATTATAATACACATAAAATTGTTTATAGAAGTCTTTTTCTCTTTGAATAAAATGTTCAAAGTAAGTGAGAATGGGTACAAAGAAAGAAGGCTGTGGTTTAAAACACCTTCTTCCCTTCACCACCTCAACCAGCCCCCAGCTCTCTGCACCTTTAGAGCATCGTGTCTCAGGCAGTGCCTTTTCCACGGGAACGGTTCACTTCCCTATGCAGTCCGACGGCATCCGACGTTTGGAAGCCTTCTAATCCCGGAAAGCTCAGGCTGCTCGTTCAAGCGAGGTCTTATGGTATTTTGTTATTTTGAGTTTTTAAAACTGTGATGAAAGGAACATCACATAAAATTGACCGCATTAACCATTTTAAGTGTCTGGTTCAGCGGCATTAAATACAGGGGGTGCCTGGGTGGCTCCGTCAGTTAAGCAACCAACTTTGGCTCAGGTCATGACCTCACAGCTCAGCTCATGAGTTCGAACCCCACATCAGGCTCTGTGCTGATGGCTCAAAGCCTGGAGCCTGCTTCAGATTCTGTGTCTCCCTCTCTGCCCCTCTCCTGCTCACACTCTGTGTGTCTTTCTCTCAAAAATGAATAAACATTAAATTTTTTAAAAAAACTACAGTCAAACTGTGATGCAACCATCTCTAAAACATTTTCATCTTCCCAAACTGAAAGTCTGTTCCCCATTAAACATGAATCCCGCACCCCCTCCTTGCTCCCCCCACCCTACCAAGAATCTCTGTGATTTAATGCTGCAATACCCAGGGAAGTTACAGAAGTCCTAGGGACTTCCTGAGCTTCAAGACCATTAGCCTACAGTCAGTGAACCAGGTTCCAAGCGTCTGGCATCACGAAGCCAATGCCTCTGCCTGCAATGAACTCACCCACACAGGTTTGGCAGCTGTGATGGCACTCCCCACATTTGATCAGCTCAGAATCAAAGTAGGTGCCCGGTTCACAGTCTGGAATGCAGCTGCCCCGTGCAAAGCTGTTGAAAAAAAAAAAAAGCCATGTTTTCATATCCCTTCCAAAATTCTAATTAAATTACTATTTGCCCTTGGGGCACCTGGGTGGCTTAGTCAGTTGAGCACCCGACTTTGGCTCAGGTCATGATGTCATGGTTCATGGGTTCAAGGTGCATGTCAAGCTCTGTGCTGACAGCTCAGAGCCTGGAGCCTGCTTCAGATTCTGTGTCTCCTTCACTCTCTGCCTCTCCCCCACTTCCTCTCTCTCTCTCTCTCTCTCTCTCTCTCTCTCTCTTTCTCTCAAAAATATATAAATGTATAAAAAAGCTTTAAAAAATTACGATTTGCCCTCAATCGACTTTCATGAAAGGCAAAGGAAGTCACTCTTTGTGTCCCTTGAGGTTTCAAGCTAATGAAAGCAGGAGAATGGGTCCTGAAGCCAGCTGGAGGGTGAGCAGGAAGGGATGCGCTGGCCTTGGGAGCAGAGCCTCTGCGCCCAGGTGGCCAGCAGCCCCAGACTCCATCCTCAGATCCCCGTGTCCTTGGTCCTGGAGCAGGAGGCCAAGTCTTCAAGCTCTCTCTTGGGCTGTGAGATGGCTTCTCTTCATTAACATTGAGCAAACTCCAAGCCAAACCTCAAGAGGAGAAACGGAGCAGGTGTGGGTTACCCCTGCTGGCAGGCTGGCCGGCCTGAGCCCTCGGCAAAGTGTTAGCATTTATGATGTGTGAACTCGGGTGGCAGTGGCAGGACACATCCCCAAAGCTGGACCCACTGCTGCCTCTGCCTTGCTTGAAACCTTCGGTGCTGCACAGTGACCTTGAAATGCCCTGCCTCAAGTGGTTCCTGCCTTCCTGTCTCACCAGGAAGGTCAGTGCCTGCCCTCATCTCACTGGCCAAAGCAGCTGAGTGTGTGGATTCTAGGGTAGTCTCTGGAGCTGGACTGCCCGCTCCAGGATCCTGCCTCTGGCACTTCCTGACTGTGCAACCTTGACCCCAGGCCAGCCAGCTAACCTGCACCTGTCTCCTCCCTGTCCGCTGGGACAAGCACGGCTCCCGCACTATAAGGTGGTTTTGAGGACTCAATGAGTAAGTACTGGTGGACCATGGCAATGCTAGTGGCACACAGGGGTGTGTCTGTTGCTATGATTTCTTCAGTTTGCAAGATTACGGTGTTCAATGCACATGTTGTAAGATGTTTGCCACTAGACACAGGGAGCAAGTGCTCTGAGGTGTCTGCAAGATGCAGAGAATCCTGCGTTTGGTGGGGAGAGGTCAGTGGGTCCGAAAGCCTGTCCTCATCGATGGTGATGCCCACCCAGGGCTCCTCCTCCTCATGGCTCCAGGGCCACTGAGACTGGCAGTTAAATCAAGTCTTTGATAACTGATGTTCCCCCTCGAACCCTTCCTACATTTATCCCTCTAAAGAGATGGATGGGTGCGAGTGAGCGGCTCGGCTGTTCTCACTGCTTTAACGTGACAGCGATGATTTGAAGCCACAGCTTAAAAGGATATTGGGCAATAAAAGGAAGCTTTCTGTGGATTATGGCTGACGATGTTTTCGGAGTTTGTATGTCTCTCTGAATGCTTGTCATGGCTGGAGACACTGCGTCTGGCTGTGTGGCTTCTGCCTGACAGGGATTTTTTTGTCTGGTACACTATTCCTAACCTGAGCAGCTGACCTCCTCTCTCCAACTGGACCCACACGACACAGAAACCAGCTCCCTGGGACTCACCAGTGTAGACTCACAGGCTACAGTGAGTCGGAACCACAGAGCCTCCCCACCACTCCCGACACCTGCAATTACTAGCCTGGGGTTTGGGAGCTCAGGTGAAAGGTGCCATAAGAGCTGCCTGTCCCAGGCCATCAGCTGTGGCCATCAGCTCAATGCCTCCTTTCCCTCTGGGGACCTCCTTCCTTGACCACTTCATCCTGTAACGGTTGATCCTGCCTTGTCCACATAATGGGCTTAAATGATCAGAGGTGTGATACGTGACTTTGGTGGGTCCTGCTTCCCTTTCCTTTCCCCAGACTCCTGGGTGCTTGGGCAGTGGACTCTCTTCTCTCCTGATCTTCTTCTTACTCCTCCAGCAGAGAAGGGCAGGCTCAGGGAAGTTCATGAAACCATTTCTCTCCCCTGTAAGTAAATGGGACTAATAACATCAATGTCACAGGTTGCTGTGAGGATTTAAATGAGGCAATATTGGTGAGAACACTGGAAATAGGTGTTTGTTAAATGTTTTCATCACAACTTACTCCAAAGACATTCAACCTCTACTGGTGACTTCCAGTCCTGGCTAGAACTGGGTAGAAGGAAGGCTGGGATGGGGCGGGGGGGGGGGGGGGGGCGATGCACAGACCCTCTGGTACCTCACCATGCAAAGGCTGCTCTCACCCGGACCAGCAGCATCCTTGTCATTTGGGAACCTACTAGAAATGCCGAGTCGCAGGCTCTGCCCAGAGCTGCTGGACCAGGATCTGCGTTTTTTAAAAAATGTTTTTATTTATTTTTGAGAGGGTGGGGAGGAGGGGCAGAGAGAGAAGGAGACACAGAATCCCAAGTAGGCTTTGAGCTGTTGGTGCAGAGCCCAATGTGGGGCTCAATCTCACAAACTATGAGATCACGACCTGAGCCGAAATCAAGGGTCGGACACTTTACTGACTGAGCCACCCAGGAGCCTCCAGGATCCACATTTGAACAAGAACCCTGGCGATTTTCTTGCTCACACTGCAGTGGGGGGAGCACTGCTATCACTGACCCTTCTGTTTCTTCCTTAACATGTAGACCCTGGTTCTAGCCCCTGGACTATAGCAACATTCAGAGAAGGTAGTTTCGAATAGAACATTTCCTAAGCTCTAGGCAGTAACATAGAGGAATGGCTAATGTATATTTGCTTGCATTAAATGCAACTTGGTTGCATTAAGTGGGCTAAACAAACATTTCAAAATATTCCAATAAAAATCCTTAACCCAGTAAAAGGTTCTTAAAGCACATGTGTACTGAGCTGGGTGGGACAGGGATACATCAGGAATCTAAAGAGCACCCCCAGGGAGCAGGCTCCCAGAGCTGGAAGGAGACACCTGAGCTGGGAAAAAAGAGAAGGCAGAGGATGGAGACGAGTGAGGCTGAGCTTCCCAATGCCTCTCCCCGACCCTTATCTGGACCGGAAAGGACACGGGGGAGGAGGTGGCATTCCTGGTGCCTAAAAACAGGAGCTCCATTAGAATCCTTACCTTTCCAGCAGTCAGCCCTGCTTTATATGGTAGGATCAGTTCTTGCTTTTATCAGTTCCCCAAGTGCTGCATAAAAGGTAGAGATTTTGCCTGTCTTCTAACTTTCTATTTTAAACATCAGTCTCCAAGTGGGATTTTGACTTCTGCAGACTCAGAATCTTTACCCTGAAAGGTTCTGGGCCTCTGCTTTTAGGAAAGAGTTGCCCAAACTTGGTAAGCCACGAAAACGAAAACCAGCATGAACCCTTTGCCATTCTTTAGGTTTGAAGGGAGGGTTTTACCTGAATCCTTCTTTACAGACAGTACATTTCTCTGGTTCGTCAACACACTTCCTGCAGCTTGGGTGACATTTAAGGCAATTTTTCTGACCTGGAGAAAAACGAGATGAGGAGAAGAAAGAAAACTAGATGTGACTCGAATCCGGGCAAGGACGACTGGCATTTCAAAGCAGGGTTGCTGGCACAGCTCACCACCCGTGTCAGCTTTCAGGAGGGATGACGCAGTGATAAAATAGAGCAGGCCCAGGTGTGGGAGCAGAGGTCTCTCACCTCTCCTTGCTGGAGTTAAAGTCCTTGTACTATCTGAGGCTTTGGAGTGGGCCCTTGGCAGAGGAGACACACAGTCTGTTTCTGTTTATTTCAACAAGGACCAGAGCCAGTTCCTGGCTGACCAAGCTTGAGATTAATCAGGTGCCAGTCATTATATATAAAGTGACCAGATGGAGTTTGTAGAGGTCCCTTCATAGGGGACTTTATTGAAACTTGGCAGGTACATACCCTGAGACATAAGTCTACAATGCCCATCACACCTCCTGGTGAAATGCTGGGTCACCACGACTCCCGCGTGCTTTTCGCGAAGTTACTATCTGGTCCTTCCCTCTGGCACCTCATCAGCGCCACCTTGTGTTGGTCCTGGAAGCTAAGGGCTGCTTGCTTGTTTCTGTGCATCCTCCTCAGGGCTCCACACGTGGCATTACAAACACACGCACGCACACACACACACACACACACACGCAGCAGGTATTCAGGGAAGACATTGAGTCAGTGAGGGTGGCTGACTCTTGCCTTGGGAGCAGAGTAGGGGTGAACGAACCTCCGCCCCCAAAGCAGGTGGCTGGCAGCCCAGGGCAGGGTTTGTGAAGGCTGCGAAATGCCTTTTGCAAGACAATTTGTTTTTCCTCTAAAGAGATTCTAGTTATTCGATGGCATTATTTGTCTTTAAAGATTTCCTGGCTCCTTCCCCACAAGGAGGAATAGTAATGCTGTCACAGGCTGGAGCAATGATCCCCCCTGCATAGCAAGGGCCTCTGTGGGAAGGCTTCGACCCGCACAAATCGCCAACGTCAAAACAGTAGCTTCTTTGAACTTGAGGACTATCCTCCATCAATTTAACTCAGACCCCGTCTTTTGCCTCTTCTGGGGCAAGGAGGGTTGGTGACATACTGGCATGGGTCACGGCCCCAGAGCCCCCCACTACCCATCCGCCCACCCTCCCGGAACTGGTGAAATGGCAGGACACCCGGTTTCACTGCTCTGAGTTCAAGTTTCACCTGTGCCATTCCTGGTTGTGAGCCTTTTGCCACCTCGCAGCTTCGTGGCCCCATCTGTGAGACCAGGAGAGCATCCCCTACCTCTTAGGGGTGTGGCCACTACTTGCAAAATGTGCCACCAAGACTAGCCTGTCTCTTCTGACCAATTAACACTGGCCAGCAGGCCCCTCTTGGCTTTTGGAGGACTGAAAACCTTCTGCCCAAACTTGAATCCTGATTTCAGCTCAGCAGCTCTTCCTAGGAGGAGCTTTCCCCCAAGTTAGACTACCCAGCCCATAAGCTGGTGCTGGGTTGCTGGATTCCTGGGGAAAATTCCCCCAGGAGAGGGGACCCCAGGCCACAGTGGGGGAGCGGGGGACTAACTCATCACTTCTACGTACACAGACACGCACTTACTTTCATCGGCATAAAATCCAGTAGGACAGAATGTCACACAGGTGTTCATCTCCTGGTGATGATAGAACCCATGGCGGCAGGTCAGGCACTGGGTTGGGCTCCTGCCCGAGCAGGTCTCACACCCCTTGTAGCACCGGCGACAGCGTCTCGCTGCTGTGTCCCCAAAGTAGCCCAGAGGGCACGTGTTCACACACTTCCTGTGGGAGCAGGAGCCACAGAGGGCCTTTGCAACTCAGCCCGCACAGCCTCGGAGCCTGTAGCACTGCCGGGTCCTGCTGAGGCAGGACAGCTAGCTGGGGAGCAAATTCCAGCCGACCCTCTGCACCCCCAGATCTGCAAAACTCTCAGGGAAGCAAAGGCCCTGGGGTGAAGGTTAAACCATGAATGCCCATGGTCTCGGTGAACACAGCAGAGATTCCTATGTCTCCAGGAGAGGATCCAGGACTTGGAGAAGAACCCAAGAATACTTTCCTTTCCAAGTCTCAGCAGCACATGGGTGACAGCATTTGACTTTTGGAATTTTGAGCTCTGGCAGACCATCACCGCTGGTGCCCTTTGAGAGCTAGACTCCCTGGACAGTGCGGAAAGGCAGCAGGCTGGCTGCCCATGTACCGTGCAGGGTGAGTGTGGCTGTGTCTGGGAGCTCTAGCATGCTGTGAGACAGGCCCGCAGCCCTGCATGGCTACACCACTGCCGGGGCCCCTGGCGGCCACCTGTTCTGCCACGTGTGGCTGCACCACTGACTGGACACCCAGGGCTGGGAGCTCTCCAGGCACGGCCACAGGGCTGACTTTCCAAACAGCACTGGCCTCTAACATGGCATTTGTCTGTGGCGATCAAGTGGTCAGCCTTGGGATGCTCAGTCTGGCCCATTTTTGTTTACCAAAATGGGTAGAAAATGGTTTAGAAGCACAGATACCACAATGCCACAGCTTCTGATTTCATGAATTACTTTGTGATGAGGACCAGAAGTTACTAAAATGCGTGAAATTCCAAAGCAGTAAACCTCAATGTGATTTCCTTTTTGAGGGATTGCGTTGATTCATAAGCAGGGCACCAGGCTGTGGGGGGCTGAGAACACAGCTTGAATCAGGCCACCTTAGCGGTGCACCAAGGGGCTCCAGGACAGGCGGTCAAAAGCCCCAGCCCATTACCTGCTGGTCTTGGCACTCCCCAGGCTGAAGTGGACACAATTCAAACACTGGTCTGCGTTGGGGCCATCACAGCCTTTGTCACCACACTCTGGATGGCACACACCTTAAAGACACAAGCATTTCCTTTCACCCAGAGAGAGGCTTTGTCAATCAAATGCAGTCCCCTAAGACCCCAAGTCAGGATTGTCACAGCCTAGGTGTGTCGGGATTAGCTTCCCTCGAGAGTGGTGGATCTGCTGGGGCTGGACGCAGGACCTCACTGGACAGAGTGCCCACCCCTGGACAGAGCACCTACCCCAACAGCAATCTGGCTACGGCTGAGAGCTGAGCCTAGCTCTCAAATGGGGCAGCCTGAGAAGGAAAACAGCCAGCGGTAGCTGGGGACCCAGATTCACGAAGAGACGAGCACCAGGAGAGAGGCTGGCGGTGCCTTCTTCGGGGAATTCCTCAGCATCAGTCATGAGACTGGGCACCAGCCATCTCTCTTGATTTCCAACGTGAAGGATAAAGCAAGGCAATGTGGGGTATCAAAGGCATCAAGGAGACTGCTGCCACCAGTGAGGATCCAACAGGAATTAAGCAAGAAAGATGGGGGAGATGATTCCCTACATGCAATGGTGGGAACAGGATGGATCTGTAAGCCCAGGACCGCTGTGCACTGTGCAGGGCTGTCCCTGGGCTAGGCTGTCCCTGGGTGGGGCAGGGCTGGACTGGGGCTGTCCCTGGGCTAGGCTGTCCCTGGGTGGGGCAGGGCTGGGCTGGGGCTGTCCCTGGGTGCGGCTGTGTGGGGCTGTCACTGGGTGGGTCTGGGCAAGGCTGTCCCTGGGCTAGGTTGTCCCTGGGTGGGGCTGGGCTGGGATGGGCTGGCCTCACACTTGGGCTGGGGCCCTTCTCTGCAAACCTTTTCAGCTTCCCTCCCTCTTGACCTCAGCAGTGGGCCTGTCCCCTGTCATCCCCAAATTCTGTCTTGGGGGGCCTGTGTATTGTTGGAAAAGTGTTAGAGAGAAATGTAGGGAGCTCAGTGGACTCCGGCAAGCCTCATTCTCGCAGGAGGTCTGTCCTTTTAGGCGGGTCACACAGATGAGCCCAGTTAGAAATGTCTAGTGCCCTCAGGCCAGGGTGGGGCAGGTCCACAGGTGTCCCCTTCACCTGGCCTGAAGGCTGTGACCACAGCATGCTGAAGGCCAGCACCGCTGTGGGACCTTCTGCCCGCCTCACCCCTCACCCTCCTACTCTGGGCAATGGTTCCAGAAAACCTCCCCACGTGGGGTGGTGCTCAGTGGGGTATTAGAAGGTTTTCACGTCTTTAGAAGAAAAAAGTCTTCTGTAAGGTTTGAGTTGTTGGAAGGGGTGGGGAGTGAGTTCAGAAGCAAAGAAGAGGTGATTTGCTAGCCACCAGCATTTCATGGGGATGCAGGCAAAGACAAAAGTCCCCATTCTCTGTTGCCCACAATGGGTCTTTGCTGAGGTGCACAAAAGCCCTCTTCATTCGTCCTTAAAGGGCCTGCGGACCTTCCTAGTGTTAGACTGGGTTTATTTTGCTTCCCTCCCTGAAGGTTTACTGTTGTTGATATTTCCAAGGTTTTCATTGTGGGTCCCACTGTAAACCCCTTTCAAAGCTACGTTCGTCCCTGGGAATGCACTGGTCCGGGCTGGGGAGGGCTCTGCCATGGGTCAAGTTCTAGTGCACAGCCTGACATGCCCAAAGCTTCTCACCGAGCCTACCCTCACCCCCGCCTCCTTTCTCAACTCTAGACTGTTGGGCTATTTTACAGTCAGTTCTCATTTGATTTGATTCCTGTCCACCTCATTCGGGGCCATTTATGGAGGAGAGCTCAGAAATCCTTGCTTCCTGGCACATTGGTTTTCAATTACCCACTGCGCTGAAGGTGCCTATGAGTTTGGTCACTGGGCTCTGATCCTCCCACCCCGCCCGTCCCCCAGGGGCCTCAGGATACACCACCTGGTGAGGACCATCTGCCTTCTGTCGTGGATTCTCCCCAAGGCCAAAGGAAGCAGCAGGTCTGTCTTGCTTGATAAACAGTCCCTTCAATCTTTTTTTTTTTTTTTTACAAATAGTTTATTGTCAAATTAGTTTCCACATAACACTCAGTGCTCATCCCCACAAGTGTCCTCCTCCATGCCTATCCCCCCCTCCCCCCCTACATCCATCAGTCCTCAGTTTTTGTCAGCATTCAAGAGTCTCTCATGGTTTGCCTCTCTCCCTTTCCCCCACCATTTCCGCCCTTCTTCTCCCCCTTGTTCCTCCGTCAAGTTCCTCCTAATCCTCCTATACGTGCAAACATATGATATTTGCCCTTCTCTGCCTGACTTATTTCGCTCAGCAAAGCACCCTCAAGGTCCATCCATGTTGCTACACATGGCCAGATTTCATTGTTTCTCATTGCCATGTAGTATTCCATGGTATAGATAAACCACATCTTCTTGATCCATTCGTCTGTTGATGGACACTTAGGCTCTTTCCATGTTTTAGCTATTGTGGAGAGTGCTGCTATGAACATTGGGGTACATGTGCTCCTATGCCTCAGCATTTCTGTATCCCTTGGGTAAATTCCTAGCAGTGCTATTGCTGGGTCATAGGGGAGTTCTATTGTTAGTTTCCTGATGAACCTCCACACTGTTTTCCAGAGAACAGTCCCTTCAATCTTAAGGAGGTTTGGGAGGGATATGGAGGAGACAGACCAATTTTCCCACTCTCTCCTGGCACGGGAGACAGGATCTGGACTAGGGTGTTTATTGCTCTATTCCCAGTACCTAGAAAGGTGCTTGGCATAGGGCAAGTACCCACTAAATATCTGCCAAGAGGCTGAGGGGTGAGAGGATGGGTGAAAGAAAAATGGTGGAAATTGGGAAAGTGCTGATAATCTCACCATCCACAAACAGAATGGTCTAGGATGTGCCAAGAGAGGGATAGCCTTGGGGGAAGGCCTGGTTCATGGTGTACGGGGACTTCACCTTCCTCCTCCCTGCTGGGGCCTCTCTGTGGTGGAGAGACTAGTTAATAACCCCAGGGGAGCCCCATGCCAAGCTGGGGTCCACCCAACAGTAACAGCAAAAGCCCATCAGGGCATCTGGCTAACCAGCCACGTCCAGCCCCCAGCGAAGAGCATGGTAAGGTATTGCCCAAGGCAAGAAGCTTAGATGAGCATCAGTAAGCACTCTCTAGTACAGCCGGCCGTCTACTTGAGTTGTCTCCAAAAGCCCAATGTCAAGATCCACCTCTCGATGAATTGGTCTTGGATTAAATCTACCTGGTTGGCTATCATCCCACTTACTCCATCACTCCTGAGATTGTGTGTGTGTGAGTGTGTGTGTGTGTGTTGTTGTTTTTGTTGTTTTCAGATACAGCCATAATTTCCTCTCTCCTCAATTAGCATGAAAATTCTTCAGAGTCCCACTGCCTTCCTGTGTCATTTCCCAAGGCTCCAGATACAAGGGGAGCGTGATTCATGCGCTGACAAGCTGCCAACTCTCACCTACGGGGTGTTAGAATGACACAGACTTATTTCAAATCTCTACCTTAAGTCTTTGGTGGAGAAAATCCAGGATTAAGAAAAAAAACCCCACAAACAGGGGTACCTGGGTAACTCAGTTGGTTAAGTATCTGCATAGCCTGCTTGGGATTCTCTCTTTCCCCCTCTCTCTGCACCTCCCCTGCTCACATGCTCTCACATGCTCTCTCTTTCTCTCTTTCAAAATAAATAAATTAACTTAAAAAAAAAAAACAACCCACAAACAAATGTTAGAAAGCAACTTGGGAGTTCTCAATGGCCTTTGTCATTAGACACTTAGACCCATTTCTGAAGGAACAAGAGGACTTCCTAAGTATCACAATCACGATTCTGCCATTCGTGCTGTCCAGGAAGAGGGTGCTGGCACGTCACCAGCATGCCAGCCGACATGAAGCAGAGTGCAGGGACAGATGTGGCTGACTGCACACGACAGGTGGGGAGGAGAGTAACAGACCCCCTTTCACCGCAAGTCCAGTCTCTTCCCTGATGGCTTATGACCCAGTCTCTGTCCTGTTGGGGGAGTGCTGATGTGCCCAAAGTCTGTGACCCCACACAGTCCTGCACTGGCCATGCCACGTGTCCTGTGAATTGTCCCCCATGCCCACTGAGCTGTCCTGGGATGCATCCGGTCAAAGGCTGCCTGGACTCTTGGCTTCCTTCAGCCTCGCGTGGCTGACCACACTGTCCTACACCGACCTCAGCTTCCCTTCTTCCTCATGATGTTCTCTCCTTCCCTGGAGGCCACTCTCTAGTAGCAGCCTGAGGGCCACCCCATGTCCTGCCATCATCATCACACTATCTGGAATCACCCAGAACAGCCTTGGAGCACCACCCTCCCCCAACCTGTTGACTCCATCTCCGAAGTGCGACCCAGCCCCACGCCTGCTCTCTGACCAAACATCCTAGGTGGGTCACTGGGGTGGCCTCACTCTCTGCCACACCTGGTGCTTGCTCCCCAGGGGCAAGCTCCTCAGGCTCCTCTGCTCCTCAGGCACCAGATGGATCAGTCCCAGCAGGTAGGCCATCACCCTCCACCCCGGCTTTCCCTGGCACCTCACCTGGCCCATGTGCCTACTGCCCCCCGCCCTGCAAGATGCTCCAACCTCTTGCTCTCCTAGCCCTGCTCTCTATGTTGGGTTTCCACACCTCATCATGACTTTGGGAACCCCAGACTCCACCACTACTTTGGACGCAGTGCTGTCCTGTGCCCCCGGCTGCTGGCCCCTGGGACCACCACACCATCAGACTCTTCCCCACCCCTCTTGATGCAGTAACTGCTCTCTGGCACACAGCACCCCGGAGGAGCACCACCAGGCTGTGCTTATCACCCCCATGCACCTCTGCCCATGGTCAGCTCTCCAAATTCTTGAGAACCTTCTCCCCAATGTAGCCACCACTGAAAATCCCCTCTTCAACCTGCCACACTTTTGTGCTAGAACTGCAGGAAGCTGAGAACAATCATGGGCCTACCTCAAAATCACCCTTCCCTCAACCCTCTCTCTTTACCTAAGTTTCTGTCCCGTGGTTTATCTGTGACTGAGCTTCCAGAGAAGGCATGGACCAGCAGCCCCACCCCACAAGCTCTTGAAAGTGGAATCTTTTCTATTTTTTATATATTTTAAAAGATTTTTTTAAGTTTATTTATTTTGAGAGAGGCAAAGACAGCATGAGCAGGGGAGAGGTAGAGAAAGAAGGAGAGAGAGAGAATCCCAAGCAGACTGCACTGTGAGCACAGAGCCCAACGAGGGTCTCAAACTTACGAAATTGTGGGATCATGATGTGAGCCAAAACCAAGAGTCAGACACTTAACTGCCTGAGCCACCAGGTGCCCTTTGGCTGTGGAATCTAACATGGCTGCTTCCTCCTGCTTCCCCTGGTACTTCCTCCTCCTCCTTCCCCTCGAACTCCCCTGCACTGCGTGTTCCTTTCCTGGCTATCTGGCTATCTGGCTATGCTCATTCAACCCAACCTTGCTGGGTGCCTTCTTCTCCTCTCTTCTCCCATCGTCCTCCGCATCACCCCATCCTTGCTCTTTCCCCATCTCTGGCTCTACCTGCTGTTACTAGCCTGCCCGTCCCACGTGCTCCAAGACTGTAGGGACCTTTCCCACAAGTCAGGAACATGTTCTGTTCCTGCAGAGACATCCTCTGTCCATCTAGGCCATGCTTGGGAAAGACTAAGGAACTGGGGCTACAGGAAGTCTTATAGTGAGATTCCAGGACAGTGTAAGGTTAGAGTCAGCAGCAGATTTTAAGAAAAAAAATCAGTCCTTTATTAATAATTACTGAATCTTGCCACCATTTATAAATCACAGGGGGAAACAGAACAGATTAATCCATACATAATTCAATGCTCCATTTTAAAGGAATAGGAGAAGAAATTTAAAGTGGAATCAACCATAATTTATGCTCCATATGTATTGGTGGAATTCTCCGTTTTGTTACTTTTCTTTTTTCAGAAGCTATTAGATAACTCAAAACATCAGTATCCTTAGATATCACCCATCATTTATCAAGCAGCTATAATATTTAGCTACGGAAAATATGCCCAACCAGAAACACTCAGTTTCTCACAAATCACTGTGGGATGGTTCAGAGGGAAAGGAACAGCTTTCCACCTAATGTGCTAATCATGACTGCACCCAGCCCAGTGGCCAGAAAAGGCTACAGCCCTCTCCAAGGGGCTGCCTCTGTGCAGGGGGCTGGAGGTCCAGAGCCAGGGGCACTCCCCAGCCCCCAGCAATGGTATAGCTGGAGAAGAAGGATTTGCATGAGGCATCTTTACTTTCTGTGAGATTTTTTTTTTTTTTTAAGTAGGCTCCACACCTAGCATGAAGCCCAGTTCAGGGCTTCAACTCATGACCTTGAGATCAAGACCTAAGCTGAGATCAAGAGTTGGATGCTTAACGGACTGAGCCACCATGGTGCCCCTCCTGTGAGATTCTTAAGTCATTTCTGGTGGCATCAGTTATCTACCGACATAAGGAGCTGAGACCCTCTTCTGGGTCTTCATCTCAGCCCTCAAGGCCAGTCAAGACCTGCATCGCGAGTTCCTTTCCTAGCTATATGGCTATGCTCATTCAACCCAATCTTCCTGGGTCCATTATGACCCTCATCCTTCCCATATTCTGGCCATAGGAACAGAAAGTGGATGGGTTGGAGAGGGTCAGGAGGCTGAGGCATGAGACGAAGGACTCTGAGGGTAAGCGGGTGCCCCAGGAGGGGGCTCATTAACCAGGAGGCTAATCCCAGTTCTGGTTGGGCATATAGAACCTTCTGTTTCCCAGCCTTGTAAGGTTGGAGAATACTTACTGGTTTGAAGCATACTTACTGGTCTGTAAGATATTAGGAGAGCCGTGGGTGGAAGGAGCTGTGTGGGTGTAAATTGCCATCATTATTATGACTTCTAGGAAGGGAGGAAGACCTACCATCACAATCCCCGCCTTTTGCCAGGAATAGCCCCATGTTTTAAGAGCCAACATTGGAAAACCAAAACTCGCCGAGGTTGGCCATCTCCCCCGGCTTCAGGTTCATTACCTGTGTAGTCTTCTTCGTCCTCAGGAACCTCAGCGTGGGGCGGTGACAGGGCAGCCTTGGGTGGCTCCAGCTCCGGGGTTGAGAGCTCCAGCATCCGAGAGCGAGACTGATGGGAAATGAAAGTGTTGTATGGGTGCTCCGCTGTGCCGTACAACACGAGGCTCCATTCTCTCAATTTCCCTGGAAGACACCAAGCCCAGAGTCACTGGACAGCCATGACACCTCCCTCAGAAAGCCCTTGAGGTGCCTGGCCCAAGACCACCATCACTCACAGAAGGGCCAGGCGCAGGGCTCCCCCTGAGGGGGGCTCTGCAACTACCACCTAGTCACCTGAGGACCAAGGACACGCTGCTGCCCAGGCCATGTTCTCTGTCCTCCATTCTTACCATGGCTCTGTCAATTGGCTTCCTTGCCCTCTTGGACTATCCAGGGGGTAGACCTGGGGCCTGGCCCTGAGTCTCGTCCCATTTGCTTCCAAATGTGAAAGCTGGATTCCATACACTGAGGAGTCCTGCTATTTGGATCCTTGACCCTGAATCACAGGAAGATTGGCCTTCGGCTCCTTCCCATGTAGCCCGCCAAGGTGGGTGGGGATGTGTGGTAGGGTGGAAATAGTAGTGCAAACCCAAATGTCCCCAGAGGCTGGGTGTAAGGAGGACGTCCACAAAAATGGCAGGATGGGGGCGCCTGGGTGGCTCCGTCAGTTGGGCTTCTAACTCTTGATGTCAGCTCGGGTCACGATCTCTCAGTTCGTAAGTTCAAGCCCCACTTCAGGTTCTGTGCTGGCAGTGTGGAGCCTGCTTGGGATTCTCTCTCTCTGGCCCTCCCTGCTTGGGCTCTCCCTCTCAAAATAAATAAATAAAATAAAATAAAAAAGCATGAATGGCACTGGGACTGGATTGTGCATGGGGAAGGGAGAAGCATGGGGAGGACAGACTAAGGGCAGTGTGCCCAGCCATGAATGAAGTGGGATGGGGACCTCGCCATCTACCTCCACATGGGAATGATGGCCCGTGCTGCTGGGTCTTCCCAGGGGTACAGAGAAGTGGAAACCTGGCCTGCACGTTGTAGGTAAAATCCTTGATGTTATAAAACACACTAGAAGCCAAGTTAGATATGCCTGGGGCTGGCCCAGCTGCACGTGCCGTGGGTCTGAGCTTCCCCTCTGAACTGTGTCCTCAGCCTTCAGAGCCCTGAGACCATGTGGAGGACGCCATTGCTGCTATTCTTGTGCAGATGAGGGGCCGAGGTCCAGTGTAGCCAGCAGGGGACATACTGCTCATGCTAATGGACTCACTGCCACTCCACCCCAGCACCCGTGCAGCCGTGAGTCACCTCAATGAACCCTCATGACTGGCCACAGAGACCTGAGCTGGGGACAGGGTCTTTGCCAGCTTTGTGTCTGTGTCAACTGGGAAAAATCTCTGGCTTCCTTTCCATTTTCTGTTATTGGGTTTCTTGGCAATCGGAATGCTTGAGGTGAGGGAAATTGTTGCTCTGATTCTTCCTCGGTGATTTGTGTTCTTATTGTCACTTCTGCGCACACCACTCCACTTCTTTGCTCTGAGTGGCAGGCCATCTGTCTTCAGATATCTGTCTGTACAGTACTTTTGCCATGTGGTCAGCTCTGTCAGTATACCTTTATCTTTTATTCCAGTTCCAGGAATCCCTTGGACTCCCTAAATTCTACAACAGTGGTTCTTGCTTGTCCACATGCTCCAGGAACCTGTGGGCTGAAACCCAACCTATAGCAGGCCATACTCATAACTTACTGTGCTGTTCCTTTTTTAAAAAATTTTTTCAATGTTTAATTATTTTTGAGAGAGAGAGAGTGCAAGCAGAGGAGGAGCACAGAGAGGGAAACACCAAATCAGAAGCAGGCTCCAGGCTCCTAGCTGTCAGCACAGAGCCCGACACGGGGCTCAGACCCACCAACTGTGAGATCATGACCTAAACCAACTTAACCAACTAAGGACCCAGGCACCCCTTATTGTTGCTGTTCTAAATGGTGTCTGATTTTGATTCAGTTATGCAACATGGCACAGAGCCACACTCTAGCCAACCAAAGTCCCAGGCCCCAAAAGCCCGTAGCCCTCAAGCATCCCAAATCAGGCCCTGCATCACCAGGACCTTTCCTGGCCTGGCCAGGGCTGGAGGATGTGAGTCCTCCAATCTGCAAAAATATTCCTGAACTATTTCCTAGTATGCATACTTCCAAAGGACCTGGTTCTTTCAGACACTGCATGACCATTTCCCTAACACCAAGAGAAGTACTTCACATGGGTGCAGGTGCAGAAGACACAATCTCTGATTATAAACTGTCATCCATTCTCAACTGCTGAAGACCAAATTAGAGCCAGATTTCAACATTCACAGGAACGTTAACTGCAGGGGGAGGAACTGATTAAGGGGGAGAACAAGGACCACACGACAGGGAACACAGCTCTGTAAGCCGTCATTTGAGTCAAGATCTGTTCCCACCCTGTATCATGTCTCTAAAAACACCCACCAAAGCCCTCACTACTAAAATTAGACTCATATTTTCAGATACAGCTTTGGTAGGACAAACAAAAGAGGCTGCTCTGAGCTCAGGATCAGCAAGCGCCTGGTGGAGGGAAGGGGAGCGGGAGAAATTCCAAGGAACCAAGGCGGTAGATCCTAAAAGTTGTCAGCACAATCTTTGTGTGTGTGTGTGTCTATATGAGACAATGGATATTAACCAACTTCTGTGGTAACTATGTCCAGTCTAGGTAAGTCAGGTCATTCTGCTATATACTGTAAACTTTTTTTTTTTTATGTTTATTTGTTGGGGGGGAAGGGCAATGAGAAAGATGGGGACAGACTTTCCGAAGTGGGCTCTGTGCTGACAGCAGAGAGCCTATGCAGGCCTCGAATTCATTAACCACAAGATCACCACCTGAGCCAAAGTCAGATGCTTAACCGACTGAGCCACCCACACGTCCCTGTATACCTTAAACTTCTACAGTGCTGACTGCCGGTCATATCTCAATAAAACTGATTGCCAGTCATATCTCAATAAAACAATAAAAAAAGAATTTTAAGAAACCAGTAGGAGGAGCTGCCTTGAGGTGGTGGGGGGGAGGCTGGGGTTCAGGAATAGGAAAGAGACTTCATTTTTACTGTATTCCTTTGGGGACTGTTTGATTTTGTTTTGTTTTGTTTTGTTTTGTTTTAAAGCCACAACATATGTTACCTTTCACATATATAATTTAAAAAATTTTTTTAATGTTTATTTATTTTTGAGAGAGAGGAGGGCAGAGTATGAGTGGGGGAGGGGCAGAGAGAGAGGGAGACACAGAATCTGAAGCAGGCTCCAGGCTCTGAGCTGTCAGCACGGAGCCTGACACACGGCTCAAACCCACAAACTGAGAGATCATGACCTGAGCCGTAGTCAGACGCTTAACCAACAGAGCCACCCAGGTGCTCCCAGAAGAATTTTATTCTTTACCAAGCAAATATGAGCATATATATTTTGTCCTGTCCCCTTTATCAACACACATACTAGCACCTTCTGCACCTTGCTTTTTCTGTTAATAAGGGACCTCAGTGAACTTCCCATCCCTGCAGCAGAGAAACACTGAGTCATTTAACAGTCCCCTATTGATGGGCATTTAGGTTGTTTCCAATTTGCAACTGCAAACAGTGCTATAACCTTGGTCACATGAGGAGGGGCCCAGGGAGGTAGAAAGAGGTCCTAGTGTGTGACCAGGTCCCCAGTGCCAGCTCCCTCCACGCTCACCATCCCCAGAGTCTGCCCTTGCCCCTGGGGAGATGAGACACATAAGTGTGGAAGAACCATGGAAAAGTAGAAAGAGAACATAGTCGGGGCTACCCCAGACCAGAGACTGGTTCCACAGACAGAACTGCTGTCCAGGGGCAGGAGGATTGAAAAAGGTTGGCCTGCTTTGGACAAAGCATTTGGCCAGAAGGCATTATTTACTATTCAGGACATTAGCATGCCTGTTCAAGTTTACCCGGACAAAAACACCAAGCAGTTCCATTAATTCCTTAATTTCCAGCAGGGAGTGGGGGGGGGGGGGGGAAAAAAAACAACCAAATCCAAATTCTTTGGTTTTTCTTTCCATCAGCATCCTAAAATTGTAAAGAACGAACAGCAAATCCACCTGCTTAGCCCCTTGGGGTGGGCACTGCCAGGACTCTGCCTCCAGATGTCACCAGCAAAGCCCAGGCAACGGTAATTGTGTCCCAGGCACACAATAATCCTGGCTAATGCCAATAAATGGCTTTATCATCATTCACTATCTTCAGTGCAGCATTTCCCCTTGATGAATTGAATTGGTAATGAACAAACAGGATTATTCCTATTATTCAAAGGAAGAGCCAGAATTAAGGAAGACTACAGTTGAATTTGCCAATAGGAAAGTACCAGCAGTAATAAAGCTTTTCTGTGCCTCGTATTTTGAATGGAGCATTAAAAATCCTTGAGAGGGGAATTTACAATTGGACACAAAGAGGGTAGAAGTGGAGGAAAGTTTTTGTTAGGCTAAGAACTCTGAGCTAATACTTTTGAATTCTTGGGTTTTCTTTGGCCGTAAGAAGTTATTAACAATAAAGAATTTATTAATCCTCCCCCACCCTTATATTGAAAACATGCAGGAGAAATTCTTTAGTCAAAACATAGTAAAGAAAGAGAGGCCTAAAAAAAAAAACAAATCAAGGAATACATTTAAGTCTCACCCCCCAGTGGAAGTTTTTTCCACGTGAGGGCCAGTGAACCTGACCTACAAAGTTTATGAAGTTTAATGAAGAGGTTTTGGTAAAAGGAATATAAAAGCTCACCCTCATATGTTTATAAAAATATACAAAAACACTTTAAAGGGAGGATTTTATGGTATGTGGATTATATTTCACTATATTTCAATAAAGCTATTATATGAAATATTGTATACACACACACGTGTGTGTATTATAGACAGAGAGAAACTCCAACATTTACTCAATAAATTTAACACATAATTAAAAATGCACTTTAGGTCCACATTATGGCAACTAAGAGGGAGGAGAATAAAGGGAACTTAGGAAATGACGTGGAAAGTACAAGGAAGAGTGTCCACACATGTGGGCCACCACATGTGCACACATGTGCACACACACACACACACACCTGTGCATGTTTCCTTCAGAGCCCGGTGCAAAACAGGGAAGATGAAGAGAATCTTCCCTATGACTATAATCATAAAAACCATTAAAGATGGTATTTTCAGTACCCGGAAAAGGATCAAAGAATCCTAAGCACCAGTATTCATTTAGGTGAAGGGTAGAACAAGTACGCGTTTGGTAAAGAACAATCGTGGTCCAATGCACAAAATAGCATTTTCCTTAGTGGCACCTTAAGGTTAGATAGGAAATGCTCAAATCCCATCTTTCTCTTCTCATCCCTGAGGACACTTGTGAGATAACAGAATTTATATATTGGTCTCTGCCCTAGTTCCTGGCACAGAGCTTCTGAGACCCTTGTTTGTTATTTCCTAAGTGATAAGGACAATAGGAACATCTCTTGTAACATTTGTCTTTGACCCTGTCCCTGACTCAGAACTCCTAAAACCCTTGCAAATTCCTAAGTGATAAGAGCACTGAAATATCCTGTGTTCTCTGGAGGTGACTCTGGGTGGGCTCCTGGATGAGGGTTGGGCACCAAAAAGACTAAGCTAAGATTAGAAGCTTGGAATCTTCACTCCTGCTCCCCACTTCTCTAGGGAGGGGCTAAAAATAAAGCTAGTGACTATAGGAGGAACCCTCCTTAATATCCCAACAGTATATGGTTTGGTGAACTTCTAGGTGGGCAAACACTTAACACACCAGGAGAATGACACACCCCAATTCTGCAGGGATGGAAACTCCTGCTCCCAGGACTCTCCCAGACCTCACTCTGTGTATCTCTTCATCTGGCTATTCATCTGTAACCTTTACCATTTCCTTTAGTAAATGGATAAGTATAAGAGTTTCCCTGCATTTTGGGAGTCGTTCTCCCAAATTAATTGCATCCCAAAAGGAGGTCTTTAGAGCAGCAATCTATGGCTGGTAGGTCAAAAGCACAGATGATACCCTGGACTTGTTACTGGCATCTGAAGTGTATGTGAGTGTGTATGGGTGGGGGGGTAGGGGGCAGTCTTGTGGGACTGAGCACTTAAGCTGTGGGATCTGACGCTATCTCTAGGTAGATAGTGTCAGAACTGAGCTAAATTGTAGGACATCCAACTGGTGTGACTGAGAATTGCTTGTTGTGGGGGGAAAACCACACATTTGGTGACCAGCAGTGTCAGAGGTAGAATGTTCTATGTGAATAGTAAAGACAACACAGAAGAAAAACAGTTAGTTCTCCCTATGCAGGGGAACTAAATTTTTCTATTTTATAATACCAGTTAAAGTCAGTTGAGTCAGCCTGCTTGGAATTCTCTCTCTCCCTCTCTCTTTGCTGCTCCTTGGCTAGCACTCTCTCTCTCAAAAATTAGATAAACATTTAAAAAAAAGCACCAATTACAGTTTTCCTAAAGTTTCTGCCTTGCCCCTTCCCCTCCAAGTTTCTTCTCTGTTGGAGATGGTTTCTGTTTTAACGTTAGATAATTTCCTCAAATGTCTGGTGGTCCTTGTGGGTCCTTATATATTCAGCAGTGAGGCACTAAAAAGCTGATTGACAGTTCTGTGTGCTGGACTACAGAAACATATTTTTTGTTTTTTATTCACTTTTTTTATGGCCAAACTTGCTAGCTTGCACAATATGAGAAAGGAAATATCATCACAGTGTATGAGGTGGCTCAGATATACCCAACATTTACATAGTAAATGTGAACACTTCCCCTCAGAAACAACGGAGATCAGAGCAAAGCATAATATCTTTACACTGCTGAAATTAAGAACATATTGCCAACCCAGAATTCCGTATTCAATCAAAATACTATTTAAAACTAGGTAGATACATGGAAACATTATGATGATTTCCTCAAAGCACAAAGTCAATGTGTCAACAAAGGTGCAAGCACACACATTTAAAAAATAAAATAAAATTTGCTTAAATAAGCACATTTTTTGAAATAAACCCAAGTTGAGCAAACTCATGGCCAGCAGGCCAACATGATAAGAAACGATAAAGGAAATTCTTCAGGCAGAAGGAAAATGATTCCAGATAAAAAACTATCTATAGGAAAGAATAAAAAACACCAGAAATGGTAAATATGTAATAAAACAAAGAGTAGCTTTTTTATTTTCTTTTTTTATTAAGAAAAAATTTTTTTAATGTTTGCTTCTGAGAAAGAGAGAGAGAATGAGTGGGGGAGATGCAGAGAGAGAAGACACAGAATCTGAAGCAGGCTCCAGGCTCTGAGCTGTCAGCACAGAGCCCGATGCAGGGTCGATCGAATTCATGGGGTTCGAGACCATGACCTGAACCAAAATTGGACACTTAACCTACTGAGTCAACCAGGTGACCCCTTCTCTTACTTTCTTAAAAAGACAAAGACTGCTTTTGAGTTGTTGATATAGAAATGGAGTTGGTAATATAGAGAGAAGTAAAATATATGACACAATTATAGCACAAAGTGGGGAGTGTCAGAATAGAATGACACTGTCGTTAGGCTCTTACATTTGCGAAGTGTGAAGCCCATGAGATATTAATTCTAAGTAAACTGTAATATATTAAGGATACATATCATAATCCTTAGTGTGAACACACAAATATAGCTAAAAAGCCAAAAATGAAATAAATAAAATATTCAAAATTATTTAATACTCTCCCTCCCAAAAAAGGCATAAGAAGAGAAACCTTTTTAATATTATTGGATTTAGTTTGTTAACATTGAATTTGAAATTTTCATATTTCTGCTCTGAAGTGAGACTGGTTGAAATTCTACATTCTCATACTGTGCTGTTGGGATTTGGCACCAAGGATATACAGGTTTCATTAAACTACTGGAGACTATTTCCCTTTTTTCTACTGTCTGAAAGAGTTTATGGAATATTGATATTATTTCTTCCACTTGAATGTTTAGTGTAATTTGCCAGTTCATCTATCTGGTGAATTGTTATCCTTCAGCTTTATTTTTTTTTAATTAAAAAAAGTTTTTTAATGTTTGTTTATTTCTGAGAGAGAGACAGACAAAGCGTGAGCAGGGGAGGAGCAGAGAGAGAGGGAGACACAGAGTCTGGAGCAGGCTCTAGGCTCTGAGCTGTCAGCACAGAGCCCGATGCTGGGCCCGAACCCACAAACTGTGAGCATGAGATCATGACCTGAGCCAAAATCGGACACTTAACCAACTGAGCCACCCAGACACCCTCTTGAGTTTTCTTTTAAATTGTATAATCAATTTAGCAGGATAATTTCAATCTTTATTTTTTTCTTGTGTCAATTTTACTAAGTTGTATTTTTTTTTTCTTGGAATTTGCTCATCTCACTTAAAATTTCTTGTCTTTCTTTTTTTCTTTTTGTCACAAGTTTATAATACCTTCTTACAATGATTTTAATGTATCCAGGATGTAGAATAGTGTTCTTCATTTTCATCCCTGAAATGATATATTCTCAGTTTTTTCCTTGATTGATCCCCCTACAGGTTTATCAATTTTATTCGTCTCTTCAAACAACTAATTTATGGTTTTCTTGATTCTTTCTTCCATATCTTTGCTTTCTATTTCATTAATTTCCACTATTAAAAAAAATATTTCTTTCCACTTTCTTTGCAATGATGTTGCTGGTCTTTTGCTACCATCTTAAGCTAGATGCTTAGCACATTAATTTTTAGCCTTTTGTTTTTCCTAATACATAAATTTCTCTCTCTCCACTCCTCTACTGGCATTCAACTTGTTTGGATATGTACTATTTTTATTATCATGTAGTTCTATATATTTTCTAATTTAAATTATAATCTATTTCCTTTGAGACATGGGTTATTCAGAAGCATTTTCCAATTTTCAAATGTATATGGGCTTTTTCTAGTCATCTTTTTCTTTTGATTTTTAACTTAAATGTAATGTCAGAGAACAGGGTTTATATACTACCAATCCTTAGAAATATGCTGAAGCTTGCCAAACAGCCCACTAAGTGGCCGGTTTTCATAAATATCCTATTTATGCTTGAAAAGACATTTATTCTTCGGTTGGTGGATACAGCGTTCCAACAGACCCATTAGACATAACTTGTCAGTTGGGATGTTTGAATCCTGTATTCTTGAATCCTGTTTTATCTATTAAATATATTTGAGCATGTTAAATCTCCTACCTAGTGTGTGACTTCGCCTTTTTCTCTTTGTAGTTTTGATAGTTTTTTGCTTTCTATGTTTTGAGGCCATGTTAGTACTGAACCAAACCTTTTATCAATGTGTAGTAATCCTCTTTAGAGCTAATGATGCTTTCTGTCACATTTCTGTTTGTTTGGTGTTAATATAACTATACCAGCTTTCTTTGGGTTGGTATTTGCTTGGCATGTCTTTTTCCATCTGCTTTGTTTTTTTAACTTTTCTGGTTGTTTATTTGTTGTTTTTCTGTCTTAGAGACCATTCTTCATAGTTCTTTGGGTCAGTCCCAGCAGGAAGCAGACAGCATAATTAAACAGGGATAATCCAAGGGGGCTTTAATAAAGAGATGGTTTACAAAGGTGTGAGCAGAGCAAAATAAAGCTACAACTTTGGGTAGTGGAGTTCCCAACAGTGGGGCCAGTAACAGAAGGGGTATTAAGCCCTTAGGTTACTTTATTCTTGCCCGTGACCTAGGGGACGCTGGCTGCTGAGGGCAGCTGGAGGAAAAAATGAAACTCATAAATAAAGTTTCTTTGTCCTTCCATTTTACTCTGGAGTTTCACCTTGGCTGAACTTAACCATAAGCCATAGGCAAAGAGTCTGTGATTACGCCAGCCTCTGAAGGCAGAGTGGCATGAAGAAGAGACAATGAATGGGGCTGGTGGCCATGAGAAACACACTTGGCACAACAGCAAATATGTTTTTTAAAATGTAACATGACAATTTTTGTCTTCTAAAGTGAAGCAATTAGTCTATTTACCTTTATTGAAACTATTGAGAGTTGGATTTACTTTGAACCACTCATTTTATATGTTCTCCCATTGATTTCTTTCTTCTTTTTTTTTTCCTTTTGTGCCCTGAGGTCCCAGCTTTATGCACTTGCTATAAAACTCGCTAGGTGGGCTCCCCAGATTCAGCAAATACCCTACAGCACAAGCCACAATCATTACTCCATTGACCTGACTGTCAACATGTCAATCAGCATTTAAAAGACTTCTGTGAGCAAGCAAGACACTTGGCTGGACTAGGATTCTATAGCATCTTTTAACATTTCAATTCTGTCTCTGATTTGGTAATTTGTTAGCAATCTAGAAAAAAGATTTACCTTATACTAAAAAACAAATAAGCAAACAAACAAATAAATAAAAACACCATTGTGGAGAAAACCAAATCATAAACAAACTGGGAATGAAAAAGAAATTATCAAAAGTCTGAAAGAAAATTTTAAGATTATCTTCAAAAAATTAAAGATCAAAAAGCACATGAGAAAATATATTTATAGGAATTATGACACATGGTGAGCTATTACATCTGTATTTTACCTGGAATACTTTCTCAGCAGTGAGGGGGAGCCTGGATGGCTCAGTCGTTTGAGCGTCCGACTTCGGCTGAGGTCATGATCTCATGGTTCTGTGTTGGAGCCTACATGGGGGCTCTCTGCTGTCAGTACAGAGCCCACTTCAGAGCCTTTGTCCCCCTTTCTCTCTGCCCCTCCCCCACTTGTACTCTTTCTCAAAAACAAATAAATTTTTAAAAAAACAGTAACACCATCAGTGAGACCTCTTGAGACAAAAACAGAAATGGTAATTTTCCAACCCCCCCCCACACACTTTGCATACAAACATTTGGAAAAGTGTTCATCCTCAGTAGTAATTATCACAATGCAGATTAAGGAGAGATACCATTTATTTCCTCTAGAGCTGGTCAGTTGAGTGCCTGGTGAGATTATAAATTAGTTCAACTATTGTGAAAAGCAATTCTGTAAAATGCGTCAAAAGTAGATCTGCTTTCCATCTCTTATTTGTCCCAGTGTTTTACTTTTGGTGAATGAGCCTCAGGAAATAATTTTAAATTTAGGAGAAAGCCTTTTGCACTAAGCTGTCTATTTATAATAGCAAAAAAAGAAAGAAAAAATAAAGGAAAATAACCAGCATGTCCAACAATAGATGCATGGCTTAAATAAATTATGGTGTTTCTACTTGGTAAAGTTTTATTAAAAAAATAAAATGCTGCTTACAAAGGATATATAATGACATTAAAAGATACTTGATATGCAAGTAATCAAAAGAAACACTAAGTTATGAACGCAGCATGGTTAGAACTCTATAAAATGTAGGAAACAAAACACCAAATAGAAATATAGATGTCTTTTTGAACATGACATGTTTCTAGAAAATAAAAGTAGTAAAGTCAAATGTTCAAAAATTAAATGCACTTATATATTTAACCATGGCTGTGGCTGCCCAGTGTTGGCAGCACGAACCTCCAGATACATCTTTGTACCTAAAGGCTGATGGTGGAAGAATGTGAGAGAGGAGTTTCAGGGGAGCTCTTTCTCTTCCCCATGCCATTTGATTTTTCATTTTCAACCACATTTAGCATATTATGTGCAAAAATGAAATAGTAAAGAAAAATCTCATCTTTTTGTTACGTTCACCATCAGGAGATATGAAACCGACTGGACAATGCCATGACTCATAACCATACACAACGGCAGTTGGACTGTCCCCTCACCTACCTAAAGTAGGAATGTTTGTGTTTTTCTTGAGCCAGGAGACCTGGGGATGGTACCACTCCCTTGGGTGAGAAGGGAGGCAAGAAGACCAACTGAAACACTGAGTCATAGCAAAGCAAATGGGGTTAGAAGTGGGACTTTTGGATAGCTTGTGTGTATAGTGACTGTTCAGAAACTTTACTGAAATCTTCAGTTGTTGTTGTTTTTTAAGTTTATTTATTTATTTTGAGAGAGAGAGCTCAAGCAGTGGAGGGGCAGACAGAGGGAGAGAGAAAGAATTCCAAGCAGGCTCTGTACTGTCAGTGTGGAGCCTGATGTGGGGCTCAAACTGCAAGATCATTACCAGCAAGCTGGTGGCTAGCAATCAGGACACTTAACTGACGGAGCCACCCAGGATGCCAACCCTGTCCTCTCCCTTTTTTTAAGTAGGCTTCGTGACTAGCATGGACCCTCAGATCAAGACCTGAGCTGAGATCAAGTGAGACACTTAACTGACTGAGCCACCCAGAAGCCCCTCTTCAGTTCTGTTTCAAGAGAAGCAGGAATCTGGGGCGCCCGGGTGGCTTAGTCGGTTAACCGTCTGACTTTCGCTTAGGTAATGATCTTGGGGTTTGTGGGTTCGAGCCCCGCGTCAGGCTCTGTGCTGACAGCTAGCTCAGAGCCTGGAGCCTGTTTCAGAGTCTGTGTCTCCCTCTCTCTCTGACCCTCCCCTGCTCACACTGTCTCTCTCTCTCCTAGAAATAAATAAAAATATTAAAAAAAAAGAGAGAAGCAGGAATGATACTCTAGAATTGCACTTTCCAGAAATGAGAGTTCAGTGACAAACTTGAAAGACAATATAGAAGGCACGTGTTTTGAAATCTGACTTTCTTTCTAGCCGTCAGGACAAGATAGATTGAGCCCTGGATCACAGATTGCAAAATTTCAACTCATCTTGGAAGCGGAGATGAGCCCAAAACAGATGTCAATTAAACAGAAGTCAGTAAAAGAACAATAAAACAAGAACAGCGCTCCTCGTAGGAAGAAATGCCTGAAAGAGCTAAATGAAAGGAAATCAGAAAACCATGGAACTTTAGATGGTGAAAAAAGTAAAAATATAGTCACATAGGAGAGACTAATTTCCTCCACTTTTAACCGATTATTAAATGTTTTACTGAGTGTGCAGAGCCAAAAACAGAACCGATTAAAATTCTACGAGCTCTTGATTTAAACAAGGTTCATGGGGGGCGCCTGGGTGGCTCAGTCGGTTAAGCGTCTGACTTTGGCTCAGGTCATGATCTCACTGTTCGTGGGTTCGAGCCCTGCATCGGGCTCTGTGATGACAGCTCAGAGTCTGGAGACTGTTTCAGATTCTGTGTCTTCCTCTCTCTCTGACCCTCCCTTGCTCACACCGTCTCTCTCTCTCTCTCTCTCTCTCTCTCTCTCTCTCAGAAATACATTAAAAACATTTAATAAAATAAACAAGGTTCATGGATGCACGCACATTCAGTCATCCAACAACCATTCATGGACTGTGCTCAAAGTGCTCAGCACTTGGGGCGGGAGAGATGAAAGCCTTCACACCGCATGTCCACGTCCCAAGGCAAGCTTTGTCTGTCTGCCCACAGCAGAGTCACACTGGACCAGTTCTACATATGATGCTTTTGGTCATCTCTGCCTCTCCAATATTGCATCCAGATTATTGAAACTCACATTCGATGGGCCACTTGAACATGTGTTTTAGACCAGGTTCCCTAGAAAATGGGAGTCGGGGGCTAAGCCTGGGGGCTGAGGCTTTATTAGGAGGTAGGACCCCAGGGAAACAAGATGGGGGTGAGGGGGAAGGTAGGGAAGGGGGTTGGGACAAACCCCCAGCAGGCTGCAGCTTAACAACAAAACAGCAGAGACATCCTTCAAAGACTTTCAGGAAGGGTGGGAGCTAATCTCCCCTCTCTTTTGGGCAACCCCCTCCTCCCTGTGTACTTTCTGGTATGTCACCTGCCCCCTCCAGGCAGCTCCATCCTGGGGAGCCCAGATGTCACATCCCTTCTGGAAGTGGAGAGAAAAGCCACAGCCCCCCCAGGTCCTGCTGGGAAAAGCCTGACTCCCGGAGCCACTGCAGCTCCGCCCTGTGTGAGAACAACTGTGTCCCAGCCCAGCCTTCACCAGAGAGGCTGAGCCAATCTGGAGAGGCACAGACAGGTCCAGGGTGACACTGATGGAGTGAAATGTAATCATTACGTGTGCTTGGAGGCAGAAGGCATGAACTAGCATGAGTAATATTTGAAAAGAACCTTTTACCCTGGGCTTTTTTTGGTCTTCCTTCCAAGTGCGTGCAGCACCTTTATAAGATACTATATAATAGGATAAGGCAGAGTTGCAGAACTGGGGACATTTGACACATAGGATAGGATCCAACACGGCTTAACATCAAGAAATACTTGTTGGTGCTTTTAATATTTCAGGTGCTATGGTCAAAGACCAATCGAATCCCTTAAAAATCCCATGAAGCATTTTTTTTTCATATAAAATCTTCCTACATTTGAATCTCATCCAGGCCTGTGCAGTAAATACTGTGATTCCCATCACACACCTGCAGAGATGGAGGCTGAGAGAGATTCTGTGACCAGACCAGCAAGTGGCTCAGTTGAACTCAGGTCACACCTGCCAGACACTCTCCCCTGGGCTCACCCAAAACAGGTCCCAACACCCACTTCTTGTGCCCAGACCCCAAGTTCATGTGGCAGCCTTGTTTCTCCCTCCCACCACCACCTTGTCAACCTGACTATGGCTCAGGTTTGATCTTTATGGCTTGTCTGTGCCCCTGACAGCTAACTCTGCAGGTTGTGACAAACGCGCTCAAATTCATTCTTCCTGAACTTCTTTGATCTCACCCCCGCTTCAACTTTCACGTCTGTGCTAAGGAGAGAACCAAAGATGGGCTTCTGCAGAAGTGAGCAGGTGGAGTCAGGTGCCTGGGCTGAGCTCCAAAGAAAGCCAAGATGTGTGAGAACTTCTAAAATGGCTCTGACCCCGGAGAATGTACCGGGCACGGACACAAAGGCCACTGAAAAGCCAGTCGGTTTGTGGTGTAGTTAACTCCTCACAGCAGTTTCAAAAGCAAGCTGTTGGTTAGCAAGGTTTGGTTTCTTTTGTTTGGGAAGAAAACATTGCTTAAGAAGAAGAAAGAATAGAAATGTACCTGCTGAGTTTAAGACTTGAAAGGGTTTCTCCATTCAGTCCGTTGACTGGCCGGTTATCCAGCTTGGTCCCCAGCACAGCAACCCTGGATTCTGTTGTTTCCAAATTCCTGGGTTCTCTATAAGCAGAGCCTCTTTAATTTTTCTCAAAGGCACTAGGGCAGGTCTCTGCCAGTTACCTCTGGGCTGGAACTTTCCCGAAGGGCAAATGGATCAGTTCCTAAAGGCTGTGGTTAGAACTACTGCAGGTGAGTGAGAAGGATGGGGTGGGGGGGGCAGGAGACAGGGACCTGATTTTCCATGACAACCCACTATCTGCCAGGTTGTGTTAGAAAATTTCACTCCCATCAGGTGCTCACAACATGCTTATGAGAGAATATTATTGCCTACAAGGTCTCCCAGCCAGTGTCTGTAGCTGGTAGAGCCAGTATCAGGACCCAGACCTTACTACTACATTCATGTTCTTTTCACCAAATCACACTGTGGTCACGGGCGCAGAATACCATGGTCTCAATCTCCGGGACTTCTGATTGTTGGCTTGCTCTCATGATAGTTACCCTCCCATGTTTTAATTTTTATTTTGTTTGGTTTAATGAAGATGGAATATCTTCTGTTTGCTGGTTATTTATATCTTTTCTTTATGAATTGTCTTTTTAGGCTCTGATGATTTCTCTGCTAGGGTGCTTTGCATATTTTTTAGTGATTTGTAAACACTCTTTATAAATTGAGGCTATGATAGTGTAAAGCCCTGTTTGCCATCATCTAACTATGGGGGTTGAGATGTTAGAGATAAAGAAGGTGTCTGCCTGAGTACTGGAATTTTTTTAAATACAGGATATTGGTTTTTTTTAACTCTCTCTTGGATAAATGACTTTTTAGCATATTGAGAATTTAAATGGTAACTGCTTGCTGGCTAGCAATATTTAGTCAGAAAAACAGTTTGATTTATTAAATAAGCAGCTACACCTTCACTCTTGTGAGTGGGCCTTGAGAAGAAATAAACTAATAAAGAGCCCCTGATTGTGATGTCTAGTTCTGGCTGAGGTGGGGAGGGGGACCAAGGCTCTACTCAGAGATGGGCTTGCTTTGCTGGGATAAAAAGGAGTTGTGGCGTGGGGGACAGAGCACATTGTAAGGTCTGAGTCTTGGTCATACAGTGATGAATGCATCTCTCTTAAAGTATACCCATCCCAAAAGATAGTCCTTGCCCTATATGATTCCCAATAAACAGTGGTGGCTAGGTCCACTTTGCATTGGTATATTGATTGAAAACGTTTCCAGGAACTTTGAAAAATGGTTGTAAAACATAGCCATTATTAAAACTTAAATGATAAAAGCTTATAAGTAAATAAATTCTATTGAGAACAAAGGTAACAAATACTCAAAAATCATCACTTCTTAATCACTTTACTGTATTTTGTCATTATCTATGCTTTGGGGGAGGTTATTTATATCTAGTCTATGGATCCAGTGACATACTATATGATGAGGGAGTGTGGGGCAAGCTGAGAGCCAAATCCAAGCTAGCATACCTCCCCCCTCCCCCCAAAGTGGGATGTGTGTATAATTCCTCAGGCACTCCTGGCTGCCCAAGGACAAAGGAAAGAAAACAAAGGGTTAAATGATAGAGATCAACAGGACTTGGGTCTCTATCAGTTTGCAGATATCTTAGTAAATACAATAAAAAAGCAATCTGAACAATAGCCTAATCTCCAGAAACCTGTAGACTCAGTTTCCTGGAGCCCCAACCCCTCCATAGTGATATGGGGAACGAAGGAAGAAGGAAATGGCAGGTAAAATTAAATTTCCTTATAACCTGCAGCCCGTTGGCAAATACAGAAAATAACATTTCTTCAGGAACCCCTTTTGTCCTAATGTTAATGCTTTGCTAGAGGGAAAAACAACCTTAGCTTGACAATAGCAAGGCCTCAAGTAGCTTAAGAGTCCTCTTTAGCATATCAAAGTCCCTCTGGAAGCCTTCCTTTAGACTTTACCTCCCCAACTTCACAGTATCTAACTAGCCACTCTTCACAACTCCAGCACAGCTCTTCCTCCCCACGGGTCCTGTCCCGGTGCTTTAATATAGTCACCTGTTTTCAACAAAGACATCTTCAAGAATTCTTTCTTGGCCATTGGCTCCAGATCCCACGAATCCCCTATCATGCCAAAGCCTCATCACTATCTACTGATGGCTACTGTCCACTGTCCTCTCAACTCTGCTCTCAGTGGCATCACGTTGATGGCTTGAAATCACCCATGGTGGGAGCATTTACATGTGGAAATCTATTGATAAACATTACACAAAACTGCTTGATTTACTGTGGATTTTCTAGACTTAAGAAAGTGAAGGAGGAAGAAATATTCATAATGTAGATTAAACTTCAAAGGGTATTATATTTGTAGTCATTAAAGAATTGGGGAAATATTCTAGTGTTTGAAAACTATCATCCAATTCAGTAATGAAGTTGCCCATGCCCTTTACAAATGAATCAAGTTCCAACTTCCATTCATGCTGAAGGACAGTTGTTTCTTGTCATTGCAACCACAGATTGGCTAGAGATAAAAGAGTTTGGCAAAAATCTCTGAGTGTATTCTCTGAGAATCAATGGGCTATATGTAATTTACAATGAGCACAGAGTATGCCTTATTATTATTTGTAAGCTATGTGCCACACATACGTTGTATTAGTAAAATTTATAATATTGCACACACACACATACCTAATTATATATATGTGTCTGTACATACTTCTCCTTGAGTGTTAGTTGTTAAGTGTTTACCAGCACATAGAATGATGTGGGTCCATGGGTGGGTAAATGGAGATGGAATGAGAGGCCTCAAATAACACCCAAAGTAACAGAGCCCTCAATTCAACTGCAATTTGTAAATGGGCTAGAGCAGAGGGCTGCAAACTATGGCCACGGACCCACCACCGGATTTTGAATAAAGTTATGCTGAGACACAGCATAAGCACTCATTTACATATTTTCTATGTCTCTTTTCACATTATAATGGAAGAGCTGAGCCTTTGCCACGACTAGAAAGCCTAATATATTTACTATCCGGCCTTTTACAGAAAAAGTTAGCGACCATTAGGCTTGAGTGAAGTGAAAACAACCATCTGTGAATTACTAGAGTTCATCCAAAATATTTTAGAAATAATTTTCTAATTTTAATTTTATGGTACTTTTTGCCAAGCGGAAGTTTCTAATTTTATGTGTATAAATCTACCAAAATAATAATCTCCTCTCCAAATGGTTAGCTAATTGTTGAGGGCTTTTATTTAATACCTCATTCTCTGCTCCTCCCCTGCCCCCACCAATTTGAAATGCTATGCTTAGCGCACCTCTATGACTTTACAGGTGGACTCTTTATTGTTCCTCTTGACTTCTCTGTCTATACTAGCATCAGGGTCATACCATTTTAATTATTATTATACTTTAAAAATACAGTTGACCCATGGGGTGCCTCGGTGGCTCAGTCGGTTAAGCATCTGATTTCGGCTCAGGTCATGATCTCATGGTTTGTGAGTTCAACCCCTGTGTTGGGCTCTGTGCTGACAGCTTGAAGCCTGGAGCCTGCTTCGGTTTCTGTGTCTCCCTGTCTCTCTGCTCCTCCCTCACCAGTGCTCTGTCTCCCTCTGTCTCTCAAAGGTAAATAAATGTTAACCAAAAAAATACAGTTGACCCATAGAGCAACAGGGGTTTAAACTACACAGGTCCATTTATACACAGATTTTTTAAAAAATAAATAAATACAGTATAGTACTATAGAAGTATTTCTTCTGTTTTATCACTTTCTTAAGGACATTTTCTCTTTTTTTTAATTTTTTAATGTTTATTTTTGAGAGAGAGAGACAGACGAAGCATGAGTGGAGGAGAGGCAGAGAGAGACGGAGACACAGCATCTGAAGCAGGCTCCAGGCTCTGAGCTGTCAGCACAGACTCCGATGTGGGGCTCACACTCACGAACCGAGAGATTGCGACCTGAGCTGAAGTCGGATGCTTAGCCGACTGGGCCACCCAGGCACCCCTCTTAATGACATTTTCTTTACTTAAACTTACTTTACTGTAAGAATATAGTTGTAACACATTTAATGTATACATTAACACATATAAGATATGTGTTAATTGTGTTATAAGTAAGGCTTATGGTCACCAGCAGGTCACTAGTAGTTAAGTTTTTGGGGAGTCAGAAGGGATATGTGGATTTTTGACTGAGTGGTGGGTTGGTGCCCCTCACCCCCATGTTCAAGGGTCAACTGAATGTCTGAATACCTACATTTATTTTTTTGGCATTTCTCTCACTATTCTCTGTGTTTACTCTTCTAGATGAGCTTTATAATCATTCAGTTAGATTCCTCCTACCCCCTTAATTTCATAGTGATACTGATTGGGATCATCTTAAAATGGGAGATTTGTGAAGAATGGCCATCTAAATGATGTTGAAGCCAGAAACACAGTACAGAGGAAAAACCCTTAAAAATCAATAACCATCCATTTTAAGTGCCTATTGCATTTTAAGTGCTCTGGTGGGTTAAAAAAAAAAATAAAGGGCTGTGCCCAGGTCAAAACTCCCTTGAATCTTGGTCTTAGTGAAGCAGCCTGTCAGGAGAAACACTTTCTAGAAGTCATTGACCACAGTACCCAGCAGATGTTCCTTATACAAGGCACCTGCTAGACTTCAATATTTTATTTGATTTTTATCTTATGACACTTAGAATAAAAACAAACTAACAGAACTATCCCAAAGCCAGATACAGGAAAACCACTGGCCACAGGTTAAAAAAGGGTATAACATCAGCTAAAGGCTGCCTGTGGTCAGAAGAGGCACCCCGCGTCCAGACTGTGCCCTTATGGCTGTGTGGGCTCTGTCAGGCTCTTCTCAGGCTTGGAACTAGCCTCCTCTCTCACAAAATGAGGATAAAAACACTCACAGTAAGATTGCCATGAGTGGTCAGGTTAATAGCATTTGACACGGATGGAAATTTAATGCTTCCAACAGCCCTATGCAGAAGTGGGACCCAAGACTCATAGAATGGCAATGACCTGTCCAGGGCCACTGCTGCTGAGGGGCAGAATATGAATCTGATAGGCAGGCTGGCTCCAGACTCAACCTCTATGGTATGCTGGTTCTTCAATAACAAGCAGATACACACTCATACATATATATATGTAACCACCTACACTCACCCCACACACACATAATACATACATACATTCATGTGTACATACATACCCATATGTACATATGCATACTTACCCACATGCGCACACACACACACACACACACACACACACACACACATGATACCCACTCCAGTCCATGCACGCACACAGAGTTTGGTGCCTTGCCTTATTCCTATATAGAATTAAGACGGACTCTTTGGGGGTAAGAAAGTCCAAAGACACTGGTTCTCCCATGGTATATTGAGTCTTTTTTCTCACATACATATGGAGAATTAAGGTATATTTGCTTCCAAGCAGCTATATCATTATGTTATCTTATTTGTGCAATCTGAATCTCTCTGATAGTCTTTCATTTTTAGCACTTAGGAAGAAATGTTACCCATAGGTGTATTGTTTTAAATTTCATGATGGAAATTTTCAAATAAAAATAAAATAGAGAAAGCAAGAGTGAGTTCCTATGTTCCCATCACACAGTGACAACAATCAGCAACATTCCACCAATTTTGCTTTGTCTACCTCCTCCTCGCTTTCCTAGCCCACACCGCCTGAAGTTATTTGTTTTTTATTTATCTTTATTTTTTTTAGGTAAGCTTTTTACCCAACGTGGGGCTTGACCCCGAGATCAAGAGTCATACGCTCTACCAACTGAGCCAGCCAGGCACCCCTCCCCTGAAGTAGTATTTTTTAAAATGTTTATTTATTTATTTTGAGAGAGAAAGTGAGAGAAAGCACAAGCAGGGGAGGGGCAGAGAGAGAGAGAGAGAGAGAGAAAGAAATGAACACAAGCAAGAAAGAGTCAGAGGGAGAGGGAGGGACAGAATCCCACACAGCCTCCATGTTCAGCATGGAGTCCGATGAGGGGCTCAAACTCACAAACCATGAGATCATAACCTGAGCTGAAACCAAGAGTCAGAGGCTTAATCGACTGAGCCACCCATGTACCCCTATATCATGATTTTTAGCAGTGAGATGAAATAACATCAGTACCTCATAAAGAATGCATAAGCACTGACTATCATTCCATTCCTCTTTTTGATCCATTTTACTGTTTCCCTAGGTCAGTGGGAATCTGGAAATGCTGGTGAAACAGAGAGAAACCTGGCCCATGTGGGTTGTTGCTCTTTTGGACTCAGAGAGAAGACCAGAGGAAAAAAAAAAGAAAGACATTTTCATCAGGGAGAAAATGTAAATTCTCTGCATTCAAGAGAAATGACGTAGAAGTTTTTAAGACACCACCAATTGTTTCCGTCTGTTTATTACTATGTGAACACCAATTATGTAAAACTAAAACCCACTGGAGCTATGGAATATGATACATGGTGTCAATTAGAGAAAGGGTATTGGAAAGCATGCTTGATTATATTTTCCATTTCAGGTGGATGCCTTACAACCCCACTCACAGGGGAAGACAATAGGAGGCACCTGCTCTTTGGGTGGGCTTGTGGTTATAAAGTAAGTGCGTGGCCAGGATGGAGACAAACCACAGCCTTGGTCGGGCTCTCTGTGCAGGGCACAGAGCTGAACCCGCAGGGCGGAGTGGGGTACAGAGGAGAAGCATGAAGAAACATGCTTCTGCCTGCGCCTGCCCAGCAGCTGTGGTGTGTCACCCACAGGCAGTCTCAGTAAGTGTGTGCCCAGTGAATGAGAGAAGAAATGAGCAAAGACATCCCTAGTGCTACTCAAGGCCACACTCACTTCCAGCTGAGCAGAGCCATGGGCATCGAAGTGCGTGTGGGAGCCAAAGGCCACGACGAGTGCTAGGAGCTTGCCCGTACCTGAGGGTGCTAAGCAGGACGCCTCGCTGAGCAGGGAGGCTGTCCGAGGAGGAGCAGGTGCATGGCTTTGCCTTATGCTCCAGGTGTGACCACCCATATGGGCTCTGAGGTGAGGAGGGCAGGATGGGGGGACCCCTCTCCTTAGTTACCTGGCCTGGTTCACCACCTTCTATGCAAATCCTCAGCAAGGTGTGTTCATCCTCATTTTGCAGGAGGAAAGGTGCAGCAGTGAGGCCAGGTGTCATTGTGGATCGAATGCTTGTGTTCCCCCAAATTCCTATGTTGGGACCTGACCCCAACATGAGGGTATTCGGTGGTGGGGCTATAGGGAGGTGATTAGGTCAGGAGGGTGGAGCCCTCATGAATAGGATTAGTATCCTACTAAAAGTGACCCCAGAGGGGCACCTTGGTGGCTCAGTCGGTTAAGTGTCCAACTTCTGTTTGGGTCGTGATCTCGCGTGGGTTCGAGCCCTGCATCGGGCTTTGTGCTGACAGCTCAGAGCCTGGAGCCTGGTTCAATTCTGTCTCCCCCTCTCTCTGCCCCTCCCCCACTCACACTCTGTCTCTCTCTGTCTCAAAAATAAATACTTAAAAAAAAAAGTGACACCAGAGAGTTAGCTTGCCAAGCTCCTACCATGAGAGGATACAAAAAGGAGGTGGCTGGGAAGAGAGATGTCCCCAGAACCTGACCACTCTGGCAGCCTGACCTCGGACTTTCCAGCCTCCAGGACTGTGAGGAATGAATTTCTGTTGTTTCTATGCCTCCTGGTCTATGGCACTTGGGTATAGCAGCCTGAATTTTCTAAGACGTCAGAAATTTGGGAAAAGTGGAAACCTGAAGATCTGACCCCAGGCTTGTTCCAATCCAGATGCAAGAGAAGGAAACACACACATTTCCTAGAGCACTGGAACTTTCTGCATTCAGGAAGACCCAGGCTTAACATTTTGAGCATTCTACAGGGAAATGTTCTAAAATGCATCTGTACTTCTCTGAAAGATGAGGGTCTGCAAGGTGGAACTTTGCTCTGGCTGCATAGTCACCAGATCCCTGTCTCAGGCCTTACAGGCTCTGGATGGGAAACTGGGGTGGTGTGCATGGTGCTCGCCTCACATGCCCACCCTGGACACGCAGGGAGCCCACTCTCCCACACCTGGGCCCACGCCTGCTTCCCCAGCCACGGTGTGCAAGGTCCTAGCGTGTCCAGACCCAGCACTCAGTAAAGTTCAATAAAGGTGTGCTGAACACCTGTGTGAGGAATGAATGAAAAGCCACTTGTAAACACAACACAGCTGTGAATCAGGATGTGCTCTCAATTCCCTTGCCAGAGGAGACTGATCTGGGAGAAGACACACCCTTCTCCTGGCCCAGGAACTGAAGGGGAAAATGAATGAACTAATCCGCTACTCAGTTTCTAAAAAACAGTTTTAAAACGAATGACATAAACCAGGTTCAATCTGATAGGGGGTGAGTATTCTTTGAGCTAGCACATTCAGAGGACTCAGTTATTTAGTAAGCTGTGGTCTTTGCTGAGATTTTATAGTACCATTGCATAGCACACCATTGAAACGGAGTTGTTTTCTTTCTTTTTTTTTAAAGCAATTAAGTAAATTGCAGAAATTTGAGGGATATTGCAGTGAATGACACAGAAACCAGAACCTCGCCCCCAAAACAGGGGGCCTCAGGAGCACTGCAGAGAAATGAGGCTGGTGCCACTCCTTCTGGCCAGCCAGTGTTGGTGTTTGCTGCATTATTCTTGGCACTGAGGTTGGCAGTGACCAGAAAACCAGGGAGGGAAAGACATGTGCTTTGGGATCAATCACACCCTGGGCACCGGCAGCCAACACCAAGAGGCAGCTCCCAGGCCTGCATTTCTCCTGGGTCCTGGAATGCTGGAGTCAATGGGAAACTTTGGTCACCTTGTGTCACCTTCTATGGCTGAGGTCCCCAACAGACACCGCCAGACTGACCTGAACTTGTCCGTGTTGGGGACAGCCCTGCTTTGTTAATAATGTGGGTTTGTCTTAATTTTTTTATTTTTTATTTTTGAGAGTGAGACAGAGCATGAGAGGGGGAGGGGTTTCAGGGAGGGAGACACATAATCCGAGGCAGGCTCCAGGCTCTGAGCTGTCAGCACAGAGCCTGATGTGAGGCTCAAACTCACAAACCATGAGATCATGACCTGAGCCAAAATTGGACACTTAACTGACTGAGCCATAGAGGCGCCCCAGGGGATAGCCCTACCTTTAAAGGCAGACTGGTTGAAAGAGGCTTATCATTCTCTTTTCCCCCCTTCCCTACACTCTGGAGAGATGCTGTTGTCCACCTTGTGCATAGGGAGGAGGCACTAATGCTGGACGTGCTGAGCATACAGCCCAGAGAGGGATCCATCATGCACAGGGAGGGAGAGGAGGGCAGTAAGGTACCAGTGGCGGGCCACCTGCTTGCACTTGCTTCTGCAAAGGCCATCTCAGGTGTGGCACCCCCCCACAGGGCAAAGCTTGTGCGAATGAACTGCATAGGAGCTGCTCAGGAGTGCACAGACTCTGCGCAGTGTGCCCCGGCCCCCCAAATTCTAATAAGCCACAGGAGGTCAGAGCTCTGAAAGCTTATTCTGTTTCTGTCTCAACTAGCCAAAGACCCAGGTTCCAACCATGCCCAAGAATGGGCATTGGCCTGTATCAGGGCTTACTGTGGGGCTGCACTCAGGAGGGAGCCCCTGTATCGCTCAGCCTGCGTCCACTGTAGTATGTAAAGCACCTGGTCACATGGTGATCACAAAAGGTTCCGGCCATACTCACTTATTCACCAAACAACCACCTGTGATGACCATGTGGCAGGAGGCACCGGGACCACGTAAGCCAACAGACATGGTTTCAGAGATCAGTGTGAAAGATGAAGGTAGGGCTGGGGGGTGCTGTGCAGGCAGCAGACAGGGAGCAGAGACGGGGACAGGGGTGTGGGGGGGTGCGGCATGTAGTTGTGTGTTGGGCACCGAAACAACCCCAAAGCTCCATACCTGGACTTGGGGGAATCATCATTACATAGGTAGATTCCCTCCAGTGCCCACCCCTGGAGGACCGCAGGGTACCCCCACTCACCCCCTGGGAGAGCGTGTCCACTCTTGCAGCTTTCACTACCAGCTACCTGCCAACAACACTCAAATGTGTATTTCCGGCCCAGACCTCTGCCCTGGCGTCCAGCCTCACATCTCTACCTGGATTTGTCACTTGAGTCTTTGATGGAACCCCTTGACCCCAAACTGAGCTCCTTATCTTCTCTCCAGCACCCCCTACCCTGCAGTGTTCCAGATCCAGAGAATTGCAGGTCCATTCTTTCACAGAACAAAACCAAACTTCTGGAGTTGTCCACGTTCCCTCTCTCCTCTCACAGCCTGTACCTCATCTGTTAGCATACCCTCTCAACACGGCTTTTAGAATCTGACTGCCCCACTGCCACCAACCTGGTCTGAGTCACCCTCCTGTCCCGTTGTGATGACCCCTTAACTGTGCCTCTCCTCTACTCCAAACACACTGCAGAGTAGTCTGACCAAACTGTTAGGAGTGAACCTAGTAACACCGAAGTTGAGATCATCTCTCTCCTCTGCCTAAACCCCCCAGTGGCTTCCCTCCAACCTTGGCAATGGCCTACAGAGCCCGGTGCAATCTGGCCTTGCAGGGTTTCGACACCACTGGACACACTGCATCAGCACCTGCATGTCGATAAACCCGCCTGCAGGCAGGGCCGGTGGAGGGGGCCTGGGGATCTCCTAGGTGCCTTCCCATCTTGCCGCCCACCCACCCCTGCATGAAGAGGACATCTCCATCTGGGCTTACAGAGGACTGGGGTGTGGGCAGGCTAGAGAGAGGGGAGCGGTGACCTCAGCCAGCAGGGCCCCCTCCAGGATGTGGCCGTGTCACAGGAGCCACTGCTTCAGAGACAGATACATCCTCTATTAGGTCTCAGAGAGCATCTAGCTCTGCCCTGTTTCACATCCAAGGATACTGAGGTCCAGAAAGGGACCCTGACTTGCGAAGCTCTTGGAAGTGTAAATAAACATCTACCAGAATCACAATGGTGTGCACGCTCTTCCCCGCTACAGACATGGGCCCCGGCTTCAGACAGGTTTTGCATGTGAACACTCAGCTCCACAGATGCACCCATCCAGGTGGGTACAGCCGCCAGCTCTGTAGTGCTGGACTCCCAGGCAAGTGGCGGTGCCGGCCGGCATGGGAATTCCACCTCGTACCTGGGGAGCACGCAATGCTTGTGGCTGCAGCCAGCATGAGACACAGATCTTTGACTTTCAACGGTAGGTCAGCGCACTTTGGGGTTTTAAAAGAATTCAGTAGCTTCTACTTTTAAAATATATGAATTTTCGGTGCCTACGTGGCTCGGTGGGTTAAGCAGCTGACTTGGTTTTGGCTCAGGTCATGATCTCACAGTTCGTGGGTTCGAGCCCCTGATAGGGCTCTGTGCTGGCAGTGTGAAGCCTGCTTGGGATTCTCTCTCTCTCTCTCTCTCTCTCTCTCTCTCTGTCCCTCCCCTGCTGTCTCTCTCTCTCTCTCAAAATAAACTTTTAATTTCGAGTGATTTAATTAGAATTTCAAGTGATTTAAAATTTTGCATCTTTGTATTTTTAGACTTTGTTATGGTAATGTTTTTTCCAGATAATTATTATCCTAAAGGCAGAAAGAAAGAGACTGGGGCAGGCAGGGGAAACGTAAAGATGATGTGATCATTTAAAGTCAATTTTCTGGGGGCACCTGGGTGGCTCCATTGGTTAAGTGTCTGACTTCGGTTCAGGTCATGTTCTCACAGCTTGTGAATTGGAGCCCTGTGTTGGGCATTCTCTCTCTCTCAAAAATAAAACATTAAAAAAATAAAATAAAAAATAAAGTCAATTTTCTGCATGAGGCAAGTCAATATTCTTTTCCTGGTTAAAAAATAATCCCCGAAACTGTGCTTCATGAAAATTCAGAAAAGGACCAGGGCAGTGGAAGGTTCCAGGGTGATCAAGAAGCAGGCCCCTGGGAACAAGAGACCAGGGAAAGCAAACCTCAGGGAACTGTCTACACAGAGAGCATAGTCCCTGTCCCTTTAGTACAAATCCCAATGCAACAAAGAGATATATGAAGCCAGCAGAGACCGCAGTTGGTGACTACAGCAGAAGACGCAATGATTATTCTCATCTTCCTTCCCGGTGTAATCTCACCACCTCCATCAGTGCCTGGCCCAAACTAGGAATTCAACACAGATCAGTTCAAGAAATGATTATGACGCACAAGGAGAGTTATGAAAGGCTACCCTCCCAGAGAAAAAAAAGCAATCTGAAAGCAAGATTAAGAAAACCACTCCATTTACAATAGCATCAAAAAGAACAAAATACTTAGGAACGAATGTCACCAAGAAGATACAAGATGTGCACTGACAGCCACAAAACAATGGTGATGGAAATGAAAGAAGATGGAAATAAATAAAAATAAATAAATAAATCGTATTCAAGGATGGGAAAACTCAATTTTGTTAAGATGGCAATTCTCCCCAAACTGAACTAGAGTCAGTGAAATCTCTATCAAAATTCCAACAATTGGGCGCCTGGGTGGCTCAGCTGGTTAAGTGTCCAACTTCTGCTCAGGTCATGATCTCCCCATTCGTGAGTTTGAGCCCTGTGTCGGGCTCTGTGCTGACAGTTCAGAGCCTGGAGCCTGCTTCAGATTCTGTGTGTGTCTCTCTCTCTGCCACTCACCTGCTTGTGCTCTCTCTCTCTCAAAAATAAATAAAAACATTAAAAAAAATTTTAAAAAGAACTCTTACAACTCCATACTAAAAGACGAACAACCCAGTTTTAAAATGAGCAAAAGATATGAATAAACATTTCTCCAAAGATATAAAAATGGTCAATAAACCCATGAAAAGATGCTCAGTATTATTAGTCATTGGGGAAATTTGTGCAAATCAAAACCATAATGAGATATACTTCACACCCACTAGGATGTCTATAATAAGAAAATGGATATGATAAAACAAGAGTTGATGATGATACAGAGGAACTAAAATCTTCATATAGTGCTCGTAGGAACATAAAATGGCACAGTCACTGCAGAGAACAGTTTGATGGTTCTTCAAAAGTCAAACATAGAATTACTATATAATCCAGCAATTGCATTCTTACATATACAACCAAGAGAACTGATGCCCACCTAAAAACTTACACGTGGACGTTCAAAGCAGCATTATTCATAACAGCCATTAAATAGAAAGAACCCAGCTGTCTATCAACTCATGAAAGGATAAGTGAAATGTTATATATGCAGTTATTTACACACAACTAAATTGTATTTAGTCATGAAAGGGTGTGAAGTACGGATACATACTATAAACATTATGCTAACTAGAAGAAGCTAGACACGAAAGGTAACATATTATGTGATTCATTTACATGAAACATCCAGAAGAGACAAATCCATGGAGATAGAAAGTAGGTTAGGGGTCGCTAGGGGCTGGGAGAATGGGGAGTGTCTGCTTAGTGGGTATGGGGTGTCACTTTGGAGTGATGACTAAGTTCTGGATTTAGTTAAGTGGTAAGTTGTATGACACACTGAATGTACTGAAGGCCATTTAGTTACATTATTTTTGAGAGAGAGAGATGGAGCATGAGCAGGAGAGGGGCAGAGAGAGAGAGACACAGAGTCCCAAGCTGGCTCCAGGCTCTGAGCTGTCAGCACAGAGCCCGACATGGGGCTCAAACTCATGAACCTCAAGATCATGACCTGAACCCAAGTTGGACGCTTAACTGACTGAGCCACCCAGGTGCTCCTAGTTACGTACTTTAAAAGGATTTAAATGGTGAATTTTACCTCCATTAAAAAAAGAAGAAGACAAAAAAGAAAAGAAAGAATTATGAGAAATACTAGTTCAATACACAAGCCTGGAATTAACAGAAGGGTAGAAATAACAGAAATGGTCCATGAAATTCCTGAGAGCCACTGACCTTGCTTCTCAGGGTTGCGGACCTGGGACGGCATGTCTTGGATTTCCAGGGTCCATTCCCCCTCAGCCTTTTCTCCCCAGCAGTGCACGGTCATGAATTCCCAGTTGGTAAACCCTTCATTGGAATGATCCAGCAATCTGCAATTGGAGACTCGGGGTGAGAACACAAGGATCTGGAAAGGAGCGGTGCGGGTTGGGGGTGGGGAGATGGGCCAAGGAGGGCTCTCTCCCAGCTCAGAATTACTCCTTAGGTGACAATACCATCCAGCTGAGTGGTGCCTCCCGGGCGCCAGGCCTGAGAACAGAAGGAAAAGGGGCCTGGCCCTCAGCACAGACACAGGTGCAGGTACAACGGTGACCACTTTCAAACCCTTGCATTATGACACAGCCCTGGACAGCAGCTTCACCATTATCCCACCGGGTCCCCGGAACATTCTGAGAGGCAGGCAGGCTCGCAGGACTTACAGGTGCCCGACATGAGACAGACTCAGCCGGGATGGTCTCCCACCAGCCCAATGGATGGAGAGATCCCAAGGGTAGCGAGTGATTCGTGGCAGGTCCAACAGCCAGTAACCGGCTGAGCTGGGGCTCACTCGAGGGCATTCGGACTCCTGTCCTTGTTCTTTCCAGAGCAGGGAGGTGTGTGGGAGGTTACCAAGGAAGGCCCCCAACCCCCCCACCCCACGTTCCTTCAGGGGTTTGGTCCCTTCCTACCCCAGCAGTGATCCTACAGAGGATCGGGACCAATGCCTGGGTGCACAGAGGCAGACGGATGCTAGGCCACATGACTCTTTCACTTAAGTCCCAAGGGCATCACAAAGGAAGCCCAGCTCTTATGTGCTTCTTCTCCAGGAGATACCAAGAAGGAAAAATGTGCAACTCTCCAGGGCTTAACAGGCTTCAACAGATGCATTTAGGGGAGACGACATGAGGGGCCTGGCTGTTCTCCAGTGTGGGTAGGAGGCACCCCTGGGTGCAGCATGGGGAGTGCAAGAGCTCCTGCCCCTCAGCCAGCCTCCCCTTGTAGGTTACTATGAGTGTCCCCTGGTCCTTCTCTACCCCACAGTCCTTCCGAACTGGGACTTCAACTCAGATCCATTTTTCTCTTCTTTGACATGAATAGAAAACAGGAAGCAAGTCACGGGTACCCTCTATCTTCCCACACCCTGTGCCCTGCGTAGTCTCCTCTCCTTGGAAGAAACAATTCAGGTTCTAATCTCTTACTCTTCCTTCCCAGTCTAATTTTCTACTCCTATTGTGGAGCAGTGTCTTTACCCAGGAGCTCTTTATTTTTCATCAGAAGTTCAGATGCATATTTTCTGTGATGTATGACTGGATGCCTGATTTGGGTGTTCTCTGAACATCCAACGAATGTATAATAACCTTTATTGGAAGAATGTTTCTTGCAGGGCGAATAGTGAGGGGGAGGGCCACACCCTGTATGTTCTTCTAAGAAACTGCAAAGGTCAAGGCTGATTTTTGCACACGATGCCAAACTGGACCCAACCCGCCTGGGATAGAACAAAGACAAATTGTCTTTTAAGGGCTGAAATACTTAACGAATGTCAACTTAACTCTTAGCAAAAAAAAAAAAAAAAAAAAAAATCTGGCAACCCAAAAAGCTGCTGAATTGAGCAAGACGTGAAATAAAGTAGAAGGTAATAGATCCCCCAAATACAAACTCTTGATATAATCACAAAATCTGTGCCTTGGAAAAAAACCAAATTCCCAAGACTCAGATGACTGACAAATGGCCTCAAGGCAGGTTTCAAGTGCTTGATAGCATAGGTGCAGCACCTCCTAGCTAATGGGTAGTTGGGAAGCGAATGAACTTGGTAGGACCCACTGTCTCCCATCTAAGGGGCATACACTGGGCCTGAGCAGGATGGAAGTTAGAAGGGGGCGGGGGGAAGCAGAGTGAACAGGGGCCAGTGGGGCTGCTGGGGTGCTGGAAGATTCTTCTGGGTCAGGAAGATGGATGTAAGCAGGACAGGGAGGGAGGCCAGCTGCCTGTGCTGGGCATTTTCATCTACATCATCAACATCCAGTTCTTGTGGCATTCTGGACTGTGACGGGAGTGAAATGGCTTTCCAGAAATGAGGAATAAAGAGAGGAGAGACGGGCGCCCAGCTGGGAGGTGAAGGAGCAGAGGGTATAAGCTTGCGTCTCTGGGCCCAAAGCCCATCTCAGGGCTGGTCCTTGCAGTTCACTGCTGCCCCGTTGGCCTCTGACCTGCCGCCCCAACCCCTCAGCCTCACTGTGGCTCTTGGTCAACCCAGGTCACCATTTGGTGCCCGGATCCAGCTCCTGCCTGGAAGTCAGGGCTCACCACCTTGGATGTCTCCTGGTGTGCAGCCTGGAGCAAACGGGGCTCTGGGGAGGTGACGTCATGAGTGAAACGGAGCCTGGGCCTGGCCTCTGCACTACTGTAAGAACAGGGACATAAGGTACCCTGAAGTGGATCCACCCATCAGCCCAGCTCCAGTCTGCTGTTTGCACAGGGAATGAGGGCCCCTTATCACAGAACATCCAATTTTCCAAGAAATGCCAGAAATTTGGACTTTTAGATGAAATCTCTAAAAGTTCCAGTAATAAGAATAGCAACTCTGGTTGCAAAATAGCATGAATAAGGCATTAGCTTGTCAGTGGGTACTCCCAAACTGTTCATGGCCTTGCTGGTCTCCCAAGGGCAGAGGGGGAGTGTGGCGAGGCCTACCTTCGGGAGGGAGAGATGCCACCTGTCGCTCTCACTCTATGAGGGTGGAACCTAACCTGATGGAAACTGAGCCTGATGGCCAAGCTCTTGGAACCCGTGAAACCAGGATCTGGTCTCAGGGCTGCTTTCAGAGGACAAACTCTCCGCTCCTTCAGACAAAGGCCTTTCATCTCTGCAGGTCAGTCTCTCTGGTTTACACAAAGTAGAGGTGGAGTGGAAGGGGGTTAACAGAAGGGGCAACTCCTGCCTGGTCCTGAATGGAGGCATTCACTCAACCCCTGTTTTCTGAATCCTTCAGCCCAAATATGGCTGCAGCCCCAGGCAGGTAACCCACATGGGTCACACGGGCCCAGCGTGTGCAAGCAGGGAGTGGGGCCACTGCCCAGGGTACAGGCAGTGGCAGGGTGCTTCCTGGGTGGCAGGGGACATGGTTGCCAGCTGTTTTTCAAGAAAAGCTGGAAATGCAAATTTGTCCTAAAGCCTTTCTTTTTCCCTCCGCCTCTTAGCTAGAAGGGGCCGGAAGGAAGCCCCAGTCCCCCTCGCTTCCTTCCCCCAGCTCCCATTAATCCCTTCACTCCAGTTCAGAGGCTGTTTCTCAGTCCTTCCACTGAATGGGACCCTTCCAGGCACATCGGTGAGAAGGCGGCAGAGAGCAGCCTCTGAGTGCCACCCCCACCCCAACATGCGAGCCAGTCTCCCGCGGAGCAGAGCCTCCTGCCTCCACAAGTTCAAGAGCACACCCCACAACTGGAGGACAGTGCAGAAGCTTCAGGGGGCGAAGCAGTCCTTCCCTGATACATGCGCTCACTTCAGAATGTGAGAAAAATGATTTTCTGTGCACTCTGAAGAGCAATTAAGTCATAGCCAGAATACCAGAAATCTCTCCAAACCCTTATCTCTCCTGCCTGGAAATGAAAGTTTTCCAGGAAGGATGAGTTTGAAGGCCAGGTTTCAGGTTGGCGGGGAATGTACATCTATCTGAGTGTCTCCAAGAGGAAGGTGCTGAAAGAAAGAACCTGCCCTGGGGGGAGGGCCCTGAAGGGCCACTGTGATCTGGGGCTGGATAGGCCCTCCTGACAAGCCCCGGCCCTTGCCCCCACCCCACGAGGCCAGCCTGGCCTTACCTCTTTGCCAAGAGTTGAGACTTGGTTCCCGAGGGAGAAATGAGGTGGATCTGGAGGTCTCCCCTGCGCGGGTGGGAAATAGAGATGCGAGCCACCACATGCTCCAGGTAGCCCACGCGCTGGTCTGAGTGGTCTGCACAGGCAGTGGTCAGGGCCGTGGTCCGAAGCGTCTGCACCACGGGGATGCTCCTGGGGGAGGAGGGAGGGGCTCAGAACTCGGCACCAGAAGCTCCAAGTCTCTTGTGAGGGCTCGGGTCTTCCCAGGAACTCCCAGGGAGCACTCTAGCTGCTCTTGGATGTCCCACTCTTGGGTGCTCCCAGTGGAGCTATCTTGCCGGCCCAGAAGATGTTTGCTGTCCTAGAATTTGCTTAGAGCGATAAAGAATGGCTTCACATACAGACTCTGCTAACATACCCAGTGATCGACCCCCTCAGTGCCCACAAGCTGGCTTCTCTCTAAGTAGCCTTTGGCCAATTTACTTCCTCAACTGCTAGGGGTGAGCCAGGCTTTAAAACCCCACTACTTTGTTTCAAAGACTGGCCTTGACAATATAAGTCACGATGCTGACTAATAACAGCAAACGTTTCCGGAACTGACTGCATGCCAGATGCTAGACATGGCACTGAGAATTTATAAGGATTAATCCCATTAAATCCAGAAAGAGGTCATGCTGAAGGTCACACAGCTACTGAGAGGCAGATCTGGGATGTGAGGCTGGAGTTCATGCCTCCTCCTCTGTTCCACACTGTTCCGCAAGGATGCTTGTGTGAACCCACACTTGTGTTCAAGATCCTGGGGAAGAGGACATGGAGAAGGTACCCAGGGCCAGAATTGGGCTCTTGTGCTAAATGCACTGGTCAAGGCCGTAGTGGCTGGACCAGAGTAAGGGAAGATGGACAGGAGCCGGTCTACTCCCTACTGTTGTTCATGGAGACTGAGGTCCCCTCCCTCCCCTATCCTCTGATGGGAATGGACGACAAATCTCTTTACGAAGTCAGGGCAGTTTTGCCATATGGGATGGGATCTGAGGATAAGCATCAAATCCCAACCATTCATGGGTTATTTCCACCAGAATCTTCCAATACTCTCCAGAGGAGGCAGACACAAAGCTAGCACCTGCACATGTCGCATCCAGGCTGGGCACTCCCACCCATTCTGGGCTGCCACAGCTGCCCTCCTACCACCACTTGTAAACTGAGGAGAGGTCTCCACCGCCCAGCAGCATATTAATAATCCTCCACTGCTCAGCCAGTGCTCCGTCTATTAAGGGGAGCGCTTTTCTCATTACACCCCGACTTTCCGCTTGGGAGGGGAGGCTCAGAGCATAGTCTCAGCATCTCTCAGGAATTACATCGCTTGGCTTTACAGGGCCTGAGTCATAAAAAACAATCAAAACAGTTATAAACAGTGATGTAATTCCCTCAGAGACTCTGTAAATATTTGAAAACATGATTTGCATGCATCATAAATTGATTTCTGACTTCTTTCACTGCCTTCTCCCAGATTTTCCTGTCTGTGTTTACAGGTCAGCAGGCCCCCCCCTGCTGTGGCGGATACAGAGCCTTTCCTGGGCCCAAGGGGAAAGTCAAGCTAAAGCAGAAACAAAAGCCATAACAAAGTTTAAAAACCTGTGCTATCCCTCCAAACTTTGGCCAATCGGAAATGGAACCATTGCTCTGACCTAGAAACAGACCTGAAATTCCACCGAGAAATTCTTTTTTTTTTAAATGTTTTATTTATTTTTGACCCAGAGAATGCAAGTGGGGGAGGGGCAGAGAGAGCTGAGGACTGAGGATCCGAAGCAGGCTCCACGCTGACAGCAGAGAGCCTGATGCTAGGCTCACACTCATGAGATCATGAGTGAGATCATGACCTGAGCCAAAGTCTGATGCTCAACCGAGCCACCCAGGCACCCTCCATCCTTGAGGAATTCTTAATCCTAAAGATAAGGCATAGGTCTTCAGAGCACAGGAAGGGGTACAAGAAATGGCAAGCAGACACTACCCTCACCTGCCCACTTCCCCTGTGTCCCAGCCACAGTGCTGACATCTAGAGAGAGAAAAAACAAGAACAAAAACAAAAATCTCAGGGAGTATTAAATACTCAGTGAGATTACGGAAGCTTCTTGCATTTGACATGTTTATTCCTGCAAAGGGGCTCTAGCTGCTAGGCCAACCCAGCAGTCAGAAAGCTCGGTTACTCTAATGCACAGAGGATACCCTGCCCTGCTGGCAGGGTGGCTGGCTGGGGGGCCAGCACACAACTCCTTCCTTTGGAAATTAAAGCCTAGCCTGATTATATTTTCAAACTTAAGACATTACCCCCACCTGGGAGGCAAGGAGTCCCTTCCTCCGGGAAACAAGGCTAATTATAACAATTAGTTTGTATGAACCCACACAGTCACAGGCCACCAGACCTCTTCATTTCTGTAAGTTCTAGGGAAGGGTGGGGACCTCAGGACAACCATTCACGGACAGCGAGGTGTGACCCTCCTTACATGAAGTTAGCCTTCCCCACATTTTATTTCAGCTCCTGTTGGAACAAATAACCCAACATTCCAAATCAGGGGTTTTAAAATTTCCTACAAAGGGAAGGGAAGGGGGTGGGGGGAGGCTTTAAAATGTTTCAGGATAGTTGAGCTGAAATTTTTCTGTATTTCAGATAGAAACTCCAAGTAGAAATGGGGAAGCTGAAAATCAAAAGCCATCGTTTTGTAAGGATTAATTCCTAGGCAGAAGGCGAAACCATCTATGGGGGAAGAAAAGGAAGTTATTGCCCATCCTACGGTTATTTCAAAGAGAACAGAGAAAATGCAAGTGGACAGCAAAGCCGTGTATTTTTCAGTGTAAACAGTGTGCAGAGGTTATCTTTGTCACACGAACATAGCTAAGTTGGACTTGAACCATGAAAACTGATTTAGAAAGGCCTTAAAGTTCCCAGGTTAACCGAACACGTCCCACTGTGATTAAATTCTGTAACTGTTGTCTGCGTATGCAAGGCCATCCCCCAAGGGCCCTAAAGGAACCCAAAGAGTTAAAAAGTCCCACAAGACCTATCTCCAGATCCAGCGATATTTAAACTATGGAGACTGTCCTACTTTGAAAAGATCTCAGAGGACAGACTTGTCACTTCCTGTTGAACCACATTTCAGACTTAATTACTGAAACTCCAGATGTTCTGCTTTTATCCTAAAGTCTCTTGAACAGCTCCCTTCTCCTGAGGGGGTGGAGCAGCCTTAACAATAACTTCCAAGTACCTCCTGACCGCTATGCCTTGACCTCAGAACTTTTCTCCAGTGCATAATAGCATCTAATATCTTGTACATGTGTAGAAACAAGATCCCAATTTACTAAATTCAAGGCACTCACCAAATCACAACGCTTAGACTCAGATAGCATCAGAGTAAAATTCAGAGCCAAAGATAAATATTTTCAAGTGTGGGTTTTCCCTGCTGTCTGAAAGTAGAATGTTCCTATGAAACCTTTCTCAAGCTGAGAGCAAAGGTATTAAGCAAAGAAGCAATTACCATTAATTTATATGGAAAAACATGTGAGCGCTCCCAGACCCTGCCCTTCTCCATCCCCAAATCACCTCTCTTAGGTTTTTCTGATACCTTAAGAAATATCCAGCTAATGTATGCACAAAATAAATCGAGATAAATCACAGATGCTCATAGACACAGTTCAAAGCTGTGGCTGCTTGATGCTGAGATGCTGGGTGTAGTTCCCAGGGAAGGAGTTTGGGGACCACTACTTGCTGCTCAGGCTGTGTGCTGACTTTATAACAGCTTGCTGCAAAACCAATGCTGACTGCTATTTTCGCCTTCTGCCCTTTTTTTTTGGTAAAACCAGAAATCCTCTTCAGATTTCTTCCAGGTCTAACACTTTCATAAAAGCCAAGTGCTGTAAGACGAACTTTTGAAAAGTGGGGGATATCTACAAACCAAGTGGCCAGGGAAAGCAAGGGGAGGGGGAAGTTGGTAGCTACCAGTGGAAACCCTCCCTGTTTCACTTGTCTTTCTGCCCTGGCTGCAAACATACTACAAACCAGTATTTCTTTTTACTATTCTTTTCTTTTCTCTTTTCTTTTTTCTTTTCCTTTCTTTTCTTTTCTTTATGTAGGTTCTTTTTTTAAAAGTTTATTTATTTTTGAAAGAGAGAGAGAAAGAGAACGAGCAGAGGGATAGAGAAAGGGAGAGACAGAAGCCCACTGTCAGCATGGAGCCGGACGCCTAGCTCGATCTTATGAACCGTGAGATCATGATCTGAGCCGAAACCAAGAGTACGATGCTTTAGCGACTGAAGCACCCAGGCGCCCCCAAGCCAGTATTTCTCACTCCCACCTTGAAGACCTCTTTCCAGCTCAGCTACAAGGGCAGATCTGTGCTCTGGCACAGAGCATTTCCAGAGCAATGCTGACTTACCAAGCTGCAGGGCTGGGGGGTGGGGCAAGAGAAGGCTGGGCCCAGCTCCTCATTAGACAATTCTGAGATCATGCTGAGTGTGAGACCCACCAGAATCGGAAGGCAGGCGGGTCCTTCCCTGTGCTGTATTTGGTATCTGTTTGGGCTGATGACCATTACAATGGAAGGTCAACCAGGGGTACCTGGATGGCTCAGTCAGTTGAGTCTCTGACTTTGGCTTAGGTCATGGTCTCAAGGTTCATGAATGTGAGCCCCTCATCGGGCTGTCTGCTGTCAGCATGAAGCCTGCTTGAGATTCTCTGTGTACCCCTCGCCCCCTCACTTACGCATCCACTCTCTCAAAAAAAAAAAAAAAGGGAGGTTAACCAGTAACCCTTTCACAGACCTTCTAAAGGATCATAAGTGGAGTGGAGGGGGGTAATTGGGACAGCCTTGTTAAACTAACTGTGGGAAAGCAACTCGGTCTGTTGGAGGGCACAGAGGGATCCCCACATGGACAATAAGAAGCTTCTGGGTCACTTCTTTTTTTTTTTTTAATAGTTTATTTATTTTTGAGACAGAGACAGAGCATGAGTGGGGGAGGGGAAGAGAGAGAGGGAGACACAGAATCTAAAACAGGCTCCAGGCTCCGAGCTGCCAGCACAGAACCCAACGCGGAGCCCAAACCCACGAACTGCAAGATCATGACCTGAGCTGAAGTCAGACGCTTAACCGACTGAGCTAGGCAGGTGCCCCTCGGGGCCACTTCTTAGATCTATGATATGCTCTAGGATGAACATGCTTGCAGCATGGTCACAGAGTCCGAAGCAGATAGATTCTTATTCATATTAGCTTACATTTTGGGTCTTCCTTAGATGAAATTACTTTTGATTATGAAACCATAGCACATCACTTAGGCTGGAAATACAATTTAAAAAGAAAAAGAGCTAATCCAGTATGCTAATCTAGACATGCTGCTCATGATTAAGTTGTAAAGTGTTTTAATACACAGCGTTTACATTTATAGCATTTATTTTTCTCCTGTGTGAAACAAGGGGCTAAACTAGCTGGCTTTAAACATTCCTTGTAGCACTAAGATTCAGTCTGACAGGGAGTGAAAAAGGCGTTAAGATGTACAGCCACTTCTCATTCTTCATGATTCTGTGTTTGCAAATTTGCCTGAACCAATACTTGCGCTTCTGTGATCATTTGTGGATATATGCCAACTGCCACATCTTTGAGTTTCCCCACTACTCACGTTCCCCGCTGAGACCGGACAAAGCAACGCTCTGTCTTTTGTTTTCAGTTCTCATACTGTAAACAGTGTCCTACTTATGATCTACTTTAGCGCCGTGTTTTTCGTATTTTTGTGCCTTTGGTTGGTGGCTTCATGGCTTAAAACGGCCCTCAAGCAGGGTGCTGAGGTGCTGTCTGGCTCCTAAGTACTGGATGGCTATGCCACGCCTTGTACAGAAAGCACATGTGCTCAGTGAGCTTCATTCAGGAAGGAGGTATGGTGCTGTTGGCCTTGAGTTCAGTGTTAATGAATCAGTAATACATAGTAAATGAAATGGTTTTCAGCAGAAGCACACATAAAACAAGGTTATGTATGGATCAGTTGACAAAAATGTTGTAGCCAGAGGCTTGCACGAACCTAATCCTGTATTTCTCTTAGAAGCATTGGTTCTGTATTTGCAAAGTCAGTGTTTGTGGTGACTTCATAGACTATTAACTACTGTGCATAAGGAGAACTGGCTGTATTATTCGAATTCAAATACTAATTTTTAGAAACTATTTTATTTGAGAGAGAGAGAGGGAGAGATAGAGCGTGTGTAGAGGAGAGGCAGTGAGAGAGAGAGAGAGAGAGAGAGAGAGAGAGAGAATATCAAGCAGAGTCTATGCTCAGCTTGGAGCCTGACCTGGGGCTTAATCCCACGACCCTGGAATCATGACTTGAGCTGACGCTGAGAGTCAGATGCTCAACTGACTGAGCCACCCAGGTGCCCCTCAAATACTAATTTTTGAAGTTGCATTTATAATTTGGAGGGAAGCGGTTGTGGCAAAAAATAAGCTTGGGAGGTCAAGGGCTGTAGGATAACAGGCAGTTTATTGATATTCACCAGTGTCTCAAGGGGTGTCAGAAACCAGGACAAATATGACGACCCAGGTATGGTCACCCCCATCCCCAGGGCAGGATAGCAGAGCACGAGTTTTCCTAGGTTACCCAGCCATGCCCTGTGTAAGAATGACACGGTGAAAGAAGCCAGAAGCAGGGGCCTCATGTAGCATCTAGGAGTGCAAGCGGGATGCAGGGGCCAGCTGCACAGTAGACAGAGCCCAAAGGTAAGAGTAAGAGGGGCTTTTAACTTTTGATTTTAATTTTATTTCTTTAATGTTTCTATATTTTTGAGAGAGAGAGAGACAGAGAGACAGAGAGAGACAGAGCATGAACAGGGGAGGGGCAGAGAGAGAGAGAGAGGGAGACACAGAACCCGAAGCAGGTTCCAGGCTCTGAGCTGTCAGCACAGGGCCCGACGCGGGGCTCAAACTCACAGACCATGAGATTCTGACCTGAACAGAAGTTGGACTCCTAACCAACTGAGCCACCCAGGCACCCTGGCTTTTAGCTTTTTAAAGAGATGCCAACCCAGACTGGGCATCACAGTACAGAAGGGTCCTGAAGTTGGGCCGAGGTGGGTCGTGGCCACGCAGGTACTTCGTCAGGACACAGCGGCCATGTGGCCTTGCCCACCCGCCTAGCGAAGCTGCTACACACAAGACAACTGGGCCTGGCCTCTGGGGTGCTAGCAGCTGGTCAGGGCTCCTACTAGTCAGGGCCACAGTGCTTTCCTGTCCTTGGAGCCAGTGTGCCCAGCTGGTCGGGCATTTAGAGAAGAGAGGCAAGGTCTCTGCTGGAGAACGCCCAGGTCCCTCCACTTGGTTCGGTTCTGCCCAAGTCTCTGGGATGTGCCCCTTCCGGTGGGGGTTGCCCAGAGACGGGCAGCCTTGGGTGGCAGCTCAGCCCCTCCCCCACTCAGCCTCAGGCTATTCCTCAACTCCTTTGGGCCTCAATATATGTCTTCAATATATGGATGTCTTCAATATATGAATGGGGATAAAAATAGTTCCCAAACTTCACCCCCTTGTTGGCTATTTTGAACGTGTGAATACACACAGAGTACTTAGAACAATGCCTGGCACACGGTAAGGACCTGGTTATCATTATCCCTGAGGCTTGTCTATGTATTTATGAGTTGTGACAAAGTAACCATCCCATGTGGTCTGGTCTCATGAAATACCAGAAGGATAAATAGTATGTGGTTAATACATACTTCTCTCTTTTTTTTAATGTTTATTTATTTATTTTGAAAAAGAAAAAGCATGAGCGAGGGAGGGGCAGAGAAAGAGAGAGAATCCTAAGCATATTCTGTGTTACCAGCACACAGCTTGATGCAGGGCTCAAACTCACAAACTGTGAGATCGTCATGACCTGAGCTGAAATCGAGAGTCAGATGCTCAACTGACTGAGCCACCCAGGAGCCCCAATCCATAGTTAATTCTTGAACATCTAAAAATACGTGGTCCGCTCTTCAGAGCTTGAATATTCAAAGCCTTTGGGACTAAAGTATATTTTTGGGTGTGTGAGTTCTTTAAATAAAAGACAAGCCACACTAAGCTATAAACTCTGTCTGGATGGTAACCTTCCAAACCTACTAAAATGAAAGATGAGTAGATAAGGTCTTAGTGCTTTAAGAGACCCTGTTATTTTTGCTGTCTTTCCAGCAGGGAGTAGAGAGTCAGGGATGTTATAAAAATGTTTCAAAGCAGCCCCGATGTTTAAAGACACAAAAGAAGTGCTGGCTAGAAACATCCTAAGGGTCAAATAAGATACTTACTAGCTGAGCCTTCCCCCCCGCCACCTGCCCATTCACAGGAATTATACTGAACTTGATTTTCTTTTTCACTTTTAGAAAGGTTATAAAAATATCAATTTTGTCCTACTCTATCTGACACACAGATTTTTAAAAATGTTATTTATTTATTTATTTATTTATTTAGAGAGAGCGCAAGCAGGGAAGGGGCAGGGAGAGAGAGGCAGAGAGAGAGGGACAGAGAGAATCCCAAGCAGGCTCTGCACTGCTGGCACAGAGCCTGATGCGGGGCTCAAACTCACGAACTATGAGGTCATGACCTGAGCCTAAATCAAGAGTCAGACACTTAACTGATGGAGCCATGCAGGTGCCTCAGACACACAGAGGTTAAATAATTTTGCATGGGCAATGTCACAGGTCATGATCCTCTGTACCTTCCTTTAACTGAAGAAATGTTCTGTTTGTGCCCAAGACTGAGCAAGGATCTCTCCTGAATGTATTTGTCACAAGTCATTCTCTTTTGCAAAAGTACTTGTCAAGTTCAAGTGATTTTCCCATTGCCCTTGCATTTAGATTTAGCATTCACTGACAGCTCTTATGATGCTCTGTGGGTGCTGGAGAGCTGAGTCAGACACCATGGTGTCTGTTCCAGGGAGGCTCCGTCTGTTCGGGGGTGGGGGGTGGGGCGACAGGCTATAAAGAGATGGCTCATTGAGCTCTGGCTGTGCCTTGGAACAGGAAGCCTGGGCCCCCTTGTTCCTCACCACCCCCACTCCTATAGTCCCTCTCTCCTGGCCTCTCCAGGCCATCTCCCTGACCTCCATGCTCCTAGGGACTTCTTATTCTCTCCCAGCAGGGGGATCTAGACAGAGACAGGCTAAATTTCCAACCCCACAGTCCCTAGATGCTCTTCATTCCTGCCCCAGTATGTGACCATCCACATCCAGGCCCTCTGAATCAGCACCCCATACGACATTACTGTAGAAGAAATGGCAGATGTGGCTACAGCCCCCACTGCGACGTCCATACTTGATGTTAATGAATACAGTTCTCTGAATTTAATCACACCAAGGCGGCCTTTCCCTTCTACCCAAGAGGAAAGAGGTAAATATATCACTGATAGTATACCCAGGTACGCATGGGATGGACAGATGAAAAGGCTCTCTCTTTCTCTCTCTCTTTCTCTGTCTCTCTCTCTCTCTCTTGCTTTCTGCTTTTCTCCATGGGAAGCAGCTAAAGCCCAGTTTGGGCCATTCAGAGAGTCCTGAATTCTACCCAGAGAAGGAGAAACCAGAATGAGGCCATAAGAGTGGACAGCTCTGGCAGACAGCCAGACCTTGGTGAGGGGAACTGACAAGGAGAGGAAAATGCAGGTATGTGGGAACACTTCCTTTTCTTTTGTAAGTCAGATGATTCCAGCAGCTGGAGCAAAGCTAGACAGGAACCCTCAGGAAAGAAACTGGCCATAACCTTTGGGGGTGCTCAGCAGCCCTGCTCAAGAGACCCTGACGAGGTAGGCTGGAGGTCTCTGCTAGGAGACAAAGCACAAAGGTACCTTCCACATAGTAAGATCTCTCTCTCTCTCTAATCTGCCCCCTCCCTCTCTCTTCTCCATCTCTTTGCCTATCTGGAGGCCCTTATGTCCGTGGGGACAATTGAGAGTGCAGTCAGGCAAGTGCTTTGGGATAGCGGGTTGGCTGAAAAGTCTAGAAAGAGCCTGAAACCGCTACACGCAAAGATGACTTTTCTTCCAAAACAGAAGTCTAATTCTTCCCCTCTGTTGGAATTTGCAGAGTCCTTTCTTCCCTCAAAGGACAGGAACAATATCACACTGTATGTTTCGGCTGTTTCCCTCAACCTATGCTGTCTAGACCCTGTGTGTTTTCACTTAAAAAACAAAATAAAACAAAAATAAAAACAACCCTTCGCCACCTAGGCACCACTCTACCATCTTAAAACTATTTCTGGCAGGAGAAGAATGCTTCATTCAAGAGCCGCCCCGACGAGGAGACCAGCAGGAGGGAAGTGAGCCTGGTCTCAGCGGCCTCACGGAGCAGGGCCCAGCTCCCAGGAGCCCAGCATCCCCTGACCTGGAGTCCAATTCTCCACGTGCCAGGCCTTTTCCAGCAAGCAAAACAAAAGAAAGCAAAAGGCCTTCTTTATCTCAGAGAACCTCCCACTTTCTTCTGAATTGAAAGGCTCAGGCTGTGCAGAGAAAATGATGCTGTAAGATATCAAGGTTAGGACCTGCTGCTGGCTGCCTGGCCTATCCGGCCTGGGAGGGGTCACCCAAGCTGTCAGTCTCCGCAGTTAGCAGCAGGATGCAGACGTAATTTCTTAAAAGAGCCTTCCAGGGCTATTCATCTAACAAATACTTTCTAAATTCCTGCTGTATGCCAGGCAGCAATGAGAAATGTTTTCCTCCACAGTTTCTAGCAAAGGAACACATTTTAAGAGGTAGGTGCATTCAGAGAAGAGGCAGTATCCAAGAGAGCGATCTGTATTTGTTGATAAAGGAAGGGTCACTTTTAATCATTCCAACATGTCTTTTTCCAAACATGCATTTTCCCGAAGGTAATAAAATAGTTACAGCTAGGGAAAAAAAATCATTCCTTTCTTTATCAGATGTGGAAGCCTCGAGAAACACCATTCTCCTCCTTAAAAAGCAGAGTGGCTGTGGCAGAGTTCAGAAGAATCATTTGATTTCTTCTCCTAATGGAGTAGACTTCTTGCTATCTGATGTACTTTGCGCCTGTTGTTGTTTTTTTAACAAAAATTTCAACAAGCAGATGCATCTGATTTAGAGCAACGCACTACAAAGGGCAACGTGAAGAGTGTCCCAACCGTGGAAGAGAGACAAAGCCAGGGTCCTACAGCACCCTCCTCAAGGCTTGTTCAAAAGTCCAGGTGCTTAAACCTTAGGAAGGTTAGTTATTAAGTCCCGATAAAAGCGAGGCAGAGGACAAGCGCTCTGCACTTTGGATGATAAACCTCCTTGTGCAACAAGGAGGTCCCGCTCCTGTTCCCGGCTAAGGGAGTCACACTGTGGGCTGGGCTGGAGCTAGGCTCCCACGTGACAGAGATGACACTCATCACAGCTGCTCATTTCCCCCCAGTGGACAGGGCTGATCGCTGATCGTAGCCTGTCAGCTATGCTAAGTCTCCTGGGTAAGAATTTCCAGTATGAGGGGTATGGGAGTGACTCCCTGCTGTGGGGCAATCTGCTGCAAACGGAGAGACTGTAACTGCCAGCAGAAGGCCTCCAAACGGCCATGAGCTAAGTGATTCCTTTCCAGCTCGACAATCCATGTGAGAAAACACAGACACGTCTACGCAAGCACTACCATACACACACCCACACGCACACATGCGCCCACCGACGTCGATGGGGCTGCGTGTGAACGCCTCCCCCCGCGGGATGCGGCGGCGCTGTCAGGTCTGCACTGACATTCCTGAAAACCCACGCAGTGCCTGAGCTGAGCCTCACCTGGGCCTCTTGTCCGAGGTGGCGACACACACGTGCTGGGAGGGCACCGCCGTCCACTTCTTCGCCTCCGTGACGAGGGCTTCCGCGTCCACCAAGCCAAATCCATAGAGATGGCTAACTGAAAAGACAGAGCCTTCAGACCCCGCCTCGTCCTGCCCCCCAGGAATGGAGCAAGGCCCCGTGCCCACACTCCACTTGGCTCCCACGCAGGCTACCTGATCTGCAGCTGCCACGGGACAGACCACCTGTGTCACTCCGTGGCTGCAAGGGTGTGGGCCGTCACCTGGACGTCCCCAGTGGAAAGGCCAGCCCTTCTGAGGACTGCTCCTAGACCCCCGCCGCGTTACCCTCTCCCTGGACTGTACTCCTTCAGGTCAGGGGTACGGGCCGGCCACTGTGGCCCACTTCAGTGCCGAGGAGGAAAAGAAGGGTTGAGAGGACCGACTACTTTCTTTCTAGGAGACGAGGTTGGGTACCTGTACGGTGAAGGGACCTGTTGGCATGTGAGCTCCCTGAATCATAAACCAGACAAGAGAAACAAAGCCTTAAACCTGTTGGTTCACGTGGCCACAATGTACAATAAATAAGAAAGCAAGGCCCTGCTCATCTTTTCTGCCATCTTCTTTGCCTGCTTAACTCCGAGGGCATTCGGGGAACGTGGCATTGTGCGTGCTTGTGAGTTGGCCTGATCCAGTGTTTAATTTGGCCGTGGCAGGAGAGTTTCAAAGTTTAATTTAAGAGGCAAGGTCAAGAACTAGATACAATCTATTTTCCTATTTAATTAGGCCAACATTAAAATGTGGGCCAGCTCTTGTTACAGCCCACCACCACCACCACCATTCCTGCAAAACAAAGATGCATTAGGCCTGCCTGATCAATGGCTTTCTTATTAAAAGGAATGTCCCTTGGAACTCACAGTAACAACACTTGCCCTATATTTTACAGATAGTAGTAGTATCAGGCTTGGTGTCGAAACAGTTGGGCCTGAGATTCAGGAAAGGAAAAAAAGTCCTCCCTAACCTACCATGGCTGAACGTAAATCTTTTTCAAGCATCTCTGGTAAGAAGCCATATAAACAAAGCCAAGGGCACAGTCCTATAATTATCTGCTTTTTTTTTTTTTTTTAAATATATTTTTTTAATGTTTTATTTATTTCTAGGAGAGAGAGAGAGACAGCGTGAGGAGGGGAGGGTCAGAGAGAGAGGGAGTCACAGACTGAAACAGGCTCCAGGCTCTGAGCTGGCAGTCAGCACAGAGCCCGACGCGGGGCTCGAACCCACGAACCGTGAGATCATGACCTAAGCGAAAGTCGGACGCTCAACCGACTAAGCCACCCAGGCGCCCCTAATTATCTGCTTAAGAGGCTCAAAATATCTGGGTTACAAGCCCTGACAGCAGGTTGATTCCATGGAACCTATGTCTGTCCCAGGCTGGGTTGGGGGAAGAAGCCTTGCTGTTCTAGGAGTTACTTTTATAACACAGACAGAAGTTTTATAGTTAGAAAGTAACTTACATAACTATCTCAGTGTATTCATTGTACAGGTAAGGAAACAGGGCCAGTTTCAAAACTGTATTGCTACTCAGGGCTAAGAATGCAATCTGCCCTCAAATTGGTGGCACACAAATAAACATTATTTATTTATCTTAATAGACATGGATTTGTTCTGATGTGCATTAGGAAAAAATAAAGGTATAGACCAAACCCATGTTTAACTAGATGTAATAAATTTTCTTTTTAAAATATATATTTTTTTGAAAGAGAGAAAGAAGAGCACACGCAGAGAAGGGGCAGAAGGAGAGAAAGAATCTGAAACAGGCTCCACATCCAGTTTGGAGCTTGACTCAGGGCTCAATCTCACATGAGATCATGACCTGAGCTGAAATCAAGAGTCTTACACTTAACTGAATGAGCCACCCAGGCGCCCCTAAAATACATTTCTTTGGAATGCCTGGGTGGCTCAGTTGGTTAGGCATCCAACTTCAGCTCAGGCAATAATCTCACGGCTTGTAAATTTGAGCCCCACATCAGGCTCTGTGCTGACAGCTCAGAGCTTGGAGCCTGCTTTGGATTCGGTGCCTCCCTCTCTCTCTACCCCTCCCCTGCTTGCACTGTGTGTCTCCTTCTCAAAAATAAAATAAAAACATTAAAAATTTTAAAATATATTTCTTTATGTAAAAAAAATGCAAGTCAGTTTAAAGAGAACTACAGGTGGTCTCCAGATGTGGCAAAAGTCATATTTAAGGAACCCTGAATTCTACTGATCTTGAGTTTTTTTCCTTAATGACAGTATACCTGGAACCTTAGTTCCAGAATACCTTTGTTAAATCTCTAGCTATATACATCTCACTCTTGTGACACACAATCAAACATTTGGGGATTCTTTTTGCGAAGCTCCTGTCACCTCTTTAAAAGAGATTTCAGCAGGTGACCCAGTGGGCTCCCCGGGACAAGCTGCCTGGTCCCCACCCAGCCCAACAGAGCCACCACCGCACCTTTATGACCAGCCCCGTTGACTTTCCAATCATTCGCTTTCAGGTGCGCCGGCCTGGATGTCTTCACCAGCAGGTGCTGGACGTCCCTCCAGGTTAACTGGCTGCTGCAATGACACAATGACAGACCGCTGAAGCCCATACAGGTAAAAACAATGGCAGCACAGGACTGTCCTCCGTGGCGTGTCTGGAGCCAGCCCCAAGTCAGGACTTACGGAATTCCTGCAGACTCCATTCCTCAGCAAGGGCTTATTTCATAACCTCTTTGTAAAGAATGGTTTCCAGGGATTAATTCCTAAGATACAATCGTGCAGTGTAGTGCTAGAGTCCCTAGCATTAAAAACCTAGCCCTGCTGCCAAGGTGTACCTGAGTGCTCAAGGGCTAGAGAGGAAATCGCGGCAGAGGAGAGAGGGGCTTCCTGATGGTTACAAGTACGAGTGGGCTAGACTTCATCATAACAAGCAAACGCTGCGGTGCACGAGGGCAGGCTCAAGCCATCGTCTGCCCAGCCCCCAGCCCCATGTAGATCCACTTGCTACCAATTATAATTTGAGAGTTTAGTAATTCTCAATTTGTTTTGGTGCAAAGTGGAAACATCTCATTGAAAGAATGCAGGCCCACTAATAAAAATGCATAGATCAGAATGTTTTTGAGTCTAAGATACATCGTCCCACCTTTTTAATGCCTCTGAAACCAGGATCTATCTTATGACGACAGATGACACTCTGTCATAACCCCTCTGTCCACAGCATCAAGACTGGGTCGCAGATGGATGCTGAAAGCATCCTAGATGCAGTCTGCACCCCCTCCTCTTGACCAGTGCCTGCCCTAACCCACAGCAGTTACAATCGCCTTTCAATCACCCACTCTTGGTGTGTGCTTCAGAATATACATAAAATTTTACCCTCTTAACCATTTTTCTGTGTTCAGGACAGTGTCGGTGGTACCTTTCCACTATTGTACAGCCATCACAAACCATCCATCTCCAGAACCTTTTCATCTTCCCCAATTGGAACGCTCTCCCCATAGGACACTAACTCCCCGTTTCCCCCTCCCTCCAGCCCCTGGCAACCACCATTCTACTTTCTGTCTCTATGCACATGACAACTCTGGGAACCTTATGTAAATGGAATCATACAGTACTTATCCTTTTGTGACTGGCTGATTTTGCTCAGAATACTGTCCTCTAGGCTCATCCATGCTGTAGCAGGAGTCAGGATTTCCTTCCTTCTTAAGGCCGAATAATAGTCCATTGTGTGTATAGACCACATTTTCCTTATCCATACATCTACTGAGTGGGCACTTGACTTGCTTCCTCCTTTTGGCTATAAGTCACGTGCCAAGAACATGGGTGTACAAAGAGCTCTTCAAGTCTCTGCTTTCAGTTCTTTTGGGTAGATACTCACATGCAGAATTACAGGATCACGTGGTAACTCTTTAAGTGTTTGAGGGACCACCACTCTGGTTTCTACAGTGGCTGAACCATTCTATTTTCCCACCTCTTTGCCTGCTATCCACTGGGACTGCACTGTGGTTTGAGTCTCAGGGCACACATGCATTCCTCCTTTGGGGCTCGCTCTCCAGGCGCTAGCCCCAGGCTTCTGTGATTTCTCCAACATGTTGTGCTGCTGCGCCAGTGATCTCACTGGCCTCCTGGCCACCTCCCCCACTGTCATGTCCATTAGTCCAGTTTCTAGGCTGCTGCTCGGCTCTCCTCCCCGTATCCACTGTCCCTCCTGAGGCCCCATGGCCTCATCGTTCAAGGGGGTTTCTGAGGCTCCATATAGCCCAAGGCTTCATACTCTTCCATACAGGCACACGCTTTAGAGTTTGGTCAGGGAAGAAGGGGTCACACCTCTTGTTACCTGTGTGACCTGACAAGTTGCTACTCGTGTCGGGATCCTATCAAGGATGGCTAAGTCCAGTCTACCCAGGAGTTCAGCGTAAGGTACTGGAAGCATGAGCTTCAGAGTTCAGGATAGCATGGAACAGGTACAGAAAGGGAGAATGTTAGAAAACATCACGGGGCGCCTGGGTGGCTCAGTCGGTTAAGATTCCAACTCTTGATTTTGGCTCAGGTCATGATCTCTTGGTTCATGAGTTTAAGCCCTGAATCAGGCTCCGTGCTGCCTGTGTGGAGCCTGCTTGTGTTCTCTGTCTCTCTCCCTCCCTCTTTCTATTCCCCTCTGCCACTCTCATGCACGCACATGTGCTCGCGCGCTCTCTCTCTCTCTCTCAAAATAAATAAACTTAAAAAAAAGGAAACCCTCCCATTATGAGGACTTGTGTTTTATTTTGGACTCTGGTACCAAAATCACAAATAGAGTCGGATGAAAGATGCAGCTAAGGCCATTGAAAATGTTTTTCAACAAAGAAGGGATTGATGGAAAGTCCCAAGACTGCCACAAACCGGGATGGCCTATGTACAATTCTTACCCATGAGGGTCTTTCTTCATTTTTGTTACATGCTGTCCGCAGGCCCCCCCTGACCCCCAAGACCTTCTCCACCTGGGATGATCTGGCTTTGCCCTGACGCCTTCTGCATACAAGCGAACAGTGTTTGAAGGCTATGCCAGGAACATGAGCAACAGGCCCACTCCTTGGACACATGAACTGGCCTTGTCTCCAATCTCCTCACCTCAGGCCTGCAGGGTCCTTTGTTACAACCTGTCCCTCTCTTGACCAGTGCTGCAGACTTAAATGCTCAAAGCTGACACTGTTTTCTTTTTAGAATGAAATTATTTTTTCTTTTAATTTTTAAAAATATTTACTTATTTTTGAGAGAAACAGATGGAGTGTGAGTAGGAAAGAGGCAGAGAGAGAGGGAGACACAGAATCCGAAGCAGACTCCAGGCTCTCAGCTGTCAGCACAGAGCCCGACGCTGGGCTCGAACTAACTGAGATCATGACCGAAGCCAAAGCCAGATGCTTAAACCAGCTGAGCCACCCAGGCATCCTTTAGCTGACGTTGTTTTCAATACAGTTTGCTTGACTCCCCACTTGCACGCTTCTGAGGAGCATCTAAAACACTGAGGAAGATGAGAGTTTTCATGTGTCCACAGGCCAAGTTTAATGGGAAAAGCTGGCATGAAATGAAGCTTGTTTTGTATTTAGTTTTGACTAACAAAATTCCTTGCATGTTTCCAATAAAGAATGGAAGGAAATATAAAACAATGAGTTGCTAAGTATGTGAAAGCCACTTTCCACACAAGTAAGTAATTATTTAGAGCTGTTTGCTTTTTTTGTAAAAGCCTCAGGACACAGAAGCTAGCACTTTGGCCTGCAAATCGAAAATATTTAGGTCTTCCTTTGTTAAACTGGTAGCATGTGAGCTGTACGCCCTTTTGCCTTGTACAAATCAACATGCAAACATACATAATCCTAAGGACTGAAGCAACCCAAATGTGATCTTTTTTAAAATGTTATTTTTGAGAGAGAGAGAGCGCACGCACGCATGCACAGGTGGGGGATGGGCAGAGAAAGACAGAGACACAGACTCTGAAGCAGACTCAAAGCTCTGGGCTGTCACAACAGAGCCTGACGCAGGGCTTGAATTCACAAGCTGTGAGATCATGACCTGAGCCGAAGTCGGACGCTTAACCGACTGAGCCACCCATGGCACCCCCCAAATGTGATTTTTTGAATCATTTAAAATCTACAATAATTGGCTACTTCAAATGTCTGGCTTATTCTGAGCCAGTTTTGATGTCTTAACTGAATTTGTTTTTGACACCATAATTGCATGTTCTTTCTGATCCACCCAGACACTAACAACTCAGAGTTTTTATTTGGCTTATGACAGATGAAACGTCACCATTGCACCGTCAGCTTATCAAGTAAAGTTTATAAAGATCAGCTTGTGGCAGCCTGAAGTGGGATTTTGGTGTGCGATGCAGCATGGGAGGTAGGCTCAGGGTTCTGGCTCATCCACCTCTCTGTGGTCCTACAAATGGCAGAAGGCAGTGAGCTTTGACAAGGAAATGAAGGAGGGGCACCTGAGTGGCTCAGTCCATTAAGCGTCGACTCTTGATTTCGGCTCAGGTCATGATCACATGGTTTGAGCCATGCATTGGGCTTTGTGCTGATAGCATGGTGCCTGCTTGGGATTCTCTCTCTCTAGCTCTCTCTCCCTCAAAATATATAATACCCTTAAAAATATATATTAAAAAACTTAAAAAGGAAAAGAAGGGAAGAAATCTCTTCATGTCCGTTAAGGATGGCCTTGAAATGGAAGGAGATCCTGACCCCTGCTACAACATGGGTAAACTTGGGGGACATTGTGCTACGTAAGCCAGGCACAAAAAATCAAATCCTTTATGATTCCACTTACGTGAGATGTTTAGAGCAGTCAAACTCATAGAGACAAAAAGTAGAATGCAGCTTGCCAGAGCCTGGGGGAAGGGTTATAGGTAGTGCTGTGGGCTGAATCATCCTCCCAAACTCATATATTGAAGCCCTACCTCAGTGCTTCAGAATGTGACTGTATTTGGAGACATAGTCTTTAAAGAGGTAATTAAGGTAAAATGGGATCATTAGGGTGGGCCCCAATCCAACATGACTGGGGTCCTTATAAAAGAATCTAGTACATCTAGATGGAGGGAAGACCATCTGAGGACACAGAGGGAAGGCAGAGTCTCCCACTTTCTCTGCCCCCTCCCCAACTTGCACCATTCTGACTCTCAAAACACATAAACTTAAAAAAAAATGGTTAAAATGGTAAATTTTATGTTATGAGTATTTTACTGTGTTAAAAACTTACAGAAAACAAAGGAAAAGAGGAGAAGGCAAGTGGGAACTTACTTTGCTTCTAAAGCCAAGGCGATGATGCCAGCCACCATGGGGGCTGAAACCGAGGTCCCAGTGTGGCCATCGGTGCAGCGCTGGCGCAGATCCGTGGTGACCTGGGTGACAAGAGTCTGAGTCAGCTCCCAGATGTCAGAAGCTAGTCAGGAGGTGCTAGGCATTTGTATCTCTGCAGTCAAGGTGTTGTTGTTGTTTTTAATATTTACTCATTTATTTTGAGAGAGGCAGGAGGTGCAGAGAGAGAATCCCAAGCAGGCTCTGTGCTACCAGTGCAGAGCCCGATAGGGCTCAAACTCAGGAACTGTGAGATCATAACCTGAGCTGAAACCAAGAGTCAGATGCTTAACCAACTAAACCACCCAGGGCCCCCTCTCTGTGGCCAAGCTTTGTGTCAGATACTCCTGGCTAATCTGCTTTGCTTGCATATGTAAAACACGGACCCCTGCAGGGATGAGCTAATCACAAGCCTGAGAACCAGGAGACAAGGGAGAAGGAAGACATGCAGCCCGAAGGCGCATAACCTTGCTGCTGTGGGTGTGCATGCTCAGGCACTAAGGTAATGAAACAAAGAGGGCCTTCCATGGCAGAGTCCCACCTGCCCTAGCCCACGTGAATGACCCCCAAGTCACCCCTGACTTCAGAGCAGCTGGAAACACATGGGGGTGCCCTGGTGGCCCAGATGGCATCTCTGCCTTTAGCCAGAAGATCAGACATCAGTCTAGAAGGTCACAGATCACTCTCCGCCAGGATGTCCTCCTCAGATCGTTGACTGTGTCCCAAAGCACACGGTTCCATCTGCCACAGCGGACGAGCCTGGTGAGTTCTCCACCCTCACAGCATCTGCTCTATGGGAAACAAAGCTGGCCATTCTCCCCAGGAAGGCGAGGCTGACTCCGCAAACCTCGGGGCTCTGCATGCCTTCCTCTGAGGCACTGCCTCCCAGCTGGGTCGGGGGACTGATTCTGGGTCCCACTGGCGCACAGCCTATCGTCCCTCAGCTTTGAGCTGAAATGGAGAAGCAGCACCAGGAAATGACCCCATGGGGTTCAGCTGTGCCACACCTGCGCTGGATGGGATTTGGGTCCTCAAGCTACTCCCACGTGCTCTACAGATGGAACTAAGGTTGCTAATTGGCAGCCCTTAAATCAGTGAGAATACCCTGGATTATCCAGGGGGCCCAATTTAATCCCAAGGGCCCCAAGAAGTGGAAGGAGACAGAAAAATGTGTCGGAGAGATGAGGCGGAAGAGGGACCCAAGCCTTGAGTGCTAGCTTTGAAGAGGGAGATAGAGAAACATAAGCCAAGGAATGTGGGTGGCAAAGGAGATGCCCTTAGCAGACAGCCCACCAGGAAACAGGAGCTCAGTCCTACAACCACAACAAGTAAATTCCGCCAACAGCCTGACAGAGCACAGATGGATTCTCCATGAGAGTCTCTGGAAGGGAACACCGTCTCACAGGCACGTGGATTTCAGCCTCGGGGACTCAGAACAGACACTCCGCGGAGGCTGCTGCACTTCTGACCTCCCGAACTGTGAGATAATAAATCTGTGCTGTGGAAGCTAAGTTTGGGAACATTTGTTGCGATAGCAATAGGAAACTGTCACCCCCACCAACTGCAAGCCTCTGGTAGCCGATCTGTATAACCCGAGGCAGTGAATTTCCCCAGTGATAACAATCCAGATCCTCTTCCAAACAGAGCATCTTCCTTTGTCACATTTCGGCTGGGCTGCAATCACCCAGTGAGACAGGACCTAGCCTGTCTCTCTCACACACAGGAAGGACTGGACAGAAACACTGCTGGAGACCAGCCTGCTCCTCCCTCCCTGTTCAAGCAGGGCTGAGGCAACCTGATGTTCAGGAGGGCAGCTGACAGTAGGGAAGTTGGGACAAGGATGCGACCTCCCTGAACCCAGGATCTTCATCTGCAAAAGGGCATAACGACACTTCCTTTACAAGGCTTCTGGTCAAAGTCACAGCCGGCACCTGAAATATACCATTCAGTAAATGGTGGCCAGGGAGGGAAACTGATGGTGTCTGGGCAGGAGGCCAAGCTCCGAAGAGCACGTGAGGCCCATGGCCGGCTCTCCAGCCTCTAAGAAAGGGCTACTGGGGAGGGAGCAGAGGTTCTGCAGTGTAGGGAGGGGATGGCCCAAGTGAGGCGGGCAGCCCCCTTCCTGAGACCAGATGTCGTGCATGGTACTCTGCTCACGTTGAGTGAATGAAAGAAAGAGCCAAGGAATAAATGAATGAGACGTTCACGTTAGGTGTTACTCCATTTAACAAGGTCACATATCAGCACCAGGCAATCCCACCCTCCAGGTAAATGCTGCCTGGCATTCAATAGAGGGCACCGGTGGGGCAGAGCCTCAATATCCAGCTGACTCCTCCCTGAACTGCCCAGCCTGCAGGCTGCCTTAAGTCCAGAGCTTGGAGGTTCTCGAAGGGGCCTCAGAGCAAAAACGTGACTCTAGCTGAGCTGAACACAACAATAACAACAAACAAAACTGCCATCCATACTCTCAGAGAAGAATTCCAGCCCAGCAAGAATTGACTCATTTTCTCTTTTACCCTCCTCTTAACTACACCCTTCTGACCCATATGCTATTGCTCAGAGAAGAGACTTAAGAAAGAAAAAAGAATCAAGGCATTTTGTAGCTAAGGTGTGTGTGCACATGCGGTATGACTAATTACGCAAATAAGCCACAAGCCCTGCTCCCAGGGTTGAGAGACAGGGTCGTCCCGGCAGGAAACCTCTAGTACAAAGTGTTCAATGACCCAGTCTCCACCCCACATGCCTCCAGCCAGCAGGCTTGTTTAACAAGACTCCAGCAAGTCCGTGTTCCAATGACGCTGGATTCCTACATGAACGGGACACCGTGCAGAATCTCGGCTGCCTGTCCCAGGGGCACGTGCTTCAGTAGAAAAGGAAAATAAATTAATACGTTCTTTAACTAGCCCGGGCCGCTGCAGGCTGGCGGCGGAACAGCCGTGGCTGACCTTTCAGCTGGTTCAGAGTAAAAGAGGGAACAGGGAGCCTGTACGCTCCCGCAGAAAAACGTACAAGTAAATTTGCAGATAATTTCTCGAGATGCGACGAAGCAGCAGGAGAAATAAAAAGGATGCAAGTGAGCTTGCTTTCAAATTAAACCATGTCTGGCCAGCTCATTTTTTAACCATCTAAAAACCAACTTAATGACTGCGCATTTGAATTCTACATTAATTTCAGCTCAACATCCTCCCCCTCTTTACTTTTCTTAAAGCAGGAAAGCCTGTAGGGAACGAAGAAGCACAAATGCCACCCATATGCTAAACGGAAACAGTTTTTAAAAGATGAATCACACTGATGTCCTTTGAAGTGAATGTAACAGACAGAAACCACGGCTCAATTCGAAGGGTCTGGGGCAAGTCCTTTTGTTAGGGAGAGAATGGCCTGGAAGAACACTTGGATCTCTAAAATGTTACAGTATAAAACCAAGACTTTCTCTTCCTCTGTCTGGCACATTGAAACTGAACCGGTCAGCTAGATTCTGTGACCACAGAAATTTAGAGAGCTAAAAGGAGGCACGGTGCTGAGAATGCACCCCATTCTTAAATGCTATTTTTAGCTTTCTAAAGCCAGAGAGGGTTTTAATTGGTATTTTGTGCAAAAATTAGAAAGGCAGGGCCTGGGGAAGATTGCCAAGGGACTGGGGTTTCCCTCGAGGTACAACCAGTTCACTGATGGGGGAGGTTGGTACCCTGGGAGCCGGTAAAAACTGGCCTCAGGGGAAAAGAAACTTGTCCCTGAAGGGCTGGAGGAGCGGATCCTAAGCTCTCCACCTGGCCAAGAGGACTCACGATTTTCCGCTCGTAGAATGCCCCACTGCTGTAGGTGGTGGCCAGGGTGGACGCACACTCTTCCAGGTACCACGGCTTGTAGCCGTTCTCGGTGGTGCTGCTCACGGAGATGGTGTAGATGCTGTTGGTGTAGCCATCACAGGAACAATGGTCCCCCTCTCTCCCGCCATTCCCGGAGGCCCAGACGAAAATGGAGCCCAGGCCCTGACGACCCTAGGCGGGAAGAAGGAGAACAAGGTGTCGGGTCAGCCTCGGCAGCTAGAACTTAGAAGTGTAGGTCTCACACAAGCCCGGAGTCTTTCTGTTGGATTGTCCCTTCCAAGGGTCTAAGAAGGATGCATTCAGGGGAGCCTGGGTGGCTCAGTCAGTTACTAGATGAGTCGACATCCAACTCTGGCTCAGATCATGATCTCGTGGTCCGTAAGTTCAAGCCCCTGTGTCGGGCTCTGTGCTGACAGTTCGGAGCCTGGAGCCTGCTTCAGATTCTGTGTCTCCTCTCTCTGCCCTTCCCCCACTTGTATGCTCTCTCTTTTTCGCTGTCTCTCTCAAAAAGAAACATTAAAAAAAAAAAAAGGATGCATTCAGACTGCACCATTTGTGGACATGGTTCTGTAGGCTCCTGTTTTATTTTAAAGGATTCTTTTTTTTTTTAATGTTTCTTTTTGAGAGAGAGGGAGAGAGTGACAGAGCACAAGCAGGGGAGGGGCAGAAAGAGAGGGAGACACAAAATCTGAAGCAGGCTCCAGGCTCTGAGCTGTCAGCACAGAGCCTGATGTGGGGCTCAAGCCCACAAAGCGTGAGATCATGACCTGAGCCAAAGTAGGACGCTTAACCGACTGAGCCACCCAGATGTGCCTCCTGTTTTATTTTAACAGAGCACCTCTGCTTGTGGTGACAGCCTGAATGCTACAGAATCACAGGACTGCACTGAGGAGATGGCCCAGAAAGACCTCTCTGTTCTTCATGGGAAAATCAAGGGCCCTCATACAAGCTATTCTATTCCAGAGCCATGCCTGTAATTTCCATCGTAATCTCCTATCATCACAAAGAGCAATATTACTGAGATGAAAATCGATGGCTGAATTTATAACATTAATTTTTTCTGGATTGAAAGAGTTGGTCCTGTGGGGTGGGGGGCGAATTTTCTTGAAAACCCCATGGAAGAGGAATATGTCTTAGAAAGCAAGGTAATTTTTTTTTTAAATCGTTTAATCTTTATTTTTTGAGAGACAGAGTCAGAGCATGAGCAGGGGAGGGGCAGAGAGAGGGGGAGACACAGAATTGGAAGCAGGCTCTGGGCTCTGAGCTGTCAGCACAGAGCAGATGCAGGCCTCAAACTCACGAACCATGAGATCATGATCTGAGCTGAAGTAGGATGCTTAACAGACTGAGCCACCCAGGAGTCCCAGAGCAAGCTAATTTTTGAAAAGAAGGGGTGGGACTGTGAATTCTGAGTGAAGACTGAACAGGTAAAAAGGTCATGGTCCAGAACGCCCTGGCTGCTCATGGCCATCATATGAGGGCTTCCCAGGGTCCCCGCCATGGGGAGGCATTAAAGCAGGCAGATGGGCAATGCCAGCCAAGGCCAGCACTCTACGTGTTCCTAGGTTTTTATCTTTAAGAACGCATACATGAGAGTGGTCAGGGTAGCTTCCTTCAGCTCTCTTCCATCCCACACCCACAGAAGCAATGATTTCTGACCCAACCACGTCACAAACACCAGCTAAAGATGAGCTAATCCGAGACAGAACTGACCATTCTGCCCGAGTGGCTGCACCTGTTGGTGGTGCACAGCCAACCCCAGAGAGCAGTGCCAACACCCATGTGGGTGAAACTGGACCCACAGGGCTGGTAACTTTGGTGTCCTTGCAAGGACCCTCCTTTCCATACACGTGGGAGGAAATTGATACTTACGCCCACCAACTGGCCAGTTTAAAGACTTGCAACAGGATTCTGGGATCTCCAGAGAGTCCAACTGAAGCCTTGCTGCTGACTCTGGGAGCATTACACTCACTCAGAGTTCAAGTCCATCCCGGGCTGAGTGGACACACCTGCTCTGAAAACTCCATGATCTTCCACTTTGTAGACCAAGTGGACTATAGTTCCTTGCCCTTTTGTGCCTATTTGTCATGACTCTGACATTTCCTCCAGTTTCCAATGTGAGGCTCTCAATGCAGCCCACAGAAGTTCCCTCACACTCCCCCAATCCGCTGCTCAAAGCCGCCTCACTCACTCTGCTTTCCACGTCTCCCAGGGCGGCCTGTCCACATGGCCATGAGCTCCACAGAAGGCTTACTCACATTTAGCAAAAAGGTCAACCTTCTGGAAGAAGGGCACAAAGTACCTTAGAAATGGGTGTGTCTGTCCAGATGGCCAACAGACACATGAAACGATGCTCAGCATCCCTCCTCATCAGGGAAATACAAATCAAAACCACACTGAGATATCACCTCATGCCAGTCAGAGTAGCTAAAATGAGCAAATCAGAGAACTCTAGATGCTGGCGAGGATGTGGAGAAACAGGCACCCTCCTACACTGTTGGTGGGAATGTAAACTGGCGCGGCCCCTCTGGAAAACAGTGTGGAGGTTCCTCAAAAAATTAACAACAGAACTCCCCTATGATCCAGCAATAGCACTGCTAGGAATTTACCCAAGGGATACAGGAGTGCTGATGCATAGGGGCACATGTACCCCAATGTTCATAGCAGCACTCTCAACAATAGCTAAAACGTGGAAAGAGCCTAAGTGTCCATCAACGGACGAATGGATCAAGAAGATGTGGTTTATCTATACCATGGAATACTACATGGCAATGAGAAACAATGAAATCTGGCCATGTGTAGCAATATGGATGGACCTTGAGGGTGTTATGCTGAGCAAAATAAGTCAGGCAGAGAAGGACAAATACCATATGTTTGCACGTATAGGAGGATTAGGAGGAACTTAACTGAGGAACAAGGGGGAGAAGAAGGGGGGAGATGGTGGGGGAAAGGGAGAGAGGCAAACCATGAGGGACTCTTGAATGCTGACAAAAACTGAGGACTGATGGATGTGGGGGTGAGGGGGGATGGGCACGGAGGAGGGCACTTGTGGGGATGAGCACTGGGTGTTATGTGGAAACTAATTTGACAATAAACTATTTGTAAAAAAAAAAAGAAAGAAAGAAAGAAAGAAATGGGTGTGTCTGCATGCAATTATCTTTGAAGCTAGTTCAAAGAAACTGAAGTCCAAACAAAAAGGTATTTAACCCGTCAGAGCCTATCTTTATTCCATGTGAATTATTTATTTATAAAAGACTGTCATTTTGCTAAGGGAGGGCCTATAACCTTAATGTTCCAGAAGCACAGAGAATGCCCCCAGATAGCACTCCTCATACTTGAGCAAGCACACAGGTCTCTAGGGGTCTTGCTCCATTGCAGACTCAGACTTGGTAGGTCTGGGGGGAGCCCTAAGATTCTGTATTTCTTTAAAATAGTTTATTTCATTTTTACTTATTTTTATATTGTTTTTTTTTTAAATGTTTATTTATTTTTGAGAGAGAGACAGAGACACAGAATTGGAAGCAGGCTCCAGGCCCCAAGCTGTCAGCACAGAGCCTGAGCAGGGCTTGAACTCATGAGCCATGAGATCATGACCTGAGCCAAAGTCAGACGGTTACCCGACTAAGCCTATTTTTTAAAAATGTTTATTTATTTTGAGACAGAGAGAGATAGACAGTGGGGAGGGGAGGGGCAGAGAGAGAGAGAGAGAAAGAATTCCAAGCAGGCTCTGCTCTGTCAGTACAGAGCCTGATGTGGGGCTCAAACTCACAAACCATGAGATCATGATCTGAGCCCAAAATCATAAGTTGGACGCTTACCCAACTGAGCCACCCAAGCTCACCGAGATTCTGTATTTCTAATGAGCTCCCAGGTGATGCCCATGTGGCTGCTTCTGGACCCCACTTTGAGTAACAAGGGCCTAAAATGCCAAAGGCATATTGCACCTTACGCTGCGCAGTTACTCCTAGACCAATCCATTCTCACAGGTGTTGAGGCATCAAGAACCTTTCTCCCTCCTAAAAAGTCTCCTAAAGAGAATGCGAAAATGAGGTGGAGGAAACACCCAGATCTGAGATGTAGCAGATGTGTTTGCTGTCTCTGAGGACCTCATGTTCATTTCCCAGGTCATGGAAGCCACAGGGCCGAAGCTGTAGGGGATGACAGTTCAACCCCAGCCCTAAACTTGTGTTTCTGTTCAGGACAGTCACAACCTCAACCCGACTAAACCTATTTCAGCGTCCTGCCTGGGAGGTGAAGGGCTCCTCAATGAACTCCGGACCACCATTCCTGAGGGGCTAGCAAATGCCTGACATCTGGACGAGGCCAGACTTTCTGGGCTCAGCCATACTGCATCTCCCCTTTGGGATGACAAGCCACATGAGGAGTATAGCTTCCTAAGGACCAACATTAGGCATACCCCTATGCCAAATTATGGTCTCTGCAGTCTCCAAACCACATCATCCACCAGAGATGAAGTCAGACTTGACAGAGAAAGACTGAAGGTGACAAATAGGGCATCTAGGAGGAGAAACAGATGGGGGAATGTGGTCTGGTTTGAGATCACCAAATTTCTAGGAGGATTTTCAGTGACAACTTTAGACGGCTATGATTTAAGTTTCCCTATATGACATATTTTACTTCAGAATGACTGAAAAAAAATGAAATGACCTCAGTATTTCAAGATATTGTGACAAGAATGACGGGAAACCACATGGTCCCCTCTGCAGCTTCCTCACCCCCCTGACAGCCCAATAAAGCCAAGGCTGCTTGGAATTCAGCATGCAAAGAGCCCCTCGCTGCAGCTCCAGGCTCTCCAAAGTCCTCCATGGGTTCGTCTACACAAACCCAAGTAAACTTGAGATACCAAACAATTGTTTGAAAGCAATTTGGGGCACCTGGGTGGCTCAGTCAGTTAAGTGTCTGACTTCAGCTCAGGTCATGGTCTTGCAGTCCGTGGGTTCAAGTCCCTTGTCCACCTCTGAGCTCAGAGCCTGGAGCTTCCTTCAGATTCTGTGTCTTCCTCTCTCTCTGCCCCTCCCCTGCTTGTGCTCTGTCTCTCTCTCAAAAATAAACATTAAAAAAAGAAAGAAAGAAAAAAAGAAAACATTTACGAAGCACCTAGGTAGCTCAGTCAATTAAGCATTGGACTCTTGATTTCAGCTCCAGTCATGATTTCATGGTCCATGGGTTTGAGTCCTGCATCTACTCTGTGCTGACAGCTCAAAGCCTGGAGCCTGCTTCCGATTCTGTGTCTCCCTCTCTCACTGCCCCTCCCATACTCACGCTCTCTCTCTTTCTCTCAAAAATAGATAAACATTTAAAAAAAAAAAGAAAATCATTTACGGCGTGCCTGGGTGACTCAGTCAGTTAAGTGTTGGACTCTTTTTTTTTCTTAAATAGTTTATTGTCAAGTTGGTTTCCATATAACACCCAGTGCTCATCCCAACAAGTGCCCTCCTCGTGACTCTTGATTTCAGCTCAGGTCATGACCTCCTGGTGCATGGGATTAAGTCCCACATCAGGCTCTGTGCTGACTGCATAGAACCTGCTTGGGATTCTCTCTCTCTCTCTCTCTCTCTCTCTCTCTCTCTCTGCTTCTCCCCCACTCACACACACTCTCCCTCTCAAAAACAAATAAATTTTAAAAACTTAAAAAAAAAGAAAGAAAACAATCATTTACTTCTCCAGGAAATTGGGGGGGTGGGCCCTGTCCTAAGATGTCAGATCTTTAGAAATTATCTCCTACAAGAACACATGTTTAGGATTAACCCCGTTCAAAGCAGTATCTTACACACACAAAATGTGATCTCTAATTTACAGCTTAAATTAAGCTTAAGCTTTTGTCATCAAGAGTGAGATCCATGTGATCTAGTGGGTGGCAGGAGCTGAGTACTGGGAAGATAAGATATTTTTACTTGGCAGCCCCTTGCAGGCAACAGCTGACTTGGTCACAGAACCTTCTGGCAGCCCTGGGCCAGCCCCTAGCACAGCTCAGGTGCTCAGCAACCTGACACTAGCAGCCTTACATTTTCTTGGAGTTATGGGGAGACAAAGGAAGCTGTGTGGTGTTGCAGGCATGACCATGAGGTCAAATGCCAGGTTGGGAGCAGTCTAAGAGATAAAAGCTCAAACCTCACAAAAAATTAACAGAAAACGGCCAAAAGCAATACCTCCAGAAAAGCAATCAAGTCATATTATTTAGAAGAAAGAAATAATGAACTGAGTTAAAAAAAGATGGCTCCTCTATGGGGCGGGGCTAGGGGTTGGGCAGAGGGAGACGAAGAAAGGTTGTCTTTAATATAATCCTCTGATAATAACTGATTTTTTTCATTAACTATTTATTAATCACATTTTAATCATGGTGCACAGGTTACAATAAAATAAGGACTTTAAAAAATGTTTTAAAGCATAAATAATAAGGGACGCCTGGGTGGCTCAGTCAGTTAAGCCTCCGACTCTTGATTTCAGCTCCAGTCATGATCTCATGGTTTCGTGAGTTCGAGCCTCTCATTGGGTTCTGTGCTGATGATGTGGAGACTGCTCAGGATTCTCCCTCTTTCTCTGCCCCTCACACTCTCTCTGTCTCTCTCAAAATAAATAAATAAACTTAAAAAAAAGATTCATAAAGCACATATAATAAAATGGGCTTGAACCATCCTCCTCCCCAGCCCTTCTCCTCCGTCTCCCAGTCCAAGACCCAGGGATGCTTGGACTTCTTGCCCAAACCCCTGCCAGCATTGCCAGGCCAGACCTTATCCTCTGGGCTGGGCCTCGTTGAGCCAACCAGAGCCACCCGGACACTGACCACAGCTCTGTCTGCCTGCTCCAAGAAGCTGTCCTCACCCAGAAATTTGCCACGCCACCTGGCTTGCAAGACCGGAGTCAGCTCCAGTCCCCCCTGGCTCTCCCCCTGCATTTTTTGACTCCCAAGGACCCAGAACTAATGATCACAGAGTGACCATGGGTGGGCCTCCTGGCCAGTGGGGGAGAGGGTTGCCAGCTTCCTCTGCTTCCCCTCAGCTGGTCAGTGGAGACCCAGTGCTTGGATGTTTGCTCTCTTTAGTCTCAAGAAATCCTAAACATATTAGGCTTTGTGCTGACAGCTAGGGCAAAAGGCTCAGCCTTCCTGCTCCGGGGGGCCCTGGAGCAGCACACACTCGTGACGGACACGGGAAGCTCCATGGCTGGGTGTTTCCATGGGCAGGTGGCCCGAGGCTCAGGACGCCCCTTCCACCTGCATAGTCCAGGTCACAGGCCAGGTAGTTGGACAAAGAGCCCGGCTGCCCACCTGCACATACCCCTTGGCTGGAGGCTTGTCAGGCTTCAGGGCACAGAGTCCTGGGCCTGGCGGGGAACCAGCTGAGATTCTTTTGCTCTGGAGGGTAGAGAGCCACCTCCCTGCATCCCCAAATGACTTCTCCCTCACACTGGTCCTGGCACAGCAGGGCCATCCTGATCCTCTTTAGGGGCTCTGGCCTGGATCACTCTGTTTTTAATCATTAAAAACTTTTTTTACTCTTCCCCCGCCCCCACCGGTGAGAGATCCACCGAAGCCCTGAACGACTCACACCTTTTTAATGCCATACTCGAAGGCCTGCTTAGCCAGCCGGCCAGGCCCATCCACGGTCTTCCCGTCGTCGTCTGGCCCCCAGCTTGCACTGTAAATGTCGATGTAGTTGGGTCTGATGCCCAGCGACTTGGCCTCAACCACATCCGTCACGTCTCCATCCAGCATGCGGATGCCTGCAAGCACACAAGGGGGCTTAGTGTGCACCCACCCTGCACTTGGGAGGGTCACATGCCCAGGAGCACGGCTGGTAGCCCCACACTGCTCTGGAGCCTTCCAGCGTCATTCTGGAAAACTTTCCCCCCATCCTGTGCTGTCCGATGTGAAGGACTTCAAATGCCATCCAGGGCCACGCTGTGGTGTCCCCGACACAGGACAGCAGCCAAGGAAACAGAACTGTTTGGAAAATATAGGATTCAAGCAGTTTCCTCGGTAGCACGATATCATTCTGGTATTTAAAAACGGAACATATTAGAAGTATTATGATTGTTATTTCTAGAACAGAACTCTGGAGTCATTTTCACTTTCCCTGCTGTCAATAGTTTATTTCTCCTTTAAAAAAAAAATGACTTCATCTTTGATTTGTAATTAGGAGTTTTTAACCTGGAAGATGGAAGGCCGCCCCTTAGCCTACTGAGGGGTTCCAGGTTCCCCAGACGTGTCTTTAGGGGGTGAGGAGTACAGATTCCTCAAGAGCACCCCAAAAGGAAAGGGGGTGAGCCATGAGCCTCTTCCAATGCCTGCCTTCTCGGCCAGGGGTTCCCTGTTCGCCCTGTGCTCAGCATTTGCCTCCATTAATGATTACACTCTGTACCCAGCAAGTGGGGTACCTCTGTGCTTCACCCAGAGAGGGTGTCTCAGCGATGCTGGGTCATGACTGGGAAGCAGGGTTACCAGCATGTCCTTCCTGGATGCAGAATGGGATCTCTTTGAGGCTCCAAAAACCTGTGCTTTCTCAGCCAGGATCAGCACTCTCTAGGTGACTCTTCAGGACCCACAGCCACCCCACTCAGAGGCCCCCAGAAGCCCCTCCTCCACCAGGCCCAGCTCCATGTGTGGTGGCCATGCCAACGAGTCTTAAATCTTGAGCTATTTAAGACAGAACAGGAAAGAGGACTTTTTCTGATTATAAGCATCACATATGCTCTTTGCAGAAAGTTTGGAAAATAGAGAAATAACTAGTGATAATATTTTGGTTATTTTCTTCCAGTATTTTTCTTTGGCCACAGTGTGCACTTTCTCTCCAAGTTCTTTTTTTACCACAGAACCTCACACAGAACATTTCCCTGCATCATTAAAGACTCTTCTAAGACACGATTGTTAATGGTTGCCGCTTCCCCTCCTGTGCACCCCGGCCCAGGCAGCACTTTCCCTGAGGTTCACCTCACTGAGCAGAGAGGCCCCCAGCTCCCCCAGACTGGGCTGGATCTATTCATGCTGCATCCCAGCATCTGCGTCGACAAGAGAGTACATACGCCAAAAATAGCAACGCGGAATATAAATGACTTTAAGAGACAGAACGGTGACTTTTCCCCAGGATGAAGAGAGATGGTATGGGACTCAGGCAGAAAGAACCACAGGAAGGAGGCTCCTTGAGGAGACATCCTCCCCAGGGGCTCAGGGACAGATGTGGGATGTGGATTAAACCTTCCTGTCCCACCCGTTTTAACTGGAATTATGGAGATACTTTGCTGTCGCTTTTGATGGATGGCTGAGAGGGAGAGATGCCTAACACATAAATTTCAAATGATACCTAATCTCTCACCCAGTAACACATGGATCGTAGATGAACAACTAAAAGCACTTTATGATTTGTCAGGGTGAGAAACTTCCTACCTACAGAGAATGTGAAGATAATTTAAATGCAGTAAATTCTTCCACCCTATCAACTCATCCTACCTAATTATTGAAGGTTCAGGTGGCCCTGAAGGTTCTCCTTCATGCCCGTCCTAACGATCCTGGTTGTGAGCTTAAAAGAGGCACCATGTGGGGTCCCTGGGAAGCTGAGTAGGACAGTCATGCTGGTAGGAGGGGGGGCCACCCTAGGGCACGGCACCTTGGCTCTACGCTTAGGTGGGACATGAAGCAAGCTGGAACCGCTTGCTCCGAAAGCCTGGAAATCATACTCAGAATCAATGTCAGAGAAATTTATAGCAAAACAACAGTGAGACTGAGGTCTGGGAGACATCAGGAGTTCAGAGGCAGGGCCGAGAGCCATGTGGGAGTGTCACGGCATGGGCAGTGACAGAGGGTGGTGCTGGAGTCATCAAAAGAGTCATCTCTTTATGGCAGAAGGTCTTAAAACTGAGAAGAAGAAATAAATTCTGACTTTAACCCTGACTGTTCTCTCTTCTGGCTCCCTATCTATTTATCTTCCTCTCTTTATTACCTGCTATGGACTGAATGTTAGTGTCCCCCCAAATGCACATGGCGAAGCCCCAGCCCCCAGTGTAGTGAAGACAGGAGTGTTAGGAGGTAATTAGGTTTGGATGAGGTCATGGGATGGGGCCCCCACGATGGGCTTCATGCCCTTATTAAGAAGAGTCAGCAGACAGCCCGCTTCTTCTGTCTGTCTCCACCGCATGAGGACAGAGAGGTTAGCCATTAGTGAGCCACCGAATGGGCCCTCACCGGGAAGCAGAATGAACAAGCACTGTGACCTTGGACTTGCAGCCTCCAGAACTGTGAGAAGTAACTGTTGCATAAGCTCCCAGTCTGGAATTTTGTTACGATGGCCCCAGCTGATGCAGACAGGACCGCAGCTGCCTGGCTTAGGATGGTGCCAGGAAGCCGCCACTGCTCACACACTAAGATGGCACCACATGGCAAGTGGATATGGACTCCTCGTCACCACTCCTGAGGAAAGGCCCGTGAAGCAGAGCTCTCAATGGACAGTGTGCCGTAGAGCCAGCAGGAGGGAGATGGGGCATGCCACAGGTGATAGTCCTGCCGTGACCACCAACTAGTGACTCTGGGAGCTACCTCATGTCACTAACCATCCATTTCCTATAGATTGCAATGATGAAATCTACTGTAGCCACAAAGGTGCCATAAAAACTAAAAAAGAGAGGCACCTGGGTGGCTCAGTTGGTTAAGCATCTGACTTTGGCTCAGGTCATGATCTCATGGCTTGTGGGTTCGAGCTCCATGTCGGGCTCTGTGCTGACAGCTCAGGGCCTGGAGCTGTTTCGGATTCTGTGTCTTCCTCTCTCCTTCCCTCCCTCTCTCTCTCTCTGCTCCTTCTGTCTCATGCTCTGTCTCTCAAAAATAATAAATAAACATTAAAAAATTTTTAAACTAAAACAGATGAGGGGCACTTGGGGCTCAGTTGGTTAAGTGTTGTTGGACTTCAGCTCAGGTCATGATCTCACAGTCAGAAGGTTTGAGTCCTGCATCGGGCTCCTCACTGAGTGTGGAGACTGCTTGGGATACTCTCTCTGCCCCTCCCCACCTCTCTCTCTCAAAATAAATAAATAAACTTGAAAAAAAAAAAAACTAAACTAAAAAAGGTAATTTAGGTAAAGTGCCTGGCAATAAACACCCAATGGGCACAGTAGTGGCTTGTTTGAAACCACTGAGCCTCACTTTCCCCGTCTGCAAAAATGTAAGTAAAGACACTAATTTCCAGAGGCTGTTAACAATAATGAATTACTTTTTGCCTTTATTTTAATTTTTTAAGCTTTTTAAATTATTTATTTTTGAGAGACAGAGCATGAGCAGGGGAGGGGCACAGAGAGAGGCAGACACAGAATCTGAAAGAGGTTCCAGGCTCTAAGCTGTCAGCACAGAGCCTAACATGGGGCTGGAACCCCAGAACCATGAGATCATGACCTGAGCTGAAGTTGGATACTTAACCAACTGAGCTACCCAGCCACCCCAGTTTTTACCTTTAAAACATACACTGTTTGATAATGTATGAAGGAGCATAAGTTACACACATGTTAGTGATAAAGCCCAAAAAAATTGACACACATGAGCCCTCCATCCATTCAATGCAAATATAAACATGACCCACTGGGGTCTCTACCCATGCCCTGCCCCTCACAGAGGAAATTACTCAGAATTTTGGATTGTCTTTTCATTGCCTTTTTTTTTTCTTAAGGGATACCTATTACATGGTTTTAATATTTATTTATTTTTGAGAAAGAGAGAGACAGACCACAAGCAGGAGAGAAGCAGAAAGAGAGGGAGAGAGAGAATCCAAAACAGGTTCCAGACTCTGAGCTGTCAGCACAGAGCCTGATGTAGGGCTCGAACTATTGAATCACATGACCTGAGCTGAAGTCAGACGCTTAACTGACAGAGCCACCCAGGCCCCCTCGTTGCCTTTTAAAAACTAGTGTTTTGATACAATTGTATGTATGCTTAAATAATATATTGCTTTTTTTTTTGCTTGTACTGGGAATTGATCGTTTGTTGGTTAGACATGTTATGAATATCTACTTCCAGGTGAAGCCTTTTCCCCTCACTTTGTTTATGGTATCTTTTGCTAGACAGATACTTACGAACAACTTCTCTTTGAAGATCAAGGGAGTTATAATGGGAGCCAAACTTATCCGAGTTCACTGGCATTTACTGTGGGGTTCCTTCCTCACTTTTATAGGTGGGGCAGACCCACTGTTACATCAGCTAGGTGTACATTCTTCCTCTCTGATTTCTGCGTGGACAAGAGGAGTTAGGGTGATCTGAAAGGTTATCTTTTTTCAGTCACTGGTCTGCGTGCTCAGGGCTTCTGTCTATGTCGGAGACGCTGGGCCCAGGTGCTCACTCAGCCATCAGCCCAAAGAGAGGGGCCATAGCCAGTAGAATGGGATGTTGGCAGTGTGCTGTGGCAAAGCTGTGGCCTCTGGCAAGATTAAAGAGCAGCTCACAGTGGGGAAAAGAGAACAGAGGTCAGAGAGTCCTGGGGTGGGATCCCAGCTCTGTCTAACCTTAGACCGAGATCACAAGCTCTCTGAGCCCTTGTCTTCCATGATATTTACCTGGCAGAATAGCTGAGAGAATTAAATATTGATTTAATTTTTTATGATTGATTTAATTTTAATTTATTGAGGCCATAGCTCCAGGTGCTGTTCGAGAAATGGTAGCTTTGTTCTTTATACCCTTATGTTCCTCAATAGGCTTTCCAGGACAGGAGAAGGCCTTGCCAACCATACAGGCAGACCAAATCCATTCTGGGGTTCTAGTGCCATAATGCTACCTGTTATTCTAGGCTTCTCCATGCAAGTAATAGGTGTTGGAATGCCTGCTTTTTTAAAAAGTTTATTTATTTTGAGAGAGCGAGCGAGAGAGAGACGGGGGTGGGAGGAGCAGAGAGAGAATCCCAAGTGGGGCTCGATCCCACAAATTGTGAGATCATGCTATGAGCTGAAATCAAGAGCTGGACGCTTAACCAACTGAGCCACCCAAATGCTCCCGAATGCCTACTTTCCAAAAATTTCAGTATAATTAGCATACTGCATTATATTAGTTTCAGCGTATACAATATAGTGATTCAACAATTCTATGCATTACTCAGTGCTCAGTCCCTCCTTTTGAACAAGAAGAACGAGATGCCAGAGGACATCCCAGATACATAAAAAGACGGCCTGAATGATTTCTCAACACCTCTCGCAATGCTTTTCATCTTGGAAGAAGAGTGACGTGTGAGGAAGAATGCATAATGTATTTAGATTTTAATGAAGCATCTATTTTCCTCCACACTGACAAGCTGCCAACAAAGAAAAGGTAAATATTTTCAGTGTTCCAATATTAGCTTTAAATGGGAATGGTTCTCTGGAAATGCCAAAATGAAGAAAAACAGTAATCATTTCTCTAATGAAAAATGAAAGACCCATTTACTATACGTTGTCAGGAACAGAAAAAAAATTTGGACCAATCATCTGGATGGCCAATTAGCTCTGGGCCATTGGGGTACTCACAGGTGTGCAGCAGGCAGGCTCCAGAGCTTGCAGTCGGGGGGCAAATGTGCTGACATGGCCACGCTGAGGACCAGTCTGGGAGCACTGCAGAGAAGGAAGATGGTACGAGTTCTGGTGTGCATAGAAGCTGTGTCCAGGAGCGAGTCACACAGGTTGGCCTTGCTTTAGCAAGATGTGCTTTCCTATAAAACTGCCTGGACCCAGCAATATTTTACAGGAGAACCTGCTGAAACGAATGCTGTACAAGTCTCTTGGTCAAGTGTAAATAACCAATAGCACTGTTTCCATAGTGACCTGTCCTTCTTCCCCTCCCCCTACTACGAATTTATAGTGCTACTTTCCAAATTACTGGCCTCGTGACATGCAGTTGACCCTGTGAAGCAGCACGAAACACAGCAGTTCCCCTGAACTTTCTGAGAAGGCTCGATGTTAAAAGGCATCACCTCGTTAAAACAGCGAGGTCAGTGTGACCGGATTTGGAGACAGCGTCTATGAAGGGGTATTTAAGTTAACATGAGGTCATATGGGAGGGCTCCTAATTCACGATGCCTGGTCCCCTTATAAGAAGAGGAAATTCAGGAGCACCTGGGTGGCTCAGTCTGTTAAGCATCCAACTCTTGATTTTGGCTCAGGTGATGATCTCACAGTTTGTGAGTTTGAGCCCCGCATGCAGCTCTGCACTGACTGTATGGATCCTGCTTGGAATCTCTTGCTCCCTCTCTCTCTCTGCCACGTGTATACTCTCTCCCACCCATATGCTCTCTCCCTCTCTTTCAAAAAATAAGTAAAGTTTTTTTAAAAAAGGAAGAAATTCAGATACAGACAATGCACAGACCAAGGGATGACCATGTGAGGACACAGTAAGGAGCCAAGGAGAAAGACCTCAGAAGAAACCAAACCTACCAACAGCTTGATCTTGGTCTTCAAGCCTCCATAACTGACAGAAAATAAATTCACCTGATGAGCAAGAAGGCACCAACTAAATGTATTTAGATTTTAAATCTTTTGGCTTCTGAAGGGGACAAGAAGATGCTAACAAAAAAGGAGGGCAAGAAGAACACACACACACACACATACGCGTGCACACACACACACCAGTACAAGAAGTCAGTGATCAGCCTGGGTTGTTCATGTCTGGAGGAAGGCAGGGGAGCAGGATGGGCTGGGCCCACTTTTGTTTATTGAGAAGTAATGTATTTTGCCTTCAGCAAATGAATGGCAGTAAAAGCGCAATGAACAGCAGCACGTAAAATTAGATCATAGCTTCCTGAGTGTGACAAATAGGCCTCCCCAACAAATTTTGCTCATTAATCCTCAGATTATTTTAGTAAATCCACAGAGAATTGGTTTTTGGGGTTCCCTCCCCAACTAAACCTACAGTACACTCTGTTCTACGAGTAGCCATTCTGGGCCAAGTGAGGTTTCAACAGTTGTTTAGAAATGGTACAAACCTAAAAGGTTTCTGTCAACTCAACTTATTGCCTAAGACAGTAACAGGGCTCTCAAACCTCTAAATATGCCTACACGTGACAGCCTTGTTCTACAAACCCCAGGGAGCTGTGGTCTGCTCAGTTGTCGGGACACATCTACATTTACCCTTGTCACAGGAAATTCTTGGAGAAAGTGATTGACACCCACACCAAGTTTCTCTTGGTCTCCTACTCCGTTGATCTCCTGATACAGCCACACCATCTCCTTCCAGAGTGGAAAGGCAGCTGTAGTCAGTGGTGTACCAGGAAAGTAATGGGCATGTCCTACCATGGAGGCCAGGGTCAATGAGATGAGGTCCAAGCTAGGTTGGGTCTTGCATTAACCAGGACTTTTATTTTCTGTTATTCTGATGCTTTGCCATCTTGGGGCCTTGTGGACTCTGGAGGGACCACCACCCTCATGCCCCAGGCTGGCCAATTCCTCAAAATAGTAAAGAACTCTCCTAGGAGGCATGTCTTCCATGTGCAAATTAATCAAGTCCAGAGTCCACACCTCCAACCACCTCCTTGAAGGCACTCTTGCGCTCTGGGCCCCCTCCGCTGGTGGTAATCCCTGCATAACCAAGTATCAGACCACTAACGACAGCCCCTAAGCCCCAGAGCCCACTGAAATTATTCAAATGAGCCAATCCTAACCCTGCTTACTCTGCTATGCCCAGTTCTTCCTGCAAAAACCACCACAAGGGCCTCAGTCCACTACCTCCCCGGCTCCCTCTGCATCCAGGCCAACCCCGAGGCAGCCCCTCCTGGCCGCCATTGCTTGGAGCACACTCTCGTCTTGGGAGCTGTGAGTAACAAACTCTGTTCAATGCCGTTGTCTCCTGATCGGTTGGCCTCACCGTGCTTAAATAATGACAACTAGAGCTTAAAACAGGCCACTCGTTCATAATCAGGTTCGGCTGATTTTTTTAAAAAATGGTAAACACCGGAAGAGCCTCAATCACTACCTTGAGATTTGACATCTAAACTGGCTCTCCCAGTCTCCCCGCCAGGGAACAGGGGCCAGAGAGCAACAGTGGATCACACAGGAGCACAAAGACAGTCAGGGGCTTGGTGGCTTGGGACACTGGGCACAACAGCGTGCTTGCGAGCCAGCTGGGTCACCCACATATCCACTCTGCAGGTGGCGACAGCGAGGGACCCCCACAGGATGTGCACCTGTGACAGAGTTAGCAAGCACAGGCCCCGAACTGGCTTCTGAGGGAGGCCAGGAGATGATAACAATAAGACTCTCGCATGGCCACCAACAAAGGTCGCACTAGGTTGTCACTTAGACTTGAACATGCCCTGCTCCCTGTCTGTCATCTTTCTCACATACACCCAGAAGCAGCTACTCCTCATCTAGTGTTTGTGAGGGCAATCTTGGGAGTCCGGATTGTGCACCCCAGGGCATTCAAGAGCCAGCCTTATCTGTCTTCTGGGGGTGGCCACAGCAAGGAGGCTTAGTGAGGGCATGGCCACCCAGAAGACACAGGGGTGAAGCAGCTATGGCCGGATCTTGTCCATCTCCTCCTTCCCAGGGCTCCTGCCTCATGTAGGGATATTCAGACCCAGCAGGCAGCAGCCTCTGATGAGAATGTGGGGGGTGAATGTTAGAGAGGTAGGGGACCCCAGCTCCTTGAGAGCTTGGCTCTTAAGAAGGAGGGGCCCATATTCACTAATCCCCCCCCCCATAACTCCCAATGCATGTAAATCCTACTGCCTTGAAAATATTCTTGGAGCCTTTGAAGATGAATCTGTAGCTTCAACTGTCCTCTTAAAATGCTCAAAAGCCTAAACTGTTTAATGGAAACGCTAATGAGACTTGAGAGTTCTGTGACTCTGAATTAACATAATTAACTAATTTATGAGCATGGATTAATTTAGCTGTTATGTACTTAACATTTTCATGTGTATGAAAGGAAAAACATGATTCAGTTCCCCAAGCAAAATATGGAACAAAAACACCAATGGAAATTTGGCTGTTGGCTGTTTTACTTTTCCTTCCCAGAAACTGAATAAACACAGGCTAAAAAGATGCTCGGACTTCTTGAGGCCTGAGCAGGGGAGCTTTTCTGTTTCTAAGGGTGTGCCAGGCCCCCCGAGGTAGGTGGGTGGGTAGGGTGTCCTGGCAGCCCCCAGCTCTCCTGCTCCCCACTGCCCAGTAGCCTTGGATCTGCTCCTCAGGCTGGTCATGTTTCCACAGCCAGAAGCAGGGCCTGCTGGGCCAAAAAGTGCTGTCTCAGGTGACACTCGTCCTGCCTCAGGAAAATGTCTGATCTGCGTTAAGCATCAGCACAGGTGAGAAGCTTATCAAAAGCTAGGCTCCTCCTAAAGTTCAAGGGCGAGGGCTTCACTCACCTGCCCCACAGGATGCTGGGAGCGGCCCTGAAGCCAAGAAGCCCTAATGCAGTGGCCAGGCTCAGACCCTCAGACCATGGTCAGGGAAGGGCCTTTATGCCTCCCAGGACCCTAGGGAAGGCTCTGTCCCAGGGAGCGCACCTTGTAGATGAGCAACTGAGCTGATGGACGGTGGACACGGCCAAGTCTGAGAGCTTGCCTACCTCCAATGCCAACCTGAAGCGGAAGGGCTGGAGTGTAACGGGGAGCAGAGCGAGAAGAAGGGAAACTATTCAAAGGGCTGAAATTCTTTTTAAAAGTGAGAGAGTGAAGAAAGATGTATGTTAAAGCCCTGACAGGTTTTTGTTGTTTTTTTGTTTGTTTTTTCTTTTTTTTTTTTTAATGTTTTATTTATTTCTAGGAGAGAGAGAGAGAGAGAGCGTGATCAGGGGAGGGTCAGAGAGAGGGAGTCACAGACTGAAACAGGCTCCAGGCTCCGAGCTGGCAGTCAGCACAGAGACCGACGCGGGGCTCGAACCCACGAACCGCGAGATCATGACCTAACGGAAAGTCGGACGCTTAACCGACTAAGCCACCCAGGCGCCCCAGTTTTTTCTTTTTTTTGAAATGCAAGTGCCCAACTTAAGCTTTAATTGCTTAAGGCATCCATTTCAAAGAGGCCTCCACTTCAAAGACTATCTATCCTGAGTACACATACTGCCAGCCACACTGGATAAAGGGCCAGGTCACCTCCAGCCTCTGATGAGGCTCCTTTGTTTTAGAGACCTCAGTTGATTTTTGATAACTGACCATTTGGGTCTCTTGTCTTTTCCTAGCACTTTAAATTCTCGCTCTCACATTTTTAAAATTTATTTTGTTAAAGATTTTATTTTTAAGCAATCTCTGTAGGCCCCCTTGGGGCTTGAACTCACAACCCCAAGATCAAGAGTCGCCTTCTCTACTGATTGAGCCAGCTAGGTGCCCCATCCAGATTTTCAACTGACCAATAGAGTGAGCCCATGAAACCCTACGTCCCCACCTTCAGGCCCCAGTGAAAGCAAATGCCCCAATATACCCCACCTGTGCATTCTCTCTCTCTCTCTCTCTCTCTCTCTCTCTCCAACCTTGCTATGTGGCCCCAGGTGTGCTGGGTCAATTCCAAGTCATCAGTAATAAACTTCTGTTTTTCTGTTTCCTAATGGTTGTTGCTGAAGGGTGTCTTGCACTCCTAAGAACCACAAGGGGCCATCCAGTTGTAACACTGGCTTGGAAAGGGGAGATGTCTGCGTGAGGCTCGCCTGGGGCCCCGGTGAGTGCTTGCAGGCATTTCTAGCCAATATCAAAGGATAGCACTACTATCAGTAGCCTGAGATGGGCAGAAAACAAAAGGTCAAGTGAGAACAGAGGCCAAGAATGACCAATCTCTACCCTCCTATGTTATTTCCACCATCAGAGGAAGTTGAAAGTTTTAGCTTATTATATTTTAGACTAAGAAAAAGAAACAAGGTCAAAATTATGTTTGGAAGGAATATGAATTCAGTCAAGGACAAGAACATATGTGCACACCATGGAAACTTCCTTTTTGCTTCTGTTCTTGCCCACAGGGCTTGCTGGCAGCTGTCCTCACCCAGTCCTCAGTGTGTCCCAGCATTAGAGGGATACCACCACAAAGGGACTATCCAGGCTTCAAGTCAACAGGTCTGAGTTCACATCTCAGCTCCGCCTCCTAGCAGCTGTGTGAGCCTGGGCATGGTAGGTAACCTCTCTGATTATTGGTTTCCCCTGGTAGAAAATGGCTGTAGCAATTCCAACTCAGGACCATTTTGAGGATGAGATGCCAACAGCAAGTGGCGAGAGCTGTTACTATCATCACCATCATCACCATCAAAATACTAAGGAGATTGGACCATGGAGAAAAACAGTGCTTGGTCTACCTCTCCTCGGGGCCCAAATCCTCCACAATAACATGAAAAAGAGAAGGGGGAAAAATCAGTAAAAGCCTCAGAAAACAAGATCAGACGATGAGATCTTTTGAGGAACAGTGGAGAGACAGCAAACAGATGGGATCAACCAGCAGGAGCAATTCCAGAAGGGTTTGAAATCCCGGGGTTCAGAGGGCTGGTCTGCAAGCACGGGGGTGGGGGGCATCCCAGAGCAGGCATCAGTGTGAGGAGCTAAAGAGCAGGTTATGCACCACCTCCTCCAGCTGAGCAGTGAGCAGCAGCAGGCTTTATTCCGATGCCAACACTGAGGCCAGAGCGGTGGGACGGCGCCTCCCTGGGAACCGGGAGTCAGCCACCACCCTGCCAGAAATAACATGATCCAGCCCACGTCACAGACAGACTGCGGCCATCAGGTCTGACAAACCCCACAAGCAGACAAGGATCTGTGAACACAAACATAAGTGCACAACCAATAATCAGCAATGAGGAGGAAAACCAACATCAGAAAAGAGAACCCCCAAATGAAAAAGCTAAACAGAACGACAATAAGAGGAAGCCAAGGAGATAGGCTTAATGCAGCAAGTTGGAAAAAATTCCCAAAGTAAGTTATCATTAATATCTTTTAAATGATGCAAGAAAGTAGGGCATCTTAACATGGAGTAGAAGTGCTTCTCCCCATTCTTTCTACCAAGAAAAGCCCAAACCCTGGACATTGTATAAGAAACAGACAGACAATTCTGAAAGGTAGAGAGAAGGTAGACTATCTAGGGATCTCAGGACCCAAGGAACAACACGGTGGTAAGTTCCCTGGGATTCTTTATGTCTCACGTATCTGGGGACTTGGAAATGGAGACGCTGGCAGCCTAGAGGTACCAAGGCGAGCAGACCAAAAAAGAGTCCCCCAAAGCCTGTTCCCTCTAGCCAAACCACACAGGAAGGGCAACACAGCAAGAGAGAAACTTTTCACACAATAACCACTATACTCTAGCCAAACACCACAGATGACATTGTGGTACTACCTCCACCCACAGCAGCAAAGACCAGGTGGGGAACCTAGACCTTTACCCCTGCAAGGCTGTAATGAGGGACTCCAACATCCCTCCTAGGTGACATCAGAAAAGAGCAATTAAGCAGTAGGGCTTTTCTCTTGCCATCCAAAAAAGGGGCTCATTCCCATAGTGTCAGTGAAGATCCTGTGGGGAAGCTTGGCTTTCCACCCCATATGGCAATGAGAAGATGTCTCTCTCCCTTCCCACTGGAGTCATATCAGGAGGCATGGTGGTGAGTCAGGATTTTCATCATCAACCACAGTAACAAGGTGATCCCACTGCAGTATCAGTTGAGGCCACATGGAGAGCTGGAACTCACACCCTGCTCAGCACTGAGTAGAAGCTCTCCTACTCTCAGATGCCAACAGTGGGTGAGTGAGATGACTTGGATGTCTACCTACACCTGGCAACAATGAAGCAGTGGGGTCCACTTCGGCCATCTAGCAGTGTCAGAGAAAGCCATCTAAAACTGAAGGTTTAAATAAGATACATAGGGGTGCCTGAGTGGCTCAGTTGGTTAAGCATCCGACTTCTCTGCTCAGGTCATGATCTCACAGTCCGTGAGTTCAAGCCCCACATCGGACTCTGTGCTGACAGCTCAGAGCCTGGAGCATGCTTCGGATTCTGTGTTTCCCTCTCTCTCTGCCCCTCTCCTGCTCTCGTTCTGTCTGTCTGTCTCTCTCAAAATAATAAACATTAAACAAACAAACAAACAAAGAAATAAATAAAAAGATCCAGGGCTTCATAATATAATACAAATATGTGCAGGTTTCAATGAAAATCATACATCATACCAAGATCTAGAAAGACCTCAGATGGAACAATAAAAGACAATCAATAGATGCCAAAACTGGGGTAACAGGGAATGTCAGAATAATTTTATAGGTTTTAAAGCAGCCACAATAAAAACATTTCTATGATCAATTACAAATATGCTTGAAACAAATGAAAAAATATAAAACCTCAATAAAGAAATAGAAAGTCTCAGCAAGGAAATAGAAGACAGCAATATGAAACAACACAATAGTTGAAATTTTAGAATTGAATATATAATAATCAAAATAAAAAATGAAACGAATGAGTTTGACAGCAGAACGCAGTGGACGGAAGAAAGACAGAGTGAATTGGAAGACAGAAGAATACAAATTGCTCAGTCTAACAACAGAGAGAAAACAGACCAAAAAAATAAAACAAACTCAATAAAAGTAAACAGAGTCTGAGAGATGTCTGGAACTATAACAAAAGATCTAACATTCGTGTCATTGGAGTCCCAGAAGGAGAGGAGAAAGAGGAAAGGGCTGAAAAAGTACTAGAAGATATAATAGCTAAACTCTATCCAAGTTTGGCAAGACACATAAACCTTCAGCTGCAATAGGCTTTCCTTCTCTTGAGTTTTCTAAATTATGTTAGATGAATGGAGCAAAAACTATAATACTGTCTGATGTGGTTCTAGATAAATATAGATAAATATTTCAGACAATTACGGACAGGAGACAGTAATGGGATGTAAGAGAGGTAAGGTTTCCATACCTCACTCGATTGGTAAAATGGTAACACTCAAAGACTGACGTATGTATATATAATGTCATACCGAGAGCAATCACTAAGAAAGCTACACAAGAAGATAACTTTAAAAGGCTAGAGATAAACAAAATGGATTCTAAACAGTATTTAAGTTACCCATAGGAAGCCAAGAAAAAGAAACTAAAAACAGAAAGAATAAACAGAAAACAAAAGATAAAATAGCAGACTTAAATCCAAACATATTAGGGGCGCCTGAGTGGCTTAGTCGGTTAAGCGTCCGACTTCAGCTCAGATCATGATCTCATAGTTCGTGGGTTCGAGCCCCGCAACGGGCTCTGTGATGACAGCTCAGAGCCTGGAGCCTGCTTCAGATTCTGTGTCTCCCTCTCCCTCTGACCCTCCCCTGCTCGCTCTCTCTCCCTCTCTCTCTCTCTCTTTCTCCCTCCCTCCTGGAAATAAATAAAAACATTAAAAAAATTTTTTAAGTGTAAATAGTCTAAATATGGCAATTAGAAGACAGAAATTGGCAAGGTGAATTAAAAAACACAGCCCAAATATATGCTATCTACAAGAACCTCACTCCAAATATAATACAGATAGGTTGAAATTAAAGGAGAGAGAGAAAAATATGTCATTATATGTCTTTAATACCAAAACTTAAATGAAAATTGATCAAGTTATATTAATATAAGACAGACTAAAGAGCAAAGGAAATTACTGTAGACAGAAACAAATATTTTATAATGATAAAAGGGCTAATTTACCAAAAAGACATAGTAATCCAAATATATAAACACCAAACAATAGAGGTGCACAATATTTGAATGAAAACTGATAAAACCTAAAGGAGAAATATACAAATCCACAATTGTAACTGAAGACTTCAACACTCCTCTCTCAACAATTAAGAGGACAACTAAACATATAAGGATATATGTTTATCCTTACTAAACCAGTAAGGATATAGATGAATTCATCACCACCGTCATCCAAAAGGTTCTCATCTATGTTTTTAGAACACTCCACCCAACAACAGGAGAATACACATTCTTTACAAGTGCCAACAAAACTTATACCAAAATCGATTAGATCTTGTGTCATAAAACAAATCTCATGTAATTTAAAAGATCTGAACTGACACAGAATGTGTTCTCTAACCACAATGGAATCAAACTAGTAATCAGTAACAGAAAGATAACAAAAAAACCACCAAATACTTGGAAACAAAACAAAATACTTGTAAATAATTGATGGGTCCAAGAAGAAGTCTCAATGAAAAAAAAAAATACACTGAATTTAACAAACATGAAATACAATATATCAATATATGGAGAGGGTGCCTGGGTGACTCAGTTGACTAAATATCCAACTTTTTATTTTGGCCCAGGTCATGATCTCGCAGTTTTGTGAGTTCAAGCCCCACATCAGATTCTGCACTACCAGTGCAGAGCCTGCTTAAGATTCTCTCTCTCTTTATTTCTTTCTCTGCCCCTCTCCCACTCCCATTGTCTCTGTCTCACTCAAAATAAATGAATAAACTTAAAAAGAAAGGTTAAAAATATGAGAGACACAGCTAAACTGCTGAGAGGGAAATTTATAGCACTATTGTTTATGCTAGAAAAGAGGAAAAGTCTTAAATCAATAACGTTGATTTAAGCGTTCACCTTAAGATCCTAGAAAAAGAAAAGCTAAGCAAGCACAAATATGAAGGAAGGAAATAATGTAGATAAGAGCACAAGACTATGACATTGAAAACAAAACCACTGGGAAAAATCAGTGTAACAAAGAGCTGGTTTAAAGAAAAGATCAACAAAATTGATAAACTTCTAGCAAGAATGACAAAGAAAAAAAAGAGAAGATACAAATCACCAGTATCAGGAATGAAACAGAGAATATCACCACAGACTCTACAAACATCAAAAGTATATGTAAGGTAATACTATAAACAACTCTACACACATAAATTCAACAACTTAGACAAAATGGACCACATCCTCAAAAAATACAGACTATTACAACTCAATATGAAATGGATAATTTGAATAGCCCTATAACTTTTCAAGAAATTGAATTTGTAATTAAAAAATAAATTCCCCCAAAGATCTCCAGGTCTATATGGTTTCACTGGAGGATTCTACTAAAAGTTTAAAGAATTAACACCGATTCTACACAATCACTCTCAGAACATAAAAGATGAGGGAACAGTTCCCAATTCTTTTACTTAAGCTAGTAACACCCTGATTTAAAAAAAAAAAAAAAAAAACTAGAGAAAGATGGTGAAAGGAAGGAAGAAAGGAAGGAAGGAAGGAAGGAAGAAAGGGAAAGGAAGGAAGAAAAAGAAAATAATAGACCAAAACTCCTCATGAATATATACACATATATCCTTAATAAAATAATGACAAACAGATCTCAATAACATATAAAAAGAAAATACCATTACCAAATGGTGTTTATTCCATAGATTCTATGCTAGATGAATATTCAAAAATCAACCAATACAACCTACCATATTAATAAGCTAAAGAAGAAAAATCACATAATCATATCACTCGTTAAGGAAAAAGCAGTGACAAAATTTAACACTCACTCATTTTTTAAAAATTCTCAAAAACTAGAAACAGAAGGAACATTGTCAACTTGCCAAAGAGCATTTACAAAACCAGTAGGTAACATCAAAAATAACAGTGAAAGTCTTAATGCTTTCTTCCTAAAATCAGGAACAAGGTAAGGATATTTACTCCAGGTTGGAAGTTCAAGGCAGGGAATAAGTCAAGAAAAGATACAAGGCATGTAGATCAGAAAGAAGAAACAAAATTACCCCTATTTTCAGATGACATTATCAAGTACAACATCTCAAGGAATCTACTCTTAGAACAAGTAAGCGAGTTCAGGGGCGCCTGGGTGGCTTAGTCGGTTAAGCGTCCGACTTTCGCTTAGGTCATGATCTCGCAGTTCGTGGGTTCGAGCCCCGCGTCGGGCTCTGTGCTGACTGCCAGCTCAGAGCCTGGAGCCTGCTTCAGCCTGTGACTCCCTCTCTCTCTGACCCTCCCCTGCTCACGCTGTCTCTCTCTCTCTCCTAAAAATAAATAAAACATTAAAAAAAAAGTTTTTAAAAAAAAGAACAAGTAAGCGAGTTCAGAAAGATTGCAGGATACAAGATCAACATACCCAAACCAATTGCATTTCTATATATTAAAGAATACATGGGCATCAAAATTCAAAATGCAATGTTCTCTATCATCACTAAAAATAAAATGAAACTTTTAGGTGTAAATCTAAACAAAAATGTATAGGATTTGTACAGTGAAAGCTACACAATACTGATAAAAGAAATTAAAGACCTAAACAAATGGAGAGACATAGTGGATGAGCTAAAAGACTCAAGATAGTAAAGATGTCAATTATCCCAACTGATACATAGGTTTAACACAATCCCTACCAAAAGCCTAGCAAGATTTTTCTGTGGGTATAGACAAGATAATGGTAAAACCTGTATGGAAAGGCAAAAGAGCTAGAACAGCTAAAATAATTTTGAAAAAGAAAGTGGGAGCAGTTTACCCTGTTTCAAAACTTATATTTTGTCACAATAATCAAGACTGCCACACTGGCAGAGGACAGACGCATAGATCAATGGACTGAGCAGAGAACCCTGAAACACAATCACACAAACGCGCCCATCTGATTTTTGACAAAAGTGTGAAAGTAACCTAATGGAAAAAAGACAGGCATTTCAGCAAAAGATACTGGAAAATTTGGACATCAATAGGCAAACAAAACAAAACAAGAAATCATGACCTGTCTTACACCTTATATACAATCAGCTCAGAGTGGATCTTCCAAGATGGAATTCAAAATGTAAAATACAGGCGCGCCTGGGTGGCTCCATCAGTTAAACGTCCAACATTGGCTCAGGTCATGATCTCACGGTTCGTGGGTTCAAGCCCCACATCGGGCTCTGTACTGACAGCTAGCTTAGAGCCTGGAGCCTGTTTCAGATTCTGTGTCTTCTTCTCTCTCTGACCCTCCCCTGCTCACACTGTCTCTCTTCTTTCTCTCAGAAATAAATAAAAACTTAAAAAAAATGTAAAATGTAAAATCACAAAACATTTAGGAAAAAAACATAGAATATCTTTAGAATCTAAGACAAGGCAAGGAGTTCTTTGATACCAAAGACCTCAATCTATAAAAGGAATAATTGATATGTGGATTTCTTCAAAACTAAAACTTTTACTCTGCAAGAAAAACCCTGTTAAAAAGAATGAAGACACAAGCTACACAATGGGAGAAAATATTCACAAACAACATAATCATCAAAAGACTAGTAGATAGGATATGTAAAAAACCCTCAACACTAAACAGTTAAAAAAATCAAACATTACAAATAGAAAATAAGAAAAGATATGAAGAGACATTTCACTAATGTATATATATGTACACATATATATATACATACATACATATATATGTATATATATATATGACAAACACATGAAAAGATTTCCAACATCACTAGCCTTGGGGAAATGAAAATTAATATCATACATACTTATCAGAATGGCTATAATTAAAAAGTGATGTTACCAATTACTGGCAAGCATGCAAAGAAACTGTATCATTCATATATTGCTAGTGGAAATGTAAAATGGTACAGTTTCTCTGGAAAATAATTTGCCAATTTCTTAAAAAATAAGCCTGTAACTTATACAACCCAGCAATTGCACTCCTGGCTATTTATGCCAAAGAAATGAAGACTTACATAAAACCTATACAAGAATATTTCTAGGTGCTTTATTTAAATAGCCCAAATCTAGAAAGAATCCAGTTGTTCTTCAATGGGGGGCTGTAGTACATTCATACCACGGAACACTACTTTTCAAAAGTAGTTCCTTAAAAAGAAACAAACTACTGACATACACAGCAACTGAATGAGTCTCTAAAGAATCATGCTAAGTGAAAAACACCAATTCTAAAGGCTACATAAAATATAGTTTTATTTATATAACATTCTTGAAATGACAAAATTATAAAAGTGGTTATCTGCTAAGTGGTTGCAAAGGCATTAGGGTAGGAATAGGTGTGGCTATAAAAGAGCAACACAAAGATCCTTTTGCTGGTGGAACTATTCTGTATCTTGACTGTATCAAGGTCAATAACCTGGCTGTAATATTGTACTATTGTTTTGCAAGATGTGACCATTATGGACAACTGGGTAAAGGATATGTTGGATCTCTGTGTATCATTTCTTACAATTGCATATGAATTTACCATTATTTCAAATAAAATTTTAATTTAAAACATCAACTAGAAGTCCTAGAAAGGAAGCTATTTTCTTTTTTTAATTTTTTTTAATGTTTTATTTATTTCTAGGAGAGAGAGAGAGAGACAGCGTGAGCAGGGGAGGGTCAGAGAGAGAGGGAGTCACAGACTCTGAAACAGGCTCCAGGCTCTGGGCTGGCAGTCAGCACAGAGCCCGACACGGGGCTCGAACCCAGGAACCGCGAGATCATGACCTGAGCGAAAGTTGGATGCTTAATCGACTAAGCCACCCAGGTGCCCCGAAAGGAAGCTATTTTCAACATTTACCACATAGGTAAATAAATAGGGTATCACAGAGCTGAAGACTGAGTTTAAGGATTCTCCCAGCACCCAAGACAGTGGTGACCAAAGAAACTGGTCCACCTTTATGGTTAAGCTGACATAACTGTTGTTGCATAATGTAAACCTGTTAATAACATATGGAGTGAAAATCCTGGATGACCCCAATTTGGGGAGGCGATGAAGAAGAGAAGATGACGAAAGGAAGGGGAACTATGGTAAGGTTCTTGTTTTGCCCAGGAGAAGGAGATAGGTACTGATTAATGCTAACCAGTGTAGGAGAATATAAATTCAAGTATATGTGCTTCAGGCGATAGAAAGCAGATTAGAATGTAGAAATCTCAAGCCATCAGGATGAAAGGGAACAAAGAAGAGAGAAGAAACTATATCTATCTAGTGAAGGGCAGAGAAGTAAAGAAACAGAAAGAGAGGAAAAGCAGGAAAAATAAGGAAACTAAGTAAGTTAATTAAGAGAAAGCAAAATATGGGAACAGATATAAACCTAAATATATCTGAAATCAGAACAGGTGTGAACATATCAAATTCCCTCTTTGAAGCAATTCTTAGATTGTACCAAAAAATATGTAAATAAAGACAAATACATGCTGCTTACAGAACTAAAGTTAAAAATAAAGGAATGAAAAATATATGAGGAAAGTGATCATAAAGTAACTTAGCAGATATGGCAATATTATTACCAGCCAAAGAACAATGAAAGGAAAAAAGAATGAAACAGAGAGGACTTTTATAGTGATTAAAGAAAGATTCATGACACCAGCAAGAGATGATAACATTTGTGTGCCTTGTAACATAGCTATGAAATTTATACACCAAAGACTGAGAGAAATCAACAAATCCACAGTCACCATGGAGACAAACATCCCTTCTCAGAAGCTGACCAGGCAGATAGAGGGCAAGACTCCCAAACCTTTGAATGAGCTTGATCAGGCCTACAGGTGACAGAGATGCCTACAGGCACTGAGGAGGCGGGACAAATGGCCAAGGTAGACGGGTCTGTCAAACTAGGCAGTGAGTGAGATGGAGGAACTGCTCTTTGAAGGAACATCCACCATTCCGGCTAACTGTTGCCATGAAGGAATGAGGTCCAGCATGGCCAGAGCTTCTGATTTTTCAAGAGAAACTCCAAATCTGTATCTTCCTATAAAATCCTTTAATTTGTAAATGCTTACTCAAGTTAAAAAACAAAACCAAACCAAACACTTGTGTCACACAAAACACACATATAGGCCAAGGCAATCTGTGGGCTCCCAGCTGCAACCTCTGATCTAACTTACATAGATTTTTGTACTCAATAAGCATAAAATAAAAATACTCTTGAAAAATCCATTGGAATATTTACAAAAATTGAACGTGCATTAGACCACAAAAAACACTCAACAAATTCCAAAAGGCAGAAATTATACTAAACAGTCTCTGATCTCAATGCAACAAAGTTAAAAATTAGCAACTAAAGGAGTGCCAAAAAAATCTATCTGGTTGGAAAAAAACTTAAATCCCTTATAAATAACTCTTGAGTTGAAAAGAAAAATCAAAGCTGAAAAAAATTATTCAGAAACAAATAACAGTAAGAACATTGTATAATTAAAGCCAGAGATAGGTAATAAGAAGAAAATATATAGAACATTTATTTACTTATGAGAGCACATCAAAGCCTGAAAACAAAGAACTACACATTCTTTTCAAGGAGCTAGTAAGAGACACAAGTAATAAACATTAAAAAGAGTTAATTAATAAAATTAATAAAAATTAGACTAATTGTCATTAGTCTAATCAGGGAAAAAAGGAACGATGCCACAGATAAGATTAGGAACAATTATAAGTATGACTGTGGAGGATATATCTTTTTAATTATAAGAATACAATATTAAATTTATAGGTCATAAATTTGAAAATATGGAGAAATGAATAATTTTGTATGAAAACTTAACTACCAAAATTTCCTCAGGGAGAAATAGAAAACCTGAATAGACTTAGTCCTTTGAAGAGTCACCCTGTCTGGTCAGATTGATTTTTCAGCCCTACCAACATTTAAGGAACCAGGCAATGTTCACAATATATGAACTGCTTCAGAGCACAGTAAAAGATGGAAAACTTCCTTACTCATTCTACAAAACCAGCATAACTCTGATACCCAAACTAGAGGCAGACATCACAAAACACAGTAGCTGTAGTTTAATCTATCTTGTAAACAAAGATTCAAAAACCACGTATAATACATTAACAATTGAAAATGGCAAGCAGTGTGTTAAATGAAAAGTACTCATAATCAAGTAGAATTTATTCTAAGAATGGAAGAATGAAATTTCCATTGTTAGGAAATCTATTAGTGTAATTTACTAAATTAAACATATTAAATAGTAAACTTGAAAAGCAATATAATTATCTCAGTAGCTGCTTTAAAAAAAATGTGACAGAAGTCAATAGACCCATTTCTGATCAAACCTCTTAGAAATATAGGAATATAAAAATCTCCTTAATTTAATAAAATTAATTACAGAAAACCTACAGAAGACACCTACAAATGGTACAATACTAGAAACATTCCTGTAGAAGCAGAAAATAAAACAACAAAACCTATAAACCACGACTATTTAATGTTCATCAGGAGTCCTGATACATTGAAATAAGACATGAAAAAGAAATGAGAGTTATTAAAGAGATAAAAACCACCATTACATTTACAGAGAGCTTTTATTTCCATCTGTCTGGAAAAGCCAAGAAAACAAAAAATAATAGCACCAATAGAGTTCATTAAGGTGGCCAGATACAAATATCCAACACAGACAAATCAATCATTTTCCTATATCCATTTCAATAATAACCAATTGAAAACATAATTTTTAAAAAAATCAACCTGGATATAAACCTAACAAGAAATGCATAAGATTGATATGAAGACAGTGATAACACTTTTAAATGATGTCAAAGAAGACCTGAATAAATAAAAACATACCATGTTCCTGGGTGGGAAGACTCAATATTGTAAAGATGTCAATTCTCCCCCAATTAATCTATAATTTCCATGCAATCCCAATCAAAATCCCAACAGGATTTTTTATGGAACTTGACAAGCAGATTCTCAAGTTCATCTGAAAGAGAAAATGTGCAAGAATAGCCAAGAAATTTTTGAAAAAGCATCATAAGAAGAAATTTGTCCTATAAATTATCCAAAAAAAATCCTTAAACTTTAATAATTAAAAGTGAGGTATTGCTTAGGGATTAAAAACAAATAGGCTAATGAAACTAATAGGATCAAGGTGGCATGTGGAGATCAGTAAATATTAACTATGGGGAAAAATAAAGTTAGATCTCTCCTTCACACCATGCACAGAAATAAATTCCATACAGATTAAAAAGTTAAATGCAAAAGACAAAGCCATAAAAATTTTAAGATGAGCTATTTTTAGAAGAAATAAAGGACAATTGATCTCTTATCTTGGGCTTTTCTAAGCAACAGCCCAAACCCAAGAGTCACAAAAATGATTAATCCAACAACAAAAAAGTTTGAAACAGATTTTTATTGAAATATTACATGTAGGGAAAAAAGGGCACAAATCAACAATGTACAACTTAAAACTTAAAAACTGAAAATTTCTCTGAAATGAAAGGGACTTCCAGTTAAACTTGGAGTACCCCCACTTTCCTCTCTGAAAACAACAGAGGTGACACATGCTTCTGTGATTCCCTAGGATTTATCATTTCTTTGTAAAGTAGGTGATGCACCTGAGGGCCTTATGACTGGGGCACGGGTGGCTGGGTCAGAGGTGGAGGCTGGTGGAGGGTGGGAGATGTTTCTTTACCATACTGCATTGCTTTCACAACAAAAATGAAAAGTCTATTATTTTAGAAACAGTGAGGTCTCACCAGGAACGACACATACACACACCATCTTTTCCAAGAACAGGCATTTTTTTGGTGGCATGGGTTGTTGAAAGAGAAAAAGTGAGAGTCAGCTCTGTCCCATCCCCACTGTGGTGAGCATTACATGAGTTAATGCTAATTCACGGTGAGGGGAGAGGAGCTCTTTAGTTACTGGACTGGCAGAAGAGAAGGATCTGGGTCCACAAACACCAAGTTCAAGTTCTCAGTGCCTGCAGCCTTGCTCCCTTCTCTGCTCCTCCTTACCCCTCACCCCCCATATTTTAGCATCTTACCGGCCTAGAGAGAAAGCCCTACCTACTCTGAAGCTAGTCATTATTAATAACCAGAAAGTGAGCAGCATAACATCTGTGCAACAATGCTGCAAGAAATAAGGGAAAAGGGGACATAACAAGTGAAAGAAAATGATAAATGTATAAACAAACATTTCTCCGTAATTTAATGAAAACGTAACTTCTCACTGAAGCAAGAGATCAAAGATATATAAAGATTTGATGAAGACATGACAAGACCAAAGAAAGGGGCCCAAAGTGTGTTCATCCTCAGGACAGAAAAAGAAGAAAAACATTAAATGAAAGCCTTGGGTCACCTGGGTGGCTCAGTTGGTTAAGTATCCAACTTTGGCTCAGATCATTATCTCACAGTTCATGAGTTTGAACCCCACATTGGGGTTCTGTGCTGACAATATGGAGTCTGCTTGGGATTCTCTCTCTCTCCCTCTCTCTCTGCCCCTGTCCTGCTCTCTCTCTCAAAATAAATACATAAATTTAAAAAAAAGAAAGAAAGAAATGAAAACCTTTATTGGAGTTTTCTCTAGGCAAAACGACCTTGGCAAAACTCCCAAAGATGTGGAGGACAAGCTTGAGAAAAACCAGAAAAAAAAAAACAATTAAAAAAAAATGAATAGGGATGCCTGTATGACTCAGTCAGTTAAGCGTCCGACTTCAGCTCAGGGTATGATCTCTTGGTTCACAAGTTCGTTCTGTGTCTCCCCTTCTCTCTGCCCCTCCCCCACTCATTCTTTCTCTCTCTCTCTCTCTCTCAAATATAAATGAGACATTAAAATAATAAAAAATAAATAAAATGGAAAAGAAACAATAAGTTCAATATGATTAGAAAGAAATATAGAAGTCAAGAAATAGAAATCCAATAGATGTATAAGTGGTATGCACGAAGACTAGAACTGCATACATAGAACCCAAAATATTCAAAACCTTAACAAGAAAATTTGCCTGAAATAAAAAAAAATACCCAGATCTTTTCAATAATATTAAATCCCAAGAACAGCTGCTATAGAATAATCCTTACCCACAGGTGGTCCAGCAAAGCTACTGGATTTCATGTTTAAAGAAAGAATTTTACACAAACCAAAAAGTCAAATCACCTACTGGGGAAAAATCATGTTGACCTCAAACTTGTCCAAACAACACTGAATCTAGGGGACAAGCAAGGGGATGTTTGCTAAGTTCTATAAGGATATAATAGATAGCACAGATACGATTCAAGTGTAAAGGCAACCTTTGGGCATTCTCAGAGATGAAAGAACTAGGGAGAGACAGCACCTGTCAGACTTTCCTGAAAAACATTACTCAGTGACAAAATTCAGTGAACAAAGAGATGAATCAAAATAGATAATTCGGGAATGGAGGGGTGCCTGGGTGGCTCACTTGGTTAAGTGTCAGACTCTTGATTTTGGTCTGGGTCATGATCTCAGGGTTCAGGGGATTGAGCTCTGCATCGGGCTTTGCGCTGACAGCACAGAGCCCAATTGGGATTCTCTCTCTCTCTCTTTCTCTCTCTGCGTCTTCCTTGCTTCATGCATTGGTGCTCTCTCTCTCTCAAAATAAATAAATAACTTAAAAAAATAATTCAGGAATGGAGATGCTGCGCTGAAAATGATGGTGGTGAACCAAGACTGAGCAAGTGTAAGAATCACAGTGACAGATGATTATCATCAAACCCTGACAATGTAGGGACAATGAGAAAAATCTGAACCAAAGTATGAGGGTGAGAATGTGAGAAGAAACTGAAGTGCTAATATTCTAATATGGGAAACATGTAATTTAAAAAAAAGTAACCCTAGACTCTTAAGGATTTTCATAATCTCGGTTTTCTTTAAAAAAAATCTTAGAGGATTATTTGAGAAAATATTTCATCATAGTGAAGCAATTCCTTCATTTCAAGTTAAGTTTGTTTTCCTTCTGTTAAATTCACAGAAGTCAAATTAGGCATTAGAAAAGTAACTTTGGTCTCTTAAAGATTTTTACATCTTGGGTTTTGTTTTGTTTTTACTAACTGATAAGGGCTATTCGAGAAAATAATTCATTACAATGAAATGTTTATGTGAAGTTCAGCAATGTCTTCAAGTTAAGTTTCTTTTTCTTCTGTTACATTTACATCAATCAAATTAAGCATAAAATTAAACATTAAACAAATAAAGTGTAAACATAAAATCTGGAGTCCAGCAATTATTCAATTTAATTGCTGTTGTGTTATGTTTGTGTAAGATTAAGCTATATTATTTCAAGCTATATATATTTTACTAAAAACAAATATAGAATGATCAAATGTGAGTGAAATCATAGTCATCCACACACTGTCCATTCATCTATCTATCTGTATGTATGTTTTTTTTAAGTTTATTCATTCATATACTTTGAGAGAGAGAGAGGGAGAGAGAGAGAGAGCGAGAGCATGAGAAGGGGAGGGGCAGAGAGAGAGAGGGAGAGAGAGAATCCCAAGCCTGATACCAGAGCTCAATCTCACAAACCATGAGATCCTGACCTAAGTGGAAATCAAGAGTCAGATGCTTAATTGACTGAGCTACCCAAGTGCCCCTGTATATACGGTTTAAAGATTTCTGTCAAAGAGTAGATGTAAAGACCTGGGACCTGGATCCAGTTTGGTCTGATCTTGAGCAAATTTCTTAGTCTCTCTGGCCCTCATCAGTAAAATGTGGACAACAGCAACATCTATAACACAGTGTTTTATGGAGGTTATATAATTTAATACATATAGAGACCTTAGATCAGTGCCTATTATTTAGCAAACATTCTGTAAGTACTGGTTATTCTTATTTTCACCAGGATCTCGATATTTTACCTTCTTTGTGTTCTTCCCTACTTTGATAAATTATTACATATATTTTGGAGTTATCTTGACTTATGAGTAACAATATTATTTTAAAGATGTGAATTAGATCCACTAATTCTTTCATTTGATTTAATCATTTTAATGTGATAGAACATACAAGAAATGTACAATTTTATGAATAACGTTGGTGGAAAAAGTTACTCCATTTGTATAAATATTTATATATATTAATATTTATAATATTATTGTTTAAATATTAGGAGTCCATCTGTGATGACTTTAAATGATATTCACAAATGCTTTGACACTTTTTCATTCAAAAGGTGCAGCCTAATTTCTCTCCCCTTGAGTATATGTTAGACTTAACGATCCATTTCTAAAAAACAGAGTATGACTGAAGTGATGGTATGTGACCTCTAAGACGAGGTCATAAAAATCATTGCTGCTTCCGGAACACGTGGGTGGCTCAGTTGATTAAGCCTCTGACTCTTGATTTCGGCTCAGGTCATGATCTCACAATTTGTGAGTTTGAGCTCCACATCAGGCTCCGTGCAGACAGTGAAGAGCCTGCTTGGGAATCACTCTCCTCCTCTCTCTCTGCCCCTCCCCCACTTGTACTCTCTCTCAGAAATAAATTAAACTTTATAAAATATTGCTGCTTCCTCCTCTCTTTTGAATCACCTTAAGTGAATGAAGCTAGCTTCCATGTTATCGGGATGCTCTGAGAACCCTATGGAGAGGTGCACATAGTGAGGAATCAAGGACTAATGGCTCCTGCCACCAGCCAGCAAGGAACTGGGACTCCAGCCAACAGCCAAACAAGTGACACGTTTTGGAAAGACGTCCTCCAGCCCCATCAAGCGTTCGGACTACAGTCCCAGCCAACAGCTTGAACGCAACCTTATGAGTGACCTTGAGCTCCTATCTCTGCTAGATAACAAATGTTTGTTGTTTAAGCAGCTACATTTTGCAGTAACTGTCAGGCAGCAATAGATCCCTAATACACCATCTATTTGGTAAAGAAATATAAACCACAAGCTTTAGTTCTATCACACAAATTCCTCTAAAAAGAATAATTATAAATTCTCAACAAAATATTTATTAAATAGAAATGCAACTTTTTAAGGTCATTGGAGAGCAACCAGAAGAAAGCAGCAGCAGGCAGGGGATTCAGTTCTTGAAAGAAGGGAACTATATTAGGTATGATGCAAGTTTATATAACCTTTCTTCTGGGGAACTCCCCACTTCTCTTGGTATGGAGAGGCTAGAATTCAAGCAGGAAAGTGCAATCTAACTCTCCTGGGGAGTCATGGGATAGAGTTTGGGACTGCTAGGGCAGCTGGAAGCTGAGATAAATCTCAGAAAGAAGAGAGCTACAGAAGAGGACATATAAACTCCTCTTCAAACACTTGGCTGACCCCTGAACTAAACATATTTGGGAAATACTCGAAGAAGTTCAGGAGGAAAAGAACAGCTGGAGGCTGAACAAGCTGAGCAGATACTTTAGCTGCTGCCCATTGTAGGGGAATCAATTTGGAGTTGGAGTCTCACCAAATGAGAGGTCTTAAACATTTTAGTCTTTCCACTGAAATGCCAAAAGGGTCGTGATCTAAGAGTAAAGACCATGTGGTTGGGATAAAGAATTTTCCCTAAGGCTAAGGTCAAATCAGAAAGAGAACAACCATAAAAATTTTAATAATCAGGGGTGCCTGGGTGGCTCAGCTGGTTGAGCATCCAACTTTGGTTCAGGTCATGATCTCATGGTTCATGGGTTCAAACACCATGTCAGGCTCTGTGCTGACAGTTCAGAGCCTGGAGACTGCTTCAGATTCTGTGTCTCCCTCTCTCTCTCTGCCTCTCCCCTGCTTGCACTTTGTCTCTCTCAAAAATAAATATTAAAAAATTAATAATCAAACCATCACAAGTTCAAGTTGAGCCGACTGCTAGAAACTCTACAGTATTCAAAGATCATAGAATGCAGTATCTACAATGTAGCACAACAATGTCTAGTGTACACTAAAACTTTACTAGCCACGTGCAAAGGTATAGGAGCATGTGACCCCATTCCTAACTCAATCATTAGAAACACCCACAAATAACCCAGATATTGGATATTGGAATTAGTAGAATAAGACTTTACAGTAACTCTTACAAGTTTGTTAAAGAATCTAAAACAAAAGAAATAATGGGTGAAGAGAAGAAGAATCTCAGGAAAAATTTGGAAACAGTAAGAAAATGTCAAATGGAATTTGACAAAAGAAAGGTACAAGATCTGAATGTTTAAAAAAAAATCATTGGATGGATTTAACAACAGACTGGACACAACAAAAGATAATATTAATGGACCTGAAGACAGTGCAATAGAAATCATATAATTTGCAACACACGGAGAGAAAGGGCTTAAAAAAATGAACACAGCCTCAATAACCTGCAAGGTGTATCAAGCAATCTAACAACTATAATTACTGCCCAAAGAGAGGTTAGATAAAATATGGTTGAAAATTTTTTAAATAAACAATGGCAGAAATTTTTCCACATTTGATTTAGACCAAAAAATAAGAACAAGCCACTAGGAAGCAAAGCAAACCTCAAGCTAGATAAACGTGAAGAAAATTATACCAAAGGGCATTGTAGTCACAGGCAATGCACAAATAGAAAAAAATAAAAAGAAATCACATTCCATAAAGAGGAAACAACAGGGATTACAACTGACTCATCATCAGAAACAATGAATGCCAGAAGACAATGGAAGAACATTTTTTTTAAATGTCTGAAGAAAAACCTGTCACCTTAGAATTCTGTATGCAGCAAAATTTCTTTCAAAAATGAGAATAAGGGGCACCTGGATACTCATCCAAAGTGTCTGACTTTGGTTCAGGTCATGATTTCACAGTTCGTGGGTTTAAGCCCCACGTTGGGCTCAGGGCTGACAGCTCAGAGCCTGGAGCCTGCTTTGGATTTTGTGTCTCCCTCTCTCTCTCTTCCCACTCCCCTGCCCCCTGCTTGTGCTCTGTCTCTCTCTTTCAGAAATAAACATAGAAAAAAATAAAAAATAAAAAGAAATAGGGGGTGCCTGGGTGGCTCAGTTGGTTAAGTGTCCAATTCTTGATTTCAGCTCAGCTCATGATCTCATTTTGTGAGATCAAGCCTTGAGTTAGGCTCTACACTGACAGCATGGAGCCTGCTAGGGATTCTCTCTCTACACCCCCCCACCCCCTGCTTCCTGTTTGCATGTGCGTGCTCTCTCTCTTCCTCTCTTTCTCAAAATAAATAAACTTAAAAAAATGAAAATGAAATAAAGACGCTTGCAGATAAATGCTGACATAAACTGTCACCAGTACACCTGCACCTCAAAAAACATGAAAAGAAATTCTCAAGCTAAAGAAAATTTGAAACCAGACAGAAATCCAAAGCTAGAAAGTGAGGATGAGCACTGGGAATGGTAAATAGGTAGGCAAGTGTATTCCTTGTCATTAATATCTTCAAGTCACCTGTTTAAAGCAAGACTAACAATGTGTATGGGTTTATGACATATGAAGTAAGACATAAAAACAACAGCACAAAGGATGAGAGTGAGCGTGAATTCAAATAATCTGTTTTAGGTCATGCATGATACATGGAATAGTATACTAGTAATTCCAGATAGATTGGAATGAGCTAGGATATATATTATAATCTCTTGAATAACAGTGGAAGGAAGGAAGGAAGGAAGGAAGGAAGGAAGGAAGGAAGGAAGGAAGGAAGGAACGAAGGAACGAAGGAAGGAAGGGCGGGCAAGGTCATGGTCAGTTCCATGGGCATCTCAGAGAAACTCTATGGTATGCAGACTCAGAGAGGGAGTCTGTTAGGGGTGCCTGAAGGTTGCCCTGTCCAGGGGTGGCTGCCTGAGTACAAGCATCTTTGGAGACATAGCTATCACAGGTTCCCTGGGTCAATGCCAGCCCCACCCCATGGTCCTTAACCCTATGAGGCACACTCCATGCTGCAGATCCTATTTTGTCACCCGCACTTCCTCACTCCCAGTTGAGTCCTATCGTGCTGAGTTTGTGCTGTATCCTCATCCTTCTTCCCTTATCAGTGCTTGTCCTGCCACGCTTGGGACCCCCTGTCTGCCTCTGTCATGTCAGTACTTGGTCCCATACTATCTTTTGGGTTCGCACTGTTCATCCCAAAAGACACACAGAGCTCCTGGAGGTCCCAGATTGTGTCAGTCTTATCCTTATTCTCCCCGAGTGGTCAGCATGGTATTATATTGTACAGTTCATGCCCAAAGATATTAAATGAGTAATTAAAATAGATTCCTGTCCCCAAGCCCTGGTCATAGAAATGGTCTCTTCAGAATTCAGGCAACTTGGGTATACAATTTTGCAGTGAGTATGAGTACTCTCTCTCTAAGTATGAGCAAATCTCTACAAGTAAGAACAAATCATATTCATGTGCACTTTCTCTGGAGGTTCTTTACCTCTGTAACTACACTTGCTGCTCATTGCAGCCCACAACATAGGTGTTACCTACCTACCTGACTCCAGAACCCTCTAAACCAGCACTTCTCAAACTGTCATTTGTTATCACACCCTCTAGAGATTTTATCATAATGTAGATCCTAACTCAATAGGTCTGGGATGGGGGCTAGGATTCTACACTTCTAATAGCTCCCAGAGAATCTCAATGTTACCAGTCTAGGGTCTTTGGGAGAGCAGGGCTCAGGCAACCTCAGAGGTGGGGTCTACCTCTCACTCAGAGCAACACAAATCACTTTTTTTCCTGCTTCTGAGTTCCAGAAGGGGGAATGGAGTTGCTCAGAGGCTCCCTGCAGACTGAGCCCTGAGCCAATGCTTTCATGCATGGCATCTCACTTCATCTCTGTAACAGACCCGGGGGGGGGGTGTTCAGCTGACTCCTTGCCATTCTTCCCCCACAGGTGAAGGAACCGAGGCTCAGAGAGGTTACATTAGTTGTCCAAGCACATACAGCTAGTGGGCAGTAGGAGTGGGGTCAGGACCAGGGTCAGCCTGGTCCTACAGCTTATGGAGAGACTTCTTAGGAGCATTCATTCATCAGAACCTCCAGGAAGAACTTAAAACATCTCAACATATATCCACAAAGGAGCGTCCAGGTGACAGAAATTCCAGATTTGGTCTGCAGGACATACCTTGGTGATTAATGCTGTCATAAAATGATAAATCCCAGCTACTTCAATGATTTCCAAGGGAAAGGGCAGGCAGGGTGTACTAGTTAAGTAAAAGCTGAGGACTCTCTTTGCAAAATTCAAGAAGTTCCCTAAGGACTGGGTGATCCAGAGAACCCATGGCCTAACCTCCCCACCTATGTGGCTCATAGTAGACTTGAGGGGTCAAAAGCAAAAAGCAAAGTTGCCCCAGCAAAGGCAAAGCAGCAGGGAAGGCAGTACCCCAGGAAGGTAGTATCCTCTCATGCCTGCTGAGTGAGTATGAGCACCTCCAAACTGAGAGTCCCACGTGAGGACAGTGGTGCCCCCAAACCATCTGGATGGTCAAGGACCATTCACACTCGTGGTCTACACCTGCTCAGTTCCCAGTCATTTCATTACCTCCGAGTACTTGTTGACTGCCAGTCTGAACTGTCAAACTGCCAGGCTCGGGTGGGGAAGGCAGACTGTTCCCAAGCCTTCTCCTAGCAAGGGAGGTTTGACTCACAAATGGAGAAGCCCAACAGCAGAGGGAGAAACACCTGGAGTCAACAGCAGAGGGAGAAACACCTGGAGTCAGACTCTACTCCTTAGAGGGACTTGGAAGAGCCGACCCCTGTTCCCTGTTGTGAACAAGATGTGGGGGGGGGGGGGGGGCAGCTGCATTCAGGGGACACTTCATGAAGCAGAGTGGCCATGAGCTGCCCATAAGTCATGGATAGACTGAGTCAAAGGGAGAGGCACGGAGAGTTCTTTGTGGTGATGGGAAGAATGGTCCAAGTCCAGGCATAAAATGGGAAGAGCATGTGTGACTGGGGGACACTATGACAAATGACTTCTGACTAATGCTGAGTGGGCAGGAGAAGTGGGCCAGCAGGTTCAAGCAGGAGTTGGGGCCAAGGAAAGGCCTTAGTCCCAGGTAAAAACGATACAGTGTGTTGTGAAAGTGACAGGAAGCCACCACAGGACTGTGAGTGGGAGGGAACCAACATGGTCTGGTTGGCCATGGTGAGTCAGGCTAGCGCAATTGGAAAAGAGGCAGCAGGTGCCTTTCTGGTGGCTTTTCACCCCAGACAGTGAGCAATGCCTCTGCCTCCAGCCCCAGGCATTGGGTGCTGGCTGCATGGCGGTGGCACACTGCATGAGGCTTCAGGCCGTGGCCAGGCCAAGGCCAGAGGCCCAGCTGCTGAGACCTTTGGGGAGGGACCCCCGCACCCCTGCGGCGGGCCCTGCGGCTCCCAGGCTGCGCACTCCCGGGCCTTACCTCCTATTTTTGCATTGTACGCTATGCCCACGATGCAGTACGAGTTGTTGGCTGAAGCGGCGACCTCTCCCGCGCAGCGGGTGCCATGTCTGAAGCAGAGCAGAAAACAGAGTCAGGCCTCAGCCCCCTAGTTCGTATTGTATTCGGTGCCCAGTGCAGGTCTCCTACAAGGACAGTCAGTTATCCCTACATGCGGATGTGACACGAAAGCCTACATCCTGCCTCCTCTCAACTCCACCACCCCCTCTCCCCCAGTGGCTGGCTTGTCCAGGAGGGAGTACCAGGCCAGGCTTTGCACAGACTGAGGATGGTCCTGTCCCTGCCACAGCGCCAGGCGAACAGGACCTTCCCGTCACCCAGCAAAGGGCAAGCACTTGCTCAGTATGGCTCTTCCCTGTAACCCCCAGGCTGAAGTGAGGGCTCCTGCTCCCAACACCCAGGGTCCCTGGGCTTCCCCCATCCAGAGCTATGCGTTTCACATTGCTTTTGGCACATTGCGGGTGTGGTGTAAACATCTGCCTGGCTGATGGGACAGAAGCAAGCACAAATGTGTTCCCTGTGTACCTCTCACCTCCAGAGAGCCCTCCCACCACCTCCATGGCTATTTAAGGCAGAGTTGAGCAAGAACGCTCTAAATTGGATGCTCAACAGTAGCAGAGGGACTATGAAGAAATCACCAGAAAAAACAAATTGCTTTCCTCAGTAATGACCACATTTTCCAATGTGCTGCATCGAGGCAATTCCTCTGGCAGAGGCCAAAATATGGGAGAGTTTAAACAACACATCTTCAAAGAGAGTCCACTGGGGATGAGAATCATTGATTCAAATTTAAAACTCCCTTTTAAAAGAGTCCTAGGTCTGCGTGCTGACCTTCCAGAGGGTCATTTGTCCTTCCGTGGACCTCGCGTGTCCCCATGGCCAGGGCTGTTCACAATGTCACAGAGCTCTGTGTCTCACGCAGATTCAGTCCTGCCCTTCATGGGTCACTGCATCGCATCTGGATCATTCCTCCCTGCCCCCTTGATGTGTGGTGGGGAAATGAGGCTCCCTGCACCCCAGGCATGCTCACTGCTGAGCAGGAAGGGCACCTTGGGACGTGAGGCAGGGAAGCAGCCTGCAGGGCTGGGGCCTCCGCGGGCTCTGGGGAGCTCTGTGTCTGTTGTGTTGAACACATCAGCCTGGCCGAGGCACTCCGTGTAGCACAGAGTGGGCACCAGTATTTGAACCTCCCCAGGGACTCTACAGAGAAGCAAAATACTATATGGAGGGAGAATGCACCTTGGCAAGCGTCATGTCAGCAAGGGGAGGAAAGAAAAGGGCTTTTGTTCTTTTCCTCTAAATATTTTTGGAGGAATAGTAAGAGCTCAGGGCATGGGGCATGCTAGCAGACAGAAGGCAAGCAGGACACAGCAAAGTGAACTTCGAGAACCAAGTTTGTGAAGCTGGACTCTACCCCCAGGACTGCCACTTACAGCACACATGTCACCTATCTCTCCAGACCCTGCTGCTTCCATTTGCCAAGTAGCAAGAACAACCAGAAGACTGCACACCCATCCAGGGTATGCAGTATGCATCCTTCACCTGTCCGCCAGCCCCGCCTACAACCCTGGAAGGTAGGGAGTGCCGTCTCCACTGCAAAGTCTCTAAGGAGCCACACAGCCAGGAATGGTAGAGCTGAGGTTTGAACCCAGATTTATCCAACATCTCTCTCATAAGGTCACAGATGGCGACAAAAACGTTCAGGCATGTGACCTCTGTGCTCCAACAGGCCCAACTGCTGTCTTAAAACAATGGGTCACGGAGCCCATTAGATTTAAGGGTTATTCCTTTCAAATATCCCGACAAGGTTGGAAACAGGAGCAGTGTTGGCCAACATCCATTTCTAGCCAAACATCCCTTTCTTGCTTCTTCCCTAAGACGCCAAGTCCACAGAAGCTGTCTTGGGCCTGAAGGGCTGTACCGGGTGTGGCTTCTGGCTCCTGGGTAAGCCCCAGATACCACCAGCCAGGCAGCCCCACCACCCTTCTGGAATCCCTGGTGGGGGCCAATTCAATAGTGATTCTGCAGGGAGAGGGACAGGCATGTAAGGAAAGAGGAGACAAAGTGACATACTTATTTTCATTGCTGGCATCATATCGTGGGGATGGGTCATAATCATTTCCGTTGACATCATAGCTGGCGTAGGAATCCTAAGAGATGAAATCTTAGTGATTGAAGGGAAACGGCATAGCATGCTTTAAATGTTTTTTATGCCGCTATTAGAAAGTTAGAGAAAAACATATACTTGGTACTCTCTTATGATAACTATCATCTTACACATATTTTTTATTGTGGTAAAATGTACACAACAAAATATACCACCCCAACCATTTTAAAGTATAAAGTTCAATAGCATCAGATTTTAATGGTCACACAACATCACCACCATGCATCCTTGGATGTCTTCGTCTTGCAAAACTGACACCCAGCACCCAACAGACACTAACTCACACCTCCCTCAGCTCCTAGGAACTCCCACCCTACTGTCTGTCTTTATGAATTTGACTTCTCTAGGTGCCTCAGATAAGCAGAATCATACAGTATTTGATTTTGTGTGTGTGACTGGCTTCTTTCTTTTTTTTTTTAAGTTTTTATTTATTTATCTTGAGAGAAAGAGAGAACAAGCAGGTGAGAGGCAGAGAGAGAGCAAGAGAGAGAATCCCAAGCAGGCTCTGCACCTACAGAGCAGAGCCCAGCTCGGGGTTTGAACTCATGACCCATGAGGTCATGACTTGAGCTGAAATCAAGAGTTGGATACTTAACTGACTGAGCCACTCACCCAGATACCCCTGTTTCTGGCTTATTTCACTGAATTCCTCAAGGTTCATCCATTTTGTAGTATGTATTAGAATTTTCTTCATCTTTTACTTCTAATATGTATGTCTTTGTATATTCATAATCATAGCACTCATATAATTTCATATCTTCCTTCTAAAACACATCATAAAAGCTCTCAATTGTTGACTTCAAAACTGTCATTTTTAAAGGCTACATAACATCTATCAAACAGATATGACATGGTTGACTTACCTGTTGTTAGGCACTCAGGTTCCTTAGAATACTGAATGCATTCATCATACTCACTATGTGCCAGGCTCCCTTCTTGACATTTGTGAAGGCATTTAATCCTTACAATAACCTGATGAGATGCCATTTACAGACAATGACACTGAGGCACAGAGAAGTGAAGCAACTTGCCCCAGGTCTCAGAGCTAATCAATTGCAGAGTCACAATAGGAACTCAGAAAACCTGGTCCAGAGCCCAGGTTTCAATCATGTCCTGTTTCACGTTGCTCATGTTAGTATGATGATCATCTCCACACGTGTTTTTCTGAACTCTTTAGGATCTATTCCCAGAAGTCCATATGACTCCTCAAATATCTGAACAAATCCTTCTGTGAAATCCTGGGCGCCAGGAGGCAGAGGGAAGTTTGTTTCAACAACCTTTCTCAATGTGTTTTTCTGTATTTGTTTGTTTGTTTAGAGTGTGAGGGAGGGAGGGGCAGAGGGAAAGAATCTTAAGCAGGTGCTATGCTCAGCGTGGAGCTCAATGCGGGGCTCAATCTCATGATGGTGAGATCATGACCTGAGCTGAAATCAAGAGTCTAACACTTAACCCGGGTGCCATTCTGTAGTGTTTAATACAATGAGTGAGGGGAGAGAAATGGCACCTTATGGCTTTTAAAATTTGGATTTGTTTGATGACTAACATGGTTGAATATCCTCCCACATTCCTGGGCTTGACTTACATAATTTGGGGCCAGGTCGGGGTGATTCCTCTCTATGCCATCATCAAGGATGGTGACCACCACGTTTTTGCCCGTGTAGCCCTTCTTCCACGCTGCCTGGACGTTCATTTCTGATCGGCAGCGGCTGCTCTTGTCACCACAGTGCTGTAGGAACAGAAGACACAAAGCCCCCCCCCCAGCATGGGAACTCCTTGAGCCCATACTGTGGCATGAGATCGACATACCATACCGTGTAAGTGCAGCAGGGATGCACTTACTCATGCAAGTAAACAAGGAGAAACACTTCCCTGTCCCTCAGCAGAGAGCCTCTTTCTCTCATCCATTTCCAGGAAGTGCTCCACATGCTTTTCCTTTACCTGGCAATCTACCTGCCCGTTTTCCTTGGGGATCATCTTCCTTTTGGGGGGCTCTCATCTTCACTATTAGTCCTGAGCTTGTCGTAAACCACTCCCCTGCTCAAGGACTCCCCCACCACCCCCTGGGTACTTTCATATAATTTTTAAAAAATTTCACGAGAAAGTATATGCTACCCAGTCTTAAAGCAGGGGTTTTACACGGATGTGAAATGTGCCTGTTTCAAGTTGTGGTGAGAATTTAGCTTTGCTGGGGGAAATGAACCCATCTCAGGAATACAGAACTGCCAGTGCCCTGAGGGCAGCGAGGCCCACACTCTACTCACCATGTACCACATGTTGGACCAAATTGGGTCGTTGAAATAGAGGGCCTGAGGGTCGCTTCGCACCTGCCTCTTCACCCTGCGTTTAACTTCTTGTTGTTGGAGCCATTTCACCTGGTGGGGATAAATAAGGTTACTCTTTAAAGAGGATCACAGGTGTCCTTTTTCATGAATATATGTGGCATAGGGGTCTTGGATGGTAAACACCAAGGGGACATTTCCACTTCGAGGTGACAATATTTAAATCCAAGAACTCATCTGTGTATGTAGCAGGGGAAACAGTGCTGCTCTCATAGGTTTTGAAATCATTCTACTAAGAAAAAAAAAAAAACAAAATAAAAACAAACAAAAAACAAACAAACAAAAAGACGTGAGATGGCCAGCAAATTTGCTGGTGACCCTTGTCCTGAATATGAATAGGAATTCCATGTATGACGATGGAGAGAGCGGAGCAATTGATCAAATTGGCAGCTGGAAGCAAGATATTCTACAGAAAGGACAGTAAATTACAGTAATCCATACAGTGGAATTTTTAGCAGCCACCAGCGACATGGTATCAAAACAAGCACGGATAAAAATCTAGAAAGGGGTACAGCAAAACATTAACAGCAGCAATTCTTTGGTGGTGGTGTTATTGCTAATTTAAAATTTCCAAATTATTTTCAGGGTTTTATAAATCTTCATTTGGCATGACTTGCCTGCACCACCAAGGAAAATAATTTGAGAGGGAGTACACTTGGTATTTAAGAGCAGGAATCCAGGAGCCTGGTTGCCTAGATTCAAAACCCAGTCCCATACTCACCAGTGGTATGATTTAGAGTGATCTGGTAACCTCCCTGGCCTCAGTTTGCTCATTTGTACAATGGGCATCATAATGGGTTGTCATGAGTGGGCACTGGCATATGAACTGGTGTACATAAACTGCTCACATCTGTGTGTGTGTGTTGTGTGTGTGTGTGTTTAAGAGTTCTTCAAGGTAGAAGAGTTTTGTCTGTTTGTTTGTTTGTTTGTTTTTAACTTTTAAAAGATCATGGGGAAAAGAATTCCCATGCCCTGAGGTGAAACATTTTCCTGGTCCTGCTGCCACGGTCCAGCCTGATTCAGTAATGGCTCCCTCTGGGGCTCAGTCTGGTGCTAGGGTGGAGACAGCTCTTGGGAGTCTGTGCTCTATTTGGGGGCCCTCACCAAGCAGCCCAGAGTGTGATGCAGGCTCTGAGGTAGCTGATGGTGGCACAGGGCAGGGAAGGTGGAAGGAGGAAGAAAGGGGGGGTAGCTTCAAGGGTGGGGGCAGTAGAAGCTGAGGGTGACTTGGAGGCCAGGCAAAGCTGGTCACACTCAGCCCCAAGGGTCCCACAGGGCATGGGAGCCACACCCAAGGCAACTCTTAAGGGCATAAAAGCACCCAAGGGTAGAGGGATAAGATACTCCCCTCAGACCTCTCTTGGCCTCGATTTCCCCACATTGTCCTGAGGGAGGAAAGCAGAACGGCCCCATACACAGCCTCACATTTAAGGGTGGGCATTGATCTGCAAGGCAGCCTCAGTGGACAGGACAAAATGCTCAGGAAGAAGTACCACCGCTAATGCACTCTGTCCATGAGACTCCAGTAGACCAGGCTCCTTAGAAACACCACAGACAGGGGAACCTGGGTGGCTCAGTCAGTTAAGTGCCCAACTCTTTGTTTCAGCTCAGGTCATGATCCCACTGTTTGTGAGTCTGAGTCCCACACTGGGCTCTGTGCTGATGGTGCAGAGCCTGCTTGGGATTCTCTCTCTCTACCCCTACCCTGCTTGCGCTCTCCCCCTCTATCTCCAAATAAATAAACTTAAAAATTAAAAAAAAAAAAAAAAAAAGAAACACTACACATAGATCAAAAACAATTTCAGACCAGGTTCTAAAACTAACTCCACCCCAAGTCCTAGATAATGTATAATTGCCATGGAGATATTTCTATGGAAACTATACAATAAGATATTTTGCTCATGACACTCTGATGGCATTTTGCAACTTCCCCAGGTATCACTGCCTGGACCAGAAAGACTGACTTGGTATAAAATACCTAAGGTAATATTTCCTAATCTGTTAAATATCCCATTACAAAATACAGTGTTAGGTATCCCACTGATGGCTCCAAGCTCACTGGGATGTTCCCATCCAGCTTGCCCCGCTGACGCACCACCCATCTTGCTAACATCTTACTAATATCTAGCACCTTCCAACTTCTGGTCACTAGGCCCCACCTCCAGTTACAGAGGAGGAACTGAACTTTCTTCCAAGCCCGAGTGGGTGACTTCCCCTAATCAGTTAGGTGACATGGGAAAGCATGTTGCCAGAAGTCACAAAACAGTCCCCTAGTGGGATGAAAGAGCGTGGGCATCCTGGCCCAAAACATGACTGCACTCTGGGTAATAACCCAACGTTAATACACAAGTTCTGAGAGTGGGCTGTGATGACACAGGTTCCATGGCACAGTCTGGGGCTCTCCCTCTGGCGTGGTCTCAGGGGCAGCCCTCTCTCCTGTGCCAGGTCATTATGAGCCTTTGACAGCCAATGAGGCACCAGCAAGCCGACGGAACAGAATATAACAAATTATTTGGATGGAATTACAGGTGACCTCACTGTCACAGACTGATTCAGCTAGTAGTCACTCGGTCTGGGCTTCCCATTTACTTTCTCTTGGCTCCAATCACTGCCTTGTTTCTCGGCCAACCACAGAGAGGTACAAAAGGATCCTTGATTCCTGTATCCTGCCATTTGCCAGGTCTACCTGCCCTGATTGTCCTGTGGTTGCTTATTCAGTTGCCCACTCAACAAAGTTGCATTGAGTTTTACTATGTTTCTGATGCATAAATACCATGGAGTCCCATCCAGGACCAAAGCACCCTCTCCTGTGCCCCCAGCTCAGATACAGGGTTCTGTAGATGGCCCTCAGGTTGGATCCCAGGGGCCAATGGCCTGTCTAGGAAAGTCAGAGTATCAATGACCCAAAACCACGTGACTGAAATGTTAGCTCTCCCTTCAAAAAGTATCTATACCTGTCCTTGCTAAAGGGGTTACCCTGACACCCATACACCTGAGGGTCTTCATTCATGACCAGTGATCTGATTCACGAGAAAGGGATACATGGTTTAGGATCTCCAAGGAGGTATCACTCACAGAGTAGATTCTTCTGCAGATCTAGAGAACAAATACGGAGCTAACAGTGAAGTGGTAATGATGGTGAGTATCAAGGCTGGGAGAGAGACTGAGGCTAGTTTCCCTTACGCATGTGATTATTAGAAAAGGCAACCTAAGATCCTTTGTGGGGTTTCAAGTGTTTTTCATAATATTTCTCCGGTAGTTTATGTAGGCTGTCCATTTACATTGAAGCTTCACTCATTGCCTTTCCAGATCTCTCAGAACTTCCCTGGGAGGTGTTCCACCATTCTCTTGGTGAAAATGCAGGGGAGGAGATAGTAGCATGCATGACCTACCTTTCAAGGCCACAGACATATAATAAACTAAACTCAAGTAAGACTACAAATGAATGACCCTGGAGCACAATAAAATACATTTAGTGCCTAAGTATGCCTGGTATGAGTTGAGCCCAACCTCCTTCTGAAGAGAACAGACCACTCATCAAAACTTCAGATCTCTGGATTGAAGGAAGGGGAAATACTGTGCACAAGAAAGTGCCTGCTCATTGTATTTCACTCTCTGTAGGTTTTCTGATGGTGGCCACCCAAAAGGTATGTCCACCCAGAAGGAATTAAAGTTAAGGAGCTCCAGATAAGATCACCCTGGATTATTTGGATGGGCCCTAAATTCCAGTGACAAATGTCCCCATATAAGAACACAGGGGAGAGGCATCTGGGAGGCTCAGTTGCTTAAACGTCTGACTTTGGCTCAGGTCACAATCTCACAGTTCATAGGTTAGAGTCCTGCATCGGGCTCTGTTCTGATAGCCCAGAGCCTGGAGCCTGCTTTGGATTCTGTGTCTCCCTCTCTCTCTGCCCCTCCCCCACTCTTTCTCTGTCTCAAATATAAAATAAAACATTAAAAAAATTTTTTAAAAATGCAGTGGAGAGGGGCGCCTGGGTGGCTTAGTCGGTTAAGCGTCCGACTTTCACTTAGGTCATGATCTCGCGGTTCGTGGGTTCGAGCCCCGCGTCGGGCTCTGTGCTGACTGCCGGCTCAGAGCCTGGAGCCTGTTTCAGTCTGTGACTCCCTCTCTCTCTGACCCTCCCCTGCTCACGCTGTCTCTCTCTCTCTCTCCTAGAAATAAATAAAAGTATAAAAAAAAAAAAAATGCAGTGGAGAGGCGCCTGCAGTCAATCAGCTCAGGTCATGATCTCACAGTTCATGAGTTTGAGTCCCGCATTGCGCTCTCTGCTGTCAGTGCAGAGCCTGCTTTGGATCCTCTGTCTCCTTCTCCCTCTGACTCTTCCTTGCTCTCTCTCTCTCTCAAAAAATTAAAATAAACATTCAAAAAAAGGCAGGGGAAATTAGAGATACAGGAGGACAAACCCTTGGGAAGGCAGAGACAGAGGCAGAGATGGGAGGGACACAGCCACAAGCCCAGGAACGCCTGGAGCCACCAGGAACTGGGAAAGGCAAGAAAAGATTCTCAACTAGAGCCTCAGAGGAGCTACTGCCCTACTGATACCTTGATTTCAGACTTCTGGACTCCAGATTGTGAGACCATAAACTCTTGTTTTAAGCCATCCGGTCTGTGGTCATTTGTTAACGGCTGTCCCTAGAGAGTAACACAGGTTTAAATTTAGTGGAGAGGGGCGCCTGGGTGGCTTAGTCGGTTAAGCGTCCGACTTTCGCTTAGGTCATGATCTCTCTGTTCGTGGGTTCGAGCCCCGCTTCGGGCTCTGTGCTGACTGCCAGCTCAGAGCCTGGAGCCTGTTTCAGTCTGTGACTCCCTCTCTCTCTGACCCTCCCCTGCTCACGCTGTCTCTCTCTCTCTCCTAGAAATGAATAAAACATTAAAAAAAAAAAATTAAATCACGGCCTTAATCAGGGCTGAGATTTTTAAAAGTCTGAGAAGCCATGAGGCTGTCCTACAGAAGGAGGACCTGAGAGCTCCAGTTCAGCCAGAACTCCCCGCTTGCTGCTGGCGACGAGAACACAAGGATCCCGGAGTGGGGACCACGGCAGCCGAGGCTACAGGAGGGTCACTGGGCCAGGGAGATCCTCAAGACAGCAGCTCTTTACCGGTATTTTAAACACTGGAACAGCTGGTATATTCCTGGGGCCAGGTCTGGCTAGAACCACCTCCCAAACAGACCTGGGGTTCTAGCCCCGACAGGCCACGGGGCACCGAACACCTCTCCCCACTGCCTCTCACATTTCAGCTGTCCCCAAAGTGAGCCTGGCTCCCCATTCAGGCCCTACTTGGCCTGCTGATCCTCCCATCTAGCTCAAGGGCAAAAAAACGCACCCATTCCCCAAATCTGAACAGAGCTGGAATCCGCCCCAACATGAGGGCCTCACATTCAGTCTACTCAAGGTGTCAGGGTCCTGTCCCCTCTTTTATTACCATAGCCAACACCTATGTGTTGGCTAGGTGGTCACAGGACTGTCAGGGTGTCCCTGCCCCAGGACCAATGCAATCTAACCCCCTGAGCCCCACTGTGCTCCCAGGTCACTCTCACCTGGTCTTCCACGTCCAGCAGTGAGTGTCCCAGGCTGGGCTGTGGCACGAGCTGCATGCCTTCTCACTGGAGTGTGCTCCCCCCCTTTGCTGGGCCACTTGCCTGTATTCATCTTTTTTTTTTTAATTTACTAATTTTGAAAGAAAGACAGCAAGGAACAGAAAGAGAGGGAGAGAGAGAATCCCAAGAAAGTTCTGCACGGTTAGTGCAGAGCCTGATCCAGGGCTCAAACTCATAAACCATGAAATCATGACCTGAGCTGAAGTCAGAGGCTTAACCGACTGAGCCACCCAGGCACCCTTGTATTCAGCTTTTAAACTTTACACACCCTGACACAACCTTGTCTGACATCTAGGCTGGCCATTGAGGGGCTCCTATGCTCTCCTGCGTGTCTCTTTACCACCGCCTTTGCCTCACAATGTGGACATTATCTGTTCAGGGGCCCTCATTTCCTCTCAGTCATGCTAGCAAACGCATGCCCTGTACAAGGTACTTGCTCAGCAAAGATATGCTGGAGAAAAGGCAGATTGAAAACGGACACAGGCTGAATACAAACTTAAGTGTGCCTCCACCAGAGGTCAAGGGCTTATCCTGCACCTCATTCTTCCAACACTGGCCAGTCTGTGGTTGGACATACCTGGGGGTTGGTCTGATTCCCCTCTGCTCCCCATTGGCCTGAGGGCAGGTCCTGGGTTTTGATCACCCCTGTATTTCTGTGCCAGGCAACATGTGGCACCAAGTGGGAGCTCACTAAATGCTTTCTTGAATGAAGGAGTGAAGTTAAGTGACAATGTTATGGATTACAAATACAGTATAACCATAAGTAGACTTTTAAAAACATATTTCAGGGGTGCCTGGGTGGCTTAGTCGGTTAAGCGTCCGACTTTCGCTTAGGTCATGATCTTGCGGTTCGTGGGTTCGAGCCCCGCGTCGGGCTCTGTGCTGACTGCCAGCTCGGAGCCTGGAGCCTATTTCAAAGTCTGTATCTCCCTCTCTCTCTGACCCTCCCCTGCTCACGCTGTCTCTCTCTCTCTCTCTCTCCTAGAAATAAATAAAAATATTAAATAAATAAATAAATAAATAAATAAAAACATATTTCAGAGGAGAAAATGCAATGGAGTCTTAAAGATCACCCAAGGACCTTGGTTGATCATTTGTGGAAGATCAACTGTAAGTGATCTGGAGCAAGAGCAAGGTTGGCCAAATGCCAAGTCTGGCCCAAACACAAATTGTCTCTCTTAGCAAACCTGTATAAACCTGTATGAAGTGTCTTGATTTCTTCAAAGTCATGTTTTGAAGGTAGAACCTCACGCTGACCCTTTTCCTTTTATCAATTTTTTTTGTATGTTTCTTGCTAAACACACAGCATATTTATCATAGAAAGTTATTTGCTCTGGGGAAGAGAATTCTAGTCATGCAGAAGGCTTCATAATCTTCCCAAGGTTATATGAATAGCAATGCTCCCTTTTGCCCAGCATGCCCCCTCCAGCTTTCTTCTGGAGAAGTCAAATTAAAATTAGGCATCTGGTGAATGCCATTCTGTAGATAAGATAAGGTAAAATTTAAAGATGTGTATACAGAGCTAACAGAAGCGAGCAGGATCCCACTAGATGGCCTGCGGGTGTCATGGGTTATCAGTGCTACTGGGCTGTGGAATTGGCCAAACGTTGTTTTGACAGGCGTGCCTTGGGCAGACCTGGTCATGTCCTCTTCTCTGGGGGCCACAGGCATGCTGCCAGACCAGAAGCTGGCCCAGCACATCAGCTGTAGGATCAACAAATGACAGAGGGGTTTATTTTGTAGCTTCCTCCCATTAGCCAATGCCACCAGGGAAAGCACAAAAACCCAGCTGCATTCCACCTGAAGCCACAATGTGCCTGTGTCCTGTTGTGAAGCCCTCAACTGCTCATAGGGACCCCTCTAGGACTTGAGAAGACTCAGGAAGTTGGTGGGAGCTGGAAAGTCCTAGAAGGGGGCTCCAGAATCTTTGCTCTAAGATGGAGCTAATGCAACAAGCAGAGATCATTGACACCATACCCTCTCATGTCCCCACTACCTCAAGGGGAAGAACACATGTTTGGCTCAAGCTGCTAAAATCCTTGACGTGCCCACTGGTATGCTCAGTTGGTTGAGAGTTAATTCTATATAGGTTCTAGGTTCCATGCACAGTTGTATCCAGAACATGAGGGACAGCTCCTGCCGGCTCTCTGTTTTCCTTCTCTTTTTCCCTTAGCATCATCAAAGGGAAGGACGGTTTGCTAAAGGACAGGGCATTCCCTCTACTGATGGCTTGTGAGTAAGCTAGCCCCTGCCTGCAGGCCTGGGAAAATCTGTGGAAGAAGTCCAGACCCCCAAGGGTCCAGGTGCCATAAAATCCTAAGATCTCCTTCCAGGGAGAAGGAGAAGTAAAATAGGCGATGAGCCTTTGACTCGCTCCTCCTGTGGGAGACTGCCTGAGCTTCCACCTCCAATCCATAAAGTCAAGGGGTTGGCTCAGCCCACTCTGGAGACCCCTTGGCACTCAAGGGTCTGTGATGCTTAGAACTTGATTCCCATCAACATCTTGATTCCCATCAACACTGGACCCCTCTCAACACCTTGTCCAACACTCATTGGGCCAACTTTCAACCAGGTGAAGAGCTAAGTAGGAAGCCAACTCACTAGGGCACCTGGGTGCCTTAGTCGGTTAAGCGTCTGACTTTGGCTCAGGTCATGATCATATGGTTCCTGGGTTCAGACCCTGTGTCAGGCTCTGTGTGCTGACGGCTAGCTCAGGGCCTGGAGCCTGCTTCAGATTCTGTATCTCCCTCTCTCTGACCCTCCCCTGCTCGCTCTCTCTCTCTCTCAGAAATAAATAAAACATTAAAAAAAATAAGAAGCCAACTCACTTGAGTGAGGAATTTAAAGAAAGAACAACACTGCTCCCTGACAAGTACATGTCACCTTATGGTTTATAAGGTGGCCCCTCTCTCATGACAGCCAATGCTTAATGCATATGTGAAAAGAGCAGGGAGCTAAGCTGGGGCCTTGTTACCCCATGGACCAGGGTCCCTCAAGAATGGAAAGACAGCCTAGGGTCCCAGGAAACTCCGGAAACTATTGGCAAAGTGGTGTGGATATGAGTATATGATTTCTTTCTTCCTCTGGAGAGAGAGAGAGAATCTAGAACTTTCATCAGTTTTTCAAAAGGTGTCTAAGATTCCAAAATGGGTAAGAACCATAAAACTCAGTGAGGCTCATGCAGTAGAAAGTGGATCACGGCTTTCCACGTGAGGATTTGAGAAATGGAGAAATACAGTAGTGCCAATGTTTCTGGGGGCAGGGGGGACCAGCCCCACAGGCAAGCAATGATTATGCAGCCTCACTACAGCCTGTCTCAGTGAGATGCCCAAGCCTACCTAGGGTATCACCTTGGGGTGGGGTGGGGTGGGGGCTGCTGGGCTGGTATGGCATTGCTCAGCTGGAAACCCGGGAGCCAGGGCAGCAGAAGAGGGAGAGGAGAAGGAAGATGAACAACAAAATAAAGGGTATTCTAACTCAGTGTAGAAGCCCATCTCCTCCTCCAGTGGCATGGAGGTGCCTGCAAACCTAGCCCTACCCCCACTTCCCCACAATGGAAACAATGCATAGACCATCTCTCCAATTCCTGCCATCTGAGCTGAGCTACATGGGCCAAAGGGTGTCTGTTCACTGTTGGTGAGAGATGATGGTACTCATTCTGCCCATTTTGGAGACCAGTAGGTGTGAAAGTACTTTGGGAAATTTGGTCTATTTATTCATTTATAAGCTAGTTCTTACCCTGCTGAAACAAAAGAGAGTTACTCTTGTTCTCCCCGCCCCCCTTGAGTATTACCTGCCTCTACTCATGGACGATGGGGCAGGTAGCCAAAGCCTAGGTCCTCCGTGTTCACCAACCAGACAGTGGTCAGCATGCCCCGTGTCCAGCCAGTATTGTCTGTACTTTTGTCACTGTAGACTCTACCAATATAGGATCCTTTTTAGGGTTTTTTTCATAATGTTACCAAGGCAGGACACAATTCACATCTAAAGTAGTTACACAAAAAGAAGTTGATAAGCAAATGATAACAGATATAACTTGTTTATGTGAACCTACTCTGTGCAAATTGAGATATGTTTCAATAAACATTTACTAAGTGTCTGTCTACTATTTACTGGGTATTCTGCTGGACTTGCAAGGGGATAAAAGCAACTAAGATGTAGTCTTGGCCCTCGAGAACTTTATAATTCACTGGCAAGAGATGGGCTCACGTGCTTCTAACCATAAGCTCCTCGACCTCAGGTCAGCTCACCTCCCTATTGCCTTTCCTTAGGTTCTGGAAAACTCAACACTCTCCCCAGCCTCATGCTCCAGCTCTCCGCCCCCCCTCCCCCGCCCCGAAACCAGCTGGCTCCCACCAACCCTGTCCCTGTCACCTATCAGATCCCAGGCACACTAAACCACTCATCACTCCCACCAAATACTGCTGTGTGCTCCCGTGTGCTCCCCCTGGGCCTGTAATCTTGGCATTATTTCCAAAGAAACCAGGAAACAGATGTTACAGGAACAAAAGGGAGGAGGCCGTGGTCAGACAAGTCTGACAGCTGCCGAGCTAGACAGGCTTCTTTCCTTCCTTCAGAGAGGAAGACAGTGCAATTTCTCCTACATCTATGCAACCACTAAACCTTTCAAATCGAGCATCTCCTGTGACAGTGGTCGGCTCAGAATGAAGGCTTGATGTGATGCCCCCACCTAGACACTCTCTGGCCCTGCCGCTGCTATGCTCAAATGTCAGGCTGGAACAAGAGTAGTGAGAAAAACAGACATGACCCTTCTGCTCCTAGAATCCAGTGAGGAAGACAGATTCTAATGGAATAGTCTCACAAGTCTAGAATATAAATATAGAACTATAGGAAGAGCAAGTCAAGTCAGTGGACTCTGAGCCAGCGTCTGGCGGCAGGCACACATGAGCTGAGACAAGAGGGGGAGGAAGAGACAGTGGGGAAAGGCAGCCTGTGCAAAGACTCGATAGGGGGAAAGAGCTCATGCCGTCTAAGGAGGGTTGTAAAGACCAGGGTGGCTGGGGCCCAGGGGCCATAGGGAGGCCAGAAGAAGAAGGGCCTGGGACAGATATATAGAGGGTGGTGGTGCCATCACATGTGTGTTTCATAGGATCTCTTGGGAGGCTGGAGAGCAGACTGGTGAGAGGCAAGGAAGCCCACTGCAGGCCAGTGAGGAGGGCAGTGCAGTGGTACAGGTACGAGGGGGCAGGGGTGCAAGGGGTGACACAGGACAAGGGCCTATATAGGATGTAGAGTAAGTATGGTGTGAGGGAGGCTGCTGCTCATGCCATGGATGCCAATGGTGCTCTTCTCCGGGACAGAGGCAGAGTCAGGGATGGTCAGTCGGGCTGGGGACATGTGGACTTTGAGACGTCTACAAGGCATCTAAGCAGAAGCATTGAATGTGCTAGTGAAACAATAAAGCACCGTCTTTTAAAGTATATTTTGAAATTCTAACTTTTACCAATTCATAGTGGCCATTCCACTCGACCCAGTCAGGTTGTACAGAAAATGTGAAGAGACAGGAGTGCTTGGGTGGCTCAGTTGGTTAAGCATCCAACTTCTGCTCAGGTCATGATCTCGTGGTTCGTGAGTTCAAGCCCTGAGTCGGACTCTGGGCTGGCAGCTCAGAACCTGGAGCCTGCTTCAGATTCTGTGTCTCCCTTTCTCTCTGTCTCAGGCGCTCGCTCTCTCTCTCTCTCTCTCTCTCTCTGTCTCAAAAATAAATAAATACTTAAAAATTTAAAAAAAAGAAAATATGAAGAGATTTCTCCAGTCTCCATATGGGCAAATCCATCAGACCCTGGGTGGCAGCTGTCCTCAACCCCCAGCCCATGACAAGTTCATCAACCCTGAGATCAATCTGGTCATTTGCTGTCTATGTGCTTGAGTTCGCCAGGAACTTTTTGTTTGCACTTTGAATGGCTCTAGCACACAAAACTCTCAGATAAAATTCCATCTGTGGTTAATGGAAAGATCTGCTTAAACGTTGCATCACTGCTGGAAAGAAACCGGAGCTTTGATTAAACTCTGGGGGCAAAGTCCCATCCTACAACACGGAATGCCTCCTCTGGCCCTGGAAATCATTTCCAACTTTCTGAGCTTCAAGCACTGAAATGAAGCCTCAGAGTGAAGGTTCCCACCGCCCCGGAAGGAAGGAGCCACTGAGGGCCTGCCTGGTAACATCTTTATCCTTCCATTTCTGTCATCAATCTGGCTGAGAACTGAAGGGAAGGGAAGGGCTGTACCAGAGTCATCACACTAAAATGTAAGGGTTGGAAGAGGCAGGCAGCCACGCCGAACTATAAGCCAGCTTGGAACAAAATCAGAACAAGTAATTTAAAAAAAATTTGTGAGCCCTTACAGCCATTGGCCGATGCTTCTGTAACATCCACCCTTCTCCAGACTTTTGGCAAAAGAACAAGTTAAAAACAAATGCTTTCAGTTTGCTTAAATGATAGCCCTTGGAAAAACCCAGTGACTGATACTGCATGCGGAGAACAGTTGGGCTGTTCTCCCAAGGAGAGGGCTGATCCACAAAGCACATGGAGCAAAATGGCCCTTTTCAAGGGTGGTTTGAAAAAAAAACAAAACATCAAGTAAAGGTAATTAAGAATATAAAGAAAACAACAGCACAATCCTGGTATGCGATCCATGCAAAAAGATGCTTAATAAATGCATGTGAGTGAGTGCATGCATGCGCATGGGCTGCTAAAGAACTCTTAAATATTCCCTCCGCACTTGTGTTTTGTTTTGCTTTAACAAATGTATGCTCTCTCAGCTCTTTTGTGAGGTAGGGGTGGACTGTAAATTCCATCACTTATCAAAGCACTCTTACACAATGGGGACTGGAGCTAATTAAAATGAAATACCATCTGCATTCGATCGCACTGTACCCAGAGCCCTGTAACATTCATTTCCAGTTTGGTCATTCAAACCCAATGGCGACTCTGCATTCCAGTGTCTCTGAATAATGTTAACTCATCTTGTCCTCTTCTTATTAATACTAATCACACCATCTCCCAATGCCAAGGTGTCACAGAAATGCTTCGCTCACGTAGGAAAGCATTCTGGCGTGCTGCGAGGGGAAGATAACACTAAGCACTTGTGTACATCAGCTAACTTTGCCCAATATTTAATCAGAATGATGAGGCAGAGTAAATATTAGTTAGCCAGACTGACAGCTAATTGATCTGGTTCATATACAACTAGACTGACTTAAACAGAGGGATCTCACTCGCGATTCTGAATTCATAATTGGTTCCGATGTCTATATGCTTTCCCGGAGGCTACAAATTTAATTAGTGCTGTGAGAAAGCAGCAGCCAATCGCGTGGAAGTCGCAGCCAGGGCTGGACTGTGCAGGCTGTTTACCTTTTCTCTCTCTTCTCTAGAGGCAGGATGCTTTGATAGTGGCCCTGCCAGGAGCTTCTTAAGAAGTTCCTGCGTAAAAAGGAGTTTTAGTTCAAAAAATGTTAACTGCCATAGCCTTTGCTCAGAGAAAGTCTATCCTTCCTTCTCTTCCCTTCAAGGACATAATCGATCACTGGGAATGGGTGGCCCTTAGTCCCAAATTGAATGCATTACTCTGAATGCACCTCTGGTGAACGATCCCAGTACCTTAGATGATGCAGCAGGGGCAGGTCTGGATGCTTCCACCCTGCGGTGCTCAAGCCTGCTCGGGCTTCTACTCTGCCACCTCAGACGATCTCATACTCTGCTCCCGTACCCTGCTCCACCAGGGACTCACCCAGGGTGGACGCCCAGGCATCCCTGCATCCCCTGGGGCATGGGGCCTGATACCCAGCAGGTGTACAACTAATATATTTGGGAAGGAAGGGAAGAGCAACCAAGGAATACCTTTAACCGTTCTAAAATTTAGACACTTAAAAAAGAAAGGGTGTCTATAAAACTCAGGTCCTATTTCAACTCTTAGTTCTAACAATTGAGAAACCAGCTTAATCCTCAGAAGAACCTGTGGAAAGGCCAAGAAAGGCACAGTCCCATTACTTTCTCATTGCAATGCTTATGTTGGGGTACAGGGGCTCCCCCATTCAAATGGCTTGCCCCTCGTTGAAACTAGCTGTGTGGTAGCAGTTTACTAACTCTGAAGGTTTCAGGTAAAGAGCAAGCATATCATCCTCATAAGACAGAGCACCGTTTGCTTGGAAGTGAAATTGTGGACGGAACTCTCTTCCTAGCTCAGAAGTTTCTTGAGGCTCTGACAGGTGATGCTGCTGTGAATCTCAGCACCCCCTGTGCAGCCTCAAAGAATCCAGTTTCTTCGGTGACCAACACAGAGAATGCCCTTCCATTCAGTGTTACACCAACAGAAGCATTGGATCTGTTCAGTCTTCTCTAATCGGCCCGTTCCGTGGGAATTGACAACTACCCTGTTGCTTCCTCCTTCCAGGAGAAAAAAATATATACCAGCCCCTTTGAAAAACATTCCTTCCGGTTCCATGGTGTGACATACCTAGGTATAATCATAGCCCCCTATGATCAGATGAGAAGATGTATGTTAAAGTACTCAAGCACATATTAGTCCTTAATAAACATAGAAATCTTTTCTCTGCTAGGAAGGAATAATGGGATTAGAATAATGTTTCATATCTATTTCCTTCATTTAAAAATTTTTAATGTTTATTTATTTATTTTGAGAGAGAAAGAGCACATGCACCTGCAAGCAGGGGAGGGGCAGAGACAGAGGCAGAGAGAGAAAATCCCAAGCAGTCTCCATGCTGTTAGTGCAGAGTCCATGTGGGGCTCAAGCCCACAAACTGTGAGATCATGACCTGAGCTGAAGTCAAGAGTCAGATGCTTAAGTGACTGAGGCAACTTAGCCATCCATATTTACTTCCTTCTATCTATCCACCTATCCATTCACCAACCCACCTATAAAATAAATTCAGAAATATGTACATGTCTGCCTTGTCACAGCCCAATTACATGAATGAGGACCACTTTCTCGTGTGCCCGGAATCAGAGCATCACAAAGCAATGCCCTGGAGAAGCATGTTGCGGGTATGGTGCCCAGGGACAAACCATCTCTCCTACCCATGCCTGGCTCGGCCAGCAGTTGGAGGTGGCCTGGGACAACACCAAGAGCCCATTTCTCCATGGAAACTTCATTATAAATATTCTGTGGGAATAGCTGAGATAGTATTGTGAGCCAGCTTGGAAGCTCAAACTAACATTTTAGCACATTGCTTTCAAGAGAAGGCGAGTTCCATGTTCTAAAACTATGATTTACCAATGGCCTCATTTGGAGCTGCTACTGCTTCTCACATGAATTTCATTTTCCTTGTGGCACTCATCACCCTGTGATAGATCACATATTTTTCTACTTACTGCCTCATTTTCTATCAGCCTGACTACCGACTCCAATGACACTGCTGTGGACAGAGCCTGACATGTAGCTGGTATTCCAGAACCACCTGCTGAATGAATGAAGTCATCGAAAGCTAACTTGACCATCTCCAATTTGTACATTTACCAAGTATCTGTTTTGACTGGCATTTGTGAAATATTAGTCTCAAATCTATGCAGAAAGGAAGTATCATGAACCACCCAATAAACATGAATTTATAAGAGAACTTAAACTGTCAGCCTCTTTCAAATTATATTTGTCTTACTCTCAATGATCACATGAATTTTTAAGAGGAAAAAGGTTATATTTACTGCCCAAGTTTTTAAATTCATGGTAACCATTAAGACATGTGTTATGACAACCACAAAAACATCTTTTAGCCCAATCTCTAATTTTATCATTAAAACACTGGTTCGAATTCTCTGGTCTTTTTGCTGTTGTGGGTGATATTCATATTTTATCTCCTCTAATTACTGTGCATTTTGTTGAGTTTTTAAGATGTAAAATATCAATAGATCTATACTCATTTGATTGTTGTTTCAAACTGAAGCCAATTTAAATTCTCCAGTCTGACAAGGGACCAAATATTCCGAGCGTTCAGATGGCCTGATGCGTTGCTACACATCTGTCTTGCTTTATTCAAAGTGGATAAGGAAAACTAATGACTATGTAGAATCACATTAAAATCAAGGCTCAGTTATTTTTAGAACCAGACAAAAAGCAAACAATGCGCTAGGCCTTAGGAAAGGGTCCTGTCCAGAAAGCAGAGGTCTGTACCTGGGGGTCCATCCTGAGGAAGGTATGAGGGCCTCTGCTGCTTAAGGTTGATCTTTTAAAGGTTTTGCTATGATAGAAATGGTAGTAATTTTCCAGGTTTCCAATCTGCAACACAAGAAGCAGGACATTATCAGTTAATACAGTCTTACAAACAGCTTCAAAAATCTTACAAACAGCTTTAAAAATCCTCCATCCCACAAAAATCTTCCCTTTCTCTTAGAGACTCATTCTGCTCCCACAGGAAACGTGCCCTCCATTCTGCCTTCCCACTCATCTCTCTGGCATAGAGTCGGTGTTTACAAACATGACGGTGGCTTTAGACAAGCCTTTTGGGATAAACAACACAGGGTAGTATTTCCAACGAAGCAAACACTCCAAATCTTGTATTAAGTTCCTAGCATTTAAGATGTGTACTATCTTGGCCAAGTTTGGTGGACAAGATTCCATGTTCATTTAGGGTCAAGCATCCCTGAAGTAGCTAAGTTAGTGTCAAGTCAGGCTTATACTAAAATATTCATTGATAAACAAACTCCATCCTCTCCACCCCATGGGTAAACTGAAAGATCTAAGAATGAACATTCACTCCCAAGTGCAACAAGGGAGCCAAAGAAAACACGCACATCCATCTGCTTGGGGATTGTGAAAAGGTCAGATGAGAACATCCAAACCCCCAGGGCGTCCCAATTTTCTTCCAGGGGTGGTTTGTCGAGAAAGATTTCAGCTTGAGGGCTGGACAGAACCAAGAGAAGCAATGGATGTAGCCTTCAGGACAGGCGGGCCCTGATGCCTCAGTGACCCTTGAGTATCAGGACACTGTTCTCAGAAGACCTGTTTCTTGTTCTGACTTTCACTGGTTGTTGAAATTAGCTTGTCAGTCACCATCCTTGAAAGCAGAGCTTTTTAAAGGAGGCTGGGCTGAATAGTATACAGACTTTCAAGTTGCCCTTCTCAGCCTAAACCATCCTAGTTTCTTTCCAGCTTCTGATCAAAGGGTGAATATAAGACAATTTGTTTGTCCTCTAGGACAGCACACATGTGGTGCCCTCTCTCTTCACCACCACTAGCCATGTGATCTTGGGCAAGGACATTCAACCCCTGTGACTCTCAATTCCTTATGTGTAAAATGGAGACAAAACTACTTAGCCATTGGAGTTCAGTACAACTTAAGTCTGTGCAATTCCCAACAACATTTGATTACAACCACCTCACTCAAGCTATTTTGTCTGCTACTACCTAATCTCCTGAGGCTTGACTGGCCCAGGCAGAGACCTGGAGGGATGTGGATGCCCTGAAAGGCCATTTCCACAGATTTCCGCAAGGCAAGAGCCCTCCAGTCCTCATTTCCAGCAACCCCAGCAGCCTGGCTGTCTCCTGTTCTTGAGTGGCAGGAGATACCCATTTAAAAATCCCTTTTTGGGGCACCCTGGTGGCTCAGTTGGTTGAGCGTCTGACTTCACCTCACGTCATGGTCTCACAGTTCATGAGTTGGAGCCCTGCATTGGGATCACTGCTGTCTGGGAAGAGTCCACTTCAGATCATTTGTCCCTCTCTCACTGCCCCTCCCCTGCTTGCATGTGCTCTCACTCTCTCTCAAAAATAAACATTTTTAAAATAAAAAATATATAAATCCTCCTTTTTCACTTAAGCTTGCTCCTATGTGCTCCTGGAACACTGAACACTATTATAGTCGTGACGATTAAGTAGATATCACATGTAGAGTGTCTAGAACCTGGTGGGTGTTCAACAAACCCTGGCTGTTGTGAGGATCTGGGATTCTCTATCTGGCTCCTCCACATGGCTCCTCCATTCCCCTCGCTAGGACCAGGATGCTTTAGATTTTGGCCAAATCTGGGCCCACATTCCAACTCAGCCCCTTCCTGCGGGGTGACATGGGCTTCAGACCCTGAGTCGTAGTTTCCTTGTGAAAATAGTAACTACTGCCTTGTAGTGTTGCTCTAAGACTTACATGACGTAAACATAGGAAGAGCTAGCAGAGTACCCACCAGGTAGTAAGTGCTCAATAAATGGTTTTCTGCAATTAAGATTCTCAGTTCATGTTCTATCTTGAGACACCCCTTCTGCCACCATAAACTTCATTATTTCGGCCCCATTTTGCACAAAAGTACTTCTTTTCTCCTACAGATGAGTCACCTTGCTCACTTCTTCAACAGAGTTAATTGCTAGATATGTCAAGGCTCCTCCTAACATATGCCAGAGCTGTGATTTAGAGCCAGAAGCAATAATGGAGTCTTAACTTACAGCAGTATTTAATCAGCATGTTTGCTTCTAAGCTGCCACCATCCCTGCGAGATGTTTCACAACTCCTGGCCTTTTAACTCTGGGCATTCAAGTCAATTCCCATTCACGGACATGGAGAAACTAAGAGGTGAATCAAATTTGCTGGCAAAGGGGTGGATTACTTGCAGAGCTTCTGACCTTAAGCAAACCCATGTCAGGGAGGCCCTAGAGGCCATTCAGGACAGCACCTGGCCTTAGGGCAGCCAAGCCAGGCCAGAGGTAGCCAAATCCACCGCCATTCAGCTCCCTGCCTCTGAGCCACCACAGCCTTTCTTAACAATGGCTCCAAGGGTCTGAGCTAACAAGGGCTGTTCTCCTCAAGCAGTCCATGGGAAGAACAGATGCTCCCCGCTGTGCTGACCAGTCCCCGTGGCAGTGGTGACCAGTGCTCCATCTGTCTGAAAGTATATGTCCAGCCCAGCATTGGGGATGGGGGGTTTGGAAGGACCACTACCAATGCAGAGGAGAAGGGGACACCAGCCAAGGCTGTCCTGCTGCCCCTACAAGGCTAGCTGCAGAAGAAGCTGGAATATATTTCAGAAAAAACAGCGAGGGGGTCAGGCCACTGGCTGTTCATAAATCTGACAGCAGCTGCAAGTGTCCCTCCAAAATTCTGAACACCTCTCTCCACCTTCTGGGTCCTTATGGAGAGTGGGCTTGAGTGGGCGGGAGTGGCCATATTCCTTCCTCGCAACCAAAGATTTGAGGCTGGAGAGTGTGATTCAGGGCAGCACAGGACAGAGAGGGTGGTCTGATCCTGGAATTATTGTAAGGGTAAGACAAGGAGAGGATGGGACACCTGGGTGGCCCAGTTGATTAAGCGTCCAACTTTGGCTCAGGTCATGATCATACCGTTTGTGAGTTCAGGCCCTGTGTCGGGCTCTGTGCTATCAGCACAGGAGCCTGCTTCGGATTCTGTGTCTCCCTCTCTCTGCCCCTATCCCTCTTGTGGACTCTCTCTCTCTCAAAAATATATTAACATTTAAAAATAAAAAAAAAAAAAAGAAAAGGAGATGATGAAGACAAGTCCAGATCCCCAGGAGAGAATCCACTGTGAGAGGCCCTGATTTGCTAGGGTGCAGACACCGGCTGCAGACCAGATTAATTAACATAATACCTCCAAAGTCAGGCTACAACCCTCTTCCCAAAGCCTATAGATAAGCTGTGCTTAATAAACTACTCATTTGGGGCACCTGGGTAGCTCAGTCAGTTAAGCATCTGACTCTTGATTTCAGCTCAGGTCATGATCTTACAGTTCATGGGTTTGAGCCCTATTTCAGGCTCTGTGCCGACAGTGGAGCCTGCTTGAGATCTTCTGTCTCCCCCTCTCTCTCTGCCCCTCCCTCACTTCTTCCCTCCCTCTCCCTCTCTCTCTCTCTCTCCCTCCCTCCCTCAAAACTAAAAATTTTGAATAAATAAGTAAAATACCCATTAATTTACTCAGAGTAGGCATCGGAAAACTATGGCCCATGGACAAATCTGGTCTATCTCCTGTTTGTTTTTTTGTTTCCCAGGTGAACAGTTTTTAAGTGTGCAGTTCAGTGGCACTGGGCACTTTTGCAATGTTGTGCAACACCATCTTCTGTCTCCAGAACTTTTCCATCTTCCCAAACTGCACTCATATCAAAAACTCTCATCCCCCCTCCCAGCCAAACCCTGGCAAACCCCATGCTACTTCCTGTCTCTGTGAGTTTAAAAGCTTTAGATATCTCACATGAGTAGAATTATTTGCCCTTTTGTGACTGGCTTATTTCCCTAAACATTGTGTTCTCAAGGTTCATCCGTGTCATGATATTTGTCAAAATTTTCCTCTTTTTAAAGGCTGAATAATATTCTCTAATATTTGTATACCACATTCTGTTTATCCATTCATCCATTAATGGACACATGGATTGTTGCTTCCTCCCTTTGACTATTGTGAATAAATGTTGCTATGAGCATGTGTACACAAATATCTGTTCATGAACCTGCTTTCAATGCTTTGGGGCATATATACACCTCATGTTTTTATCAATAAAGCTTTATTGGAGCACAACCACACCCATTCATTGACCTACTACCCATGGCCACTTTCATATTACAATGACAGAGTTGTGTCATTGCTACTGAGACCCTCTGGCTCAGAAGCCCAAGACATTTCATGTGTGGACTTTACAGAAAATGTTGGCCAACCTGTGATTTACAACATTTGCTGCTGAGCATACTTTGGGAGTCCAGAAAAGTCTCTGATGATAAACATGGCTTCTCCATCTCCTGAGGGCCTCTGCTTAGAAATACAGGCGCAGCTGCTGTCCCAACACATGTGGCATCTCATGTGGCCCTTGAGCTGGCTTTTCTCTAGAAGCCCTCTTTGTCACATGCCCCATGAAGGTACTCCCATCTGTCTGACTCATGCTATTCTTCTCTCTGCCATGGCCCTCCCCTGGCATCAGGCAAGGGTCAGAAATATGAGTTTTTCATCAGGGGCAAAAGGTCAGAAAGGATCAAGGGGGGGTGCAGAGCAGGAGAGGGGTACACCTGACCGCCCATGGAACACAGACCAGTGAAAGTCGTCTTGGCTTGGCTGATGCAGCATTTATGATTTAGGAGCTATTTCCTGCTTCCCTCACTTCCCCCACCCCACCTAAATCTTCCTCTGGTTCTCACCTTATCTGCCACAGCACCTTCAACCCCAGTTATGACCCTCCCAACACAGGGAGCTGCTTTTTATGACCTCTGGGTATCTGAGTTAAGAGGACAAGATGGCTGGGAAGCCCCTATTCTCTAGTAGGGTCATTGGGGACATGGCCACTGGCCTGGTTAAACATGAGGGACACCTGACTATCATGTGGCTCTGACCTACAGAGAAGGGTATGGGAAAGAACCATGGGAATGGTCCCATTTTATATATGGGAAAACATGCCCAGGGAATTAAGCCAATTGTAAACCTCAGGGTTTCCCAGTTCCTGAACCAAAACTCTCCCCCTGTCTGGCCACAGATGAATAGGTGACAATACCTGACACCAAAAGACACAGAGATACACAAATTAGGGCTTAGGATTATTGCAACACTTTTGGTACATCTTCGGGGTCAAACTAACAAGAGCTGGAACTGTAAGGATAAATAGAAAAACTGGGGCGGCATAAAGACTTTTCGAATTCAAGGTGATCTCCTAAGTAAGGAAATATACTTATTTTGATATGATTTCTGCACTGATATCAAGTAGCTGCTCCTCCTGGCTTGGCAGTCTGGGTCATTCTGTGCTGCTGTCCCTCAGCCATGGCCTGGGACAGTGTTTACACCTCAGGTGTCCTCTGGGAGTCACCACTCATGTGCTCTGTGCACTACTTCTCAAGCCAGTATCCAAGCAGCCTGTCTTTATAAACATGGAGTGCAGTGGCTTCCACAGAATACCACTGCTTGAGGGTCCTGGCAGACTCCTCTTCCTTCTCCTCCTTGAGAAAGAAAGAGAAATTCTTCCCCCAGCATCCCAGGCTGTCTCCCTGTCTTGCTCAGCTGAGGCCTTCCAGAACCTCAATTTGCTCTCCATCAATGAATCTGATCTCTGGTGTGCAGGGTGGTGTTTTTTTTTTTTTTTAAGTTACAACATAAAATTTCACGAAGTGCCTTTTCTCTTTCCTGTCCATGGTATTTTCACAATGCATTAATTAGAGCCAGTCTCTTAGTTCCCCCCTCCAAGAATATGAACAATCTTCTGAATACGTAACGCTCAGGTCTCTTTATTCAACACTGATGTGTAATTATACACATTAGTTGATAAAATTGGTAACATCATTAAAACATCATTAAAAACCCTGCTAAACGTTCTGGGCCAGAGCATCAAAAGAAATGAGATAAAAGAACCCACAGTGAAGAGAGTTGAAACATGGTTTCTCTTTATTGGGGTGCTCTATAAGACATTTAAAAATTTTGGGGGGTGCCTAGGTGGCTCAGTCGGTTGGGCGTCCGACTTCGGCTCAGGTCATGATCTCACAGCTCGTGAGTTCGAGCCCTGCGTCAGGCTCTGTGCTGACAGCCAGCTCAGAGTCTGGAGCCTGCTTCAGATTCTGTATCTCCCTCTCTCTCTGACCCTCCCCTCCTCACACTGTCTCTTTCTCTCAGAAATAAATAAAACATTAAAAAAATAAAAAATAAAAATAAAAAATTTAGATGGGGCGTCTGGGTGCCTCAGTCAGTTAGGCGTCTGACTTCGGCTCTGGTCACGATCTTACAGTTTGTGAATTTGAGCCCCGCATTGGGCTCTCTGCTGTCAATCCTGTCTCTGCTGTTCCTCCTTTCTCTTTGCCAACCCCCCAAGATAACTAAACATTAAAATAAATAAATAGGTAAATAAATAAAAAGTCTAGATAATGTGTGCACATAGTACAGAACATACACAGTACAAAAGCACACAGAGTTTGCAGGGAATGGCAATTCTTCATCCTTCCCCTGTCTCCCAGCCCCTGAGGGTCCCCAATGTTTACTGGGGGCTCCTGGCTCACCCCAAGAGTGGCTGGCACTTGCTGAGCACATGCCATGTCCCAGGCAGTAGGTGAACCACTTTAGATTCCTTCACTTGTTTGACTGTCATGACAGCCTTATGCTATCCTCACCCTGAAGTTGGGTAAACTGAGGCACTGAGTGGTGAAGTAACTATTTCAAGACCATATCTTTAGTGAGTAGCACAGTCAGGACATGACCTCAGAGTTCCCAGTCATAACCATCACACCTTCTGCCTCTTTCCACATTCACAGCATTGGTTGCCATTGGGTGGGGGAGGTGTTCCATTCATCTTGGTGCTCATACTCAACAGCAGGTACGTTCACACGGGGCCAAGTGGTTCAACAGGCATTTGCTCTCCTTCATTTCAAGCAGAAATCCTGAGAGACATATATTATATTCCATGCACATATCTATTCCATTAAATCCACATGTGAGTGTATATGTGCACGTGTACACATGGATATGTATGTTTATATATGTATGCATGTATATGGATATGTATATATGTACGTATTCAAACATGTGTATATATGTGCACGTACATACGTATATGGATATGCAACGTGCAATGTATGCATGCATGTATGTATGTATGTGGATGTTTGTGGGTATACATGTGTATGTATTCAGATATGTGTGTGTATGTATGTGTGTGGATGTATGACTATGTACGTATAAACACAGAGATGCATGACTATGTGTATATACATGTATGTGTTTATTCAGATATGTGTGTATGTATATCGTTTCCTGGAGTGTCTATGCAAGATTCACAAATAAATGGCTCTGAAATGCAACCAGGCAAGCCTTTGGTTTTCCCACAGCCCTGATATCCAAGGAGACCTCCTGAGGCCGCTGCTAATTGCTCTAATTCAGAACTTCTGAGTTGAAGGGCCACCAAGGCCACCACCTTGATCAGAGTCATCTGATAGCATGAATGCTGGCTCTGAGCCAGGCCTGCCCGCCCCCAGATGAAGGTTCCGGCTCCCGGGTCCCAGCTGCTGCTGCTCACGTGGACACCAAAGCCTATCCCCAGGAGATGTGGAGCTGTATCCAGGGACCATGTCGAGTCCTTTTCTGGGAGGCTGCCCCTCCCTTGCTGGCCCTTCCAGGCTCAGCTCAGCACCAGCTCCTCTGGGAAGCTTCCCCGGCCCACCTGGGTCCCGAGCACACCTGTGCTGTACGCGGGGCATACGCTTGCCATCTTGGTCTCCTTATTCCTGGCAGAGTGTAGGGGAGAGCAGCCCTCAATGTGCATGTCCCAGATGCCTCCCCTCCACGACCAGAACCAGAGCCAGAGCCGCCATCTTGAGGTCAGCATCTTCTTGCCACCCTCACCTCCTTCCAGATCTGTTCCTCCTCCTGAGGAGTCCCTTGTCTTGGTGAATGATGCCACATCCTCTGTGTGTGTTCAGTGTCACCAAACCCTCTGAAAGTGACCTGATGAAAGGTTCTCAAGCCTGGCTGACCCCCATCACCCTCACACCAGCGTAGGTGGCCCCACTGCTCTACTCAGACCAAGGTAGGGCCCTGGCCTCTGACCCTCTTCTGTACCTTTGTACTGCCATTGCCACCCCAGGCCTGCCTCCCCTTACAGGACGAAGCCTCGGCCCCTCATGGGGCACACAAAGATCTCCACCACTAGGCCAGACCACCACTCTGGCCACAGGCCTGGCCCTGCTAGCATCACCTCTGTCCTCGGGTGCTGCTGTTGTGTATCAGCCCCTTCACACCAGTAAGACTACCTCCCACTCAATTTTTAACCATCACCTGAGCTATCATTGCCTCCAGAAAGCCCTCCTGGACCTCCCAGGACCGGATCTGCCCACACGTGGCTATCACAACCCACCCTCCCTCCATCCTTCCAGGGTAAGCTCTCAAAGGCAGGAACTGTCATCTGTAAATCCTCAGGTCCTGGCAGTGTCTGGCGCACGGGAGGAGCTCAAACCACGTTTGGTGTAATGAACAGATTTCAAGTGATGCTGGAAGGACACACACGTCTTTCCCTCTCTGTCTACATATAGTTGTCAGCATGCCCTGGAGCCCACCAAGACCCCGTGCCTCCCAGCACGGTGCCTGCTGTCTTGCCTTCTGGGTTCTCTCTAGCCCCCCTCCCATGGCAGTCCTAAAGCTGTGAGTCAGGCAACCATCTACCAGCCATGTGGCCTGGGCTAGGCCTCACGTGGCTCCTCTGAGCTCCACAGCCACGGGTGCAGGCTGAGCAAGAGGCTGTGTAGGACTCGGCACTTCCATCCAAGTGGCCTGGCCCCCTTCATTCATGGCGAGCTAACCAGCCTTGGAGAGGAAGCCTCTCAGGGACTACAGGTGGGATGAGTATAAACAACTTGCAAAGCTAAACAAGGAAGGGGCAGAAGCCAAGTATGGTGGGGGAGAGGCCTGAGCTGGGGATGTTGACAGGAAGAGCCTCTCTTGTCTTGTTTTTGTTTTATGGGTGTTTTTTTTTTCCTGTAAATTTGAGTACATTCAGCTTCAAATCACCCCCCTGCTTATACAGGGCAGGTGTGAGGTCCTGAGGGTGCTGGCAGTCGGGGTGCACACTGCCTTCCTGAAGAAAAAGAAGATGACTTGTTTTCTGCAGATCCCAAGGAATGGTGGAGAAGAGCCCCATCTAATATATTACATTTGATTTGCAGCAAAGTCACTGAGGAGCATGCCAAATCCACCCCAAATGACATCGGATCATTCCAAAGGTCCACCCGCCCACTCAGCCCTCCAATGAACGTGACCTCAGATGCAGGTGCAGTTCCCTAAGCCCTCATGTCAGCAGGCTGGGTTGGAGGGCTGGAGGTTGGCTAAGTGCGCGCGCTTTGGTCAGTGCACAAAAATGCCACTCCCATCTACCCAGGCTCACACAGTTAAATCTTCCTGGAGGGAAAAGCTGATAAGCAGCCACAAAATGTCACAATTCAAGGTCTCAGAAATGAATGGGCTGTGGATGAGACATCTGACTTTGCAAAAAACTCTTCACTTTATCACTCCCAAAGTCTGTCCTTGGCTGGAAACAGATGTTTCGAGCCCTGTCCGCTTGCAGCTGCAGCATGCGGGCTTCCAGATCTGCTAGTCCTCACAGCCGGCATCTTCTGAGGGCCTCTGGCTTTTGGGAAGCGTCTATGTTTAAAAGTCACAGGAGTCAGTGTTCAGTTATATAATATTATTGATCCTGGTTGGTCTACTTAAGAAAAACATAACTAATTAGAGCCTATAAAAACCTACACACCAAATTAATTTTGTCTTGCTCTGAAGACTCCTACCTGAAGAAAGTTATAAATATAGATGGCCACTGAACCTATATTTAGCCAGCACTGAGTTACCTGGTATTTATAATTAAGGGAGTCCAAAGAGGGAGAATGGACATTTTGTTATTTTTTTAAAGCATTAAAAATAAGAAGAAAAAAAAAAACCCTGCTTCCCATTTCAGTCACATATACACATAGCAACATTCTGTTACTGCAATAATTACAATTCTGACCCAAGTTAAGATTATTGCACAATTTTCTAGTCTCCTAAAATTGCTTTCTTCAACACATATCCACCCAAATCATGCAATTAAGCTGCTCAACTTCCTACAAATTCCTTAAAAATCATTAATTTTTACTTAGCAGCCTTCATTTTCTCTTCCCTGAAGTTGCCAAACCAAAGGATCTGGCTTCCTATGAGTATATTTTTATATATTATATATCTGCCTTCAACGTACACCTTTAACACCCACATAGGGCCATCTGAAAAACTACAATCTTTACTTTGAAGGTCTTCCTTTTAAATCATTTATTGTTTAAAGATTTCTTTCCAGCCATCTAGAATTAGCCATTTTACCAGATTTCTAAACCCAACCTTCCTTTTGTATTTGTTTCATTTTGATTGAAAAATACAAAAGTAAGACTCCTCCTCTGAAAAAAATACAGGTCCTAAAGCCACATGGGGCACAGCACGGCTTCTGGTGTGTAGGGGGAGAGCACCGGGGGTGCGGGGGGAGACCTGGGGTGCCTCAAGAAGGTCGCAAGAGTGTCCGCACTGGGAGGGTGTAGCCCAGCCTGGGTGTCGGAGCCCAAGTGGGCGAGAAGCTTGTCCACACAGTGAGATGTAGACAGAACACACAGCATACTGGTTACCCACAGGGAGAGTGATCAAATACAGTTAACACTCTGGGGCAGTGGGAGAGATTTCTCACTGCTGGACAAGAAAACTAGAAAGAATTCTGTGGTAGCATTGGAATTGGACAGCCATGTGACTTTAGTTTTCTAGATAGATAGATAAGCAGGTGGACACACCAGCGTGTGAGCATGTACCTCTCCTCACTGGACAGGCCTGTGAGAAGCACCCAAACAGCGGCAAACCCACCCAGAGCCCAGGTCTTGGCTTCTAAGTACCATTTTCTACTAAAAGAACCCCAGGGCTTTTTGGAGAAATGGCTGATCTGAGAGTCAGGGCAGGGAATGTACAAGAGGAATCCGTAATACTGCATTTGAGAAAAGAGCAAGAAATGGCTCAAAGAACTCTAGAGAGGTATCACCAGCACATGGGAGCCAGACTTGAAGTTCACCCACAAGGCCAAACCAGGAACAGTTGAAAATCGAAATAAATAATCACTCTCATAGGTTCCAGTCCAAGAATAAACTAGGAAACCATGAATCCATACAGATATACTTAATAGCAAATCCCAATGTGTTTAAGAATCAGGTCTTTTTATATAGCTTCAAAGTACCTCTCCACAAAATATTTGCTAATTGTAAAGGGGAAACAATAAAGCAGACAAAGCCCATTAACAGAGTGATCAATAAGTGTGTTACCAGCAATGAAGCAAATTGAAACGTGGGCCATGGGGTCAGATGCAGTGAGAACACAGCATCATTGCCCGACATGCAGAACCCAAATCATTGTGAGCAAACAGCAGACAAACCCCCAATGGAGGGGGACCTTCCACAGAATAATTGGCCTGACACTGGCAAGTGCCAAGGTCACAGAAGTCAAGAAAACAGTGAGGAACTATTCTGGACTCTGAAAGAGTAAGGAACAGTGCTGTGCGAAGTCATATTAAAGCCAGAGGCAAAGGAAAATAATCAGCAGTGCTGAACCTGCCTTCAACTTTCTGATATTTTGTTCGCTGTGGATTTTCTTAATCTTAAATTTTATTTTTTTAATTTTTTTAACGTTTATTTATTTTTGACACAGAGAGAGAGACAGAGCACGAGCTGGGGAGGGGCAGAGAGAGAGAGAGAGGGAGATGCAGAATCTGAACAAGCTCCAGGCTCTGAGCTGTCAGCACAGAGCCTGATGTGGGGCTTAAACCCACTGACCACAAGATCATGATCTGAGCCAAAGTTGGATGCTTAACTGACTGAGCCATGCAGGTGCTTCTTAATCTTAAATTTTAAAATGTTGCATTAAAATGATATTTCTCTCTTTATTTTTTTTTTATAGTTTCTATTTATTTCTGAAACAGAGAGAGACAGAGCATGATTGGGGGAGGGGCAAAGAGAGAGGGAGACAGAATCTGAAACAGGCTCCAGGCTCTTGAGCTGCATGCACAGAACCCGATGCAGGGCTCGAACCTATGAACTGTGAGATCATGACCTGAGCCGAAGTCGGACGCTTAACCTACTGAGCCACCCAGGTGCCCCTAAAATGATATTTCTCTTAATCACTAAGTTTTTTCTGGCATCCTTCCCCTCAGTTTAGTTTGTGTGCAAGGTGAGTACCTCCCCTTCCCTCCCCCTAGGACTGACCCCGCAGAAGAGCCTCCATAGCTGTACATAACACCTGACTCTGAACTGGACCCTTTCCTGTGAAGCCCAGTGTTGGCAGTTGGCAACAGTGACTGAGGCGTGAGGATCAGATGGTGGCAGTGACCATGTGCAATGCCCTGGTTTCCAGGGTGCCACAGTTCTGTAGAAACTGGTGCTCTTTATGGTGAAAGACACACCAAAGGATGAGGGGTGATGAGGTCAGCTCAGTGATGCACTTTCAAATGGTTCAGAAAAACTAAAACCATCCCAGCTATTTCTGAGACTTCATGATTATTATATATTTTAAAAAGAATATTATTTTTCAGGGAGGGAGGCAGAAAGAGAGGGAGACACAGAATCTAAAGCAGGCTCCAGGCCATCAACACAGTCCAATGTGGGGCTCAAACACATTAACTGTAAGATCATGACCAGAGCCGAAGTTGGTCACCTAACTGACTGAGCCACCCAGCTGCCCCTATGAAGAATATTTTCATTGCAATACAACAAGGTCACTAGAATCGTCACTATCCCCCTTTCCCAAATAAAGCCTAAAGAGCTTCTAGTCTAGAATTGAAGTCAGAACCTGAATTCACAGTCAATGACTGTGTCTTTGGTGAGTTGGTCCTTGGGACCAGGTCTTCCTCCCTCCCATGAAACCCATCAGGCCCACAACTACTTTGTAAAACAGACAGGAGGCCACTGGGATTTATTTCAAGGGCACATGACCACTGGGGTCGGGAGGCTGCTTGAGGCCCGGACCTGCCCCTCTATGCATCTGGGCCCAGGTCCTCACCCCAGCCCCCAAGGCTGCTCCTTGCCTCCTGCATGGTGACCTGATAGTGATGATGCATTCATGCCATTTGTCCCTGCTGCTGGCCAACTGCTCTGGTCTGGTCTCTAGTTGGAAGAAGTACCCTCAATGCCTGCCAGGCCCAGACAGGGTCCCCATGATGGGAAGGAGGAAGGTTACTGGAGACTCAGGGGACCCAGTTCTACCAGATCTCCTGACCTCTTCCAGATGAGGTGACACTTCAATTCTACAAGAGATCACCCAAGGTTTTAATATTAGCAACTAATTTTAAAACGTTAACTCCACTAGTGCAGCCCATGGTCCCTGCAACAGTGGGCTCTAGACAATTTGGTTTAGACTTCCCTCACTCTAGGAGGCACACTGTTTACTTCTCTCTGAGTATGCAAGACCTAAGGACATGGCCTTAGCCTTAGAAAGTCTCACCTGGAAAATTCACCAGGGAAGAGAAGATCTGGGACATGCCCAGATTTGCTCTTAGCAAAAAGCATCTCAGCTTGTGAATGGAGTAAAGCATGTCCATGACCTTCAGCACCTATGGCCATGCACAACACACCTGGCAGGCTGCTTACACCACAGACTCAGAGCAAAGCTACACTAAACACCCACAGGAAACCAGGTCGGGTCCATCTAGGGATCTCCAGAGAGGCTGGCACTGGGCTGCCATTTGGGACTGTTTAACTGAGGAAGGTCAAAGGCTGCATGGTTTGGCGGGGGGAAGGATTTTTGTCCTTATGAAAGATATGTTTAAAATTCAAACTTCAATATCCAAAACACTCTCACTAGAGAGCAGTTATCTTAAGGGAAATTAAAAAGGATTTTAGAGAAATTAATCTTCCAATTTTCCCTTTAAAAGTAAATAGTTCCTATACCCCAAAGAAGTGAAAGCAAGGACTTGAATAGAAATTTGCACATCCACATTCACATCAGCACTGTTCACAATAGTCAAAAGGAGGAAACAACCCAAGTGTCCACTGATAGATGAATGTGGTCTATGCACATGATGGAATATCACTGAGCCTTAAAAAGCAAGGACATTTTGGCTCATGTTACAATGTGGCCATGTTACAATAATGAGGACATTATGCTGAGTGAAACCAGCCAGTCACAGGAACAAATATCGTGATTCCACTTCCGTGAGGTGCCTAGAGTCGTCAAATTTATAAAGACAGAAAGTAGAATGGGGGTTGCCAAGGGCTGAGGGAGGAGGGATAGGGAAGTTAAGTGTTGAATGGGTATAGAGTTTCAATTTGGGAGGATGAAAAGTTTTGGAGACAGGTAGTGGTGAAGGTTGTGGGACTATGAGAATGTCTTTAACGACTTCCCACTCTACATTTAAAAATGGTTAAGATGTTAAATTTTATTATGAATATTTTACCACATGGGGCACCTGGGTGGCTCAGTCGGTTAAGTGTCCGACTTCAGGTCAGGTCATGATCTCACGGTTCGTGAGTTCAAGCTCCTCATCAGGCTCTCTCACTGTCAGCTCAGAGCCTGCTTCAAATCCTGTCTCCCTCTCTCTCTGCCCCTCCCCCACACGCACTCTCCCTTTCTCTCGAAATAAATTAAAATTAAAAATAATATTAAATGAATATTTTACCACAGTAAAAATACATCTCTTTCACACTCTCTCCCCACCTCTCCTCAAACTGACTCCTCTCCCATGTCACTCAGGGGGTTGGGTGTCAACCCCAGTGACAGGGACATTTACAGCCCTATGAGGGAGAAGGTGTAGCCAGCCCCAAGCAGAGAACAGAAACCAGAGAAAAGCAATGCTGCCTGGCTGTAATGACTAACTGCTCTTGGCTCCGGGCAGCTCAGCCCACTCCCGTGTCTATCCCTCTTCTCAGTTATGTGGTTTCCCTTACAGAGTAAAAGGATACCAGGGAGGAGATAGCAATGCTCTTGGAGACGGGCCAAGTTCACCTGACCCCATCACCCCAGCTTCCTTTTACCAGATGTCCGTCCCGGAGGGGGGTGTGTGTGGCCTTGAAGGTCTGCTGACCAGGCAGCCCCGTACCAACCCTCTAAATCAGCTGACCTCTCAGGGACTTGCCCTTCTGGGACAGGCAGCTTACATGCTGTGAAGATATGGAAAACTTGAGTCTGACCGCATTAGTGCCCAAACTCAATAATGCCAATTAACAACAGACGTAAAGAGAAACATGCTCTGTCATTTGGCTTCTGTGACTCAACCCCAAGGCGGTAATTAAAAATGAAGAAGCTACTGATGAGGCAGCTGTCATGATTTCACCAAAACACAACTCAGGGGATACCCTTTCCCAGTTACAGAGCACATCGTGGTCTGAAAACAAAAAACAGGGCTTTTGTGCGATAATTTTCAGGTTAGCCCTTTCACTGTGGCATTTGGGACTTTTCCTGCAAAGCTGCTGCGCCGCGGAGTCAGGGGGCCCAGGCGGCCAGGGGCCCAGAGGCTGCCTGCCTCTGTCCCCTCACCAGCCCCAGCTTCTCCCCTCTCAAGGGAGGGGCTGGATCAGCTTTTCTCTCCCTTTCATGCTAACATTATGGTTTATGGAATATTTGGCAATAAAAAATTTCAACAGAACTTCTGTATTCAAAGTAAAACTTCAGAAGCATTAATTCGTAGGCGAGAAGTACTTGTTTAAAGGAAAGCAGGAGAAAACATCACCAGTCTGCCCTCTCCCTTCTGCCCATGATTCACTAAGACAGTACAAGCGACAGTGTCTTGTAAACATGGGGCCGTATGAACACCCACCAACCCACAGTCGCCAGCTCTTCCTCAATAACCTTGCTGAATATTTACTGCTTAGCAACACCCACACGGACTGTGGGGAAACTGCCCATTCACTCCTTCAATCTCTCAGCAAGTTTCGAGCCAGGCACTGTCCTAGACTCAGGGGGTTCAGCACGGCTCCCACACAGCATAGGACCTGTCCCTAGGCAGAGGCCAGAGGGAGGCCTAAAGGAAGCTTCTGCCCAGCTGCTGCTCAGATAGCAAACTAGGAGCAACGACCTGCCCAAATGCATCCTGAGATAGAAACAGGGGCCTGCATTCTGAGAGGCCGGTGTCCCACTGGTGGAGTAAACATTTTCTACCAGGCTTTCGCAGAAAGGTTGAACCAGTCAGATCAGGATGAAAGGCCAAGCCAGGAGGTCGCAAAGGACCCCAATCATCCCTGTGTATGGACTGCAGGGGACATTCCAGTGAGACTCCACATTGACATCTTAGGCCTTGGGGTAAGGCTGCCCAGCTCTGAATTGCTATCTCTCTGTTTCATTGAAAAGAGGCTCTGGGGTGTCTGGGTGGCTCAGCCAGTTAAGTGTCCAACTCTTGATTTCAGCTCAAGTCATGATCTCATGGGTCATGGGATCAAGCCCTGCATTGGGCTCTGTGCTGTCAGCTTGGGATTCTCTCTCTCTCCCTCTCTCTCTTCCCCTCAAAATAAAGAAATGAACTTTAAAAAAAGAGAAGAGAAGAGGTGAGGCTCTGTACAAGTGCCTTAATTTCTCTTCACCTCTATTTACCTCTCCATGCAGTGGGAATAACAGTATCCCACCCTCACAGTTGTTGGGAGGCTAAAATGGGCCTGGCACACAGCAAGCTGATGTTCACGCAGCCCTTTTCATAGAATTTCTCAAAGAAAAGAACATGAGTGCATCTCACTTGCCACAAAGCCAGTTGCAGAGTTGGCTCAAGAACAAATCCCATTTGCCCTGTGATTCTAGTAAAAAAAAAATTTGTGGACTTTTTTATTGGTAGTTCCTGTGGGGAAAACAGAAACAAAAAGGTCTGTATGAAGAGTATCACCCTGCTGGCCAGGCCTGTACCTGTGGGAGATGTGGGAACAGGGGCTGTGCCCTGGGTGCTCAGGAAGGTGCAGGCACGTGGGGACGCAGCACCCCACACAGGCGGCCCTGATCCCCGCCTCATGTCTGCCAGACCACTGGATTTGTCAGTTCCTTGAAACTAACTTATCTCTTGCCTCTTTCATTTTTATCAACTGCTATAAACTACAGCCGCCAATACATGATCGATTCCAGACTGAAACATTTCTTTGGTTCTAGACTTCTGATTCTGTAAAACGAATTCATGCCTTATGTCATCATTCGTGTTCCCAAGTCTGCAAAGATAAATTCACTCTGAGTGAGAGATATGCTCATTAGTTTCTATGAGATTCTGTCTGATTTATGGTCACCACTTACTAAAGCTGAGAACTGGTATTTCTAATGTGTACCTTCACCTATAGATAACTCAAGATGACACATCCCCTTGACAGGTGGAACTGGATCCAGCATTTTTTTTTTTTTTGGTGACTTGCAACCCAATGGATACACACTTGCTCTCAGAGGGTTTAGTGGCTGTACTTTATGAGCTGGGTGATCAGTGAGGACCTGACATAGCTGGGCTGCTTTCTACTCCCTCCCAGGGAATGACTGGCAAATTCCCACTGCCATGCCCCCACCTTCACTCAACACTATTTCTACCAGATGTTGCTGGGAGGTTGAGCAAGGGTGTGGCAGAGGGAATGAGTGTCATGAAACCCAACATGACACCAGCACTCTGTGGTCACTTTCCCCCTTTGCCCTGCCTGCAACCCTATATGGAAGGGGCCAGTCCTTCCTGTTTTTCAAGAGAAGCTAGACATTCCAATTCCTATCTGAAATCTCCCAGTGTTGAGAGCGATTCCAATTTTCTAAAAACATTCTAGTCAACATAAAATATAACTTGGAGCCTCTGCTCATCCCTGGATCACCTTGAGACCTGGCTTCCCTGGAGGGCCCTCAGTGTGGCCCTGAGCAAGGCTCCTGGCTAGTCTTGGCTCACCCACCTAGGGACCATCAGCCATTTCCAGGGATCAGAAATGCTCTGCATTTAATGACCCATTCCCCCTCAGAGTCCCGGCTCTGCCAGAAACGGACTCTAGCATCCTACAGTGTGTTTTAACGCACCAAAGTTTCCAGAATTTGCTGTCGATCATGATGTCTTTCTAAGACTTCTGTTCTATTTCCTCCCAGTGACAACTAAAGACATGAACTTTGTCGAATGATCACTCAGACTTCTCCTTGATGAATCTAACTGCTCAGTACATCGCCTCTCTAACCTTTCTTTTCCAAATCCAGGCTAAGTTTAAGCTGCTTTGCGTATATCTCTGTCAGCTTTTACATAATTCCTACATATCCGCTTCACTTGGAAAAGAACAAATTGCCTTCCATTTCATTTGATTACCCCTACAAGCCCATGTAATCTTTCTGCAGGTTTTCTTTTATGTGCCGGGCTATTTACTACCAGCAGTTCCGCTGCTGTGGTTTTGCATGCCATATATTCAAACGGAATTGTTATGCATGTGGCTTCTCTTATCCAAGGAGAAAGGCTTTGGGATTGAAGGAGAGATCAGGTAAAAAAAAAACCTTAAAAATCAACTTGTTTGACAAGTTATGTTGACCCCAAGTCAAAGAAACTGTTGCTACTTTGCTTCCAGTGTCTGGAGATCCCAGAGTTTAATTATCCAGCAGGTCCTACTAGTGTGCTGGGGGGCCCCGAGGCTCACACAGCTCCTGCTGCATCCAGCCTGCTGTCTCTTCTGCCTGTCCAATGTCATAGCCCAACTTCCCTCACTCCAGCTACCCACATGTGAGTCCCAAGTTCAGACACCAACTGCCACTTACTAATCCCACACACTCAAACCCCCTCCAGGTCACCTCTCCCATCCACCACCTCCAAATCTCTTCACCCAGCCCCACTAGCAGCTCCTCCTGTCAAGCCTTTGGGAGTTGCTATTATTTAAATTTTTTTTAATGGAATGAAAAAAAATTGCAAATCATATATCTGGAAGGGGGTCAATATCCATAATACATAAAGAACTCCTACAACTACAACAATTTTGAAAAGGGCAAAGCAGGAGCACCTGGGTGACTCAGTCGGTTGCACATCAGACTTTGGCTCAAGTCATGATCTCACAGTTCATGAGCTCGAGCCCCCCGTTGGGCTTGTTGCTTTCAGCACAGAGCCCGCTTTGGATCCACTGTCCTCCTCTCTCTGCCCCTCCCCACTTATAGTCTCTCAAAAATAATAAACATTTTTAAAATAACAATAAAATAAAAATGGGCAAAGGATTTGAATTTCCCCATTTGGTATTTCCCCAAAGCAGGTGTATAAATGGCCAATAAGCCCATAAAAAATATGTTCAGCATCAATAACCATTACGGAAATGGGAATCAAAACCACAGTAAGATATCATGTCACACACATTAGGATGGCTACTATCCACAAACTAGAACAAGTGTTAGCAAGGATATGGAGAAATCACAGCCCTGTACACTGCTGGTGGTGATATAAAACGGTGCGGCAACATGGCTCTTCAAAAGAGGCAAACATAAGTTTACCATATGATCAGCAATTCCACTTCTGAGCCCCAAAGAACTGGAAGCAAGATCTCAAAGAGATCTATGTACACCCACATTCATAGCAGCTTTATTCACAATAGCCAAAATGTGGAAGCCACAAGGTTTCATTGACAGATAAATCAATAGCCAAAATGTGGTATATCCATACAATGGAATATTATTCTGCTTTAAATAAGAAGGAAATTCTGACACCTGCTACATGGATGAACTATGAGGACATGACACTGACTGAAACGCCCCAGTCATAAAAGACAAATACTGTATGATTCCACCTGTATGAGGCACCTAGAGCAGTCAAATTCATAAAGACACAAAGTAGCATGGTGGCTGCCAGGGGCCTGGGGGTGGGGAGAATTAGTGCTTAATATAAAGTTTCAGTTTTGCAAGATGAAGAGTTCTGGAGATGGGTGGTGGTGACGGCTTGCACAATGATGTGAATGTAATCAACACCACTGGGCTGCACATGAACAATGGGGAACGTGACAGATTTTATGCTGTATTTTACTACAGTTTTTTTTAAGGCCTCACACAAACAAATATAAAACTCTTCTAAGATATTTTACAAATGAAAATACCCCTTTGGTATTTGCTTATATATCCCTGTCTTCGTTGAAAGCTCCCATTTACCTGATAACCCTCCCTAATAAACAGCATGTGTCCAGTGTTTCTCACCCTCGTTTTCCTGCCTAAGTATTCATGGCTCTCATTTTCACTTTTAGAAACATCCAGGCTGGATGGTAAGTTCTGTGGCCATGGTCATCCTCCCAGAAAGGACATTTCCAAGCTTTCAAGGCTCACTGTTTCTTCTTCCCAAGTCCATGCCACCTGCTGTCACCACTCCTGTCTGTTGCCATACTCATCATTAGCATTATCAAGGAGCTCACCCCTCTCCTTTGTCATCATTTTGCCACCAACACATGACTTTGACACCCAGGTAAATGACCTTTCTGACACCCTGGCCTCAATACTCCTGACTGCCCTTATCCTCTCTCTGACCATCCATCCCAGCCAGGCCCTCAGGCTCTAGTCTCATCCCTCACCACTACTCTCCCTTCCCACTTAGGATGACCTTGAGCACTCCTGATTCTTGGTCTATCCTACCTTACCTGGGCCTGGGCCTTTAGGACAGCTGTTTCAACCATGCTCTCTTCAGAACCCCAGGCTGCTTGTCCCTTCACCTTTGGTCACCCTTGCTCTTCCAATCCCCAGGCATGGCTGAGGACATTCTTACCATGACATCACACCATTATCATGCTAGGCTCACCCAGCTCAAACCACTGAGGCTTCTCCTCTCTGTCTTCACCCCCCAGATAACTCTCTCTTGCCTCTTTTCTAAAGAATGGCCTTTCCCAGGGTCTCTCATCCTTGCCCCAATCACCTCCCTTCCCTCTGATTCTTTCCCCAGAGGCTACACCACTCCCTTATCTCACTAGTATTTATGTTCTTTTCCTCTGCCCAGGCTCCCCTCCTAGTTCCTCATCCTCCAGGGACAGCCCAAATACCTGTTCTTCCTTAAGGAATTCCTAAACAACAGAGGTCACACAGACAAAAAGTCAACCGTAATAGACAGGATCTGACCAGCTCTATCCAGAAGCATACTCTGGCACACTTAGAGCTCGGCACCCAACATCAGAGGACAATACTGTTCTCCAGACACATGGGACATTTTCAAAAACTGACCCAGTACCAGGTCTAAAGCAAATAACTGATTTTCCCAAAGTATCAAAAACTGGTTTCCAGGACAGCATAGGTCTCTGATCATGGAGCGATGAAGTGAGACATGAATACCATAAAGAGGGATTTTAAAAGCCCACATGTTTGTAAATTAACAAATGCATGTATATATAACTCAACACACTTCAAACAGAATGAGTGACAATGCTATATATGACAACTCATAAGCATTAATGACCATGACACTGGAAGGGAAGTGTCAGCTTTAGGTGTTCATATTATGAATAGACATGCTGATTATTCATGAGATTGTCTAACAAAAAAGTTAAAAATAAAACAAACTAGAGGGGTGCATGGGTGGCTCAGTCGGTTGAATGTCCAACTTCAGCTCAGGTCCTGATCTCATAGTTTGTGGATTCAAGCCCCACATCAGGCTTTGCACTGACAGCATGGAGCCTGCTTCAGATTCTCTGTCTCCCTCTCACTGCCCCTCCCCTGCTCATACTCTCTCTCTCTCTCTCTCTTAAAAATAAGTAAACAATAAAAAAAATAAATAGAGAAGAGATTATAAAGCTAGGACAACTCTATAAAACAGAAAATAACTTTAGAATAATGAGACTAACCAGAGTCAATAGTAGTTCTTTAATAATCTAGCAAGATAGGCAGATCCCTGGCAACACTGACTAGTAAAATGAGAAGGCACAAAGAAGTAATATTATAAATAAAAACAGAGATACAACTAAAGATAAAGCAGAGAAATAAAAAAATAATAAGGAAACACTATCAATGATGTTAAGCTAACAAGTTTGAAAACTTAGACAATAAGAACAAATCCTTGGGAAATTATAACTTAAGAAAATGAAAAAAGAAGAAATTCTTAAAGGACTAGTCAGATTTTTCATTAAGGAAACTGAAGCACTAGTTAAACATCTTTTCTCTTTCCCACAAAACAGGCCTAGATAATTTTACAGGTAAGCTATACCAAAATGTCAAGGTATAGATAATCACAGTCTTGCATAAACTCTTTCAGAGAATAGAAATGGTAAAATCTAGTGAGGCTAGGTTATCCACAATATTACACCAGATAAGGACAGTATATGAAAATATTTCAGGTCCATTTTACCCATAAATATAAAGGCAAACTCTTAACTAGTGTATTAGGAAACCAAATTCAGCAATGAGTAAAGAAGATAATCCACCATGACCAAGTTGAGTTTATTCCAGGAATGCAGTGGTATTTTAACATTAGAAAATCAATAAATATAATGAACTACATTAAGAAATTAGAGATATAGGAAAATATTTTGATAAAATTAAAAACCCATATAATGAAAAATTCTTAGCAAATAGAAAGAGGAGGGAACTTTCTTAACCTGTTTAAGAGTTATCTTCAAAAATTAAATAGCAAATATTAAGCTTAATAGGGAAATACTGAAAGCATTCCCTGTAAAATCAAGAACATTATCTATAATCAATGTTTTACTGCTCATTACACCGAAGGTCTTAGCCAGCAACACCAGCAGTAATTAAGTAATTAGCTTAAATATTGCTCAGGAAGAAACAAAGCTAATGCTATTCATTGGTGAAATGACTACATAGGAAACCATAATATCTATAGACAAATTATTAGAAAAAATAAGGGTGTTTATAGCAGGGTGGCTGGATATAAAGTCAATATTTTAAAAAGCCAATTGCATTTCTATATACTAGCAATAGCTATTAGAAAGCTTAAGGTAAGGTATCTATACATTTAACAAAAGATGTGTAAATCCTGTACATAGTAAATTATTAAACTTTACTAACAGATATTAAAGGAGACTTAAATAAACAAATAAGCATACCATATTCATAGATATGAAGATCCCACATCATAAAGCTATAACAGATGTATCAAAGAGATTTATATATTAAATAAAATTTTAGTCAACAGAGTTTTTGTTGAGTCAACAGAGGTTTTTTTTTTTTTTTTACAAACAGTTTATTGTCAAATTAGTTTCCACATAACACCCAGTGCTCATCCCCACGAGTGCCCTCCTCTATGCCCATCCCTCTCTCCCCCCCATATCCATCAGTCCTCAGTTTTTGTCAGCATTCAAGAGTCTCTCATGGTTTGCCTCTCTCCCTTTCCCCCACCATTTCCCCCCTTCTTCTCCCTCTTGTTCCTCTGTTAAGTTCCTCCTAATCCTCCTATACGTGCAAACATATGATATTTGTCCTTCTCTGCCTGACATGTCGCTCAGCATAACACCCTCAAGGTCCATCCATGTTGCTACACATGGCCAGATTTCATTGTTTCTCATTGCCATGTAGTATTCCATGGTATAGATAAACCACATCCTCTTGATCCATTCGTCCGGAGTCAACAGAGTTTTTATTTGTTTGGTGGAACTTGTCAAATTGACTCAATGTTAATATGGAAGAAAAAAGGGCCAAGAATAGCCTAGATACTCCTGAAAAAGAGTAATACTTTCTCTACACCATAGGAAGCCTTATTATAAAGCTACTCTAGTGAAGTTTGTGAGACATTGTGTCAGAGACTAAAAATTAGTCCATGGAACATAAAAGAGAGACAAAATCCATACAAATACAGAACCTGATTATGATGAACTGTCTATGGTGAAAGGAGGGACTTAACCACCTGATGATGCTGGGAAATTCACATGAGAAAAAAAATTAAATCCTTACTTCGTATCAGAAACAAAAACAAATTTGAGATAGAATAAGTACTTAAGTGTGACAAAACTAAAACTTTTAGAATAACATAAAGAAGTGGGCCAGACATATCTATTTGCCCCTCTAAATATACTTTCTGACTTCCTCCACCTGGGTCTCTGCCCCGAATAAGGGTGACATCAGCGGGTTCCTTTGATTCCTGGCTATGGATTGGCTTTGGCAATGAGTACCTAGGAGAGATCAGAGGGAGGGTGGAAGAGAGTGAAGGTGGCCTATTTACTCTCCTGGCCCCCCCTACAGGGTTACTTCAGACTGGTTTTGTCTGTCCACCGAAGATCACTGCTCAATACAGTATCTCCTTCCCTCTCTATTCCTTTGGGGCCATAGGATGGGGAAAACTTTGTTGTAATAATCCCTGGTAGTTTCTTTGGACTCTGTCCACAACTTTGAAAAAAAGTTAGTCTACCTATTAACCCTCTTCAGAGTGCCCTAATCTGAGTGTGTCCTACTGTTCTTATTGAGACCCTGATTGATAATGTCATTGTTACTGGAAGTGGTCTTAAAACAGATGCTCAAAATTGGATTCTGGGATTGGGTTTGTCCATATATTACAAGAGCCCTGAGATCATCACCTTGCTAAGGGCAAGGGTGTGTGTATGTGTGTGAATAAAGATAATGCATACCATGTGGATTATATGCAAATCTAGAGCATTCATGATTACACATAATGATACATGGGAATCAGGTGCAGGAAGAGGGTGTGGCATGGGGAGAACAGGAGGTGCGGCAACAATAATTGCAAAGGTTGTAATGTCAGGTAGATTCTGCATGTGGCCCTACAGAACATATGTAGGGGGGAAACAGAAGCTAAAAACAATCAACTAAGAACACATGTGGAGAACCAGATGGCTCCCATGGCAGCCCCAAGGTGTGACTTTAAGGTTCCAGAGTCAAAAGGTTGTTGAAATGCTCAATAGTCCCAGGTCTCTTACAATGAGAAAAGATGGGGGAAAAGTGGGCCCATCAGGCACAGCTAGACAATGGCTGCAACAGGGAACTCTGACCTCTTTTGTCTGTAAAAACCACCCTCCCACCATATGTGCTGGAGAAGACCTCTGCAAAAAAAGAAAAAGAAAAAAAAAAAAAAAGCCTTCCAATGGCTGCTACTGGGCCACTGCTTCACAAGCTGGTACCCTTTTTCCTCATGACACAGCCCACATCCCTCACCGCCCAGGCCCACAAAATAAGTCAGATCATAGAAGTCCAGCATCAGCTTTGGAAGGAGAGGGCTAGTGTGTCCTGTGGGAGCCTGGAATATTTGGAGTCAATTTGATGAGTGTACAAGGTAGGGGGAGGTAATGTAAATAGCCCAGACCTGGCCAAATTTGAAGACCTTGGTGTTTTCCCCCCAATCAGATTATTTCATATGTAAGTCAAATATCTAGGAAGTGTTTATCATCTATAAGATTGGCTAGCTGGCATCAAGAATGAACAAAAACCAACAGCTGGTAAGATCAACCTACTGAAACTTCCTGATTCCTGTGAAGCAGTGGCTGTCCAAGCTCCCACATGCACCGTAGGCCCTGGAGGGCCTGTTACATCCCTATTTCTGGACCCACCTCCAGAGTTTCTCATGACAGAGATAGGTAGTGAGGCCCAACATTTTGCATCTCTAATATGGTCCTAAATGGTGCTACTGGTGGTGGTCAGGTGGGAACTGGGAGAATGAGAATGCTGGAGGGATCTGTTATGTGAAATCTGCTAAGCTACCCCGACAAACGTCACCAAGAAGTTGAGGATGCCTGGGCAAGGCATAGCAGCATTCCCAAAGAGCTCTGTAGTGGCTATCCTCTCTATCCTGTGGATAATCAAGGGATGCTCTAATGGCCCTGGGTTCCTTCCCTATTGTCAGTGGGAACCATGGGATCCTAAGACATAGAGACCAATGGCAGGTACAATTGACAGAGGCAAGGAGAATAGGATGCAATGATGAGTATAATTGATATGCTTAAGTGAGGAAATAAATGAAGATATCTAAAAGGCCCCATTATAACCAGAGAAAATAGAAAAGCAGGAGTGGGGAACAAATGCAAATAGAAAACATGCTGGAAGGGGCACTTGGGTGGCTCAGTCGGTTGAGCATCTGACCTCAGCCCCACATAAGGCTCATTGCCATCAGTCCCCACACCAGGCTCTCTGCTGTCAGCGTAGAGCTCACTTCAGATCCTCTGTCTCCCTCTCTCTCTACCCCTCTGTGTACACACTCTCTCTCTCAAAAATGAATAAACACTTTTAAAAAACATGGTAGATATCAACCCAATGATATCAGTAATCACTTTAAATGTGAATGTCTAAGTATACCAATTAAAAGAGAATGAAAGAACAGATTTAAAAAAACACAATAGCTTTTGTGCTGCAAAGGGCACCATCAAGGAAGTGGAAAGACAATCCACAGAATGGGAAAATATATTTGCAAATCACAGAGTTGAAAAGGGACTTGCACCTAGAATATATAATAATAAAAGACAAACCAATTATAAGCGGACACAGGATCTGAACAGACATTTTGCTAAAGAAAAGTTATAAAAGTTATAAAAGGCACATGAAACAAGCACATGAAAAGATGCTCAACAACATTAGCCATCAGGGAAATGCAAACCCACTAAGATGGGTTCAATAAAAAAAAAAAAAATACATAATAAGTGTTCATGAGGATGTGGAGAAATCAGACCCTCATAGACTGGTGGTGAGATTATAAAGTGGTAGAGCCACTTCGGAAAACAGCCTGGCAGTGTCTCAATAGCTCAAACACTGAGTTACCATATGACTCAGCAATTCCACTCCCAGATATGATCCCAGAGGAGTAAACACATACATGAATGTTCATAGCAGCATAATTCATAATAGTTGAAAAAGTGGAAACACCTCAAAGTCCATCGATGGATAGACAAACAAAACATCCATATACTGGTACATCCATGCTGTGGGATATTATTTGGAGATAAAAAGAATGAAGTACTGATATAAGTTACAAAATGGAGGAACCTTGAAAACACACTAAGTGGAAGAAGCCAGTCACAAAAAAGACACCTATGATTCCAGCATATGAAATGTCCAGTAGAAGCAAATCTAGAGAGACAGAAAGTAGATTAGTAGTTGTCTGGGGCTGGGGAGTGGGGTAGAATGGAGAGTGACTGGTAATACGTATGGGGTTTCTTTCCAGGGCGATGAAATGCTCTAACATTGATTGCAGGGATGGCTGCACAACCCTGTGAATATACAAAAAACCTTTGGGTTGTATATTTTTAAAAGTTTTTTTTTTTTAATATCCTTATTTTTGAGAGACAGAGAGACAGAGTACGAGTAAGGAAAGAACACAGAGAGAGAAAGACACAGAATCCGAAGCAGGCTCCAGGCTCCGAGCTGTCAGCACAGAGCCCAATGAGGGGCTCGAGCTGCTGAACTGTGAGATCATGACCTGAGCCAAAGTCAGATGCTTAACTGACTGAGCCACCCAGGTGCCCCTGGATTGTATATTTTAAGTACAGAAATCATATGGCATGTGAATTACAACTTAAAACTATTATAAAAAAGAAAAAAGATTGATAATACAATTACATAAAGGTTAACTTTCCTATTTAATCAGAAGACATCTATACAAATTTTTTTAATTCACAAACTGGAAAATGCTATTTCCAGACTTGTAACTTACAAAGGATTGGTATTAACAATATATAAACATAGTCATCCCAATTCTAGGCAAGCACCCAAAAGAAAATCTGGTATATGTGCCCCAGAGGTCATGTACAAGACTATTCTTAGCAACAACATTCTTAATAAAAATCACACACATTCATTGCTAGAAGAATAGACAGATACATTATGATTTGTTGGCCAAGGACTATTGTATAGCAGTGAAAATAAATGAACCAAAGTTAAACAGGGTAGCTACAATGTGGCTGAGCCTTAGAAACACCATGTTAAGTGAGCAAAAAAAGCAAGTCCCAGGCACATGCACACATACATCATTTTTATAGAGCTCAAAAACAAAACTGAGCAATGCATCATCTAAGTGTGTCTACAACACCTGTGATCCACGCACCATTTGGACAGTGGAACAAGACAGGTGGTAGGAGGGTGGTTTTAAATTAATTAAACAAGCAGGCCATTAGACTGATGTGGCTTTAATTCCTTAGCAGCCTATATAAGCAGACCAAGACCTAAGCCTGTAAACGCCTCAAGCCTAAGAAATCAAAACCCAAGGACAGCCAATCACAAACAGCCAACAAAGCTTTCCCAAACAAGGCAACCATTTAAGCTACAGCCAATCAAATAATTTCCTTGCTTCACTTGGGAATCTTCTCTCTTGGGCACTCCTAACCACTTCTGGTTTGGTGCTGCCCAATTCAAATAGATTTTTGCTCAAATAAAATCTTAAAATGTTTAATATGACTCAGTTAATCTTTTAACAGCGGTAAGACAGAAGAGAAATATATAGGTAATATTGATGATTGTCTAGTTTCTGGACTGGGTGCTGGCTTCATGAGGGCTATTATTGTGCTTTTTTATAACTGACACATATGGGGACTGTTTTATATGTGTCAAATAACACGTTTTAAAGACAATGAAGGAGAAATATGTGTGTCGTCAGCTCTAGTTCTGCCATTCCTGATCTGAAAAACTCCTTAACTTCTATGTGCCTCAGTTTCCTCATCTGTCACCTGGGGCGGCAGGGAGAGATACCTACTTCGTGGGGTGGCTATAAGGAGTAAACGAGAGTTTCTGGCCAAGTTAAAGTTTACCATCCTTGTGACTGTCATTACCATCATCATAATCATTATCCCTATCATTGTCATCCTTGCCATCCTCTTTGCCATCATTATCTTCCTCCTCTTCCTCATGTTCCTCTTCCCCACTGTTTTCTGTTGTGAAGTGGAAGTGATCCCTCACTGCCCAGTCCTCCAGGGTCACTTGCACCCCTTCTAGATAATTTACCACATCCTACTGGTATATGGTTACGAGTGCAGGCGTCTCCCTTGCTAGAGAGCAAGGGATGGGACCAGGTGGCCTGTCTTGGTCCCCTCTGCATTCCCCACAGCAGCCAGGTCAGGGCCTGCCCCTCACAGAACTGCTGCTTAATCTGAGCAACATGAAGAGGTAATGTCTCGCTTGTGATAACACAAAGCTCTTCTGCCTCTCCTTCCTGATCATCCATAAGATACTGGAAGCATACCTCAGTCATTGTGGTGTGCAGTTGCCTGATCTTACCTCTATTTTCAACAATTGCTCTGCTGCCCACCTCTTCTATAGCAGTTGTAGACTCTAAAATCCTGCCCCATGAAATGTCACCTCCATGACCCTTCATGAATAAAAAGGGAAAGACCTTCAGTCTTCTACCTTTTGCCCCCAGCCTTGCCTGGAACTTGACATGAAGCCTGAATGTGCATACCACCATGATGCATGGTCACAGGGGCAGAGACCTTCTGCTGAGTGTGATGGAGTAGCCTAAGACACCACCAGGCACAGCACCAACTCTGGAATGGCCCATTTCCAGACCTGCTGTGTGAAAGAAAGGACCCTAGCCACCACCTTCTGGTTTTGCAACTGAATGCATTCCTTGCTACCATCTGACAATGCTCTGAAATTGATGGCACAGGGTGTATTATTCCTCAGCAGAATGCAAGCAAACTATCCATTATTGGGGAGGGGGGACTTTAGATTACTGATTATATGATTGAAGCAATTTGACCATTCCAAATTTCAGCTTTCACATCCTAAGGCAGGCTGTGACTCCAAGACTCCCCAAGTACCCAGCCTTCCACAGGTCCACCAAAATCCAATATGGAACCAACCCATGCAAAATGTTAGGGAGATGGCTGAAGGGGGTTCTTGTAAATGTGGGTGGCCATCCATCCTCTGGGCCCCAGGCAAGTGGTCACAGTGTGGACGGTGTTAGGCATCCACACGGGGGTGCCTGCACAGGGTGTCTGTCACACAGGAAGCTCCGCTTCCCTCTGCCCTAATAATGACTGACTCCTTTAGTTACACAGAGGCTTAAATCTACACTGTGATACAACAGCCAGATGAGAACACTACTTGGGTAATGATAATTACAGTCATACTTTACAGATGAATATATGACTTGACATCGAGAGACATTACGGGACTCGCCAACCGTCGACCAATTTGTGGACAAAAGCGTTGGAATTAGAATACACCCCTTCTAATCCTTAAGTCAGTATTTTTGCCACTGGCTCTGTCTGCAGGAGGTACCAGATCAAAATAGCCCTATAAAATGAAAAACATGCGTGTCTTCGTGCATCATGGGGAAATTTGGCTATTGTGGGGGGAGCAATAGAAGAAAAAACAACCCGTCTCCTGCCGTCCTGTTTCCAGAGTCCCATTATGACTCTGGCTCATTTAATTAGGAGAATCAGTGTTCTGTGCAATCCATCCTGAGTGATGCCCAGACTAAGAAAAGTTTGGAAAAAGCATAAAAATCCAGCATCCAGGCATACAGCTCTCCTTTGGGAATGAACGTGGACATGTGTCCGCTGTAATTAATAGGCAAATGCACATTGTAGAGAGCTGCTCCAGGCTCTATCTGGCCATGTTGGGGCAACAGACTACTCCTTCATAAGCTTTATGTAGCTCCCAGATGCCCATATAGGCTAACTGACATGCAAAGTTGCATTTAATCCAAAGTTTTATTTTATGTATCCTCAAGAGAGGATCATGAATTAATTCCAAACAAGAGGGCTCTCTTTTGCAACAGTGATGGTGGGCACAAGCCAGCTGACCATGCCAGGGAGGTGGAGGGCACCTTCTGAGTGCTGCTGGCTGCAGTGGCTACGGGCCAGGCACCTTGCTGGGAGCCCAGGAGCACCCTCTGCACCCTGTGATCTCCTGGCTTTGTAAACCATGGCTCATTGCTTCTTCCTTCACCTGGCTTAACTTCTGCCCTTTCCATCTTCAACTTCTCACATCAACGAATCTTCTCCCGCAAAAAAGATGAGAGGTAAAAGAAACACCCTATGTGCAATCTTCTCCACGTCCCCACCTTCTACTAGCTCTTATTTCCTACTTTAAAAATAGACAGTGTTTTCCTAGTCTGTCTCCAATGCCTGACATTGAAAGGACGTGTTACTTCCTTCCCTTTTGGTATTAATAATCACCGCGATGATAATATTATTAGCATTAATATGCACTGGGTGTCTGCTTCGGGCCTGGCGCTGTTCCAGGTATTTGATTGTTGGAGGTGCTGATAACTTCCATTTTTCAGCAGAAAGAGCTAAGGCACAGAGAGGTTCAGTTACTGGCACCTTCTTTCATGCCTAGATGCATTCAATTTTCATCTTGGAAGGTATTCGGTTGCTCTCCCTTTTGCATGTGTGTTTTTAAACTCCTTACTTTAAGGAATCCTCATTCATTCATCACTTCATCCATTTGAAAGTGCTTGTTTGATTCCAGCCTTTTTTTTTCCTTTTAAGTAGGCTTTCTGCCCAGGGTGGAGCTTGAACTCATGACCCTGAGATCAAGACCTGAGCTGAGTTCAAGAGTCAGACACTTAACTGACTGAGCCACCCGGTGCCCCTGATTCCAGCCTTTCTAGTATAAGTGGTTATTTACTTTGTGTCTTGTCCCATTAATGTGTTATCACAGGAATCAAAAATCTCTCATTTTAGAGGCAGGGAGTAAGGCACAGTCCTGGCTGCCGGAACGAAGCAGGCAAATTATGTCTATTTACATATTTTATCATATTTAATACACTTTATTTTGCCAACTCTTCTTAACGCATATTAAGTATTTAATTAGTTTGATTTCCTTTTACAACAGTGACATTTTATTTATTTGTCTCTATAATGTAATTGGTGTAATCTCTGTCTTTGTTTTCCCCTGGAGTCAGTGTAACACTTTCTCCTTTTCATTATGAAATATTTTATGTTTCCTTCCAAGTTCTCTCCTAACCAAGTCCTTATTTTAATTCACTTTCCCTGTACAGTGTGCTCGAAGATGATTTTATTTCAGAAAAATGTCACATCTTCCTCTCGGTCCTGAGACTCTCTTCTCATTTTGCCATTGTTCCCTATTTTAGCTTAACGTCCTTTTATTTCTATTATGTGTTACGTGTTCCAAGTTTTATATCCCTCTGGCATTCATTTTAATAGAAGTAGGAGAATCTATAAATAAAAGCAGCTTCTTAGAATAATGCTTTCATTCTTTTCCTCTCTCCCTACCCCCAACTTCTCGCACATGCCCTAAATTTACTAGCAGACCAGGAGCTTCCTCTCAGGCAGGGTTTCTCCCACAAGAACTCTGATGGCCGTGTCTCTGCTGCAGATGGTCCAGGGCAAGATTCCAGAGTAGGACACCCAGCCATCAGGACTCTGTACAGAATGGGTGCTACTCCCGCTCTCCCATTTGACAACACAAGAGAAGCTGAAAATTCTACATAAAGTCAATAATTCAAATCCCAGGACTAGCAAACCACTGCAGAGCAAGAGGAGAAGATAATTAGCAGGCAAGCAACCCAGACAACCAGGGCTGTGCCAGGGGTATCTGCTGCAGGCTTATCTTTCCTCTGCAGGAAGGTCCTTAAACTGTGGGACTCCACTCATTTACATTTGCTGGGCTGCCTCTCTCCAGGGCTGAATCTTTCTGTCCCTGGAAAACTAACAAGCTAGGGGGCTCAGGGAGCCCCAGTAATCCTTTCAGATGCCAGCATGACCAGAACACACCTTACAAAAGCATGTGCCACCGCCCCCCAGGTCAGATTCTATGGGGATTTCTTTGATGAACTCATTTGCCCCGTTAAATCTCTAGGCTTTCAATCCTCACCTCCAAACACAAAGACAGTAGATTTCTCCCAAATCCATCCTACCCCCACCACTACCCTCAGAACCTTTTTCCCCTAACATTTTATTATGCAATTTTTCAAACATACAGCAGAGTTGAAGGAACTATACAGCAAACACCCACACACCCACTACCTTGATTCTACCATTAACATAATTACTATAATTACTCTATCATATTTCTCTTCATCTACCCATGTCTCTAGCCATTTGTCCATATGACTTATTTCTAGTGCATTCCAAAGCAAATTGCAGTATCAATATACTTTCTCCCTAAATGCTTCAACATACCCATCATTACGGAGAGTTCAATATTTGCTTATGGATTTCCCCCTTTGAAGTAAAGTTGACATATGATGAATGAACAAATTTTCATTATATATTTGAGTTTTGATAAATGTATATTCCTATGTAATCCAAAGCCCTATCAGGAGAAACAACATAGCCATCACCCCCAGAATATTTCCCTGTGCGCCTTCCCAGTCCATCACTCCTATAGATTAGTTTTTATTCCACTACAGATTGGTTTTACCTGTTCAGAACTTCCTGTAAATGGAATCTGATAGGTCTTTTGTGTAAGGCTTCTTTTACTCCATATTATGTCTATGAGTTTGTCCCTGCTGTTAGGCATTAGCAGTTGTTTGTTCTTTACTGCTGGGTAAAGAGGGCCCATTGTATGAGTATGTCACATTTATTTATCCATTCTCCTACTGACGGACCTAAAGAACTTTAAAAATTATGATAAACATGGTGTGCCTGGGTGACTTAGTCAGTTAAACATCTGACTCTTGATTTCGGCTCAGGTCATGATCTCAAGATTTGCAGGATCGACCCCCATGTCCGGCTTTGTGATTTCAGCACAGAGCCTGCTTGGGATTCTCTCTCATTCTCTCTCTCTCTCTCTCTCTGCCCCTCCCTGGCTCTCTCTTGCTCTCTTTCTCAAAATAAACAAACAGTAAATTTTTTTAAAAACTATCAACAAGCTGAATGTTTCAGGAACTTTGTGATCTTCTGTAGGGGGTTGGGGGGGGGAGGCAAACAGATGCAGCACTCCAGATTACAGAGAAACCAACAGGGCTAAAGGCAGACTGGGGACATGCTTGGGTCAATGGAAGTACCTGTTGGTTTGATTCTCTAATCCAAGCACCGTGACCTGCCAGGGAAGTCATAACACTAGCTCCTCCTGGCCACAGGAAGGCCTGACCATAGCAGTCAACACTTTGTCTTCTGCCATGGAAGGCTCATGAAGAAATCAAACCAGGCTCAACACTAAGGAACTCCCCGGAAGACTCAGGACACAGGTACACCATTTGAAATGGACTGGGTAGGTTTAGTCGGATGGCTGTTCCTATCCAGCTGCATCTGTCATCCTTGTGACCTTTGAGCCTCACTTTTGTGCCCACAGCACATGCAGAAACACAGCCCTGCCTTGGGACTTGCAATTCAATTCCTGCAGCCCGACCCCATGATTCAAATAAGCTATGGACACAGAGGGGAGAAAAATGGCGGAAAGTGCACAAACACGTTTCCTTGGGCATGCGGTGGGGGAGATCTCTTGGTGGCAGCAGTTGGTCACTGGAAGACCCCCTTGAGGAGGTCAGCATGCAGGAACAACTGGGGAGGAGGCTGGGTGGCTGCCTGGAGGAAGACAAGGCCAGGCTGACACAGCCCTTGCACCAACCAAGTACAAAGCACTGTAAGTGACTAACTGCAGGAAAGGAACCAATTGCTGGAAAGTAAAACCAACTTTCAGTAACCCAAACAAATTGGCATGAAGATGGGATTTTCTGTCGTTTCATGCAGCCATTGAACTTCTGACATAAGGAAAGAACAGAATCACGTCCAGTGTTCTTTGTGAGTGAGTACCAAAATGGGAAGTAAGAGGTTCTTACAGTTAGGTTTTGGATAGGTACTTCCTTAGTCAGAACAGGTATGCTGTTAAGACACACCTCATTACACGCGCGTGCGTGCGGCTCAGTCAGTGAAGTGTCCGACTCTTGGTTTTGGCTCAGGTCATGATCTCACAGTTTACGAGTAAGAGCCCCACACTGGGTTCTGTGCTGACCGTGCAGAGCCTGCTTGGGATTCTGTCTCCCTTTCTCTATGTCGCTCCCCACTCGCCCTCTGTCTCTCTCAAAAATAAACAAACTCATAAAAACAAAAACAAACAAAAGATGTGCCTCATCATTGTGTGGGGTGGTCAATCCTGCCCCTCCCCCACATGGGCCTTATAAAGTTGGTCTTCTGGGGTTAGCAGATCCATCTCTGGGGTTTTATTTGGATTTGAAGACTGTTGAGTATGAGAATCAGTTTGGTTTTAAATGTTCCTGGTGTGGTCAGATATCAGAGGAAGGTAGAAAACCACAGTCCTTATAAAAGCAAACCCACCCCCACCTGGCCCTGCAAAAATAATCCTAGAAAGTCGTAACGAGTTCATTTTGTACAAGAACACAAAACTCTACAGGAACAGAAACATTCATTCCCACAAATGGCTTTTCCATCTTGTGCTCCAATGGAGGGTTATGGGGGTCTTACACTGGCAAAGTTGTGGTACACAAACTTGTTTAAGCCCCTGAAACAAATCCTGCTTCCTGTTCGTGGCTAATAGTGTCATATTCCTGCAAATGAGAAATTAAAAGACGTGTGTAAAAAGACTGTTAATGAGCTCAGTCATGAACAGTTACTTTGATGGCAGGCTAGACATAACGTTTCTTTTTCTTTTTACAGAAATTAGCTTTATCAAGAGGAACACAAATAAGGGGTTTCTGTTTGCTCAAGTCTAAGAAAACAGCGGAAGATCAGGACGTGTGTTAGACTGAGCGCAATGGTGGCCAGAGGGGACTTATTTTTCCGTGTTAAAGTCTGTCCTCAGACAGACACACCTAAATAAACTCCTGCTGGAACAAGGAGGCACAGATCCAGGTACGTGGGGTCTAACAGCAACGAAACCGCACGCCTCTGCTGTGACCCTCCTGGAGGACACGTGGAAAGCTAAAACTGGCGCCGAAGCACACACATCACTGCAGGCGAAGCCAGCCCAATGCATCTTTGCAACTCGGTATCTTGCACAGCACCAGGCTTTGAGCCAGCCCCCAGATGAATTCCTCTCTCCTCTACTGACATCAGGGTGTTTGCTGAGCTCTTGCTGTGCCAAAAATGGTCTCTCTCCTTATCCTTACTTTGCTGGTTACTGTTCTCTCTCTGCCTTGCCCCGTGCCCTCCACCAACCCCTCATGGACCACCACACTTCCAGAGGGCCTGGCCGATGGGCAGAGCCAGAAGGAGGCTGCCTCCTCCTCTGCTCCATCTCCTCCCAGGCTCTGCTGACCTGCTTTCTCCCTGGGTCAGTTCAGCTCCAGGAGAGGAGCAGGTCTCCCACCACTGTTGGTCTTCAGGTGCCTCAGTACCTTTTGTCGGTTCCCTCATCCCCACTTACACCTCTATAAATAGCCCCCATGAGAGGCTCTACCTGAGCCAATAAGGTGAGTTGTTTCCCAGTGGGGTGCAGATTGATGCACTCACTCAGGATCCACCTGCAGAAACACCACCCCCTCTTCTTATCTCTCTCTCTCTCTCTGAAAAATCCAGTGGGCCCTTTGAGATCTTGCTCATAGCCTTCCCTGAACTTCCCAGGTGAAAAGCAGCCCTACTTTCCTCTCTTACCCTAAAGTATCTGGCTTCCATCTCTATATTAATTTCACTATTCCTCAGACCCCAACTGTTCATCACTGAATTACACCCAGTGACGGGACCCCAGCCTTGCAAACAAATGGGACTGCAGGTTTAACTTCAGAAAGCAAGCAAGCAAACAGACCTTCTGAACAGTGTTCAAAGAGAAGTGACAGATGGGAGAAATATCTGTAATATAGTTGCAAACAAGAGATTAATATCCACAATATAGAGACAGCACCTACAAATCATTAAGATAGAAGAAAAATAGCCCAATTGAAAAATGGGCAAAGAATGCAAATAAGCAATTCGGAGAATTAAAATGACTAATAACTTTATGAAAAGGCATTTCACTCTAACAGTAATCAGGGGAAAAAAGCAAATTAAAACAACCATGAGATCTCATTTTCACCTGTAAGAACTGGCAAATAAATACTACAACAACTGCTAATCTCCACCCAAGATTGGTGAGGGCCCCTTAAATACCTCTTGAGGGGGTGTCAATTGGCACTGCCTGCCCGGAAAGATGCCTGCCAATGTCTCATACCACATAACATGTGTATATACTCTGCCTCGTCTTGATTCAAATCTTAACTCTGACATGTACACTCTGTGTAACCATGGACAAGTTACTTAACCTCTCTGTGCCTTGGTTTCCTCATTTGTAAAATGAGGATAATAATAGCACCTACTTCACAGTTTCTAAGAAGACTGAGTTAATACCAAGAAAATGCTTGGAAAACTACCTGGCACATGAGGGCCAGAAAGGTGTCTGTGATCATTATTTATTATTATAACTACTGTTTTTGCGATTATGTACCGTACAGAAATTCTCATACATATGCACAGAGAAGCATCGGTAAGGATGATCACCACAATGCTGTTTACAATAAAAAATAAAAAACAAAACTATAGGCAAAACAATGAAAATTAATGTAAGTAAATGATGTAAGAAAATGTCACATCCATAAAAATCTTAAAACCATTTCAAAATAATGGAGATCTTTACGCACTAGAGTGGGAAGCTTTCCAGGATACATGATTAGGCTTCAGAAAAGTGAGGTACAGAAAAACATGTTTAGCCTGATTCCATTTATATAAAAAAATAAAAACCTTTTATGTGCATGTATATTTCTGGAACAGACACTCATACGCTAAAGTGTGGTGGCATATGCAGATGCAATGAGGGGGGCAAAGATTTTGGACTTTTGCTCTTTATATATCTGTACTGTTTGAAGTTACACATGTAACTTCATAAAATAAGAAAAAACATGCACAATAAAATCCTTATGAGTTGAAGTGAACAAATGTCATCAAGTCCTGGAGACTCTCCAAGGCCTGTGACGTAGGATGGGGAGACACAGGGAACTGTGATGAGCCACTGTGACCAGGGGTACAAGTCACGTCAGTGGGAGATGAGGCGGCGGCGGAGCCCCTTCCACCTCCTTGCATGGGGCTCACCTTCCAGACCAGACTCCCCAATGAGTCGCAAAGAATCTACTGACCTAAAGTGTCAGGGGAAAGATTAAGTAAGTATGGGCCAGCCACTAAATGATGCACTCAGGCAGCCCTTAAAAATTACACCATAGTGTAGTTCTAGGCTTGGGAGGTATTAGGTGCAAAACTGTACACTCCTATTGTATAAGACATTCACACATGTGTGAATGTGTGTGTGCATACATGTATGCACATATGCATACTTATATACAAATATATATATGCACACACATGTACATGCATGTGCATGCAAACACATGCAGGTTTTTAAAAAATGTTTATTTATTTTGAGGCAGGGAAGAGGCAGAGAGAGAGAGAGGGAGAGAGAGAATCTCAAGCAGGCTCTGGGCTGTCAGTGCAGAGTCCAATGCAGGGCTCCAATCCCACAAACCATGAGATCATGACCTGAGCTGAGATCAAGAGTCGGACATTCATACGACTGAGCTGCCCAGGCACTCCCCGACCTACATGCACAGTTTTAAAACAAAAACAATGAAAAGCACATGGTCCAAAACATTAACAGTGATTATCTTTGGATGGTATGATTATAAATGATTTTTGGAGCTTTCTTTCTTCTTTTTCATGTCTTCCAAATACTCAAAATACATGTATTCCTCTTACACCAAGGAAATTTAAGTAATGACACAATTTTATAAGTAGGTTGTGCCCTCATTAAGCCCCTTCTCTCCTTGTGGGGTTCCAGCCTTTTGTCAGAGATCTGGCTCCATGGTGTTGCGATCTCCTCCTGGGGTGGGAAACATGGGTCCCTGGTAGGCTGGGGGGAGAGTGTCCAAGGAAAGTTCCCTGCCCTTGAGACTCTTGGGACTCCAAAGTCAAGAATGCTGTAGGCAGCCTTCACTCTTCATAGATAAACCTTGGAAGTGAAGCCCCAGGCCAAGACCTGATAAGAAAAGAGGGTCCTATAGTACAGCCACCCTCCTTCTGAATAGGGCTACACAGGCATCTCCCCAGGGTGCCCCTTAGACCTCAACCCTCCATTTGCCTGGACTATACCCCTATATCTTACCAGTGAGAGGACCCCAACTCAGGCTCCATCACCAGCTCTCTGCAGCCTTTCCTAACATGGACATAGACACCATCTGTAAGGTCTGGAATCAAAGTGGTCCAAGTTGAAAACCTTGCTCTGAAATTCATTGCTCTGAAATATACTAAGCTGTAATAAGTCACTCAACTACGCAGAGCCTCAGTTTGCTCATCTGTTTAACAGGGTCACCCCTAGGGCTCTGGGGTGATGATCAGAGCAGTGCTTCTTAATCAGCAGGGACGATAATGTAGGAGTTGGCTGGTGTAGTTGCACTGGGGGTACTGGTACCTAGTGATTCGGATGCCCCTTCTAATGCAACACAGTCAGCAGGTATGTCTGGCAGGTTGTGTGGGGGCAGTGAGTGGGACAAGGGCCTGAAGAAACAGAAACAAAGATGAGGACCACACAATGCTTCCATGCCACATTTGCACAGTGGGTGCCAGGGGTCTAGCTGAGACCCTCAGTGGAGCTCTGAGAGCACAGTGCTCAGATGTGCCAGGCACCAGACATCACTTCGGAAGGTCAGGAAACATCACTTCGGCTAATTCTGAAGAGCAGCGTTTGCCAGACCATACAGGGAACATGCACTGAGGTTAAAAATCACAGCAACCGATAGCAGGTGCAGAAGAAAGAAAAAATATATGGAAAGTTTCCAGAATGGCAAAAGTAGTGGCTGGAAAACCTGGCAAAAGGAAGGGTTCTGGGTTAAGCAAGAACAGGAGAGAGGGGCAGTTCATCCCCCAGGAGCCAAAGGAGCGAGGCTTTGCTGCGCAAGAACACCTGCCAGGCTCAGAGCAGGTTAAGGGCAGCATGAGGATTTTGGTCCTGATGCACTGTCCAGAGAGCGATGTGGGAGCTGGCCTGGAAGGGGGCAGGGAGCACAGCGAGGCAGTAAGGCATCTCCAGAAAGAGTATGAGTGTCCCGGGAGCAGGCAGAGCTGGAAGGGAGGAGCCAGGAGACAGAGTGGACAAGGCCATGGGCAGCGGATGTGGACGCGAGGGAAATCCAGAGCGATGTCCGGCTTCTATCTTGGAGAACAGGGCATGAGAAAGGGTGAGCAAAGGAATAGCTTTGCCTTCTCCTAGCCAGGGATGAAGGCACACAGGCCCTCATGTGGCAAGTGGGTGGCCCCGCCTGCCTTTCTGCCACCTCCCCAGACTGTCTACCCTGCAGGGTCTGACAAGATCACTGGAGTAGACTTGGGTCCCCCATGGGCAAGAAGGAGGTTCTGGTTGAATGAATACAGCAGGTCATCTCTGAGAGCTGTTCACACAAGGTTTTGAAACAAAAGGAAGAGCGTCTGGAAATCAAGGGCCCTTCCAGAAACCCGCCTGCCAACACTGGCACAGATTTATCCACCCCTGTGGCAAATGCGATCTGTTTCATCATCCAGCTTCAAGAGCCCGATCCATCGGGCTGTTTCTTCCCTCTGAGAAGTCGGATTCACCCAACAAGGACTCTGGAAATGACCGGATGTCAGCCAGTGACAGGGAGTGCAAAGGCCCCACAGAGGGGTAGGAAGCTGAAGCCCATGGTCACTTTCTGAGCCTGACTCCGCAAGCAGGTCATATGCAGCAGGGTAGCAACACACGTCGGGCCAGAGGCTGTCGGGCCCCGCGGAGCATCGCTGCTTTGCACCCAAGCAACCCAGGGGGAGACAATGAGACTGTTTCTTCCTCTCAGTGGTGCCACTGTCTTGACACTAAGGGCATTGATGGGCTGGTTACCATGGGAATCTGAGCAGCCGATCCCATCCCATGGAGCGTGAGGCTCCCTTCCAGCAGCTGATGGCTATTCATCCCTGTTCTTCACAGCGCTGGACAGAGGGCCTTGTGCCTACCACTGGGTCTTCAAAATCCTCCAACGGTACAAGCACAAGAACATCAGGATGATCTGGGATCTGACGGGATGAGAGGCTCAGAGCCACGGTGGGCTAGAGGGCAAGGCACTGCTGGTCCTTGCTCCCTGTGTGGCTGACCTGACCTAGAAGCAACTAGGGCATCACAGGGAGGGTCACCCCCATGTACGAGCACAGGCCAGGGAGGGAGCCATCTGCCTGGTGACTCCAAAACACAAGGGATTAAATTCACAAAGTGGAGGGGTGGAGATGGTTCCGTCAACAGGCATGGAGATGTATGAGCGTTACCTGCTCCTTCACAAACGCTCACATCCTCCCCCCTAACCAAGTGGTTCTGGTGAGGCAGGGGCTACATCTCTTACCTCTGAGGGCCCAGCACCAGTGAGAGCACACAGCAAACACTGAATAAGTGAGTGCATGTGGCCACCCTGAGGCGACCCCTCCACTATCAGAGAAGTGGCAGAATTGGAACTGATCTTTGAGAGCAGCCAGAGGACCAGCCCAGGAAGCCCATGGGCTGGTGACAGAAATGAACAAGCCAATAGGCAATGTCAGGGTGATGGGCACTGGGGAGTCCAGGAGGGCCGGGAAAATCAGGGCCAGCCAGCAGGCATCTGGGAAGGACGAGGGGCTAACCAGGGGATGGGAAAGGCATCCTAGGTAGAAAGAATAGCATAAGGAAGGCTGAATGGAAGCAGGAACATGAGGTGGTTCAGAAGAGCCGGAGCTGGGGCCAGGGCAGAAGGAGGCCCTGTAGCAGGACAGACAGGTAAGAGGTGTCGAGGCCCCGGCCTGTGCTGGGCAACAGTAGCAGGAAAGCAGGGGGACCTGAGAGCCATCCAGGAGACCCATGAGATAGGCTGAGTGACACACCAGACGGGAGGCATGGAAGCAGGGGGAGGCGATGCTGACTCCCAGGCCTTGAGCTCAGGCACTGGGGCTGCCAGTCCTTTTGGAGACAGGGACCACGTAGAGAGGGGAAAGTCTGCAGCAAAGGAGGATCTGTCCAGTTAACAGTGTGCAGAGTTTGAGCAACTGAGTGTGTAGCATCCATCCTGAAAGGACCAAAAAGGACTGGAGCATACTTTTCCCTCCCAAATGGAGAGAGGTAAGTTTCAATACCAATGACAAGACTATTCTGGGTAGAACAATGCTGACCTGCAGCGCCATGTGTGTGCACGCATGTGAACCAGGTGGAAAGAAGGAGAAACAGTGGCTGGCCGGGTCCACGTTGGCTCTTAGCCACTGGCAGCAGAGAGCTGATGGCTTTCTGGCCTGATGGCTTACTCGTATTTGAAAAACAGGAATGAGGTCCATGGGCCAAAGGTGATGACAGTGGAAGGCGGGTCAGAGAGTACGGGGTTTAGACACTGGCCCATCAGTCACCGGTTTGTAACCTGCGCCAGTCAGAACTGAACTGGGCCTGAGCTCTCCTCATGGTTACACAGGCCTGGTGATACCTCTCCGCAGGGGTGGTGTGAGGCTCCATGATCGAGAGCGCCCGCACAAAAAACATCAGCTGGGCACAAGCATGTGCCAGGGCTTCTGGTCAATGCCAAGGCCAAGCCACAATCCAAGGGCCAGAAAGGAGAGAGTCGGTCATGACAAATATTATTCAGAAGCCCTCCACTTGCGGGGCCTTGGACGGAGAGGGAGATGATTCGGCCCCTGGACAGAGGCCTCAGACAGGTGCTTTGGGCTCTGCACTCCATCGACAGCTCTACTGCTCATCTGCACTGTTGCCTTCTGCCTAGAGAGAACCAGACTCTTCCAGGGGACCATTCAGCTAAGCATCCACTCTAGCCTGACTGGGAGTCTCCTCCTGGCCACCTGGCTCCACGCACACCCACTCAGCTTCAGTTATCTCTCTCCACCACCTCATGACTTATGAGGACAGTCTATTCAAATAAAACCCTGTCCACTTAAAACTATTACCATCTGAAGCTAGATATCAAATGGGAGGCTATGATACCAATGATACCATACTATACTATGAGCTTCACAATCCCAATCTTATCTCTCTCCCCACCCTCCAACCCCCTACGTCACAGAACCTCTCTCCCTTTCTACTCCCAGGCCATTCTGTGTGCACCGCTCTTGGCTCATAGCATTAACACAAGACAGCCTCAGACTGAAAATCAAAACCAGATAACTAGGTCACAGGTGACTGCTATTCTGGGCCTCCTCTTCTCCCCCTCAAGCTCCTGACATTCTGGACGGAACAAATGCTGGCCCATCATTCTAACACCTGGCTAAAGCTTCAGCTTTTTTTGTTTGTTTGTTTTTTGTTTTTTTTTTTTTAATTGTAAGAACAAGCTATCTGCAGCATGACAATTTTCCTCTGCTGACAAGCGAATTAAGCAGACCCACCTGAAATTCTGGGCCAGGTATGTCCCGCTCTGTAGCTATTTTAAGCAAAACTATTTAAGGCAAGTTCAAAATCATTTAAGGCTCTTAGATCTTTTAGGGGCCCTGGCAGCCAGCCTGCCTTTTTATGTTCAGCCTCAGAATCAACAAATTAGCTCAAGACTCCAGGCAAAGCAAAAATTCAAGGGAAAGTATGGTACCAAAGCACACGTTGAAGATAAATATCACTTCCAAAAGCTGTAGGTGTTGAGATGTTGTGATTTGGTTGGTGAGAATATCTTGTTGCAGCCCTTTTCACATGCACAACTGTCTTTTCCTGGAGTCAAAGGTTACAATATATATAGGTTAGAGTGAGGGCTATGGGGCCACTAGATGCTTTGAAGGAGAAAAAAGCAGAGGATGGGCTCCTGGGTGGCTCAATCAGTTGAGCATACAACTGCAGCTCAGGTTACGATCTCACTTTTCATGGGTTCGAGCCCCACATTGGGCTCTGGGCTCACAGCTCAGAGCTTCGAGCCTGCTTTGGATTCTGGGTCTCCCTCTCTCTCTGCCCCTCCCCAGCTTGCATTCTGACTCTGTCTCTCAAAAAAATGAATAAACATTAAAAAAATTTTTTTTAAATAAACAAACAGAGGAGGTAGAAGAGAGAGGGTGATGGCTGAGAGCAGGGTTCAAGGGCTCTGAGTCTGGCTCTGTCCACACAGCCAGGTGATCTGAGCTGGGCATTCTAATTCTCTAGGTCACCAATCGCTTGACAAGGAGACTGGCCAAGCTTGGGAGGCCTAAAGTGGGGGCTTCTTCTCCAGGCCCACAGGTGTCCACAGGCAATCTTCAGATGATCCAGGACCACCATGATGTGTGCATGTGATGTGCATTTTTCTTTTCTTTTTCCCCCTTTAACATTTTATGTGTATTGACATACATGTGTGTACATGGAGGTGCATGAGTGTATATATGCATGTGCATAAATACATGCATGTCTGCACCCATGTGTACATGTCACCATATATAAATTTGACACAAAGAAAAGTACAAAATTTTGCATGTAATTTATGTTATATACACACACACACACATGCCCCTATATCTGTATATTATGAATTACAACACTGCAGATAAAGTTTGACATCCCTATCTCAGTTTCTCCCCCCTCCCTCCCTTCTGCTACTCACCTGAACTTGATGTGGATGCTTCCTACATGTGTAAGCATTCACAAATAATACAGAATTACTTAGTGTGTTTTTTAAAGTTTACATAAATACTACTACACTGTGCATTGGCAACATGCCTTTTCACATGTTGAGATTTATCTCTATAGATACTTATCTGATTAATTCCTTTCTTATCTTTTTTCTTTGAGAGAGAGAGAGAGAGAGAGAGAGCAGGTATACGAGTGGGGGAGAGGAAGAGAGAGATAGGGAGGGGAGATAGGGAGGAGAGGGGGGAGAGAGAGACAGAATCCTGAACAAGCTCTATGCTCAGCGTGAAGTCCAACTAGAGGCTTGATCCTACAACCTACAAGCAATCATGACCTGAGCCAAAATCAAGGGTCACTCAGCCAACTGAGCCACCCAGGTGCCCCTGGTTAATTCCTTTCTAACCACTGTATAGCATTCTATCATGTGACCATTTGGATTTATTTTTCCATTCTTCTACTGACAGATATTTAGGTTGTGTTTCCTTTCATTTAAAAAATGCTTCTGTGACCTTACTCTGCAAGGCTCCTTGTGTAAGTGTGTAAGGTCTTCTCTCTAGTAGAAGCCTTGATGTAGACCTGCAGATGCAATTCTACCTGATTGTCAAGGGTCAAACTGCTCTCCATAGTAGTTATACCGATTTCCACTTCAACCAGCAGCATCTAGAAGTTCCATGGCTCCACATCCTCACCAACACTTGATACTAGCACTTTTCCACATCGGCCGATCTGATGGTGTGATATGGTATCTTGTCACTTCCCCATGTTGCACTGTCCTCATAACTCACAGGGAGGCCCAGTGGCTTTTCTCGTGTTTATTGGCCATTTGGGCTTCTTCACCATTGAATTATATATTCATACACTTCTCCATTTTTCTACCTGGCATTTGTCTGTCACTTATTGATTTATATCTTTTTAAATCATCTTTGCACTAACCCACGTGCTATATGTCATAAATACGTTTTCTAGTCTATTATGTGCTTTTTTTTTTTTTAATGTTTTTTTATTTATTTCTAGGAGAGAGAGAGACAGACAGGATGAACAGGGGAGGGTCAGAGAGAGAGGGAGTCACAGACTGAAACAGGCTCCAGGCTCCGAGCTGGCAGTCAGCACAGAGCCCGACGCGGGGCTCGAACCCACGAACCGTGAGATCATGACCTAAGCGAAAGTCGGACGCTTAACCGACTAAGCCACCCAGGCGCCCCATCTATTATGTGCTTTTAAACTCTGTTGTGATGTGTTTGTCACACAGAACTTTTCATAGATCAATCTCTTCCTTTATTGTTCTTTCTCTGTCTTGTTTAGGAAATCCTTTCCTGTCCCAATGTCATAAAGGTATTCTGCTCTGGTTATTTCTAGCTGGAATTTACTGTTGAGCAGTGCAAGGTGAGCTAAGGATCTGAAGCACCATTGACTGAAATGTCCATCCTTCCCCATCCATTTGTAACTCTTCCACTCACAAATACATGTTTCCATACATTCCTGGGTTTGAGTTGATCCCTGGGCCAATGTTAAACCAGCTTTACAGGAAGTTTTGCTCTCTGACACAGCACACTCCCCTCCTTTTTCTCTCTTCTCAGAGTTGTCTCAGGGATTCTGGGAACTTACTCTTCTACGTGAATTTTAGCATTCAGTTGTGTGATTTCACATCCTATATAAAACCCTTTTGGCACTTCAACTAAGTTACATTGAATTTATAGATTAATCGGGGGAGGGAGGATATGGGATAATCAGTTCTCTTGTTCATGAACATGGCTTACCCCTTCATTATTCAGACCTTTCTTTCAAAACATCTTTCCAATATTTTATAATTTTCTGCCTGTAAGTTTCACATTTTTTCAAAAATTTATTTCTAGGTTTCTAACAGCTTCTATGCTACAGTATATTATCATTTCTTTCATCTTCTCAGATGTTGCTATTCGATAGGTAGCTACTGGTGACCAAGCACCCTGTTCAATTCTATAACTAACTCTAATAGTCTCTAGATTCTCTTCAATTATCCATGTAGTTAGTTATGCCATCTGTCAATGACATTTGACTCTTCCAAATTTCTTTTTCTTTCTTCCTTTCTTTTCTTTCTCTCTCTCTTCTCTCTCTCTCAACATTGTGGTACATTATCTGGGACCTCCAGTGTCATCATGAATAGAAGAGTAAAAAAAGAGGCTAGTTTGACTGGTTCCTGATAATGCATATTTTTCAGTGGAGAAGATCCAGCGCCTTTATCAGTCTGAAAGGCATCCATATTTAAGAAAGGTGAATAATCACCCCCCACCTCAATTATTTTTGCACCACCACTTAAAATACATGGAATCAGGTTATCAGTTGCATAAAAGAGAGTAAAACAATCGAGCCAGGAGTTAGAGCATGGCAAAGAGAACAGCAGAGCTGTGAGGCAGGCCAGGTAGGAGGCATAACACTAGTTGCCCATTAAGGGTTTGGGGAAAGAGTCTCACCAAGGAGATTTAGACCAGAGAATGCAGCAGGAGACAAAGAGCAGGGAGCAAAATTATCAGAGGTGACACACACTGTGTGGACCCAAATGGCTTCTGTCCCTTGTTTTCCCTCAGTTTACTTATCCATAAATCAAAGCTAATAATATCTACATCTTATTTATGAGTCACGAATTCTCCTGGCTGAAAAAGGCAAATAAGGTTTTAAAAAGAGTTCTTATTGAATAGGTAGAGGTTGGAATGCTCCAGGCCTTTTCCACATTAGCAGTTCACTTGGGGGAGGGAGGGAGAAAAGCTGGTTTTGGAATAAAGAGTAATAGGCTTTCCTTGAGTAAACACACACACACACACACACACACATACACACGCCTCTGAGACTGCTCGGATCCCCAACCAACTAATCCCTCCCTCTGTTTGCGAACGTCTTCACCATGGCACCCCCAGCACCCTGCCTCCCAGGCTTAGCGACTGGGCCATGGGCAGTGCACCCTGGCTGCACTGGACAGAGCTGGAGGGTCCTTGAGAGACTCACCCAGAAGGTCCCAGGTGGGGGCAGGTAAGTACCTGGAGGAACCTCCCCAACAGGCAAAATGAGAATGGCAGACTGCATATGAGACTCAGCTCAGTAAGTCTGACAGAAGTTGTTTCAAAGCCCTGGCATTTTTTATTCCGGGGGACAGGAACTGTGAGGGGGAGGTACTGTGTGTGCCTCTCATTGCCATGACCAGGAGCTTCACAGCTCAACGTCAGTTCCTCTCTTCTCCTTTAATTATAGGAGCCAGAAACCCAGGCACTTTGTAATTTACCGTGCAGTTTGAGAGTCACTTTGAGCTGAAGACAAATTGCCAGGCCACCTGGGCAGAGCAGTGAAGTGTAGCAGGAGCCAGGGGCCCTAGCAGTGAATGGGGATGGCGCCCTGAGGAACACCTTCTTTGGGCTGGACCATCAGCTGAGAGATTTAGGAACCACAGGTAGAAATGAAGCCAGTGCTACCCAAAGGCAACATCTTCCATCACAGGATGTTTGAAGAGACCTGAGCAGTCAAACAGTATAAAAGATACACAAAAAGATACGATGGCATTCTTTCAGACACCCTCTGATCTGCCGTGTGAAGTACAGAGAAATCGACTTTTCCGGGAGGCCACACATCTCACATTAGCAGCTTCTGTGCGGGACTTAGGATGCAGAAGAAATGTCATTTACATTAGGGCCACACCACACTTTGCTGGCTTCTGTCACAGATAATGATGAAACTAAATTTAACACCGCCTGGCACTAGGGTTTGAGTTATGAGCTGGTGCTTCCCCGTCGCTTCGCTTCATCCCTCCAAGTGCAGTTTGTAGGAGATTTGTTAACTGCATGGAGAGGTCCCCTGGTGAGACAGCACGCTTCAGTCCGCTGCCCCTTCATGGGCCACAAATCAACCCCTTGCCCCACTGCCATTCTATGGGGTTGGGGACACGGAAGGGACCTGCCTCAGCAGTCCTTTGGAGTTATGCCACCTTTGCGCCCAGGGCTTGTCCTCTCTTGCTAGTTGACAGTAATAGCAACAGCCCAAGCCCTGGGAGGGCTCTGGGCTCACTGACCAGGGGTCAGGCTCCCGTCTGGGGTTTTGCTGCCAGACAACACTGGACCTTCCCAACAAATGCAGCCGGTAAACACTGCCACCGTCCCTACAGATGAAGATGGAGTGAGAAAGTGACTTGCCTAAAGTCATACAGCTAGTATATCGAGAGCAGCCATGGGAACAGCGGCAGAAGCATAGAAACAAAGCAAACTCCCTGGTGCCAAAAGGGGTCTTAAACGCAGGACCCCCGCCTCCGGCCTGACGCGGCTGCAGGTTCCTGAGGGGCCCACAAAGCCTCTGACGGCTGCTTCCAGGCTCCGGGCCGCCTTCCCTCCGGGAGTAGCGGACAGCGAGGCAGCACGGGTCCCCCAGATTCTGGGCCATGCGCCTGTCACCACCGAGCCGCGAGGCCGCCCTGGCGCGCTCAGCGTCCAGAGCCCGTCGGGGGCAGCGGGTTCGGCGTGGCGGAGTGGGGACCCGAGGCCAGGGAGAGGGCACTGAGGACAGCGCCCGCGGGCTGAGCGCGGCGCCCGACACTGGCTCCTTCTCCCGCCCCGCCGGACAGGTGCCCGCGCCGGGCCGGCTGAACTGCCCGCGGCGCGCCAGGCCCAAGTGGGCGCCCCGGGGCCACCTGGTGGGTCCCGCCGAGCGTCCCGCGCACCGCGTCCCCTGGCGACTCCCCGCTGGGCGCCTCGGCCGCCCCCCACTCCCGGCCGCGCTGGCCGAGCCGTTCGGGACCCCTGCCCACGCGCGGCCGCGGCGCCGCGGGCCGGAAGGAGGCGCCCCCTCGCGCCGTGCCCATCGGCGGCCGGGAAAGTTTTGGGCGCGCGGGGCCGGCTGCACTCACCTGGCCCAAGTTGAGGTAGCCGTGCGCCGCGGCCACGCGGTCCGCCGCGGCCGGGCCGCCCAGCACTTGCACTGCCCAGTGGTTGGTGTAGACGGGGCGCGGCGGCGGCGGCGCGGAGCAGGCGGCGGGCAGCGCGAGCAGCAGCAGCCAGCGCCAGGGGCGCGGCGCGAGCGGCCGGAGCCCGGGCCCGCCGGCGCCCCCCGCGTCCACGGCGGCGGCGGCGGCGGCGGCGGCGGCCCGGGGAGGCGGCCGGGGCCCGGGCGCAGGCGGCGCGCGCGGAGGCATGGCAGCGGCAGGCTCGCGCGGCGCCCGAGCGGCGAGTGCGCCGGGGGGTGGGGTGCCGCCTTTTAAAGCCGCTCCGCGCCGGGGAAGCGCCGCCGCCGCCGCTGCGGGCGGGAGCGAGGGAGGAGGAGGCGGCCGCGGCGCGTTCCCGCCCGCGCGGCCCGGTGGCGCCCCTGGGCCCGCGCTCGTGCGGCCCGCACCGGGACCTGCGCGAGCCCGGGGGCGGGGGGCGGAGGGCAGCGGGCGGCGGGGGAGGCCCGAGACGCCCCCCACCGGGGAACTTCTCGCAGACTTTTCGGGCTCCCGGGACACAGACAGGCCAGGGCGGCCCCGAGCGGCGGCCTTGGCCCCCCGCACGTTTTACCAGGAGCCCTGAGGGCCCCAGGGGCAGCTCAGGTGAGTCCAGAGTGCTCCCACCCGCTGGGCATCCCGGAGGCCTCATCCACCAGGTCAATCTCATTTAAGGGTGGCCTTGCTCATCTCAGTGTGAGATGGTGGGTTTGCAAGGGTTCTCTGGGTTCTAAGGGAAAGAAGCCACAAGGAAAGACAGGGTCGTGGCCCTGCCCGGAAGAAGCCTGATTGAAGAGACACGTTAACGGGGCTCGAAGCCGGTTGACAGATGAGCTGGGTTCAAGGAGTGCACAGGAGAAACCCAGCGGTACAGCCCACCCTGGGAGGTCGTGCAGGTGAATCCCCAAGCTGTCCCCTTCCTTATCGGTGTGATCTTGGGCACGTTGCTGTCCTTGCTGAGCGCAGGGCTCCACCTGTAAATGGGGATGACAATAGTATCTACCCCGTAGGGCTGTTTTGAGGGTGACATGAGCTCTTGCGGCACAATAAGCTGTCCATAAATGTTTGTTTTTATGAGCCCAGGGCCTGCCACACGGTAGGTGTTCACTTGTGTAGACTCTTCAAAGCTCCCACTGAGCTGGTAGCAGTCAGTGGGAAAGTGAGTTGAATCATCCTTGCCCCTGGAGCAGCCTAGAATGCAGTAGATAATTATTTGGTGCACCCTGGAGAATTATGGAAATGTTCACACTAGGAACAAGCAGGTGGTGAGAGGGAAGGACTGCTTCAGGCCTTGTCCCATTACTTTCTGGACCCGTTCGTCCCAACTGGCCTCATGTGGAAAGCAAGCCTTTACCCCAAAGAATACAGGAGAGAAAACAAAACATAGGCCCAGAAGGCCTTGAGGCAGGAAGGCAAGACCACGGATCTGATGTCCAGTTTCCAGAAGAAATTTCTATAGAGAGCTCATGTGAGCCTGTGGCTTGGTAGCTAGAGGTTGGGCAATGGGGGTCAGGACCAGTGGGGACAAAGCAGGCTCTGTGGAGGTGGCTTCCCCAGGTCCCTTCTAGCCTCCCTCTCAGGAGCCCTTTGGTTTCGTAACTCACATGATTCATCCTTTCTGCAGGCGTGAGTCACCCCGGATGGAGGTGAGAGCACGGGAGGTGTGGTAGGAGGCCCCACAGGGACAAACCGAATCTTTGTTCACAGGGCTTTTGCAGGGACCTGGGGATTTATTTCCCTCACGTTGATTTCAACTCTAGATGCAGCTTCTCCCACCTTACTCCCTCTGGTCAAGTGGGATCAGCTCCCTGGACAGACACTCAAGGCCTGCCCCGTGCTGCAGAAAGCAGGCCCCTTGCATCCCCCTTACAGATGGCCTAGATGCTTGCCTGCCCCTCCCTACCCACTTAAGGGACAGGAGGCCCCAGGGCGCCTGGGTGGCTCAGTCGGTTGAACGTTGGATTTCGGCTCAGGTCATGATCTCATGGTTCATGAGTTCGAGCCCCGCGTCGGGCTCTGTGTTGACAGCCAGCTCAGAGCCTGGAGCCTGTTTCGGATTCTGTGTCTCCCTCTCTCTCTGACCCTTCCCTGCTCTCGCTCTCTCTCTCTCTCTCTCTCTCAGAAATAAATAATACATATAAAAAAAGGGGGGACAGGAGGCCCCGAGGTAAGCCCGGCTGCCCTCGAGGGGATCACACCACCCCTATTGAGCAGAAACATACCCAGAACCCTAACCCTGTCTCTTCCAGAGGTCACCTGTCCACAGGGAAGGGACGCTGGACTGATAGTCAGGGGGCTGGATTAGAAGTCTCACTCTGTCACTTATCAGCAATCCATGTGGTAGACATCTGTCTCCTTTCTGGCCCCTGTCACCTGGACTGTGTCGGCTCTGTCGCAGATCTTGTGTTGTACCTCTTCAAGTATATGGCCCTCTTCAAGATAATGCTATGCTGCACATCATCTAAGTTGTTATGAAGCAACTCGTCCTTCCCCAGAGGGTCTCCCCCACCCCTCCCACCCAGACAGCAGTGATTTTTGAGGCAGAGATAAGGGTTTTTCCATAATAATTTGGTAGATTAAGGGATTCAGCCCACTGAACTGAGGAGCCTAAAATGCATCTGAATTTTTATTTCGAGGGATAGGAATTTATTTTATTAACAGATCTGATCCTTTTGAGCTACACTTTGCATTTATCATGGAAGTGTCCAGGCACTATTTTGGCCTCAGTGTTAGAGGAAGACCAGCTTCCCCAAATGAACATCCTAAATCAAATCACCTCCTGTGTGTCTCCTATTGATTTACGCGGTGACGGGATTAGCTCAATCACAGAAGGACCAGCCCTTGCATTGTGATAGAATCTGTAATAAAACTTGGCTAGTCTTCCTGCAGAGAGGAGATTTACTCCTCACTTAAGCTCCAGCCCTCCAGATGGCCCTTGAGGGTCCAACAAATCAGGGCAGGGGCCAGGGTGGTGGTGGTGGGGGGGGTGAGGGTGGGAGTGGGGAGGGCTGATCTTGCTTCCCTAGGTCAGAAGGCCTGGAGATGGACAGGACATGGACCCAAAAGGTGATTGGAATCTGGTCATCATATTTCAGAATTTTTAGAAAATGCTAATACAGAGATGTATTATTTATACTAAAATCCTCCCAAATCAGAGAAGAGGAGGAGAGGTCATCACTGGGAAGATGTTATTGAATTATGTGTTCTCATGCCCACACTTGACCCCTTTGCAGCAAGTACAGGATTGCATAGCTGGGGCCAAGGAATGCCCGGTACTTCCAGGACTGCTGGATAGCAGAAAACTTCACACAGCCTCCTGGGGTGTGTTGAAGCAGAATTTGACGCAGAAGTCATTTCCATTTTAAGCAACAAACACTTTACTGAAAAATTGCATGTTGGAAATGTGCTAGGTCCCGTGGGCCAGGGTGGCTTCCCTCAAAGAATGTCTGATGGGCACCACCTTCAGGATATTGGAGAAGAGCGTGCACTCAAAGCTCAGAAGTTGTGCGAAGTTAGGCACTTGCTTAGGCAAGTTGCTCCAGCATCTTCCACTGGAAAGGGCAGTAACGATGCTGTCCCATGCAGGGCACTGGGAGGCCGACAGGAGCTGTTCCAAGCAGAGCCCCTTGCCCAGCACTTGACGCTGAGTAAGGACTCGACAGTGATAACAATGGTGACCACACTGGGCACCGGGAGCCCTGTAGTGGGATGGAATGAGCAAGCTGCATACTCTGTCTGTCTGCGGGGTTCACAAGCATGTAAATGTTCTACCCTTCGGCCATGCATAGTTGCATGTTTTCTCAGATTTTTTTTTTATTTCTAGAGAGAGAGAGAGAGAGAGACAGCATGAGCAGGGGAGGGTCAGAGAGAGAGGGAGTCACAGACTGAAACAGGCTCCAGGCTCTGAGCTGGCAGTCAGCACAGAGCCCGACGCGGGGCTCGAACCCACGAACCGCGAGATCATGACCTAAGCGAAAGTCGGACGCTTAGCCGACTAAGCCACCCAGGCGCCCCATGTTTTCTCAGATTTTAACATCCCTGGCAACGGAGGGCCTGAGAAAGATCAGACCCCCCCCCCTTCTGCCTACCACTGGCCCCTTCGCCCCAGGCCCAGAGAAACCTTTACCTGGCCCTGGGTTTCTACAAACCAGGGGTTCCCCAGCTGGTTCCACTTTCTCCCTCTCACGCTTTTCTTTCCTCTCCTTTTCATCCGTCCCAAACCCCACCCACAGCTTGTCCCTCTGTGGTGGGCCAGGGGTCTTGCCCTTCTCCACCCTTCTCTGAGCTCTGCCTTCCACTCGTGTTAAAGCCCATGTATCTTGTCGTCTCTTCAGTGCAGACTCTGACTCCTGTTGGGCTCTCCTCCTTTCTGGGGAGATGTTTGACCATCTGTGGTGGGGAGGGCATGGAGCCGCACAAACCCCACTCTCGTCCCACCCAGTCTTTCCCTCTCTGGTTAGACTTTCCCTTTATATCTAGATCCTCATTGTCTTAAGAAAGAGCCTTGTAAAAACTGCTTCTCCGGCAAAACAATTATCTCGCAATTATGTATCTCAGTGTTCCTTTCATAAACTCCCACGGGGAAATTTAGTGTCAAATAAGGAATTTAGGAGCAAAAAAGCAGAAACTCCCTGAGAAGCTCTTCCCAACTAACAATAAGAGCATGGCAATGTGTCTGGTTTCCCTTTTTGCCCTGGCTTCCAGGACACCCAGAGCCACATGTGATAGAAGAATCACAATTGTTTATTCCCTCTTTGCTGCAGCAGTTAGAATGCCTTCGGTTTTAAGTACTAGGATACCCAACCAAAAGAAGCATGAACAAACAGGAATTTGGGGATAGGTGCATGCGCACAGGGTTGTTAATTCAGCAGCTCAGTGATGACAGGGCTCAAGATAGCTTTTCTGTACTTTGCCTGGCTTTCTCCTCCTGTGCCTAAATCACGCCCTTAGATTGGAGCATTTTATTCTCTCCAGATAGCATCCAAGGAAGGAAGGGCAGGGCACCCAGCTCGTTTCCCCTCAGGCCCTATGGATCAGATCTGGGTCACAAGCTCACCCTGTCCGCCAAGTCATCATTGACAACATGACTAGGTTACTCAGGTTGGTTCGTAGCAGGGTTACTTTTTCTCCTGGGGAAATAATTACTCTCCCAGACTGAGCAAAATCAGAGATCTGTTTGCAAGAGGTGCTCTAAGAAGGCTGTTGGGTGGGCGCCCAGCAGGTCTAGTGTCTTCCCTCTGTTTCTAATGTATCACCTTCCTGTAAATCCTGGGGCACAGGGCAGACGGCAAATGAATATTTCTAGAAAAGAGGGAGGGAAGGAAGGAAGGGACGAGGGGTTGCCCCCAAGCCACGCCCCCATCTCCATACCAAGCAGACCCTGGGAATCACGTTGCATCTTGCCCAAGTCTGGCATATCAGCGGCAGGATATGTGTGAAGACATCACTCCGACTCCAGGATGAGTTTTGGGTTCGTTGCCTAAGTACTCTTCCCGAGTGAGAATAAATTAGAAGTTGGCTCCCTTCACAGTCACGGCAAATGTAGCGAGGCAGAAGACGGGGTGGGAGTGGAGAGGTTTGCAGTCACAGGCCGGGAGAAAAGAAGAGCTAGACAGGAGTCCTTTCTAGACAAGAATCATTTTGGGAACCTGAGCGTATAAATCGAGAGTGGGAGAAAGTGCATCCCGGAGATGTAAATGAAGTAACCTGGCTGCATAGGGTGGCAGAATTGGCGGTTTGGATTCTTCCCGGAAAGTTCTTCCTGGGAAGAAGAACCCACCCTATAGCTTCTCTCTTCCTCCAAGGAAACAAAGGCCACACGGCATGAACACTGTTTCCCTGCTGCCCTCCTGCCCCTGGGGAAAGGGGTCTCCCTGCCCTTCTCCAAAGCCGGCCCTTCCTTGCTGCCTGGTGCCCACGGCATCCCTCCCCCTGTGGGGTCTTGCTTTGCCAGATGCCCACACTCCTGACTCGATCATTTCTTCCTCTCCCCAGATCCTTCCCCCAGCAGCATATTTCCCAGAGCCCCTCACCCTACAAAGGTACACTTACCTCTGTGCCCCTTCTGCCACTTCTCTACCTCTCCTCCTTCCTTTATAAGCAAGGTCCTGGAAAATGTCACTGTGCTGGTCACCTGAGTGTCAACCCGGCTCCCTCCTGACTCAGCAGCTGCACCCCGGAGCGCAGTTGGAGAAGAAACAAAACCACCCCAGGTCTCCCCTGACATTCTTCATCACACACCTCTGCGGTCATGCTGAAACCAGATTGCACTGTTCTCAATCAAGGACTGTGTCTACCTTCCCACCCTCCCCCACTGCCTTGCTTGCTTCCTTCTAAACTCTTCCCAAGGACAGACCTTCCCCCTCCCCCACCTGTACCTGTCCTGTGGTGCACCCTCACTCCAGTCTCACCTGACCCCATCCCACCTCAGGCACCCAAGGGTGTCCCTGTGCAACTGCTGAATTATCTCTCTGTGCACTTGTCTTGGATGAGTTTCTCCTGCTGAATTATCTCTGTTTCATTACAAATATGCTGTTATTCCACCCACCTTAAAAAAAAACTTGGGGGGCACCTGGGTGGCTCAGTCAGTTAGGTGTCTGACTCTTGGTTTCGGCTCAGGTCATGATCCCAGGGTCATGGGTTCAAGCCCTGCATTGGTCCCTGTGCTGATAGTCTGGAGCCTGCTTGGAACTCTCTCTCTCTCTCTCTCTCAAAATAAATAAATACACTTAAAAAAAACTTGGAAAACAATTGAAGCTACCCTTCAATTATCTTTCTTCCCCTAAGAGCAAAACAAAATGCTCAAAAGAGTTGCCTTCATCCGCTGTCTCTGTTTCTCTCACGCTATCTCTCAGACTCACTTCAGTCAGGCCACACCCCCACATCTTGTCACTGTCCCCAGCAGCCCTTGAGGGGCTACGGCCAGTGGTCAGTTCTGAGTCCTCATCCTAGGAGCCCTTCCCCACGGCATTTGACATGCGGAGCACCTCCTGTCCTTGAAGATTTCCTCATGTGGCCTCCAGGACACCCCTCCCCACCTGCCTGCTTCTCTTCCCAGCTCTGTGGCTGCCTCTCTGCCCCCACTGACGTTTCTCCTCAGCACTGAGTACCCAAGCCCCAGTTCTTGATCTTCTGCTCTCTCCTTCCCACCCTCACCCCCTGGGTGATGTTAGCCATTCTCTTAACTGCGGGTTGTGTTACATGCTAAGGGTTCCCATGTGTGTCGCCGGCTTGGACCTCACTCCTGAGCTCCAGATGGCCAATGACTTCTCCACCGGGGTATCTAAGGCACATGACAAAACCTGGACTCCTAATCGTCTTCCACCCCCACTGCCAGTTTCCCCCACTGCCGTAAAGGGCAACTCCAAAGCCTTGTCCTCACACCCGCTCTCGGGCTGTCAGTGAATCCGGTTGTTTCCACCTTGGAAATCCTACCTGACATGAGTCCTAGTGCTACCACCCTCATCCATCACCTGGCGGAAGTCAACAGCCCCCTAAATACCTACTCCATTCTGCCTTTGCCCCCTTGAAATATTCCTCAACACAGAGGGTCCTGTGAAAACCAAGGTCGGACAGGCTGCTCCTTGCCTCAGACTTCTCCCAAGGCCTCGGGTCTCACACAGAGCAAAATCAAGTCCTTCATGATCTCCCAAAGTTCTCATATGATCTAGCCCCACCACACACCCCATGGGGTCTGTTAGATACTAGAAAAGCATTGAACGAGGTGGTTCAGGCCTCCTGAAGGAAGTGACTTTTAAGCTGAGCTCCAAGAAATAAACAGGAAATACCCAGATGAGTGGACCATCAGTCAGGTCTGAGTGGGAAAATAGAAACCCACATCAGTTATTTACAGTAAAGGGAATTGGTCACACGGGTGATAGAGAAGCTGAGGTGGTGGGTGAAGGAGCAAACTGAGATTAGCACAGTCTCCCCCATCCCGAGGGGGGTTACTCAGGTATTCCCCACCTGTTGGCATGGCACCCAGCAGTGGGACCAGTGCGTGCAAAGGCCCTGAGGCTGGAGGAAAGTGGTGTGGTAAAAAAGCTAGAGAGGCAGAGGGGCGGAAGCATTGATACTGAAAGGAGAATGGATCAAGAGAGGGCAGGAAGGACGGTTAGAGGCCAGGGTGTGACAATATCAACCCTGGCAAGACTTTGGACTTGATCCCAAGAGAAATGGAAAACTGAGGAGGAAGGCTCCCACGGTTCAAACCAGCCTCTCCTCGGTGGCTCTCAAACCCGTATCTGTCTTCAGCCTTACTCTGCCTTCAGAAGGCCACACCTCAGCTCTCACATCTCTATCTCTTTACTCAACATCTTTGCTGTCTCTGGCCTTTTAATGCCAGAGTGACCTACGTCAGCCTCCTCGCCTCCAATCTGCCCAGCCCCTGGCCTTGAAGGTCCCCTGTGGCATTGACAGAAGTGCCATTCCTTCAGTGACCCCAAGTACTTTCTGCTTGATTTTGACCTCTCTTCCTGTTCCATCCTCCCCATCCCTGACGAGGTCCTCATCATGCACACACAGGACATTGTGATCACTTCCCACGTGGTATCTCTCGCTCTGACCCGCTACCCCCACCCCCACCCCCAATCCATTGACCCAAGGCTTAGTTTCCTCAGATCATTTGCAGCCAGTAGGGTGGAGACCAAACTCAGGAACACAGCTCTCACAGCCTTTGCAAGCTGCTGCTATCTTTCTTGCTCTTCCTGTCCCACTATGGGGCCAGACACTGTTCCCAGCTGGACTAGCCATTCAGGCCCGGGCAGCTTGACTTTCACCACCTTCCTCCCTGGGCATGCCTTTCCCAGCTCTCTGTACACACAGATTCATGATCACAGGCCTCCACCACACATCCCCTCCTCTGTGAAGCTTTCCTTAACCGAAAGTACCCCTCCCACATGCCAGCCCTCCCTTCTTTGTCCCCAGGCAGAATTGCTCACCCTGGCTATATTGCCTTATGCTTTGTGGCCCAAGCATGATGACTGGTCATGGGATTCTCACGCCCAGCTCAGAGCCCAACTGGATTTGGGTCTTAGTAGCTGCTTTTCATTCCACAGGTTCCCTGGGCCCCCCTTTTGTCCCTGGTAAGATGAAGCCTTAGCCTTAGTGGTCTTGCTTGACCCCTGTTTAAACAACATAGGACTTGGATCTAGGATTTTCCTCATCCAGAACCTTGGGGAGGGGATTGGCTGGTTTGATGTTGGGTAGGCAGTGCTGTGAAGGGAATCCAATAGGTGTAAAAAAATCAATTGGAGGGGCGCCTGGGTGACTCAGTCGATTGAGCATCTGACTTCAACTCAGGCCATGATCTCGCAGTTCATGAGTTTGAACCCCACATCGGGCTCTGTGCTGACAGCTCAGAGCCAGTAGCCTGCTTTGGATTCTGTGTCTCCCTCTAGCTCTGCCCCTCCCCTGCTCACACTCTGTGTGTATATGTGTGTGTGTGTGTGTGTGTGTGTCAAAAATAAATTTAAAAAACATTCTAAAAATTTAAAAAAAAATCTATTAGAGCCCTGCATTCTTTTCTATAAATGTGATAGCCAGCTATAATCCTAAATGTCACTCTTTCTAGGTTATCTTTCCCTCACGATTAGGTGGCAGGGATTTTTTGAAAGAGTCAAAGTCAAATCTACAAAAGGCCTGACTATAGATGTCCAGGAGCCGGCAGCAGACACATGGCCAAGGGTAATACGATCTGGGTCTCGGTTTCTGCTGAACAGGCCTGTGACCAGGGCAGGCTTCAGGCTGGCTGAGCTGGGACCCACGGGAGTGCAAAGTGGCTTTATGAAAAGTCAACGCATGAAGTGAAACAAGGTCCACGTAGATGAGAGAAAGCTGGTGACCTCAAAGCCCCAAGAAGCAAGACACAAAGGCACTCATGTTCCTTTGCACATGCTGCTTTGGTTTCTCCTGATTTTGGTGTGACTTCCTACAGGATTGCCCCGCAGCCCGGACTCTGGCACAGGGTGGGGCAGCGGTTAGGCCTGTGGGCTCTGGGCTGAGCGTGGAATCCAGCCTGGCACTTGCTGGCTGTGTCACTTTGGATGGGCCACTTATGCTCCTGTGCCTCAGTTTCCTCCACCGTTCATGATACTTAAAGTGGTACCTCTTTGAAAAGAGTGAGTGAGGTCATCCATGAGGGATTAGGGCAGCCCTTGCTGCTCGTAAGCAGGCAGCAAACCTCCCAAGATGTGTGTCCTTGGCTTGCAAGACACTGGGGGGGGGGGGGTGACAGCAGAAGCGTGGGGTGGTGGGGCACTGTGCCGAGTTACATTTAGACGTTACTAAAACCTAAATGGTTCCTCTTATCTTGCTTGGATCTACATGGTGGATTTAGGGCTTCCAAAATCCACTTGAGGCTTTTTACATCCTCCTCACTATTTATAGTCTAAGCGCTCCCAAATCCCCAGTGCAGCCAGAATCCTTCCCTCTGTGTTTTCTCTCCACCCAAGCTCACTGGCAGCTGCGTGATCCATGGCCCCACTAAGCCCCTCACTCTGTTTCTTCCAGGATCCACACCTGGAATTCCTTTACAGTCCCTGCCTGCCCCGCTGACACCTCTGGGGTGCCTGCCATCCTCTGGTTTCTCCCACAAATATGCGCTCCAACAACGATCCTGGTTCTGCCATCCCATACAGTCAGTTGTGAAGGTGGAAAATTTGGTAACCAAACATTTCTGTGGCTCGGCTGATTTTGTGTCTGGCTCTTTTCCCTCTGGATTGGAGCCAAGTCCCTTATTCTTTTTCTTTGCCCTTCTAAGCCCTTTGTCCCTCCATCCTGGAAAATTGATCTTTCATTAGAAACCAGTAATGGAGCAGCATGCTTCCTCCTGAGCAGGTAGTCAATGCAGGTCACAAATGGTCACCATCGTTAAGAGGGAATCCTAATTCATTCCTCACCCTTGGGAACCTTCCCACTCACAACCAAACTGTGCCTCTCAAGGCTCATGGAGGGCTGACGGCACATGACAGGTGATGCTCTGGTGTGTCCCATGGAATAGACAGAGAATGGTCTGAATGGAGTAGGATTGGCCAGGCAGGAATATGAGAGGCAGCATTCACTGCAGTTAGAGCAGAGATTTTTTTTTTTAAATAGTTTATTGTCAAGTTGGTTTCCATATAACACCCAGTGCTCATCCCCACAAGTGCCCTCCTCCATGCCCATCACCCCCCTTCCCATCCCCCCCCCCCCCATCAGCCCTCGGTTTGTTCCCGGCATTCAAGAGTCTCTCATGGTTTGCCTCCCTCCCTCCTCCCACTATTTTTCCCCTTCTTCTCCCCCCATTGTCCTCAGTTAAGTTCTTCCTAATCCTCCTATATGTGCAAACATATGGTATCTGTCCTTCTCTGCCTGGCTTATTTCACTCAGCATAACACCCTCAAGGTCCATCCATGTTGCTACACATGGCCAGATTTCATTCTTTCTCATTGCCATGTAGTATTCCATGGTATAGATAAACCACATCTTCTTGATCCATTCGTCAGTTGGTGGACACTTAGGCTCTTTCCCTGTTCTGGCTATTGTTGAGAGTGCTTGGAGCAGGGGTTCTTGAACTAACCATCTGGGTTCTCATTCCAGCTCTGCCATTTCCTAGCTGTGTGACCTTGGGCAAATCGGTTAACCTCTCTGGGCCTCAGTTTTTCCAACTGAGCATAAGATGGGCATAATATGCATGCTCACCTAGAATGAGTCAGTGTGTAAATAAAGTGCTTTGACTTGGGTCTTCCACCTAGACAACATCATGGAAAAGCTATGATTATAAGACCAGAGGTTTGGTGATAACCAATTGCTCCTTATAAATGTAGATGGTGCTAGAAGTGTCTGTGTGTGCAGCTGTGTTAGCTGGCCAGCCCCACGGGGCTAGCCTCCCATCTCTACCAAAAAAGATGCTCCACATCCCAGACCTAGAAGGAGCACAGAGCCCAGACAGCATCAGCTCCCTCCCGATACGTGCATGATAAGGAGGAGGGAACCAGGCAAGGAAGTGGGGGGAGAGGATTGGCCAAGGAAGAGAAACACGCTCTCACTTACTGAGGCCTCTGTAAGGCTTTCTAGTACATCTGCGTCTCATTTGGTTTTAAAACTGCCCTGTGCAGTAGTTATCTTTTCTCTTTTTTTTACAGATAAAAAAGCCAAGTCTCAGAGGGAAAGAAGGGCCTTACCTAAGACCTCCCACCCCATGAACTTAAATGAGCTAGCAAATATTCTCATAGGGGAGGGGGTGGTTGTGAAGGCCTGAGACAAAAGACAGAGGGAAGAAGCCAAGTAGTGCTCAGAGGTCCCCGTCTCTTCCTGCCAAAGAGCAAGGGAAATCCTTGGATGCCGATCAAGACACAAGAAGACTTGAGGGAAGGGGAAGCTGGTCTACTCATGGGTCAGTAGAAACAGAGGGCAGACCTGGGGGAGTCACTGATCCTCAGTGACCATCTGTGGCATCCCCATCCCAGGGCTGAGCTCCTTGGGCCCTTGGAATCCCTCCAGAACTGCTCCCTGGGGATCAACAGGCTGCACAGTCGCCCCCTAGAGGAGACAGAAGAAAGGAGAAGGTGTGCCCGAACTTGCTGGCCTTTAAGCTCATGAAGAAGGTCAGGGCACTGGAGCTGGGAACAGCCTGGGTGAACTGTCAACTCAGGAGCTGCCTTGACTGTCAGTGTCACTCTCCAGACCTCTCTGTCAGGGTGAACTTGAGAAAGTGAGTCCCTTGCATGATGGCAAAACCAGCCCTTTGGAATAGAAATTTCAGAGATGCACCAACACCCTCTTCCAGAAGCAGGGACACTGCCACATCTGAGGGTGTGCATAGTCTATGAGCCTGGGGTTAAATGTCTTCATAGAATGTTTGAGGGATTTGCTGGTGGGGTTGCCAGATAAATACTAGATGCCCAGTTCTATTTGAATTTCAGATTTTTTTTTTAATGTGTTGAAGTTGGGATATACTTAAATTGATAAAATGATCTGTTATTTATCTAAAATTCAAACTTTCCTGGCTATCTTTGTTCTTTTATTTGCTAAATCTGAGGATCAAATGCTCAAGTTGGAATTGAGGAAGGCAATGTATCACTAATATTTTAAAAAGAAGTGCCAAACCAAGATTTTGATTTAAAAATTCAGACTACTTTCTGATGCAGCCAGGAATCAAGGCAACTAGAACCATTAAAAGTGTCTCGCTTTCATTCTGTTGATACCTCCGTACTGAGGGATAAATCACTCTGTCTACTGAGGATCTAGAAACTTCCTCCTGCCCCCAGTGTCTGTTTAGAAGTCAAGCTTATCCCTGCCAATAGCATTTGGGTATTGAATTATACCTTCTTAAAAAAAAAGAAGAAGATGAAGAAGAAGAAGAAGAAGAAGAAGAAGAAGAAGAAGAAGAAGAAGAAGAAGAAGAAGGAGAAGAAGAAGGAGAAGAAGAAGAAGAAGAAGAAGAAATAAGAAAAGGAAAAGAAAAAGTCTTCTCTCCAGGGCGGCATTCAGATGTCCATGAGCTCTGCCATCAAATATGAATATTCTCTTAAAAATAAAAATTATGGTGCACTTAAAAAGGAGCATGTTATGTCAGCATTGGTGATAAGACAATTTATTACTGTCTACAAAAAGAAGGCTCAACCGACGTGGTGGAAGCTGGCTCAGCGGGCTGTAAATTATGAGCCATTCTTTCCCTGGCGGAAATAAAGCCTCTTGTCAGTCACCAGGCTGCGGGCGCGGGCAGTCAGGAATCATGTGCCCATTACCTGCGAGAGCTGCCCCACTCTGCTTCTCCGGGCTCACGCCCCCACCTGGCACAGCCTCTGCTCAAGTCTTCGGGACACATGTCCTTTTTGACATGAAAAAAGAACAAGTGTTTACGGTCTACCTAGCAGGCCGGAAGAGAGCAAGAAAGCAAGAGCAGAGTCACATGGAAAAGGAAGAAGATTCCAGACCGGAAGTCCTCGGCAGAACTCACCTCTCGGAGGGACACTCCCTTGGCCTCTCTGAGGGCGGCTTCCCTCGGCTGGAAGATGGCATCGCCAAAGGTATCGCCGCTTCCACATGTGGCTGCGTGCTGCCTATGACGTGGTTTGCCTCCTGAACTGAGAGGGGCTCAAAGAGTGCCGCGGGGAACCTGCTGGAGACGGTGAGGAGGGGCTTCCTTTACCCTCCAGGAAGGTGGACTCCCAGGTCTCCTAGGGCCAGCTGCACAAATCCAGAATGCAGTGGGAGCAGCGCCACATCCCCCTCCCACAGACCCCACCCCTGTGTCTGACAAAGCTGGTGAGTGTCCCACATACTCCCTTCTGTCCAGTAGACTCACTACCTTCCAAAAGCAATCTGTGCCATTAACCCCCTTCTATGAGGGCAGCGTTTTAAGCGACACTGAGACATAGCTGGATACATCCAAACAAGCAGACATGCACACCAAGAACAAATAATATGGATAATTTCTAGGGAATGAATATGGCTAAATGTGTCTAATGTCTATGAGAATAGGGTTAAATGTTTTCAGAGAACGGTTGAGGGATTAGTTGGCAGTGTTGCCAGATAGATAGTAGGTGCCCAATTAAGTTTGAATTTCAGATAAATAATGAAAAGAAAATTGAGTATATGTCCCACACATTGTTTGGGATATACTTACACTAATACAACGATTTGTTATTTATTTAAAATTCGAACTTATCTGGCTGTCCTGTACTTTTATTTGCCAAATCTGGCAATCCTAGATGGGGGTCAAATACTCCAACTGGAATTGGGGAGCACAATGTATCACTAACATTTTACTTTTAAATTTTTAAAAAAAAATTTTTAATGTTTCTTTATTTTGAGAGACAGAGAGAGATCGAGCATGAATGGGGAGGGGCAGAGAAAGAGGGAGACAGAATCTGAAGCAGGCTGCAGGCTCTGAGCCATCAGCACAGAGCCCGATGTGGGGCTCGAACCCACGAACCGTGAGATCATGACCTGAGCCGAAGCCGGACGCTTAGTCGACTGAGCCACCCAGGTGCCCCACTTTTAAATTTTTTTTAAGTTTATTTATTTTGAGAGAGACAGAGACAGTGTGAGCAGGGAAGGGGCAGAGAGGGGGGAAGAGAGAGAAAGAATCCCAAGCAGGCTCCATGCTGCCAGCACAGAGCCCAGCACGGGGCTTGAACCCACAAAGCCACAAGATCATGACCTGAGCTAAAACCAAGAGTCAGACGTTTAGCTGACTGAGCCACCCAGGCGCCCATCTCACTAACATTTTGAAAGAAAAATATCACCTAAGGTTTTGATTTTAAAATTCAGAACACTTTGTGATGGGGCTAGGAATCAAGATAATGCAAACCCTGAAGAGTGTCTCACTGAACTCAGATGTGGCCCATAAGGCATCTAGAGAGATTAAAACAAAAATAAATAAGAACAAAGAAAGAGACAGAGGGGAGAGGAGATCACGAATAAGTGGGACATCTGAGACTATCTTAATAACCCTTGGGGCTGTGGGCAGCAGTGTCCATGGGAGAGGTCATGGCTGCCTCCAAGTCTGCACCTTACAGGGCAGTTTTGTGAGCCGGATCTGGAAGAGTTTGGATGGCCTGGGGAAGAACTCCTTTGCCTTCCCATCCTGGCCTCAGTGGGCTCCACAGTGGGGAAGAGCAGAGTTGAGATGGGCCCGTTCTCCAGAGCCTACGAGGGCCCAGGTCAGAAGCACCAAACACCAATGCCATTTTCTGTGCTCATCCCTCACCCTCCTCTCTGCACCCCACACTACTCTCACCGTTAACCCCAGTTACCTCAGCAAAACAGACAGCTGTCCAAGTCAGAGCCACCCCTCCCAAACAGTTCTCACTTCTTCTATTTTGTCATTTCCCTTAACATCTTACCTGTCCTCCTTAGGTTTTCCATTATGTTTTTCCTCCATTTTCTTGTGGCTCTTTGCCCCTCCCCCACAAAATGGTTTTCTGATGCTCAGCCAGGCGCTTGTTGTCCATGTATAACCCAGTGTGAATTGCCATCCATCGCCCTTTCTGCCCTGGAAGACAACTTTTCCATGAACCATATTGGGATGGACCAGGTAAGAACAGAATACCCATCTGCTGCCCCGCAACACCCCTGTGCTACCCTCAGTATGAGATACACTTAGCATGTGAGAAATGATTCGTTAGGGCAGACACCAGGTGGGAGACCATGGGGACACACATTGCCCTTTGCAACGAGGAGTCCAGTACAGTGGAGAAAACGTCAACAACACTGTCTTACAGCTCCAAGTGTTAGGTTGTTGAGGTAAAGGGGGAGAGAGCAGGGCTATGGATGATTTTTCTTTTTCTTTTTGGGTTGTGGACTATTAACTGTAGTTCTATATTAACCAGCCCTTTTAAGGGTCTACAGAATAATGACAATGTCATCGATGTCAAGGGTCCAAGCAGTCGCAGGCTGTCTGAGTCATGAGTCAAATAGAATCCATGATAGAGTATTTTATTGAACAGTTTCCTAATTACATGGAAATTAGTCGTTCATGTCTGCCATACACAGTAATGTGCTAAGCATGTGTTCTGTATAATCTGCATTTTGCTGGGTTAACAGAGAGCTGGCTATACCTGCGTCTCCGGACCAAGAATTCTTTCTATTCTGTAATATTTTGTGCTTTTTCCTAGAGAAAAGGGATGGATCAGGGCCCAAGAAGCAGGTAAAGGGCCATCCCCAAAGGAGCACATTAAAAGGCAAAGACTATCGAAATGTCACACACTTTTGCTACCAGCCCATCATTTGAATGGTTTTCCAGCCAAGTGCATCTGCAGTGACATTCTCCCCTCCCTGGGCTCCATCAGGCAAGGGGAGGCTCCCTGCTGACCGTCAGTGGGGACAAGAACCAAATTCTGACAGAGTGGATTATTCCTAGCACCTGAGGAGTAGTTAGGACGTGTCATGTCAGGGGATGTCTGGGCACCTTTTAGATCAAGCATTAATAGTCCATCCTGGCCCCAGTAATTCTCTCACATGGTTGCGATCCTGCTCTTATCTTTTCTGTATGCTTTGCATAAAGGCAGTGCTGGTGCTTAATTTACATTATGCTTGTGAAGACACTTCATTGGGGGCTTTTCCTACAGAGGCCAGGCAAAAGGTCCAACCCACAGCCCCAAAGGGAAGAATAACCAAGTGGTCATTAAAACTAAGAAAAATACCATTCTGGTACGATTCTAAGTGTTAGTAGAATAGACAACGGCACTAAAAATAACCTGGAGGAGTTAGTAAGATGGCCTGCACTTTTAACCAGGTGAGAATTTTTCCACATTTAATATATAAGTGATCTTCAGGATGCTGCCATCACCTGGAAACACCAGATTTGACTGAAAAGCCAGAGAATTCACTGATGCTGAGATTCAGGGGTCTTCCAAGTGACCTACAGTGTCTTTAGGCGACCTGGCTCTCAGGGTGATTGGAGTTAGATCTCTTTGAGGGCTTGTACCCACGTGCCTCCAGTTTCAGAGTCTATGGGACACTGTACCCATGTACAGAAATGGTCCATGGGATGTTTTGCTTGGCATGTAAGAAGTCATCCAAAATAGGAACTTCCTCCCACAACTAAAGGGGAGGGACAACTGGGAGAACAGGAGGCCATTTGCACCTGCCAAGTGGAAAGTCAGTTTAACTGAGAGTCTGTCTATTGGGACTCAGAGGTCGTTGGATGGTTATGGAAACAGAAAGTAAAAAGAGTCTCCCAGTCTCTTGAACTAAATGGGGCTTTCTTACCTGATTCTTTCATAAGACCAGCACACAAGAGACTGTCACTATAACCAGAGGCCAATATAGAAATCTAACAGAATGGAGAGTCCCAGCTGGCAGTTGGCTGTTTCATAAAAGGTCATAATCATGGACTTTCACTTGTACAGAGACTTTTTTTTTTTGAGGTCTTTTGAATCACATTGCATATTAAAAAACAACTTGGCAATTTTGATTTGCAACTCAGACACTTTACTTTTAATGTAATCCCCCTGGTACATACACGTTTGTGCACACACATGGCCATCAGGGACGTATCTCATGTCCACTGTAAGCTTATCCTTAATTTGGGGGTTGGAAATATTAATGATGAAGAGACTGTCCCTTCTACCTACAGTAAGGCCACCACCCTGGAGCCTGATGACAAGTAGATGACAGATACCAAATATACTACTCATGTCCTGATGGTCTAAGAAATTGTGCTTCACTACCAACACATTTTTATATCCAGTTTTCAGAATGTGGTTGTATCTATAATTCAGCATTTATTTTATTAATTTAAAGCATTTTAAAATGTGTTGCTGAATATGCATCGTAGTAGAGAACGTCGGATGAAAAACAAAAGTCGCCAACTCCATTCCTTTCCATCACCCCTAGTCCCAGAAGCCACCACTCTGTACCATTTCTACATTTGGCTTTTCTGATAATTAGCATCCTAATTCTCAGTGGCATACTTATATCTCTATCTCGATATTCATCTTACGCACTAGCTACTGACTCCTTACTAGGAAACATGAGGACTTACACTACATCCTCTCTAAACTTTTTTTTTTATTAAAAAAAAATTTTTTTTAATGTTTTATTTATTTCTAGGAAAGAGAGAGACAGCATGAGCAGGGGAGGGTCAGAGAGAGAGGGAGTCACAGACTGAAACAGGCTCCAGGCTCTGAGCTGGCAGTCAGCACAGAGCCCGACGCGGGGCTCGAACCCACGAACTGCAAGATCATGACCTAAGCGAAAGTCGGACATTTAACTGACTAAGCCGCCCAGGCGCCCCATCCTCTCTAAACTTTAACAGTTATTATTTTTCTTTTTTCTGTTGGTTACCTTTGTAAGTTTCAGTCTCACACCTAAATCTCATTTCTTGTTCTATTATTGTCAGACAATCTATTAATTTCTTTCAACAATACCATTTTAACTTTTATTTTGCTAGAGTTAATCATTTTATGTCCTATTTTATGAGCATAATTAACTTTTCATGTTTTGTTCACAGGATGCTTCTCAAAAAACAATAAACACTGTTTATGTTATTATGACTTTGTAAATATTGTTCCATTAAAGTCAATCAGTATGGTAGGATTTTATTCCCTTCTCTGTGGGTCCAGTGTTAACTGCAAGTCACATGAAGGGTCAGTTTTTAAATCATGTCACATTTTTGTTTTCTTCATATTTAGACATGAAAAAGTTTTCATTTTTCTTGGGATTTTTATTTGCCTTACTTTTTTTTTTTTTTTTTTTTTAAGAAAAGAAATATGCCTCTACTAGATCTTCATGATTTGTAAATCTCTTAATCATATTTCTTGAAGACTTTTGCTGGACTATATCCTGCAGTAACAGAAAGGGTGCTTTGGACACAAATTTTCTAAGTACTTATAAGCGAAAATTGAATGTTGCTCACATGCATAACAATTTTCTGAGTATAGAATATTGGGTTTTTAATTCTAGTTCCCAGAATTTTTATTCTACTATCCAACATTCTGGATAAGATATCTGAGTTCAGTATTATTTTTGCTTTTTTAGGGTGACTTTTTCGTTTCTCTGGAAGCTTTAGGAATTTCTCTTTATGTTTGATGTTCTGAAATATCTTGAGTCAGAATCAAGGCATGATGGCTCTTTTATTCTTCATCTACCTGGAACTTGGGAGGAGGGGTCTTTTCGTCTGGAAATAACTATCTTTCTTTGATTCTGGGAAGCTTTCTTCTAGCATGTCTTTATTCTTTCAATTTTAATAAAAGCTGTATATTTCCATGATTAAAATTTTTGAATAATTCTACAAGTCTTGCAACGAAGCTAGCAGTTTCTTTCCTCCTCCCTAGAAGCCACTATTTTCAATGCTTTTAGCTTTTGGTATGTGTGTTTGTATTTCTAAATAGCATACTTAAACTGCTGTTTATTAATTTTTTTGTTTGTTTTAAATATAATATATTTACTTCAGGCAAGGGACAATAAAGCCTAGCTCTCTTTGTCCACTTCCATACTCTTAAGTATATTTTTTCCTTCCTATTTTTCTAATAGAATGATATCATAATTTTTAGACAAATTAATATTTAGAATTTATACCATTTTGACTACGTAAATATTATTTGAGGCTGTAGCCCTGTAGCACATTAAAATTTCCTTTCTTATACATTTTTTGTTTTCATAGCAATTTTTTGTTTACTTATATTCAAATTTTATTTATGTTTTTTTAAGTTTATTTTTGAGAGAGAAAGACAGGAGAGAAAGGTAGAGCATGAGTGGAGGAGGGTCAGAGAGAGAGGGAGACACAGAACTTGAAGCAGGCTCCAGGCTCTGAGCTTTCAGCACAGAGCTTGATGCAGGGCTCAAACTCATGAACTGTGAGATCATGACCTGAGCTGAAGTCAGATGCTTAACTGACTGAGCCACCCAGGCACTCCTATTTGTTGTTTTGTTTTTTTTTTTAATGTTTTTTATTTATTTCTAGGAGAGAGAGAGAGAGAGAGACAGCGTGAGCAGGGGAGGGTCAGAGTGAGAGGGAGTCACAGACTGAAACAGGCTCCAGGCTCTGAGCTGGCAGTCAGCACAGAGCCCGATGCGGGGCTCGAACCCACGAACTGCGAGATCATGACCTAAGCGAAAGTCGGACGCTTAACCGACTAAGCCACCCAGGGGCCCCTATTTTTTAATTTACATATAAGTTAGTTAGCAAATAGTGCAGTAATAATTTCAGAAGATTTCAGTAATTCACCCCCTATGTATAACACCCAGTGCTCATCCCAACAAGTGTCTTCCTTAATGCCCCTTGCCCATCCCCCTCCCAAAACCCCTCAAGCAGCCCTCGGTTGGTTCTCTGTATTTGAGTCTCTTATGTTTTGTCCCCCTCCTTGTTTTTATATTATTTTTGCTTCCCTTCCCTTATGTACATCTGTTTTGTACCTTAAATTCCACATATGAATGAAGTCATATGGTATTTGTCTTTCTCTAACTGACTAATTTCACTTACCATAATATCCTCTAGTCTGTCCATGGTGTTGCAAATGGCAAGATTTCATTCTTTTTGATTGCTGAGTAGTATTACATTATATATATATACCATATCTCTTTTACCTTTTCATCTGTCGGTGGACATTTGGGCTCTTTCCATAGTTTCGCTATTGTCAATAGTGCTGCTATAAACATTGGGGTGCATGTGCTCCTTTGAAACAACACACTGTAACCCTTGGATAAATACCTAGTAGTGCAATTTCTGGGTCATAGGGTAGTTTGATTTTTAACTTTTTGAGGAAGCTCCATACTATTTTCTAGAGTGGCTACCCTTGTTTAGTTTTTTAATGTGCCTGTCACAAATCCACCCTCAAACTCTTTAACAGAAAAGAAAAATCGAGATTCACTGACATCCTATATCAATAGTTCATTCTTTTTAATTGCTGTATGTACTTCATTGTATACTGCTTATACCATAACTTGTTTATCCATTCTCTTGTAGATAGACATTTGGGTTGTTTCCAGTTTGAGGCTATTATTACAAGTAAAGCTGCCATGAACATTTGTGTACTAGACTTTATGTGGACATATGCTTTGATTTCTCTTAGGTAAATACTTATGAGAAGAATGGCTATACCATATGGTAGGTGTGTGTGTTTAACTTTTTCAGAAATTGCCAGTATTCATAATCTATTGCTGTGTAACCAATTACCCCAAATCTTTCTGGCATAAAACAACATAATTTATTATCTCAGAACGTTTGTGGGTCAGGAATCCAAGCATAGTTTAGCTGAGTACAATCAAAGTGCTGGCCAGCCCCAAGGTTTCATCTGAAGAGTCATTGAGAAAGGAGCAGCTTTTAAATTCATTCATATGGTTTTTGGAAAGATTCAGTTTCCTGAGGACTGTTGTACTGAGGGCCTCAGTTCTTTGTTGGCTGGAGATCTTCCCCAGTTCCTTACCACATAGGCCTCTTTAATACAATGACTAGCTTCATCAAAGCCAGTAAAGGAGAGAGTCTGTAAACAAGATGGAAACCACAATCATTTGTAACCTAGTCATGGAAGTGACATCCCTTCAATGCTGTTACATTATATTGTTTAAGAGAGGGAATTCCACAAAGCCAGACTGCTAGGAGGTGGGGATCATTTGGAGCCCTGCCAAAATAATGCCAAACTATTTTCCAAAGCGGTTGTATCATTTTACATTCCCAAAAGAAGTTTCTGAGAGTTCTAGTTGCTCCCATCCTCACCAACATTTTGAGTCATTAGACTTTGTAATTTTAACTGCTTCTAAAACGTGTGTAGTGGTATCTAATAGGGATTTTAACATCCATTTCCCTACTGAACATCTTTTTATGTGCTTATTTTCTATCTCTCTGTGTTTGTATTTCTTTTGTGTGTGTATGTGAAATGTCTTCTTAAATTTTTGCCCATTTAAAAAATATGGATTGGTTGTTTGATTATTATCACATTTTGAGACTGCTTTATAGATTCTGGATACAAGTCTTTATCAGATGCAGACTTCCAAATATTTTCCCTAAGTCTGTGCCTTGTCTAATTTATTCTCTTCACAGCATCTTTCAAAGATGTTTTTAACTTGAATGCAATTAAGCTGATCAGTTTTTTCTTATATGGATTTTGCTTTTGAAGCCTTATCTAAGAGATCTTTACTGACTCAAGCTCACAAAAATTTTCTCCTGTTTTCTTGATCTAGCTTTGTAGTTTTAGGTTTTCAATTCAGGTCTAGGATCCAATGTGAACCAGTAATCAAGGTTCTTTTGTGTGTGTGTGTTTGTGTATTTAAATTGTTCCAGTGCCACTTGTTTAAAAGATATCCTTTTCCCTTGAATTGTCTTGGCATCCTTTTCAAAAATCAGTTGCCCATATATGTCTGAGTCTATGTCTGGACTCTGGACTCTCTTTCATTGATCTGCTTGTCTGTCTTTACACCAACACCACACTGCTTGATCATTGTAACTATATCCTGAGTCTTAAGATCAGGTAGTGAAAGCCCTTTGTTCTTCTCTTCAAAGTTATTTTGGCTATTCTGGGTCCTCTGCATTTCTATATAAATTTTAGAAATAGCTCATCAACACCTACAAAACAATCTTCTGGGATCTTTTATTGTGATTGTGTTAAACCTACACATCAATTTGGAGAGATTTTCATCTTAATAATATTGACTCATTTGATCCACAGATGAGGCATATCTCTCCATTTGTTTTGATCTTCCTTAATTTCTCTCAGCATCATTTTCTTGTCTTCAGTGTAAAGATCTTTCCCAGCTTTTCTCAGACTTATTCCTAAACAGTTTATATCCTTGATGCTATTGTAAATGGTATTGTTTTTGGAATTTCAATTTCTAATTATTCATCATTAGTATATGGAAACATTTAATTTTTTAATGTATATTTATTGAGAGCACGTGCACATGTGTGCACGTGCATGAGCAGATGAGAGGCAAAGAAAGAGAGAGAGAGAATACTATCAGTACAGAGCTTGATGCAGGGCTCAATCTCACAAACCATGAGATCGTGACCTGAGCCAAAACCAAGAGTCAGACACTTAACCATCTCAGCTACCCAGGCACACCCACATTTAAGTTTTTTATGTTGATTTTACATTCTACAATTTTGTATAATTACTTCTTAGCTCTAGTAGTTTTTTTGTAGATTGTGAAGATTCTCTACATAGATGATCATGTCTGTAAAAGAAGAAAGCCCCCCCCGCCACCCAAATCTGGATGCCTTTTATCTTTTTCTTGTCTTATTAAATGGGCTAAAACTTCTAGGACAGGTTGAGCAGAAGTAGTAAAAGCAGAGATCCTGAATTGTTCCTAGCCTTAGAGGGAAAGCATTCAGTATTTTTCTTAATGTTTATTTATTTTTGAGAGAGAGAGAGAGAGACAGAGTATGGGCAGGGGGAGAGGCAGAGACAGAGAGGGAGACACAGAATCCTAAGCAGGCTTTAGGCTCTAGCTGTTAGCACAGAGCCCAACGCAGGGCTTGAACCCATAAACTGTGGGATCATAACCTGAGTCAAAGTCAGACGTCTAACCAACTGAGCCACCCAGATGCCCCCATTCAGTTTTTTTTAATTTAAAAGATTATTTTATTAGAAGCACAAAATAATAATCATAAAAGAAACTTTATGATAGTGAGGTGAAGTCTTCTAACAAAACACAACATACTGAAATACAACACTGTGCCTGCTTTCCTTTTTTTTTTTTTTTTTTTTTTAAGACTTTATTGTTCAGGGCAGTGTTAGGTCCACAGTAAAAGTGAGCAAAAAGTACATAGTTCACCTATACCTCCTGTACCCACACATCCACAGCCTTGCCCACACATCCTGCACAAGAGTGGCACATTTGTTACTGCCTTTTTACTGTCCCCATTGTTTTGTCTTTTCCAGAATGTCATAAAGCTGGAATCATATAATAAATACCCTCTTCAGATTGGCTTCTTTTCATTTAGTAATATACATTTAAGTTTGACAGTGTCTGTTCATGACTTGATAGCTCATTTCTTTTAGTGTTTAATAATATATCATTGTCTGAATATACCACAGTTAATTTATCCATTCACCTACTGAAGGACACATTGATTGCTCCCAAGTTTTGAATGACAAATAAAGCTGTTATAGATCCATGTGCAAGTTTTGTGTGGACATAATTTCTCAACTCATTTGAGTAAATAAATACCAAGGAGTGCAATTGCTAGATTGTATGGTAAGTGTATATTGAGTTTCGTAAAAACTGCCAAACTGTTTTCCAAAGTGGCTGTACCATTTTGCTTTTCCAACAGGAATGCATAAGAGTTCTTATTGCCTCACATCCTTGCCAGCATTTGATGTTGTCAATGTCTTAAATTTGGATGCCACTAGATGTATGGTAGTATCTTGTTGTTTTCACCTTTACATTTACCTTTAAGTGTTCAGTTTTCACCTTTAAGTTTGATCTTAGCTATAGATTTTTCATAGATGCCCTTTATGAGATTGAGGACATTCTCTTCTCTTTCTAGTCGGTTAAGAGTTTTTATCAGGAATGGATGTTGATTTTGTTAAAAAAAATTTTTTTGCATCAAATGGGATGGTCATGTGATTTCTCTTTTCTAGTTTGCTAAATGATGAATTACACTCACCGATTTTCAAATGTTAAATGTTGCATTCCTGGTATTATCCCTATTTGGCAATGATGCAAATTTTAATTTTTTGTTAGATTCATTTTGCTAAACTTTCTTAAGTATTTTTGCATCAATTTTCATAAAGGGTACTTGTCTGTAGTTTTATTTTCTTGCAACATCTTTGGTTTTGGTATCAAGGTGATGCTGGCCTCATAGAAAGATTTGGAGAGTATATCCTCTCCTTCAATTTTCTAGAAGAGTTTGTGTAGAGTTGGTATTATTTCTTCCTTAAATGTATGGCACAATATACCAGTGAAGTCTACTGGGCCTGCAGTCATCTTTTTAGGAAGGTTTTTACTTACAAATTAAATTTCTTTAATAGATCTATTCATATTCAAATTATGTATTTATGATTCATATGATCTGTTTCAGATTCAGATTATTTCTTTTTAAAAATTTTTATTGTGAGGGGCACCTGGGTGGCTTAGTCGGTTAAGTGTCTGATTTCAGGTCAGGTCCTGATCTCATGGTTCATTAGTTCAAGCCCCACATCGGGCTCTTTGCTGACAGCTAGCTCAGAGACTGGAGCCTGCTTCAGATTCTGTGTCTCCCTCTCTCTCTGACCCTCCCCTGCTCATGCTGTCTCTCTCTCTGAGAAATAAATAAAACATTAACATCTTGGTGTCCCAAGATTTTTATTTTTTTAAATACAAGTATTGGATACTACAGATTTCTCTCCACATACTGCTTTCATTGCATCTCACAAACTTTGATGGGTTGCACTGATTTTGATTCAGTTCTCTTTCAATTTCTTTTTTGAGCCATGGGTTATTTTTAAATGTGGTATTTATTTTCTAAATATTTGGGGGATATTCCAGCTATCTTTACATTACTATCTTTTTATTTAATTCCCTTGTGGTCAGAGAACAAACAATACTTTGTTTGACTTAAATGTAGAGATTTTTTTTTCTTAACAAGAATATAGCCTATATTAGCAAAATTTTGCACTGCAAAATAATGTTGTTAGGTGGAATATTCTATAAATATCAATTAGGTCAAGTTGGTTGAATGCTTTGTGCAAGTCCTCTATATCTTTGCTAATTTTCCATCTACTTGTTCTTCAAATTATTGAGAGTAAGATGCTGAAATCTCTAATTATAATTTGGATTTGTCCATTTCTCCTTATATTTATATTCGCTTTTGCTTTATGTATTTTGATCGGTTATGATGTACATTGATGTCTATGCTTGTTTTGTATGTTCTTGTTAAATTGCCTCCTTTATTTTTATGAAATTACCCTCTTTATCTCTGATAATATTCTGTGCTCTGAAATTTATCTGATAACCACTCTTGATTTCCTGGTACTGGCATGAGAATAATGTATTTTTAGGTCTGTTTTTTTCACCTTTTATGCCTTCTTTTAAGTTTTATATTTAACTTGCTCATATCTGTAGTTTAATGTGTTTCTTATAGGAAGCATATAGTTGAATCTTGATTTTTTATCCATTTTGACTGTCTCTGCCTTTTGGTTGGGGTTGTTTATAACATTTACATTAAGTGTGATTATTGGTATGTTTAGGCTTCAGTATATCACCTTGATATTTGTTTCATCTTTCCCCTGTTTTTGTTTTCTTCTGCTGTCTTTTGGATTGAGTGTTTTTATTATTTAATTTATCTCCTTTGTTAGCTTATTAGCTACAACTTTTAGTTTTTTTATTTTAGTGGTTGCTTAAGGATTTATAGTACACATCTTTAACTTATCACAGTTTAACTTAAAGCCATATTATACCATTTATGTATAGTATAAGAAGTTTACAAGAGTATATTACCGTTCTCTTTTTCCTGAACTTTGTGCTGTTGTTCCTACATTTTACAGATGTTATAAATTTTATCCCCTATGGTTATGATCTTCATGTTGAAACATTAAAGAATACTTTTAAAACAAGAATATAAGTCTTATATTTATTCACATATATATCATTTATGGTGCTTTTTATTCCTTTGTGCAGATTTGGAATCACTCATGACCTAGAATCTAGGATCATTCTCTTTTTATATTCATGACTTCTTTTATGACTCTTATAGTGTGTCTGTTGTTGATAAATTCTTTCTGGTTTAGCATGTCCAAAAAAGTCCTCATTTTGCTTTTGTCTTTGCAGTATATTTTCACTATGTATAGAATTCTAGTTGGACATTTTTTTTCTTTCAGTACTTACATAGGTTACTCTGCTGTCTTCTCACTTGCTTTGTTTCCAACAAGAAGTTGTTAACACTTCCATATGAATGCAATGTACATTTTTCTGGATGCTTTTGAGATTTTCTTTCTATCTCTGATTTTAAGCAATTTGATTATGATGTGCATTTGTGTAGTTTTCTTTGTTTCTTAGGGTTTACTGACTTGCTTAATCTGTGAGTTTATAATTTTCATCAAATTTGGGGAAATTAGGGTCATTATTTCTTCAAATATTTTTTTTCTGTCTCTTACCCCATTCCACCCTGCTATCATTTCCTTGTCACATTTGAATTACATATATGAGAGTGGACCCGCAGCTCGGGACTGGGAGATCGGTGGTCACATTTCAAGGCTGCTAAGGAGACCCCCCTGGGGGCAAGACAGCGGAAAAGTAGGGAGCTCCGTGCATTGCACTCGCCCACGTATCTCACACGGAAAAGATCTGAAGCCATAGGAAACCTTACATAACCCAAGAAATTGGGAGAAAAAAGATGCAGAATCCACTGAGAAAGGCTTCTAACTTGAGTGCGAACTGGGGAAGATAAAATCGGGCCGGGATAGGAGACTCAAGGGATGGAGTGATCCCCCTCTGCGGGGAGTGAGAGGGGAAAAAGAGAGAGTCTGAAACTACTCAAGATATGGTCCCTGTTGCTGGGAAACCAAAAAACCTCCGCTTGGGGTACAGAGGGACCGTGCGCGTCAAAACCCTGCGCTCCAGGTCCCTGCACGCCAACTCATCCCGGAGGGGCTGCACGCGCGCACTGCTCCTTTGTACTCCTGGCTCGGCCGGATCCCTGGAGGAACCACATGCATACCTCCGCACTCCTGGCTGGCTGGAACTCTAGAGGGAAGGCGAAGGGCTTAAAACTGGGAGATTTACCTACGATTTCATGTTTCAGGTGACAAGACACAGAGGGACCTGGTTTTCCTCTCTCCAGCGGGCCTGCGTGCCCCCCAGGCAAACCCCTGTCCTAGCTCGCCAACCTGACCTGGAGGAGAAGGGAACAGCGATTCTGGCTCCACCCCAGGGCTAGGCGAGAGGCTTGGAATTGCCCCGAGGGATCGCCTGCGAGGTTCTGTCTACGGCAATTTCAGTGGGGTGCATGGACTGGGACTTGGAAACTAGGCCTGGCCTGGGATAAAGAGCATGAGCCACTTTGGCTGTGCCCCCAGCATGGGGAGTTTGCACACTCAAAAAAGCGAGGTACAGGGGAGCCTGGGTGACTTAGTCAGTTAAGCGTCCGGCTTTCACTTAGGTTATAATCTCGCAGTTCGTGGGTTCGAGCCCCACGTCGGGCTCTGTGCTGACTGCCAGCTCAGAGACTGGAGCCTGTTTCGGTCGGTGACTCCCTCTCTCTCTGACCCTCCCCTGCTCACACTGTATCTCTCTCTCCTAGAAATAAAATAAATATATATATATATTTTAAAACACCGAGGTGCAGCGCTTGGTTCAAGAAGGGACTGGAGTGCCTCCACTCTCCTCCCCACAACCACCAAGGCAGAACTCTCGCCTGACGCATTGGATCACACCACGCCCACGCCTGCTAGAGAACTGCCCTCCTCTTTTTTCTTTTTCTTTTTCTCTTTTTCCCAGAACACTGACCTGATTAACTCTGGTCACTGGCTTGCTTAAACAGTCACATCTAGTCCATTCTGTAGATGTAAATTCTACACCTACCGACATTTTCATCTTTTTCTCTCAGTAGTAATTAGACTATATAGTTTCTCTGTATATTACCATCTTCCTTCTCTCACCTATCCAACCATATTCCACCCTTTAGCTCTTTGAAAAAAGCTTCTTATCCCTTCTGCCTGTTCATTCTATTTCCAATTTTGCCTCATCCCGCCCTGTCTTCTCTCTCTCTCTATGCTCTTCAACCAGCACTGCATACACCTGGCTATTTAATTGTAGCTGGGAAATCCGGTTATATGCTTTAAACCGTTCTTTGTCCATCGGTTTTCTTCTTTTTTCCTTTTCTTTTCTTCTTTTTGACCTTTTTATGTATTTTTTATTCTCTATTATTCGCCTTCCTTCCTTCGTCTTTTCTCTTAACTTTTTCGTTTTCCCTTTCGGTTTGCATGTTAGTTGGATTTGTCTGTGTGTTTGTGGGCCTCTGATCCCTGTGTGTTTGTCTGTCTGTTTTCTTCTCCAGGGCTACCTCAAGAAACAAGCCAAAGTACACATGGTGGAGAGTCCCAAATATTATTACGAGGGGGAAAATAAAATAACCAAAGTATCAACAAGAGAGAAAAAGAGATACCATTCAAAAAACACTCTCTGAAAGGAAAGGTCCTGGACAGTCAAAGACTCTTCTTGGATAGAGCAGTGCTCACAGGTGCAGAGAGCATAACAAGTCTTTAAAACTAACAAGAGCCAGAAAGCTAGCTAAAGTGATGAAACAAAAGAGCTCTCCTCCAAAGAAATTCCAAGAAGAATTGACAGCTAATGAACTGCTCAAAACAGATATAAGCAGCATAACTGAACAAGATTTTAGAATAATAATTTTAAAATTAATTTCTGTGTTTTTAAAAAGCATTGTGGACATCAAAGAAACTATGGCTACAGACAGAATGGAAAATAAAAATAGGCATGAAGAATTAAAAAATGCGATAAATGAGATACATAATAAATTAGAGGCGTCCAATGCATGGATTGAAGAGTCAGAATGGAGAATAAGTGATTTGGAAGACCCTATTATAGAAAAAGAGGAAGCAGAAAAAAAGAGACGAACTGACCCAGGAACATGAAAGAAGAGTTCGAGAGCTCAGCAATACGATCAAACGCAACAATATCCATATCATAGGAATCCCAGAAGAGGAAGAGAGGGAAAGGTGCTGAAGGAGTCCTGGAACAAATTACAGCAGAGAACTTCCCCAACCTGGGGAAGGAAGTAAACGTTGAAATAAAAGAGGCTCAGAGGACTCCCCTCAGACATAATTTGAATCAATCTTCTGCATGGCATATCATAGTAAAAATGGCAAAATACAAGGACAAAGAGAGAATTTTGAAAGCAGGTAGGGAGAAAAGCGCCCTAACACACAAAGGGAAACCTATCAGAGTGGTGACAGACCTATCTACTGAAACTTGGCAGGCCAGAAAGGAATGGCAGGAGATCTTCAATGTGACGAACAGAAAAAATATGCAGCCAAGAATCCTCTATCCAGCAAGTCTGTCATTCAAAATAGAAGGAGAGATAAAAATGTTTCCAAATAAACAGAAATTGAAAGAATTTGTCACCACTAAGACAGACCTACAAGAAATCCTGAGGGAGACGCTCTGAAGGAAAGGTTGCAAGGAACAAAATACCAGAGACACCACCACAAACATGAACCCTACAAAAGACACAAAGACTCTAAGCCCACATATTTCAATAATAACACTGAATGTAAATGAGCTGAATGCTCCAATCAAAAGACATAGAGTAGCAGAATGGATAAAAAAACAAAATCCATCTATATGCTGTCTTCAAGAAACTCATTTTAGACTGGAAGATACCTTCAGATTAAAAGTAAGAGGATGGAGAAATATATATCATGCTACTGGAAATCAAAAGAAAGCTGGAATAGCTACACTTATATCAGACAAAGTAGACTTTAAATTAAAGACAATAACAAGAGATGAAGAAGGGTATTACATAATAATTACAGGGTCTATTCATCAGGAAGAACTAACAATCATAAATGTCTATGCACCGAATATGGGAGCACCTAAATATCTAAAACAATTAATCACAAACAGAAACAAGCTTATAGATAAGAATGTGCTAATAGCAGGGGACTTTGATACTCCGCTTACAGCAATGGATAGGTCAACCAGACAGAAAATCACTAAAGAAATAATGGACTTGAAAGACACATTGGACCAGATGGATCTGACAGATATATTTAGAGCTAACATCCTAAGGCCAGGTAATTTACTTTCTTCTCAAGTGCGCATGGCACATTCTCCAAGATAGATCACATACTGGGACATAAAGCAGCCCTCAATAAATATAAAAGAACTGAGATCATACCATGCATACTCTCAGATCATAATGCTTTGAAACTTGAAATCAATCACAGGATGGTCTGGAAAACCTCCAAAACCATGGAGGTTAAAGAACACCCTACTAAAGAATGAATGGGCCAATCAGGCAATTAGAGAAGAAATTTAAAAATATTTGGAAACAAATGAAAATGAAAACACAACAGTCCAAAATTATGGGATGTGTCAAAGGCAGTACTAAGAAGAAAGTACATTGCACTCTAGGCGTATTTCAAGAAAGTAGAAAAAGGGCAAGTCCAAAATCTAACAGCTCACCTAAAGGAAGTAGAGGCAGAGCAACAAGAACGCCCTAAACCCCGTAGAAGAGAAATAGTAAAAATCAGAGCAGAAATAAACAACATAGAGACCAAAGAAACAATTGAACAGATCAATGAAACCAAGAGTTGGTTTTTTGAAAAAGTAAACAAAATTGACAAACCTCTAGCCAGGCTTATCAAAAAGAAAAGAGAGAGCACCCAAATAGACAAAATTATGAATGAAAATGGACTTATTACAACCAACCCCTCAGAAATACAAGCAATTATCAGGGAATACTATGAAAAATTATATGCCAACAAATTGGACAACTTAGAAGAAATGGACAAATTCCTAAACACACACTCACTACCAAAATTCACACGGGAAGAAATAGAAAACCTGAACAGACCCATAACGAGTGAAGAAATCGAATCAGTGATCAAAAATCTCCCAACAAATAAGAGCCCTGGACCTGATGGTTTCCCTGGGGAATTCTACCAGACATTTAAAACAGAATTAATCCCAATTCTTCTCAAGCTATTCCAAAAAATAGAAGTCGAAGGAAAACTCCCGGACTCATTTTATGAAGCCAGCATCACTCTGATTCCCAAGCCAGACAGAGATCCAACAAAAAAAGAGAACTATAGGCCAATATCCTTGATGAATACGGATGCAAAAATTCTCAACAAGATCCTTGCAAATCGAATCCAGCAGCATATCAAAAGAATCATCCACCAAGATCAAGTGGGATTCATTCCTGGGTTACAGGGCTGGTTCAACATTCGCAAATCAATCAATGTGATCCATCATATCAATAAAAGAAAAGATAAAAACCATATGATCCTGTCAATAGATGCAGAAAAAGCATTTGACAAAATACAGCATCCCTTCTTAATAAAGACTCTCGAGAAAGTTGGGATAGAAGGAACCTACTTAAACATCATCAAAGCCATCTATGAGAAGCCTTCAGCTAACATCATCCTCAACGGGGAAAAACTGAGAGCTTTCCCCCTGAGATCAGGAACACGACAGGGATGTCCACTCTCACCACTGTTGTTTAACATAGTGCTGGAAGTCCTAGCATCAGCCATCAGACAACAAAAGGAAATCAAAGGCATCAGAATTGGCAAAGAGGAAGTCAAACTTTCACTCTTCGCAGATGACATGATACTCTACATAGAAAACCCGACAGACTCCACCAGAAGCCTACTAGAACTGATCCAAGAATTCAGCCAAGTTGCAGGGTACAAAATCAACGTACAGAAATCGGTTGCATTTTTATACACCAATAATGAAGCAACAGAAAGAGAAATCAAGAAACTGATCCCATTCACAATTGCACAAAAAACCATAAAATACCTCGGAATAAACCTAACCAAGGATACAAGAGATCTGTATGATGAAAACTATAGAAAACTTATGAAGGAAATTGAAGAAGACACAAAGAAATGGAAAAACATTCCATGCTCATGGATAGGAAGAATAAATATAGTTAAGATGTCATTACTACCTAAAGCACTCTACACATTCAATGCAATTCCAATCAAAATTGCACCAGCATACTTCTCAAAACTAGAACAAACTATCCAAAAATTTGTATGGAACCACAAAAGACCCCGAATAGCCAAAGTAATACTGAAAAATAAAACCAAAACGGGAGGTATCACCATCCCAGACTTCAGCCTCTACTACAAAGCTGTCATCCTCAAGACAGTATGGTATTGGCACAAAAACAGACACATAGACCAATGGAACAGAATTGAGAACTCAGAAGTGGACCCAAAAGTATACAGCCAACTGATCTTTGACAAAGCAGGAAAGAATATCCAATGGAAAAAAGACAGCCTTTTTAACAGATGGTGTTGGGAGAACTGGACAGCAACATGCAGAAGAATGAAACTAGATCATTTTCTCACACCATGCACAAAAATCAACTCAAAATGGATAAAGGACCTGAACGTGAGACAGGAAACTATCAACACCCTAGAGGAGAAAGCAGGAAACAACCTCCTTGACCTCCACCGCAGCAACTTCTTACTTGACACATCCCCAAAAGCAAGGGAATCAAGAGCAAAAATAAACTGTTGGGACCTCATCAAGATTAAAAGCTTCTGCACAGCCAAGGAAACAACCCAGAAAATTAATAGGCAACCAACGGAATGGGAAAAGATCGTTACAAATGACATATCAGATAAAGGGTTAATATCCAAAATCTATAAGGAACTCACCAAACTCCAAACCCAAAAAACAAACAACCCAGTAAAGAAACGGGCAGAAGATATGAACAGACACTTCTCTAAAGAGGACATCCAGATGGCCAACAGACACATGAAACGATGCTCAACATCCCTCCTCATCAGGGAAATACAAATCAAAACCACACTGAGATACCACCTCACGCCAGTCAGAGTGGCTCAAATGAGCAAATCGGAGAACTCTAGATGCTGGCGAGGATGTGGAGAAACGGGCACCCTCCTACACTGTTGGTGGGAATGTAAGCTGGTACAGCCCCTCTGGAAAACAGTGTGGAGGTTCCTCAAAAAGTTAACCATAGAACTCCCCTATGACCCAGCAATAGCACTGCTAGGAATTTACCCAAGGGATACAGAAATGCTGAGGCATAGGAACACATGTACCCCAATGTTCATAGCAGCACTCTCCACAATAGCTAAAACATGGAAAGAGCCTAAGTGTCCATCAACGGACGAATGGATCAAGAAGATGTGGTTTATCTATACCATGGAATACTACATGGCAGTGAGAAACAATGAAATCTGGCCATGTGTAGCAACATGGATGGACCTTGAGGGTGTTATGCTGAGCAAAATAAGTCAGGCAGAGAAGGACAAATACCATATGTTTGCACGTATAAGAGGATTGGGAGGAACTTAACGGAGGACCATGGGGGAGAAGAAGGGGGAAATAGTGGGGGAGAGGGAGAGAGGCAAACCATGAGAGACTCTTGAATGCTGAGAACAAACTGAGGACTCATGGGTGTGGGTGGGGAGGGAGGTGATGGGCATGGAGGAGGGCACTTGTGGGGATGAGCACTGGGTGTTATATGGAAACCAACTTGACAATAAAGTATTTGTAAAAAAATAAATAAATAAATAAAAAATAAAAAAATAAAATAAAATAACGAATTACATATATGATAGGCTCTTCATATTGTCCTGCAGTTCACTGATGCTATATTCAGGGTTTTTTGTTTTGTTTTGTTTTTCTGTCTATTTTTTTCCTCTATATTTTATTTGGATAATCTTTTTTGGTATGTTCTTAAGCTCTTCTTTTTCTTTTTCTTTTTAATTTTCTTTTCTTTTATTTTTGAGAGAGAGAGCATGAGTAGGGGGGAGGCAGAGAGAGAAGATAACAGAGGATCTGAAGCGGGCTCTTCACTGAGAGCAGCAAACCCAATGCAGGGCTCAAAGTCATGAACCATGACATCATGACCTGAGCTGAAGTGGAACACTCAACCTACTGAGTCACCCAGACACTCCTCTTCTTTTTCAGTGTCTAATATACTGCATTTTTCATCTTTTGAATTTTGACTGATTCTCTTTTCTGTCTCTGATATCTCTACTTAGCATGTTACATTTTTCTTCTACCTCCTTGAACGTATGGAATATGGCTATATTAACTATTATCTACCTCTGTCATCATAGTCACTTCTGGGCTTCTTTATACTGATTTTTTTTCATTATGGACTATATTTTCTAATATATTTGCTAAATTTTTAGATGATTCCAGCCATTGTAAATTTTACCTTATTGAGTGATGGATGTTTTTCTATTTGTATTAATATTCTTTTTATTTATTTATTTATTCATTCATTCATTCATTTTTAATGTTTCTTTATTTTTGAGAGAGAGAAGGATAAAGAGTTAGTGGGAGAGGATCAGAGAGGGAGGAAGACACAGAATCCAAAGCAGGTTCTGGGCTCTTAGCTGTCAGCACAGACCCTGATGCTGGGCTTGAACCCACAGACTGTGAGATCATGACCTGAGCCGAAGTTGGATGCTTAAATGACTGAGCCACCCCAGGTGCACCTGTTTGTATTAATATTCTTAAACTTTGCTTAGATGCACTTAAGTTACTTGGAAACATTTTTATAGTTTTGAGGTTTGCTTTAAACTTTGCTTGGCTGCACCAGAGCAACCTTTGCTCCCTACTAAAGCAATACCCTTTTGGGAATTCTACCTAATTCCCTATGAATCATTAGGTTTTCTACTTTGGCTGGTGGCAATATGAACTCTTTCCAGCTCTGAGTAAGTTTCAGATTTGTTCTCTCTGCTCTTTTGTGGTAGTCCTTCCCAAGCCTCGTGTCAGTTCTTCATATGCATACACTTATCAGTACTCAGATGAAGACTCCTGGGGGTCTTTGAAGATCTCTAAAGCTCTCTACCTCCGGCAGCTCTCTCTTCTCCAGTATCTGCCCAGTGAACTCTAGCTGCTTTGACCTTGCCAGGCTTCCAGCTCTGTCTCTTCAATTCAGAGAGGCCACTAGGCCCAGTCTAGGCTCCTCCTCCCTGTGCTGAGGCCTGGAAATTCTCTTCAGGCAGTACTCTGGGCTAACCTTAGGACTCACTTCTTTTGTTTCCCCTCTTTCAATTATCACCACCAATGTTGCCTAATGTCTAATGTCTGAAGGTCAGTTTCATCTATTTTTTCAGATTTTTAGTTGTTTCAAGCAGAGTGGACAAATCTTGTTCTTGTTACCCTACAATCAACTAAAACAGACATACAGTAATCTTGTTTGATGGATAAATTTATTTTTGATATTTCAATTATTATTTTTAAGCTTTCTCCACTCATTGCATTGTTTCTCTTCCAGGTTTCCTCTTTCTTTCTGCTTCTGCTTGTTTTCCTTCCTGTTACAGCTTTTCCTCACATGTTGAGTGATCCTTGCTTGCTTGCGATAATATTTTGCGTGTATGAAGGAGGTTCTAAGCATCTGATTGACAGAGCTTGCCAAATACTGGGATTCAAAATGGGTGACCTGGTTTAGCTACTTTATAGGGGAAGCCCCAGCTATCGATATCTGGAGATCTTGTCTATTTTTCTGCTCAAAGCTCCCAGAGTGTTTAAAAAATCTCCATTCTCCTGCATTTGTTGTATCATCTTATTTGTCAGTATTTGTGGAGCAGAGAGAAATAAGGAAACTGAGAGGTCTCAGCCTTCAGTATGTAGACTCTGTCCAAACCTCCTCATTTTAGTTTTGATACCCTAGCTTCTTGGTGCCTGGTGTTCCCAAGTCTAGAGTCTCCATGGTTCAGCTTCTCAGAGAAGAAAGCTCTGATCTGCTAGGAAGAAAGGGTGATGGTGACTTGAGTGAATAGGATGAGGGAGGGGATCCTGGGAAGTTTCCCTACTTTTTACATAGATTTTCAACAAATCTTCCTCATTTGAGCAACTCTCAATCCCTTCATTGAGAGTTAGCAGATGCTTACAAGTCCTGAGTCCTCTTCAGTTTATGTATTTTCCTAGAGATTAATGTAGGTGTAACCTTTCTTGGTCTATTAACAGCTTCCACTCATCCAGCTGTCTCCCAGCTTCTGATTCTGTGGATACAAAATCACCCCCAAATTTCTCTGAGGATACTAACTATATTTGTCAAGTTCTCTTTGTTTCATAGGTTATCTCTGTTTTTCTATGGGGTTAGCTATTTTGTTCAGTATTCTTATCTTTTTTTTTTCAGATGGCCAGCTTTCTCGTGGGACTCATCCTTGGTCTTCTGTTCATATTTTAGGATGAAGGACTGTATTTACAGTAGCTGGCATGTTGTGTCTCTTCAATAGTCCATACTCTTGAGTTAATGACAGGCTTGAATGGAGACAACATGTGAACATGTGTAGGGATAGAACATGTGTAGGGACAGACGTGCATCTGTAGACATTGTTTTAGGGTTCACAAATAGCATTTTGGTACTACTTGGAACCATCTCTAGATATTAGGAGAGCACAAATACCTACACTAACCACCTTGGATCGCCTTGGTCAAATGTCTTTAGGAAGAGCCTTCTGCTTTGTTAGTTTGTTAGTTTGTCAATTCTGCTTTGTTAGTTTGCCTAAGAGATAAAGATCTGATTGTCAGTCTCTCTCTGTGGGGTGGGGAAGGGTTTGGGGATGGGACTGACTGACATAACTGTTTTGTTAACATACCTTTAATTAAACATTCTGTTTGATTTCTTTCTTTCTTTCTTTCTTTCTTTCTTTCTTTCTTTCTTTCTTTCTTTCTTTTTTTCATTTTTCAGCTGTTATCCCACAGCCTCTCCCTGTTCTGTTGGGAGGATTGGACACTCTATGAGCCCACCACCATATTCTCTGAGCATCCATGCTTGGCTCTGTCCCATTGGTTATCTATGCCCTGTATCCATTTTAATATCTTGTTTACCTATTACCCTTTCTTCAACCCTCCCCCCTTCCTGTTTTGGGAGATTATTTCATTTTGTACCTCTTTATTGGGATTTGGAAGAAAAAAGAAAAATCCATGTGTAAAATCCACCATCTTAAATCAGAAGTCTGTTTTTCCCTAGTTTTATGAGCCCTTAAGCTTCCACAGAATAAACACATAATTGCTTTTTCCTTACCCCAGGAAAATGTCTAAGTTTGAATCAACGAACCTTCCAAGTTCTTGAGCCAACCAGTGCAGTGTGTCTGTGATGCACAGACTTTATGTCCACCAATTTACGGGTTGAGGGGGTGGGGAGAGCATAGTCATCTGGGATGGATCTGAAGACAGACTTGCTGTAACAAGATATGTAACTCTCAAGGATTAAGGAATACTGAATTATTGCATAAGAAAACTGAAGCTGCATCTTGGAGTCAAACTGAGCTGGAGCCTGAGCAAATTGGTCCTTGGGTGATTCTATCGCACAATAATACATTATCTGAGGCCCTTTGCTGGAGGGGGGTTGCTGCAATATCTATCTAAGGGACCTGTTGTTCAGATGTATGCAGCTCCAACCCATCATCCTGGTGCTGTCGTTGCACTGATACCAGAGTCCCCACAGGTGAGGTGTTACACAACAGGGGGATGGCTCCCAGAGGAAATAAAAGATCTGCAAGAAAATTCCTAATAATTACTGGGAAAAAAATAGCTACCATGCTGAATATAAAAAGTCGTCTCCTCCTCTGCCCATCAACTAGGAAAGAATATAGATACTCACTTTGCTTCTCGCAGGTTATCACCCACTCTCATATAATATGTTTGGATATAAGTAAGAGTAATTCCTCAAACCACCCTCCAAATTAAAAAAAAAAAAATCTTTATTTCCTGAGTCTCTGAACCTCCACAGGTTTAAAGATGGATAAGCATTAAAATGTCACAATCTCCTGAACTTTGTGCTTTTAAATTTCCTGTTTCACAACTACTGAGATATAATTTCAAGTGCAAAAATATCTGTCAGGGAGGATATTAAACAACTCCACACCTTCAGCTGTTCTGTCTTCAGCTATTTACAGATATGTTTCAAAAACATACCATTTAAGTATGAACAGCAACTTCCTGTTAAACTTTGGATGTAGGAACCAGCAAGAAATATGGCCCCCGGTGGTGAGGGAGGAAAAAATAGTTTCTGTATACAAAGCCCTAACATAATAAACAAGCAGAAGCACTTCCTGATAAATAGCGCCAAGCAAACATTCATATCCTTGCCTCCGCTGTATTCAAAATATTTTTACTAGACCAAGTGCAAAGTATTATTATCATTAATATTAAGTTTATCCTTTTTGGAACTGATCCAGGCTCCAGTTCTTCCAGAAGGCCTGGTAGGAGCCAAGGGTATGGACGTTAATCATGGCAGTTACTTTGGTTTTAATTCTCTTCATATAAATGTTGCAGAGCTGTGGATGGATATTAACATTACTGTGCTTGATGAAACCCACGCCCAAAAGCCCCGGGCCCTGCAGCAACCATCCCACAAAATCATCAAAACGGAAATTCCAGGACAGTAAACAGGCAGAATGCAGATCCAGCGACAGTCTCTGAAGGCAGCACCAGGAAGAAAGGCAACGACAATGGCAAAGATATCTGGGTCCCCACTGGTTCCCTCTAGCCACCATGCCAGGAACCCAGCTTGGGCAGAAACATAGGCACAAATGACCCAGGACCTTAAAGAAATCCCCCATTTGTGTTCTCATTGTTCACCTCAGTGAAATGTAAACCTGGCTGTTCTCTTTATTTAAACCCAAAACAAAACACTTTTTATTGACATGTTACATACATCCAGAAAAGTGTACACATCATACACGCACAGTCTGATGAATGTTCACAAACTGAATCCAGCCCTATAAACAGCACCCAGACTGAGATGCAGAATATTAGCAGCCCCCAAGAAGACTCGCGTCTTCCTCATGTCTGCTTAGAGTCATGACCTGCCCCGGCTCCAGGGATGACCACTCTCTGGGCATCCTTTTTTTAAACATATATTCCTGGACAGGAAATTGGAGCTCCAGAAATTAGATGAAGTAAATTAAGTGCAACTTTGTACCTGTGTATTGGAATTGAGGACACAAACCCCATACACGACTAGCAGTACTCCCCAGTGATCTTTCTCAGCATTCCTCCAGGACAGGTGAAGGTTTTGTGGTGGGAGGAGAGAAGTGAGAGAGGATGGGAAAATGCTGTTCACGTGGAAAGGCATGGGAGAGACAGAGCTCCACAGCATGTCAAGTCCCTGAGGGAAAATAAATCTTGGCCAGATTGGCCTGTCAGGCTGAGCAGACACCAGGTAGAGGTGGCAGCCTCAGAGTTTCATGTCTCAATCTGCCACTGGCCACCTGGCTTACCAAGCAGCTGAACAGCAATTGTGAATGTTTGCTTGGACACCACCATCACCACCCCTATGATCTCCCACTATGGCCCATTGCCCTGCTGACTTCAGACCGTGAGCAACTTCCCAGGCAGGCTGCAGTCCAGTCCTCCAGAAGCTCAGAACCAACTTGGGAAGACAAACGGGCAATGGGGTCAACACCACCCAGTGCAGGGTGGGGTGTGTGTGATGGGCAGGCACAAAGCCCACAACAAGGACTTCTTCATGTGTATTACTATAACTATTTAACACATGTTTCTTGAGTGAACCAGAACATGAATGAATGAATGAATGAATGAATGAATGAATTCATAAAGCACCTCCCATCTTTCCTGAACTGGGAGCAGGCCTGATAGCTGGCTGGTTTGACCTGCAAAAGAGTGGCCTATCCAAGGACCAGAAAGCCTGAGTGACCATAGGGCTAGCTGAACTGCAGACAGTGCTCAAGGAAGAGGTCTGGTCAAGGTGAAGCTCCAATTAACACTAGTTTGGACAATAAAGACATTGTGTTACTTCAAAAAAATAAAACCCAAAAACTTGGGAGGCAGGTGGTTCTCAGGTGTGTTCAGTGCCCAGCAAGGTCACTGAGGGCCTTTCTTCCATACTCCTACTCTGTCCCCTCAGCTGTTGGTACTATTCATCATATCATTGAATGCTCTGCAGCTTTTATCAGCGAAGGAAAAGCAAATGTGCCCCCATTTCTTAGTGGCCAAACATGGTCACCTGACCTACAGGGAGGTTGAGAAAGGGAGGATCTGACCGCTGTAGAGCCATTTTCCTCAGATCTTTGGGGGGTACAAGGAACATGGTTAGACTCTGCTGGCACATCTGAGAGCCTCTGTGCACTGCCTAAGTGCCTCCAAGAGCCAGTGTGACTCAGTGAAGAACACAGGACTGTAATGTCCAGGACTGCTGTGCATCCTTGAGCAGGTCACTGAGATCTTGACCTCCTCTTCGTTCCAATGGTGCAGCTGGACAGCAGAACCAATAAATCCTTCCCACTCATGAGAGTCATGGCTCCATAATTTGTGTTCCCTCTGCCCAGATGAGATGCCCCAGTGGAATTGTGTTAGCTTGTTCCAAAAATGACAAGGTTGTGGGGGAAAAAAAAAAAAAACCTAGGAACATAGCTCATGTGTCAGAGCTGGCATTGCTGCATATTCTAGAAATTATGTTAATTATAACACATTAAAAAAAACCAATACAATGATCATCATACTGTGGGTTGAGTTGTGTCCCTGAAAAAGATATGTTGAAGTCCTAACCTCCAGTACCATTGAACATGATCTTATTTCGAAATAGGACCTTTGCAGATGTGATCAAGATGAGGGCATACTGAATTGGGGTGGAGGGGGGTAGTTATCCAACATGACTGATGTCCTAATAAGAAGATAAGATAGGCATACTCAAGAGGAAGGCCAGGGGACAGTGGAGGCAGGCAAGCTGGAGCCACCAGAAGCTGGAAGAAGGAAGGAGGAATTCTCTCCAGCATCTTCAGAGGGAGCGTGGCCATGCAGACACCTTGATTTTGGACTTCTAGAGTCCAGGAGTATGAGACAACAAATTTCTATTGTTTTAAGCCACCTAGTTTGTGATACTTTGTTACAGCAACCCTCAAAAACTAATACAGATAGGGGGTGCTTGGGTGGCTCAGTCAGTTGAGCATCCGACTTCATCTCGGGTCATGATCTCACAGTTCATGAGCTCAAGCCCCATGTTGGGTTCTGGGCTGATGGCTCTGAGCCTGGAGCCTGTTTCAGATTCTGTGTCTCTCTCTCTCTGCCCCTCCTCCAGTCATTTTCTGTCACTCTATGTCTCTCAAGAATAAATAAACATTAAAAAAGAGAGAGAGAGAGAAACCAACACAGATAATAATATTTAATATCCAGGCTATAGCAAGACACTGAGGAGTTGTCTGTGTTCTCCTCCATATTCCAGGAAATAAGTAGGAGAGCAATGCAGTGGAATTCATCTTTACCCCAGGCCAATGTCACCAGAAACCCTCAGGGAGAGGCATTAAGGTGTAGGAGGTAAGAGCCTGGACTCTGGTGCTCACTTTGGCAGCACATATACTAAAACTGGAAAGAAACAGAGAAGATTAGCATGGCCCCTGCGCAAGGAAGACACGCAAATTCGTGAAGCGTTCCATATTTTTGGCTAAAATGAGCAAATCAGAGAACTCTAGATGCTGGTGAGGATGTGGAGAAACGGGCACCCTCCTACACTGTTGATGGGAATGTAAGCTGGTACAGCCCCTCTGGAAAACAGTGTCTCCACACTGTTTCCTCAGGAAACTAACAATAGAACTCCCCTATTACCCAGCAATAGCACTGCTAGGAATTTACCCAAGGGATATAGGACTGCTGATGCATAGGAGCACATGTACCCCAATGTTCATAGCAGCACTCTCAACAATAGCCAAAACATGGAAAGAGCCTAAGTGTCCATCAACGGACAAATGGGTCAAGAAGATGTGGTTTATCTATACAATGGAATACTACATGGCAATGAGAAAGAATGAAATCTGGCCATGTGTAGCAACATGGATGGACCTTGAGGGTGTTATGCTGAGCAAAATAAGTCAGGCAGAGAAGGACAAATATCATATGTTTGCACATATAGGAGGATTAGCAGGAACTGAACGGAGGACCATGGGGGAGAAGAAGGGGGGAAATGGTGGTGGAAAGGGAGAGAGTCAAACCATGAGAGACTCTTGAATGCTGAGAACAAACTGAGGACTCATGGGTGTGGGTGGGGAGGGAGGTGATGGGCATGGAGGAGGGCACTTGTGGGGATGGGCACTGGGTGTTATATGGAAACCAACTTGACAATAAACTATTTGTAAAAAAAAAAAAAATGATAATGCCCTTTGGGGGGGAAAAAAAAAGAGCCTGGACTCTGGAGCCTGAATTCAAACCCCTTCTCTGCCCCATCCTGACGGTGTGACCTTGGGCAAGTCACTTAATCTCTCCTGTGCCTCAAGAGCCCCATCTACAGGAAGGAGATACAATTGGGTTGTAATGAGGAGTAAGTGAGTTAACATGTGCAAAATGTCTAAAACAGTATCTGACATGCAGTAGGTTCTTGCTAAGAACAAAGGTTGTCATGTCCTAGATGTCTTGTCTATCCCCTTGTTTACAGCATAGCTACAGTGGGTCACTGAATGGACTCCTTTCAAGCAAAAATGGGTGGACACATGGCTGAAAAGATCAAGGCAGTACCTGGAGTCATAGCAAGGTCAGGACTCAAAGCTAGACAAGAAAAGCCAAGAGCAAAGTGTGTACAGGGTAAGGGCCAGGACGCCCAATGTACTGGGAATGCCAGGGGATGGGCTGGAACGCAGATGTTGGAGGACAAAGCAGGTGTGTCTGCAAGTACTGGCAAGCAGGATCTGGAGGCATGAAGAGGTGGAGCCCAGTGGCCAGTTCCCTGGCAGAGGATAAAACGGGGGACATTTGACAACCAAGGCAGCCCTTGGTGGAGGTTGAGGGCTTAAGGAAACCCCTAAACAAGGGATAGTGAGGAGGTTGCCACCTACTAGGTACCTGTGCAGGAAATGACACCATTAAGCCCCACCAGACTGGGAAGTGGATATTAGCAGGTTGGGAAACTTGTCCAGGGTCACATGGCTGCGGGCCACCAGGAATGTGAGTGCCAGGCAATGACTGGCTCGGCCTTCCTGCTGGTGCTGTCAGACCTGCCATGGGCTACTGGGGGCACCCCAGCTCTCCTGCTTCTGAAGACCCAGGGCCACCCTGCTGCACACCAGTCACAGCCCAGGAGAGAGCTGCCGCCGGTCTGAGGAACAGTCAGCTTGCTCTTCTCAGGGGATCTAAAACTGTTACCCAGGATCATTTTCCTGCCCTGAACAAGCAAGAAAGAAAAGGCAAATGTACCTTTGGCCAAAAGTATAAATTTGAGAACTAAAGCAAACAACATCTAATTTGTCAAGATACACACAACCTTGTGGTGGTTATAGTAAGACAAACAGGTCCAGAAAAGTCTTCAGCAAACTCTTACAGCTCAAGGAAACAAAAATCCATGTAAATACCTTTGGAAACAAAAGGCAAAGGATAAAAACAAAAGAGAGCACAAACTTGTTCAGGGGCAATGGGGCAGTCAACCCTCTCTAGGGGACTCTGGACTGATAGCTCTCTGTGACATAGTTCTGGAATTCTTGGCCTTTCTATTCCTAAAAATAATCCATTTATTCACCACCATAACTCTTAGTAATATGCTTTATCTTTACATCTTCACCTGTCATCTTCAATCTCCTCTGACTCCGTACTATTAAAAAAGGAAAATTTCTTTCATTTATTTACCATAACCCCACCTCCCCCGAATTATGATTTTCAGTTTTCATATTTGTGACACTGACAGTGACAAATATAGTGTTGGACATATACTGCTTTTCCATCCGCTGTTCTGAGTGTTCCCCGTCTCTCCTCTCCTGCTTCCCTCTATTCCTCCATCAGCTGGGTTTTCCTTTTACAATATCAAAGATTTAGAATAATCTGTTTGACAACCATAATTAAGTTTTCTGTTCTTTGTTAAGTGTTATCTGTGTGTCAAAACAAGTACATGGCATTTGCATTTTTATAACTCTGTAAGTGCTATTCCTAGCAGACAAGTCAAGTCGCTTCCTTCTCTATAGGCTTGATGGCTTTCCCAGGCCACAAAAGGAGAATGATTTGAGCATCAAGGTCAGATGGATTCTTTTTCTGATACACACCCATTTTGCTCCATCAAGATCATGCCACATTTTGTTGTTTATGATTAAACCATACTTTTTGTAAACAACTTTATGTTTTTTTTCCCTAAATGTTCTAATTGCCTTTCTTTTTTCTTGGTGACAAAGAATACCTGCCTCCCGATTCTCAAGCTTTTCAATCCTGCCATCTGTGCTGTTTTTTGTCCATGGTCATGGCTCCAATCTTGTCATTCTATATCCCATCTGTACTGCCAGAGCTGGAAGCCTATGAGCTATATTTCCCAGGATAGTTCTGCCAATGAAAAGCACTAGAGGCTGGATGAGAGAAAGCATTTCCCCTGCTCTGCTCTGGTGGCAGCAACTGTATGTGACCACAACCTATGGATTCACAGAACTGTGGGCTTCCATGCTCTGCAGCAGCAACAGCCAGGGGGCTAGCTCCTGACTTCCAGATGAGTGGCAGAAGTGCTTACAAGCTCTAGATAAACCCACTTTCTATTTCAGGCTTATATCTACTGATCTCTGGGTGTTAGGGACTGAATTATGTCTTCCCAAAATTGATATGTTAAAGCTCTAACCTCCAATGTGATTGTATTTGAAGGCGGAGTCTTTAGAAGGGTAATTAATGTTAAATGAGGTCATAAGAGTGGAGACCTTATCCAATATGGCTGTTGCCCCTATAAGAAGAGGAAGAGACACCAGAGATCTTTCTCTGCACACATGCATAGAGAAAAGTTCTTGTGAAGACCTAGTGAGAAAGTGGCTGTCTGCAAGCCAGGAAGAGGGTTCTCACCAGAGGCCAAACCTGCCAACACCTTGATCTTGGACTTCCAGCCTCCAGAACTCTGAAAAAATACTGGTTAAGCCACCTAGTCTGTGGAGTTTCTTCTATTCAGTCCAAGAAAACTAATACATTGAGTAATATCAATTGCCCATTTTTGTTCCTTTACTGTTTAGTATTTTCTTTTCCCTTTACATCTTAGTTTTGGAAGTTTCTATTGACATTTCTTCAAGCTCATTAATTCTTTCCTTGGCCATATTCAGTCTATTGATGAGTTTATCAAAGGCATTCTTCATTTCTCTTATGGTGTTTTTGATTTCTAGCATTTCTTTTTTATTCTTCCTTAGAATCACTTTCTTTCCATCACTTTGCTTTACACTACCAAACTGGACTTGCATGGTGTCCACCTATTCCATTAGAACCTTTGTCATATTAGTCATAGTAGTTTTAAGTTCCTCATATGATAATTCCAAAATCTCTTCCATATCCGAGTCTGGTTCTGATGCTTGCTCAGCCTCTTTAAATTTTATTTTTTGTCTTTTAGTATGCCTTGTAATTTTTTGTTGAAAGCCAGACATGAGGTATCAAATAAAAGTAACTGAGGTAGATAGGCCTTTACTATGAGATTTCGGAGTTAGGTTGTGTTTATTGCTTGTTGTAGCTATCAGGGTTAGAGGCTAAAATTTCTTCTGGTGTCCTGGTTTTTGTCTCCTTTGTTGTCTTTGGGTCTCCCTAGAGACTTCTTTTTTTTTTTTTTTTTTTAATATTTATTTACTTTTAGAGAGAAAGCAAGCCAGGCAGGGGCAGAGAGTGAAGGAGAGAGAGAATCTCAAGCAGGCTCCATGCTGTCAGCACAGAGCCTGACACGGGGCTTGATCCCATGACCCTAGGATCATGACCTGAGCTAAAATCAAGAGTCAGACACTTAACTGACTGAGCTTCCTAGGTGCCAACCCCCACCCCCAACCCCCCAAGACTTCTTAAATAAAGTCTTAAATGTGCTGTTCTTTCTATTCCTTGGTTATCATCCAAGAGCCCTATTTATGTGACGGTAAGGTGTAGGGGAGGGGAAGGATCCCATAGTACTGTGGTCAAGTTTCTTTTAGTAAGCTTATGCCCCTGGATTGCAACCTTCATGAGCACCTCTCAGTTTCTCTACCCCCTTAGCTGCAACCTTCACGAGCACCTCTCAGTTCCTCTACCCCCTTAGGTGAAACAGAAAGGCTGAAGGGACTGAAATTAAGTTTTTCCCTCACCCCATGTTGGTTAGGCTCTGGTAAAACTCCAGTTGTTTAGGCTCTAGCAAAATCGTTTCTCTTGAGGACAAGCCTTGTTAAGAAGAACAGAATGCTCTGGGAATATCTCAGAATGGTTACTTTCCCGGTTGTCCTACTGGAAGCATAACGGAATTTTTCTCTGATCTTCACTGTGAGAACCTGTAAAGAACCATGGAGGTAAAACTCATAAAAGTGTTGGACCCTCCCTAAGACTGGGTCCCATGAAGTTTTTAATTCTCAAATTTGTCCACATGGAGTCTCTAGCAGTTCATCATTGACAGTTTTGGTTTTTCAGGCTGGGTACTGGTTCCATGGAGGTTTTCACTCCCACTCTTCCATGCTCCAGTATTTGGGGCAGTGGTTTGCCTGTGGCCTCAATACTCCTATAGGTCTAAGAAGGGTTGTTGGTTTTTCAGGTTGTTCAACTTTTTTCTTGTTGTGAAGATGGAAGTGATGACTTCCAAGCTCCTATGGGCTGGACTGGAAACCATAAGTTGCTTTTAATACTTTTTAGAGCAATTCCCTGATTACAAACCTCCTTTGTTGGAAATCTCTAGAGGAGTTTTTGTTTTCCTGACTGAACACTGACTCTTCCCTGCCTGGAGACATCCATATCAGAGCCTCCTGGACTCGGGCTCTAATCTGGACCCCATGTACCAGGCCTGCTGCATCCTTGTCAAATGGGGACTTCCCTTTACTGAGAATTTGTGGTAGAGTGCTCCTGCTTGTTGGGTCCTGTGTCTTCCATCTTGGTTTTTCTCTTTGTTTTGAAAGCACTTCCCCAAGAAACATTATAAGAAAATGTTGTAGAATTTGACTTCTTAGTTGCCTGAAAAATTCATTTGTTAGTCCTAATTTTTTTTTAAAAAATTGTTTCACTGGATATAGAATGTAATGTTCAAAATGTTTCCCATCAAACCTTTGAAGGCCTTACTTCATTGTCATCTAGAACCCGCTCTCTCAGAGGAGCTCTGGTTCTTATTTCTTTACAGGTAGTCCATCTTTATTTATTTATTTCTCTCCCTTGATGCTTTTATCATCTTTTTATCTTAGTACTCTGAAATTTCTTAATAGAGACTGTGTCTGGGTGTAGACATTTTATTGTTGATCCAGAACAGCACATGCTAGGCCTTTTCAGTCTGAGGACTTCTACCTCTTGTCTTTGAGAAAGTATTTTCTATTATATCTGAGATATTTCCTTTTTCTCAGTATTCTTTGCTTGCTCTGAACTGCAACTGTTACAGTCAAATGTTGGACATCTTGGACTGATTTGCTACTCCTCTTTTTCTCCCTCATGTTTTCGGTTTCTTATTTTTATCCTATAATCTGGGAAGCTTCCCAATTTTATTGAAAGTTTTATTTAAAGAATCATATTCTTAATTTCTAAAATTTTTTCTTTATTATGTAATTATTTTTTCACAGCATCCAGTTTTTGTTTTACAGATTCAATAACTTCTCATATCTCTCTGAGGATATTAAAATTTTTAAGAATTATCTTCTGATCCCTGAGTTATTTATTTTTCCTATGGGGTTGGTTGTTTTGCTTGCTAATGTTCATATTTCCCTTTCACGCTGCTGGTCTTGTATGTGTCTAGTGATCCTTGATCCTTCTTTTATCTTTGAGAGTGAAGCTCCAGGCTGATAGTTCTGGGTGTCTGGTGTGTGGTTCCCCTAGGGTTGTAGGTCGTCTGTAGCCCATGAAGCCTCTCCCTTGACTGGGACAGGTGACAGGGAGCTTTGTATAAGTAGATAGGAGTAGAAGGTCCACTTTACGATGAGCATTTGGGTAGGTGGCTGGTATGTACTAAATGAAGGCCTTATTCTAGATCCATGGTTCTCCGTTAAAAAAAAAAAATCTTAATACCCAGACCACATGTGGAATCCATTAAGTCAGAGTCTCTGGCAGGATGGGGCCCAGGCATCAGCATTTTAAAAAGTTTTCCCAGTGGGCACCTGGCTCAGTGGATTATGCATCTGACTTGAGCTCAGGTCATGATCTCATAGTTCAGGAGTTCAAGCCCCACATCAGGCTCTGTGCTGACAGTGCAAAGCCTGCTTGGGATTCTCTGTCTTTTCCTCTCTCTCTGCCCCTCCTCCACTTATGCTTTGTCTTTCTTCCTCAAAATAAATAAACTTAAAAAAGAGTTTTCCCAGGATTACAACAGACAAACAAAAGAGAAACTAGAGTAGAGCCTCTACTCAGATCAGTGACTCTCAATTCAGTCTCCTGGAAGGTTGTTAAAACAGGAATGGATGGGCCCCCATGGAAAAAGTTTCTGATTCAGAAGGTCTGAGATGGGCCTGAGAATTTGCATTTCTAATTCGTTCCTAGATGATGCAGATGCTGTTCATGGAGGAACATATATCAAGAAGCACAGCTTTATGGCTAATCAGGCTGCCCTGGAATCTAGTTCTTGGAAAGTTTGTTCAATTTATCTTAAAAAGAGCCCCTTTTTGGCCTGAGGTCATAATTGCTCTGTGCTCTGAGGGGATGAGCAGGCCAATTGACTTAGCAGCTTCACAAACAGATTTCCAATTAATCCTACCCTTTCCAGCACTTCTCGCGCTCACCCTCCCAAGCCTGCCAGCTCACAGTCTGTGGGTTCAGGGAGGGATGGGGCGCCCACCCGCCCCCAGCCTCCATCTGACAATGTTCTATGCTGAGGGCTCTGCCTTTCTTTCCCCTCAGTCTGGAACCCATCCGTTGGCTTTCTGGTCCATGGAATCCTATGTTCAAATCTGACTGCCAATGACCCTGCCTCCAGGCCAGCCTGCATGGAAGCCTGCTCATCCTCTACCACCGACTCCCTGTGCGCCCTGGATGCCTTCCGGCTCCCCCAAATGAGGCTGCTTTCCAGCTCACAGGTCCAGCTTTGGCTGTAGCATATATGCTGCTGGCTTCCGATGTCCAGGCCCCACGCTTCACTAACAGCCTGGGGCGACATCCTAACAGCTCTGGGAGGTAGGTAGCACCATTCTCTTCCTTTCGAAAGGAGGATCGTGAAATGCAGAGTCCACACACCTGGTAGCCCAGGACTCCCACGCAGGCTTGTGCACCATAGGACACCTATGCTCTTGGAACGAGGCTCCGTCCCCAGGAAACAGCCCGGGATGCAGGTGGTGCCCCAGCTGGGCCAATCAGGAACTGCAACTTTGCAACCATGACCCCTTCTCCCAGTTAACGAAAAGGTATTTGTTTTAAAAAGGTATGTAAGGAACTCACCAAACTCCACACCCGAAAAACAACCAACCAGTGAAGAAATGGGCAGAAGATATGAACAGACACTTCTCCAAAGAGGACATCCAGATGGCCAACAGACACATGAAATGATGCTCAGCATCCCTCCTCATCAGGGAAATACAAATCAAAACCACACTGAGATACCACCTCACGCCAGTCAGAGCGGCTAAAATGAGCAAATCAGAGGACTCTAGATGCTGGCGAGGATGTGGAAAAACGGGCACCCTCCTACACTGTTGGTGGGAATGTAAGCTGGTACAGCCCCTCTGGAAAACAGTATGGAGGTTCCTCAAAAAATTAACAGTAGTACTCCCCTATGACCTAGCAATAGCACTGCTAGGAATTTACCCAAGGGATATAGGACTGCTGATGCATAGGAGCACATGTACCCCAATGTTCATAGCAGCACTCTCAACACTAGCCAAAACGTGGAAAGAGCCTAAGTGTCCATCAACGGACGAATGGATCAAGAAGATGTGGTTTATCTATACTATGGAATACTACATGGCAATGAGAAAGAATGAAATCTGGCCATGTGTAGCAACATGGATGGACCTAGAGGGTGTTATGCTGAGTGAAATAAGTCAGGCAGAGAAGGACAAATACCATATGTTTGCACATATAGGAGGATTAGGAGGAACTTAACGGAGGACCGTGGGGGAGAAGAAGAGGGGAAATAGTGGGGGAGAGGGAGAGAGGCAAACCATGAGAGACTCTTGAATGCTGAGAACAAACTGAGGACTGATGGGTGTGCGGGGGAGGGGGGAGATGGGCATGGAAGGGGGCACTTGTGGGGATGAACACTAAGTGTTATATGGAAACCAACTTGACAATAAACTATTTGTAAAAATAAATAAGTAAATAAATAAATAAATAAATAAATAAATAAAAAGGTATGTATTTTTTAAAAAAGGGAAAAAATATCTTTTTTGGAAATTAAAGTGAATTGAAGTTCATTTTATTCTGAGAGCTTCCCCGTAGCTCTTGAGATGAACTAGAGTGAATTTAAATTAGTTTAGCTTTGAGAAGATCTCAGTAGCCTTTCAGGAAATGCATAATTGTCTTGGGGGAACTTACAAAACTAAGTTAGAAATCTCTGCCCCAAACTGGAGAAAGATAATTCCCTGTTTTCCATTTTCCAGTCTTCCACCTGAGGTCTTTCTTAGGCTCCTTTGCCGGGAGAGCAGACCTCAGCTAGGGCCCTAGATGCAAGACTCACCGTGTCTGGCCCTTCCTCTGGGCAAAGGGAGGTCTTTGGCTTTGCGGCCCCACCCCCCAATTTTTTAAAGCTTAATTATTAATTTGAGAGGGAGAGAGAGAATTCAAGTAGGCTTCCTGCTGTCAGCGAAGAGCCTAACACGGGGCTCAATTTCACAAACCGTGAGATCATGACCTGAGCTGAAATCAAGTCCGGACGCTTAACCGACTGAGCCACCCAGGGGCTTTCCTGCCCAATTTATAGAAAGCATCAATACTGTGTTCCCCATGTACCCTCAACCAAGGAATGAGGAATCTGAAGAAACTCGTTGCCTTGTCCCCCTCACCCCCATAGTGCAGTTTGGGGCTGTATCCACAGAAGTTGTCATGACTGAGTCCAGGTAAAGTTGTGGTTTTAAGGAGAATGTTCCAAAGTCAGTGGTTATGACCCAATGCCACACAGGGACAGAAACACCCCGCTCATTCCCAACTCCCAAATCCCAAGGGCCCCCATGTCCCATGCCCACCCAGCCACCCAAGTTCAGCCCACCTCACCCATTCTTCTTGTGGAGAGGCCTCCGAGCTTCTCCAGCTGTGGGGCCAAGATCACACAGCTGACCATCTGAGCTCTTAATCTTCTTTTCTGAGCTTCATAATCAGCCTGTGGAAGAACACTGACATGTCACACACAAACCCTCCCAGGAATGAAGAGGGCTTACAAGTTCCCTGTGTGCACAGTGATGGTGTTTCCATAACCCACTTGGGCACGCGAGCACAGGAACGCGCACGCGAGCACAGGAATGCACACGCGTGCCCACACCACACACAGGCATGCCCAGATGTGAGAGAGTGCAGAGGGCTGCGCCCTGGTAGTTCCCATCTGCCAAGCGCCTGAGAGAGGTCAACACTAAGGGCCTCGTGTCCACACAACCTCCCGGCAGAATGCCCTAGAACCAACCATGTCCCTCAGTGTTTCTGGAGATAGTAGATCAGCTGCACACATTTTGTAGCCCTATTCACTGAAAGAGAGAGAGAGAGAATGAAAGAGAGAAACAGGGAGGGAGATAACATAAGCAGAGTGAAGAAAAAATAGAAGTGTTTGACATTTCACAAGACTCCATAGCCAGGGAGGCAAGAGTTGTTTCAGAGCCCTTGGAGCCAAACAGTCACTCAGGGATAGAGCGGCAATTACTGAAATATTTAAAGCAGACGCCCCGTGAGCGGCTGTGGAGGCGGTTCTTTGTTAATATTTAACTCAGGCTGGGCCGTCACTGGGAAAACAACTGTTTATAGGAGAGATTAACAAACATCCCAGATTGCTCAAAGCTGGATGGGAGACTGTAGGGGACCAGCAGCTGCCGGTGTTGCTAGATCAGAGCAACTCTAGAGGTTGGACCCAATCCGCCTCCAGGCCGCAGGGGCGGGGAGGCTCATGATCGTCCCCGGGGTGCGGTGAAAACTATAAACACGCATCATGGGGCTGGCTGCTGTGCTCCAGAATTGTGGTTTGCAGGAAACCCAGCCCTGCAGCTGGGCCTGGGAGGTGGCTCCCGGCTAGCTGGCCAGCCCCTCACTTGGGCAGCTGCACCCTGTGGCCCCTGGCAAGGTTGTGTCTGTGGCCCCATGCACTGTCCCAGAAGGACTCTTTGCAGTCACCACGTGACAGGCTGGGGCAGGTGCTCACAAGTGGAGAGGCTCAACTTGTGGAAAGAATCCCGAGCTCGCTTGCACGTCCTCCAGCTCATACTTGAGCCTTCAGGTTGGACTGTTCCCCAGAGATGACAACTAGCTTGTTATCAGGGAGTCTTTTTCATGACAGCTTCCACCTTCTGTGTGCCAGACCTTCATGAACCCGACTACCTTTACCTAGTCTGGATAAATCATCCACTTACCTCAAGCCTTATTCTCACTGGACTTCTTTTCCCACCATTTGATCATTCCCAACACCCTCTCACATGGATCCCCTTTCATGGGTCACTCTTGGGTTCAATTGGATGTGAAATTCCAGTTCAGGATAAAGGAATGCTGCCACCTTGAATTCTGATGCTGGTCTCCAAGGTGTCATGGCAGAGACCATTTGTAAGTGTAACAAACATACTCCCTGTTTCATCATCCAGGGCATCGACTGTGAAGTTGCCCAACCATAGACCCACAACCCTGAACACCTCCTGGCATGTCACTGCTCATCCTGCCCAAACCACAGTTGACCTTGACCCATGGACAACTCTCCAAACAGTTGTTTACACACCTGGCCATTTATTATAAAGAATGAAATGCCAAACAGTATCCCACTCTGACAAATCTGGACAAGAATTGAGGCCCTGCATATTAATCCTTGTTAAAATAAGTTTTAGTTTATTAGGGCCAATGTTTAGGTCAATACTTGATTCTGGGTTCTCACAGCAAAAATATATTTTTATATTCTGAGAATAATTGGCACAAGGGTGTTTAAGGGACTGGAAGAATCTTTTCGGTGTTCACGGCCTATTTCCTTTTTTTAATTTTTTTTAATGAGAGAGACATCGTATGAGTGGGGGAGAGGGCAGATGGAGAGAGAGAGAAAGTGAGAGAGAGAGAGAATCTTAAGCAGGCTCCTTTCAACCAACTAAGTCACCCAGGTGCCCCCACAGCCTACTTGTAAAAACTAGAAATCTGTGGGAACACTTGAAGGGGATAAAACAAATTAAAACAATACCAACACAGTAATTGTTCTATCTCAGCAAAAGAGAGGCCCACAGAGTCTAGAAGCATCTATGGTCGCTGAGTGGTCTCGATCATTCTTGTGGTTGATTTTATTTTATGGTTGTCTAGCATCAGGATGGCCTTCTCACTTTGGGTAAATCAGCCATTTTGGTGGGAGGCAAGATTCTGCTTCTTTCTACAAAACCCTAAAAGGCCAGAAAGGTGCTCCCCCCGGGGCCCCTGAGAGGGGAGCTCAACTCAGCAGATGCCCCAGCAATGCCCTGGACCCCAGGGAGCAGCAGTGTGCTTGGCACCAATCACACATCCTGGACAGGGACTTGGATAAATGGTGTGGTCACCCAGCACCTCTGGGATCCTGACCATTTCCCAAAGTGATTTTCCAGCCACTCAGTCTCCTTTGAATAAATGTCTTGTCCCAGAGTTGTTTTGCAGCCAGGAGCCCTTATCAGCACAGTCAAGGCTCAGCCCTATATTGCTGGTGAAAGAGGACCCCTGCTGTCTTGGCAGCTCTCTTGTTCAAAGCCACCAGGGGTCTCCTTGATATCATGTTCACCTTCTCATCTCTTTCTGCTGTCACCACTTCCCACCCCCTCCCACCTGGGCATCCTGGTGGACCGAGTTCCAAAAGTTGCACACATCAATCAGAATTTGGCAGCATGTTGGGACATCTGAGTGACTCAATTGGTTAAGCATCTGACTCTTGGTTTTGGCTCAAGTCAAGATTGATCTCACAGTTTTGTGAGTTCGAGTCCCAAGTTTGTGCTGCTGGCAGCACGGAGCCTGCTTGGGATTCTCTCTCCCTCCTTCTCTGTCTCTGTCCCTACCCCAATCTTGCAGTCTCTGTCTCTCTCAAATAAATAATAAATGTTCACAAAAACAACAAAAAGTCTTGGCAGCATGCTGTCTGTCTGTCACAATGGATTGGAAAGGGGATTGCAAACCTGGAAGAGCCATAGTCAACTTCTGTTTTTAGCCACTGTATGCGGAGGGCTTTTCTGAAAGCTGAGTCAGGGCCAGAGGGCCAGGCTGCATGGCTCCCAAAGCAACCGTCCTCATGCTTAGTTGAGTAACTAAGCACACACATGGTTACTCAGGGTGAGTCTAGCCTCGGCTGAGCCTCTTGCAACAGAAAACTGTAACAGAGAAGGAGGCAATGTAGAGAAGGTTAGGTCGGCCCCAACACTCAAGGCTGCCACCGCCACTGCCTGAGAGGAAGCCCCCGTCACCAGGCGGGAGTCAAGGTTTAAAATCAAAACCAAGTTCAAACACTGAAAAATAGCAAAAGTGGAAATTCTTATGCTCCTGAGTTTGGGAGTGAGATTTATCCAACTGGGTTTGTGAGGCATCATCCACTGGGGCTCCGAGAATGGAAAACATCCTGTCATTTTTCTTGGTCTGTGGAGGTCCCCTCCTTTTTGATTCCCATCCTCACTCTCAGGCACCAGAAGCAAGCTCAGTACCTATTGTGCACAAGCCCCACTGGGAGTCCCCCAGACAGAGGGTGCACCTGTCCAGCCACAGGTGTGGGAGGGGGTGTGGCCAGATGCCCGTGAAGATGGGATAAGCTTCACACGCAGCTACTGTTTGGGCTCTGGGCTGCCAGGCCTCCAGAGGAGAAGGGGGGCCCCAGACAGAGGTCAAGGTGTTTGTGGGAACTGAGTTTGAAAGGGATGGAGGCGGGGATGTGCTGGGACACAGGGGAGCCACATCTATCCCACATGAGCCACCCTGAAGCCTCTGGAGATGACCTTTTCCCCCCACCATCTGCCAGCTGCTCCCCCCAGGTGAAGTGGATTGGGCTGTGTGCCCCGCACTGCAGCCCTTCAGCTCATCTGCCTACTTCTTGCCTTTTATGCCCTCAACATCTTAGCCTTATCAATGTGTATCCTTCAATTTGCATGTGTCTGTGCATAACAAAGTCGTTTTTTTACGGTTTGTCTTTATTTGATTTTTAAATTTTAGTTTAAAAAGTTTTTTAATGTTTATTTATTTTTGAGGGAGAGAGAGAGCGTGAGTGCAGGAGGGGCAGAGAGAGGGGGAGACACAGAATCTGAAACAGGCTCCAGGCTCTGATCTGTCAGCACAGAACCTGACATGGGGCTCGAACCCACAAACTGTGAGATCATGACCTGACCCGATGTCCGATGCCTACATGACTGAATCACCCATTCTGGGTGAACTGCTTTAATGCCACCAATTTGTTTTTTATTGTGGTAAAATATACCTAACATAAAATTTACCATTTTAACCATTTTGAAGTATATGGTTCAGTGGCATTAAGTATGTTCATGCTGTTGTGTGACAATTGCCACCATCTCCATCCAGAACTTCTTCACTTCCCAAACTGAAGCTCTGTCCTCATTAAACATGAATTCCCTGTCCCTTTCCTCCCCTCTCCCCCAGCCCTCAGCAACAACCACTCTACTTTCTGTCTCTAGGAGCAGGACTCCTCTAGGACCTCATGTAACTGGAATCGCACAGCACTTGCCCTTCTGTGACCGGCTTATTTCACCCAGCATAATGTCCCCGAGGTTTATCCGTGTCATGGACCATGTGTCAGAGTTTCCTTCCATGTCGTGTACCATGTGTCAGAGTTTCCTTCCTTTTTAGGGCTGAATAATATCCCATTGTATGGCTAGACCACAGTTTGGTCTTCTGTTCATCCGCTGACACACAACATTGTTCTGTATTTTTACTTTACATAAGAAATGTTCCTCTACTGGCCTTGCTTGGTTTCTTTTGCTCAGTAGCTTGACCTTAAGATTAATTCCTGTTCTGTGTGACCACCTAGGCCTTTGCTTCTAACAGGAGCCCAGGGCCTAGACTCCCAGGTGCACCTCCACAGTTGACTCACCCCTTCCCCTGTGACACACGCCAATGGATGCCAGCTCCTCCCCTGCCAAAAACATCTGTGTACGGATCCCATCTATCATTATCCTTCTTTCCATGTTTATATTTTTCACTCTTTGCTTCTTTTTATGACTTCTTGTTTCTGCTTTATATTATTAATACCATCCCTGGGCTGAGAATATTTATTATACTTATTTAAAATTTTGGATCTGCCTGAAGATTCTGCCCCATGAGGCAATGGTAGTCAGTGCATAGTCTGCACGTGAGAGTTGCTGTCCTCTTGGGCTTCTTTGTGCCTTTGGCTGCCGGGCTCTTATTCTTCTGGTGGCTTGGGGACAGCTAATGGGGAGGACCTGCCACCCAGGCCCTGGTCTGGGTGTCTGTGTCCCTCCTGGAGCCGTTAACAGGAGGGAAGGCTGAGCCCTATTTGCTATTGCTCTACCAGAATTTTCTTTCACTCATAGATGTCAGTGGCCACCCATCCTGGGGAGCAGAACAGGAGGCAAGGAGGAAGTGTACAAAGAAGGCTGATCGGACAAGTGCCCGCCTTTCATCAGCTCCTCACGTGGCTCCACTGGGACCAGTCCTGACCAGACCTTCCCCAGTACAAAGTGGCTGGACTGGGCTGCCAATCTTGCTGGTCTCTATCTCAGAGGAACAGACCCCCCCCCCACCAAGGCAAAGTGGGGCAGGAACAGAAACAGAACTTCCGGGCTCCCCCCCAACCACCTCCTCTGCCGCCCTCTGCCCTGGTGGTCATGTCTGCCCCTCAGCACCCCCATCATCCCCCACCCCCAACACAGCTCCCCATCAGCCTTGAATCTCCTCAGGACTTCTCAGCTCTGTGTTCCTCCCTCTCCTGAGGAATCTCCAAGGTTGATGCTGGTGGGTGGCGAGGGCAGCCCATGCTTAGACTCCATCTTGCCTGGACCCAGAAGCCCCTTGTCCATCCTTGGACCTCTGCTAAGTCCAGCTGGATTCCATGTCTGTGGCAAAGGCACATAAAGGTGGTTGGATGGATAAGATGAAGTGGCAGACAGAGCCCCCTTTGAGCCCACATTCAGCACTTATTTGAGGACCTCTTACAAACCTCCTCCTTCCCTGACCCCTGGCTCTTCCCTCTCATGAGAAAATGTTGCCCCCAGCAGTCCTGACTCACCTGGACTGACAGAGAATGACTGGATCTGGGTAAAGTCACCTAATGTGAATCTACTTAAAGGCAGACCACATTCTTCACTCAGTAGTGAAAAAAAAAGGGGCTTGACTGGGACCTTCTTTAAAAATGAAACAATTGTGATATGTCATTTGCAACTATCTTTTCCCATTCCGTTGGTTGCCTATTATTTTTTTGGGTTGTTTCCTTTGCTGTGTAGAAGCTTTTTATCTTGATGAGGTCCTAATTTTTTATTTTTGCTCTTGAGTCCCTTGCTTTTGGGGATGTGTCAAGTAAGAAGTTGCTGAGGTCAAGGAGGTTGTTTCCTGCTTTCTCCTCTAGGGTGTTGATAGTTTCCTGTCTCACATTCATAGCAGCACTCTCCACAATAGCCAAAACATGGAAAGAGCCTAAGTGTCCATCAATTGACGAATGGATCAAGAAGATGTGGTTTATCTATATGATGGAATACTACATAGCAATGAGAAAGAGTGAAATCTGGCCATGTGTAGCAACATGGATGAACCTAGAGGGTGTTATGCTGAGCAAAATAAGTCAGGCAGAGAAGGACAAATATCATATGTTTGCATGTATAGGAGGATTAGGAGGAACTTGACGGAGGAACAAGGGGGAGAAGAAGGGCGGAAATGGTGGGGGAAAGGGAGAGAGGCAAACCATGAGAGACTCTTGAATGCTGACAAAAACTGAGGACTGATGGATGTGGGGGGGAGGAGGGGATGGGCATGGAGAGGGGCACTTGTGGGGATGAGCACTGAGTGTTATGTGGAAACTAATTTGACAATAAACTATTTGTAAAAAAAAAAAAAAATGAAACAATTGTGAACATTTCTAAAGATTCCTAAGTGAAAAGTCTATTTTGTCCTATATTTTAAAACATTACTCGATATGCAACTATGAGCTACTTCTTAGAATGAAGGATGAAGGAATCTATTAATTTTTTAACATAATTTTGTAAGCCTGCACAGTATTAATAACAAATACTTCTATGGCATTTACTATGTGCCAGGCACTATTCTAAATGTTCTATGGATATAGATAGATAGATGATAGATCGATTGATTGGTCTACCATATGTATATACATGTATGTATATTATCTAGATATACTACTTTATGCAAAGAATGATCCTATGAGCCAAATACCATTACTATCTCCACTTTACAGTAGAGAATGCTGAGGCACAGAGAAGTTAAGTGACTGGCGTCCCTTGCACAGCCCATGGTAGGAGGACGCAGTCTCAGAGTGTCCCCACCTGGACTCAGTTGCATCCTTCACTTCCTGCTTGACTTCCCCAACATGACCGTGAAGAGGGTTAGCCTTGCAAAACCACAAGCGCCTCTTTGAACACAATGTCTTTGAAACTATTCTCTCTGGAAGTGCTGGTTGGGCTGACATTTTGTCAGTTCTCTCCTCCCTGATGCTGCCAGGCCTGCCTCACGGACTTCAGTCGGAACGGTTTTGCGTGTGTGACTTAAGAGCCCCGCACACTTCACTTCCGCTCTTCAGCCGGGCCACCCTGAGCTGCGCTGTATTCTTCCCTGTCCCATACCTTGTAATGGTCCAGAGCCTGAGGGACCCGGTGCTGCCAGCTGGGAAGGGCGAGGGTGGGAGGGCTGCTGTTCACTTAGTTGTGGAGGGAGCTGGCTTTGCGTCTGCTCCCATCTGGGCCCTGGGGACACAGGGGTGGACAGAACGGACACAACGCCCTATTTTCATGGAGAGGACATTCTGTTACACTCTAACGGGGGAGGCAGGCATAAACAAGACACTTGACAGACACACACAGAGAGATACATGATAAGGGAGAAATGAAGCAGAAAAAGAGGAGAGGAAGTGCTCCCTACCCCCATCTCAGCCTCCCCCACCCCGCCCCATTTAAATGGTTTGGTGGGCCGGTGGGTGGTGGGTGGGGACTCCCTAAGATTGTGAAATCTGAGTGAGCACAGAAGGAAGTGTGTCAAGGGGCCCTGAGAGGGACAGCAAGGCCGGGAGGTGGGGAACAACCGGGAGGCCATCGAGGCTGGGGGGAGGGAGGACAAGGGAGGCAGAGCAGCGGAGGTGACATCACCAGGGGAGCAGGGCCAGGTCACATGGGCTCGCATGATTGTAGGGACTTTGGCTCTGTCTCTGCATGAGCCAGGGAGCTGCGGAGGACTTGGAACAGCAGTGGGATAGGTTGGCCTCTGTGTGAAAGGGCCGCTCTTTCTGTGTGTTGAGGCAGGGCACACGGAGACTGGGAAAGAGGGTGTGAGGTGGCCGGCATTTGCAATAATCCAGGCAGATGGTGGTGACGTGAGGGGCCCACACGGAGGCGATGATGATGGGTTGGATGGATTTGGTGCTGGAGATTGGAGTGGCTGGTGGGAGACAGACACTCAGGGTCATTCCATTTACGTCCATCTCAGTGGGGAAATGAGGGGCCACTAGGGGAGGCGGAGAAGGAAAGTCAGGTCAGGGCCACAAGGAAAGAGCTTGAGAGGGAGAAGGACCCTCTGGGCCCGAGGCTGCACAGAGGGCAGGAGGAGGATGTCACCAGCCGGTGGGCTAGCAGCACGGATGGCAGTGCCCACTCGGCCCAGAGCCACTGGTGGCCGGCAGGGGTGTGAGAACCCGACTCCTTCTAGAGAGAATGGAGAAGAGGAACTGAAGACAACAGGTGTAGACAGCTCCTCGAGGAATTTTCTAGAAAAGAAAAGGGAGAAGGAGAGTAGTAACTGAAGGGGAAGTGAGTCAAGGGAGGATTTTTGTTTTGGTTTGTTTGATATTGGTCTTTAAGACAAGAAAAAAGAGAAATAACCACGTGTTTCCAGCTGGTGAATATGATGGAAGAGGGAGTTCAAAACTGCTGGGACCAGAAACGGAGCCCCCTGGAGGGAGGCCCTCGAGCAGCCAGGAAGTGGGATCTGGGGCCAGAAAGAGGCGTTGGCCTCCTCCTGGCGAATGGAAAGAGAAAAGCAGAGCCGATGGGCCCGAGACTCGGCAGCTGGGGGTTCAAGCCCATAGCCATGTCCCTCAGTCCTCATCCGGCTCCGTGTCCTCTGCCTGCCCACCATGGAAGCTTCCTAGGGCTGTCCTATGAGTGGGTAGAAAGGCACCACTTGGGGACTGCCAAGTGAACCTCTCCTGTGATGAGCCAAGGGTGATGTGGCAGGTGGTGCCCACGTTGGGGTCTCTCCTGCAAGGAGATAGAGATATGGTGACCGCCCAGCATGACAGAGGTGGCTGAGGGGGTGGTGGGTCCCATCACGGCAGTGCTGTTGTCCTGCACAATCCAGCGAGCACACACCCCCCCCCCCCGATGTGACAGTATCTTTAAGGGCAGGCAGGAGCCCAGGCCCCCCTGTCAAGCTCGAGGCCCTGGGTAACCAAAGGCATTCTCTCCTGCTGCTTTCCCACTGCTCTGGAAGCTAATTGGGATCGATTTGTTCTGCATTTTCTAAAAGGTGTTGCCTGCTGATGCCTTTCTTGCAAATCTGCAAGGACCAGGGTCAGGATTAAAACCTGCAGACTCGCTTTCTCACTGGCCACTTGTTGCCCCCTCAGAGATTCTAGTGGGCGAGGTTTTCTCATCCCATTCTGGACTTATCCTGTGGGCTTCCCATTCCTGCTGGCACTACCTGCTCCCCAAAGACAGCACCCCTCAGACTGTGTCCTCATTCCCACTCACCAGGGAAGCTCTGTGGTTGGGAGGGGGGCTGGTGAGGGGCTGCCTTTGGTGCCATTCAAATGAGGGAAGGGGTTTCCTTTCCATTTTTCCTGTCTTCGCATCCAGTGTTTGCTTTCCATTTACATGATGTTTTCTCTAATTTTGGCTTCGGCTTTAGTGGATAGCTTCCTTTCTTATTTAAACTTTCAAAAAAGAAACTCAAACTTGAATACAAATGAGGAATGTGGCTAAAAATGGGAGATGTGAAGAGAGTAACTTTTTTTTAAGTTAGTGCAAATATTTTTGGAATTTAATTTTCCTTAGGAAAAAAAAAAACGACTTGCAGACAGAGAGTCTGCATCCTGTGTTTGAGCACCAGTGGCCTCTGATGTCTTTATTTGTAAATCTAACATGGTGATATATGACTCCACAAACCCGCGCTTCCCTACCAGCAAAATGAGAACAATGGCCCCCTCTTCTTCCTTCCAAGCCCCCCCGCTCTGTCTCCCTCTTCTTCGAGTCCTCTCCTCTCCTCTGTTTCATCTTCTCTGGTGACTGTGGGCAATAAGATGACACCTTACAGGAAACACTTAGAGCTATCAGATGATCAGAGTCTATAAAGCAAGAACCTTGGCCACTTAATTATGTAGTATATTTTAGCATCAAGCATTCTGAAGGTGATGCAGACAGGTGAGGAGTACCGTCTGCTATGAGCAAGCAGAGAAACATGGGAGAGCATATATGAAAAGGGGAACAGCAAGCTACCATGGAAATCTGTATGGTCAGCCACTGGGGCATGTTGTTCATACTCCATCACCCCATAGGTGTTTAAATGGTGTCAGTAAAATAAATCCTCCTTCCAAGTCATCTGGGCCAACCTGAAGATGGTCCATCCATGTGGCCAAAGGGCCTCTTTTGGCTCATAACCAGTATTTTCTGGTTGCCCCAAAAAGTCCAGGGCTTGCGTGAAGGCATCCAACTGTTTTCATGAGTTGGGTGAAGAGCAATAGTGCATTGAGCAGAGCCTCAACCCAGGATCATTTGATCTTTCTTTGTCACCCGAAAAGGTCAGCCACAGATTATTGGCTAAATAAACTATAATATTTCAATAACTTTGTGGACTTGTAACCATCCAAAGTGAATACTGGTATTGGAAGCCATTAATAATACATTTGAGGGGCTCCTGGGGGGCTCAGTCAGTTAAGCATCCAACTTCAGCTCAAGTCATGATCCCACAGTTGGTGGGTTTAAGCCTCATGTCGGGCTCTGTGCTGACAGTTCAGAGCCTGCCTTGGGATTCTCCCTCTCTGCCCCTCCCCAACTCATGCTTTTTCTGCCTTTCAAAATAAATGAATAAAATTTAAAAAATCAATAATACATTTGAGGAAAACACAGGCTAAAAAAACGTATCTTTGGTGATAGTGTCAGGATAATGGGAATGTGTTGGGGGGGTGGTATTGACAAGTAAGGGGCACTGGGAGGCCTCTGGCTGCTGGAAATGCTCTCTATTTTTATTGGGTGCTGGGTCCATGGGAGTCTACACTTACAAAATCATTGAGCTGCATAGTTGAGATTAGAGCACTTACTGTGTGAATGTTTTACCTCAATTAAAAAAAAAAGTAGGAAACTAAATAGTCCGCAAAATTATATGTATAGTATGAATATTTTTAAAATTTAATGTGGCAGATTGTATTTTCCTAAAATGGCAATAGCAATATTCCTGCATGTTCTTCTAGAACTCCATCTGGAGTTAGAGTCTATCTCCTCTGCCCTTGAAACTGGCAGGCCTTTGGGACTGCTTCCATTAATAGTATGCACTGGAAGTGATGACCTGAGGCTAGGTCAGAAAAGCTGTTCTCACCTGGCTCTATCTCTCAGGCTACCCACTTGGAACACTGCCACCATGCTGTGACAAAGCTCTGGGTACTTGAAAAGGCTGACAGCAACTTCCGGCAAGCACCAACCTCGGGCCAGCACCAACTTCCAGCCATGTGAGGGAATGAGCCTTCTTGTGACTTTCCAACCCCTAGGCTTCCAGTCTTCCAGCTGAGGCCCCAGACATCATGGAGCAAAGATGTACCATCCCCACTGTGCCTGGTCCAAATTCCTTTCCTGACCCACAGAATCATAAGTGGCTGTTTTATGCCACTAAATTAGGGAATAATTTGTTACATGGCTGTTTTAGTCTGTTCAAGCTACTATAATAAAAAATCCATAAACTGGGTGGCTTATAAACAACCTCTATTTCTTACATTTCTGGAGTCTGGGAAGTCCAAGATCAAGGTGCTGGCAGTTTCAGTGTGTGGTGAGGACCTCCTGGTTGGTTCATAGACAGTGACTTCTCACCATGTCCTCACATGATGGAAGTGGGGAGGGAGCTCCCCATAGTTTGTCAGGACACAAATCCCATTCATGAGGTCCACATCTGCATGATCATATCACTTCCCCAAATCCCCACTTCCAGATACCATCACATTGGAGATTAGGTCTCAGCATCTGAATTTGAGCGGACACAACCATTCAGACCATGACCATAACAAGTACAAATGGCTGTTTATGTGTACATGTGTATAATTAGAGGAAATCCTGAATATTTGAACAGAGGGATGAGAGTGCTCTTCACTTATTGTTTGCCCATATTTTCTAATGTTTCTGTAATAAGCTGGTATTATTCGTGTTATGAAAGCTTAAAACAAGTGGTGCCTGGGTGGTTCAGTTAGTTAAGCGTTCAACTTGGGCTTAGTCATGATCTCCTGGTTTGTGAGCCCCAAAGAGCCCGCTTAAGATCCTTTGTCTCTCTCTCTCTCTCTCCCTCTCTCTCTCTCTCTCAAAAATAAAATAACATAAAAAGGTTTTAAACAATACGGATGAATTTCTGAAGTGGAAACGTGACTGCAACAAATACTCAAGAGTGCTACGCCAGGTCAGCCGGAGCCCTACTGCCCTCCTGGTCCTGAGGCAACTCCAACCTCCAAGGGTAGAGTGGCCCCAGTAAATGAAAAGCAGCCTCTGCTATAGCAGGAGCGGCTTAGGCACCTGCTCTTGCTGGACAAGGATCAGCCTTCAAGGGAGGGGCTGGTGCGCACGCGAGCCCATGTAGAGGTGGGCGGGGCTCCCGCTGGGCCAATAATGCATTCCTGGCTAAACTCTTCCTCTCCAAACACCTTCCAGAAATCTAGTTAATTAAGGAGACTTGCCTCAAATGCTGCATCTAAGAGCAGTATTAAAATATTCATATAAACGCCCACATTTTGAGTGGTAGGAATGTATATTGCCAGATAATGAGACAAACAGACTTTAATGCAAATACAGTGTGTTCAGCACATTCCTGGCCATGGAATAATAACGTCATCAAGGTCAGGCCTGCTTTGCAGTATCTGGAGAAACAAGGGGGACAGAGAGACCCTTGCCCTTTTTTCTCCAAACCAAAGTCGTGTTATATACCTTTCCATTTCCCTTCCCTTACCTCTGGTTTCTTAAATTACCCTAAAACATCCTCTGTGTTCAGTATTCAAAATAGCTCCTCATTCATAGTTTTTTAACTGAAGACCATTGACTTAGGATTCATCCTTCAGTAGAAATAGGGGAGTTAAGGCTTTCTTTTCTTTCCCTCCTTCTTTACCCATATTTATTTATTTATTTACCAGGACTCTCTGAAAAACCTCAGCCAGTCAAGGTGGGTTTTGGTCTTGATCTACACACCTGATGAGACATGGAGTCCAGAGGATCGTGGGACTATTGGTTTCCACCAATAGTGGCTTTAAAGGTTTATCACAGGGAATGATGGTGGCGGGGGGAGGGGGGCGGGTGGGCAGAGGGAAAGGCATTGAGGACTCAAGGGGAAGCTTCACCAGAATGTCCACCTCTGGGTGCAGATAAGTGGCAACCAGCTGCCAGGAGTGCTGCACTCTTCAGGAGAGCACCCATGGGGGAAGGTGGAAGGGCCACGATCATGTCTCCCCAGCAGAGGGCAGCAGCTGCGCAGGGGGCTGGTGGAGCCACCCAGGTGCAGTCAGAACCACCATAGGGCAGGAGCGTCAGTGGTAGTACTCCAGGACAGAAACTAGAAAACCAGAGTGGACCCGAACAAGACTAGCCTGCTGAGGGGAGGGTCAGAAGGGGAGAAGGGTTCCAGGAACAGCTGGAGGAACTGGATGATGGGAGGCAGCCTACCAATGGCTGCCCACTTAGAACAGGAATTCCAGGGACCCTGTTGCCTCCTCCTATCATGCACCACAAAACTCCAGTGACTCTGACGGTGGAGTGGCCAGTGTATCCCCAGATGGCCACCAGAAGTCCCAACAAAGTAGTCCAAGGTATCTATGGAAAGACTGGATGAAAACCCAAGGATCCATGGGGTGCCTTGGTGGCTCAGTCTGTTAAGTATCCGACTTTGGCTCAGGTCATGATCTCATGGTACATGGGATCGAGCCCTGCATCGGGCTCTGTGCTGGCAGGTCAGAGTCTGGAGCCTGCTTTGAATTCTGACTCTCCCTCTCTCTCTGCCCCTCCCCCGCTTGTGCTCTGTCTCTGTCTCTCAAAAATAAATAAATGTTAAAAAAATTTTTTTTAATTCAAAAAAAAAAAAAAAAAAAACCACCACGGATCCAGGCTGGTTTTTGGGGGAAGAAGAGCCTAATGAAGGGCAGGCATCTCCCCATGCACAGAGAGACCATCAGACCCTTGTGGGTCCTCAAGGCCAAGAAGCAGAGAGCAGAACAGGAAGAGGCAGGCCTGCACAGGGCTGGGGGTCTCTGAGACAAGACCACCTGGGCCCCTCCCCAGGGAGAAGACTGGTCATGCTCATGCTGAGTCACCTGTATTTGGTGTCCTCATCCTGAGATGACTTCCCCCCTGAGGCTCCTTCTGTGTCTGGCACCCCATTCCTGGAATCTCTTTTTCCCATAGGGCACAGATCTGGGGCCTCAAGGAAGGCAGGTGAAGACTCATGCATTCTCCTCCACCAGAAATCTGGCACTGGGAACCCCAGTGAATGGGGGTGACGGGTGAGGACTTAAGCTCTGCCTGTCTACTGCTCCAGTCCCCATCGATCAGATCACTGAGCATAATATGGTCTGAGACTGGCTCTCTGGAGGATTCGAGCATCCTCCCTTCATCTTTTCCTGAGATTGCCTGCTATTCCCCTTTGGGTGGGGTCATGGTATCCTGAACCAGGATGCTGGGTGGTCCCTGCAGGGGAGTGTCTACTGGGTACCAGAAGGCAGGCACAGATGGAGAAGGCAGTTTCCCTGCCAAAGGGCTGAGGCTCCAAGTCCGGCCCATTGTCACCAGTTCCCTTTGGTCCCCTTATGGAGCACCTTCTCTGCCTTCACACCACCCCCCATCTTAGCCTGGCCAAACCTCAGGCTGAGGTCACCCCCACCCCACTGTCCTGTTTATTGTTCTGTTTACAGTTCTCATGGCTATTTCCACGCTCTGCAATTGTCTGGTGGACCTGTCTGCTATCCTCCATCTCCCCCCTAGGATGTCATCTTGGCTGGGATAAGGGCCTGTTGTCTGTAGCCACTGCCCACTCACCCAGCTCAGTGCCCACTACTGGGCAGGGCTCACACCACCCTTGTTCCTGGGGAAGGTGAACGAGTGAGTGACCCAGGCCCCAGGGTGGGTGTGCTGATGCGGTAGCAAATAACATGGCTACAGAAGTCCTAAAGGGCTCAGTGCCATGTGCATGTGATAGTCCTGCTCGATCTTGCAGACAGCTGGGTTATTGGCCTCTGGGTGGGCGTGAAGGGGCCACACACAGAGATCCTGGGTAGGGTTTCCAAGGGCAGGAAGGAGGTGGGCGAATGGCACAGCACACACCTGGGGCCCTTATAGGGCAGGCTGAGGCCAGCTGCCAAGTTTTGGGTTATCTGGGCCTCCTTCCTTCCATTGCTGGTTTCCTTGCACACCCTCGGGCCCCCCTTTATGCCCTGCTTCTCCTCCCAGGCACCCTCCCTGCCCCTCCGACCCTCCTCTTCTCTGGGTCCCGGCCTTTGCCTGAACCCCCAGGTCTGCGCTCTGTCCAGGACCAAGTGGGCACAGCCCCCACTGCCTACAATCCCAGGTTTGTAGGGAGAGCGTCCTGTTCTGCTGTGTCAGCCCTGAGGCCTGACCACGGTCACTGTCTGCCCACAGGGCCCAAAGATTCCTCATTCCAACTCCTCCCTTGCCCAAGGCTGAAAGACCTCGCCTGACCCTGTGTCACCCCTCAGCGCTCCTCCCTTCTTCCCCTGCACTGCTGGGCACCCAAAACCAGTGTCCTGAGCTGGGGAGGGCTGGGGCAAACACTTGGTTGGGTGGTTACAGTCTGAAGCCTCAAGGAAGGGTGCACATCACCTGGCCTTGGCTGTGTTCTGCCTCTTGTCCCAAGGGGGAGGCGGTCTTCCTCTAAATGCAGCTCGCTCCCCAGCCAGTACCCAGGCCAGGAAATATCTGCATCCGAGGTATGTCTGGGAGTTGATGGATGTTTCAAGGGGGACGGCTCTGGTCACAGGTCAAACTCTCTCTGTGTCAATAGCCTCACCCCATATACTCACAGCTGTGTGACTGGTCCCCTTGCCAGAGCCTGGGGTCCTTGCCCTGCATGGAAGGGCCTCACCTGCACCTGCCAGGCCAGGTTGGTTCTGGAAGGACTCTGCCCACAAGAGGGAAAAGCCTGGGGGACAATCCCGCCCACCTGGAGCTGAAGGACAGGATAGGTTGCGACCAAAAGGCAGGAGTTGGTGAAAAGGGGCAGAAAGGAGTAGACTTGAGTGAAGACTCAGAACCAGAACCAGAACCAACTGGGCAGGAAGGACTGGCCATTTCCACTCCTCCCTTTTGTTTCTGGGGAACAGCCTGGGTGGGGGGCTCTCCACAGGCCCCTTGGTGTTGGTCCTGCCTCTATACTTTCCCACATCCTTTTCCCCCTCAGCTGCCTCCCCCTGCTGCCTCTAAGGAATGTCATCCCCTCAAGGCTGTGTTCCTGATTCTTGTGTGTTGGCCACCTACTGTGTGCAGGACCCTTTCCCTTCAGCGTGCACACTCCTCACAGTGTCGCCAGAGCCACCTCACCTTTTACAGATGAGGACACCAAGTCTGTGAAGGCCAGCAGCCCAGTAGCCAAGGCAAGGAGACCAGAGCCCACAGCCTACACTGAGACCCCACATTCACCAGAGCTTGGGGCTGGATATTTCTTATTTAGTTCAAAAAAAGAAATGGTCTCGAAGCCATGACAAGAAGTCTTTTTCTTTTCCTGTGGTCCTGGGTAGACGTCCCCTGGAGGCCCCCGGAGTCTAGCCAACTGTATTCAGTATCCAACAGGAATGGAGGATTCTGACAATGACCAGGGGCCCCAAAGCACTGAGTCCTGGCAAAAGTTCACATCCACGTTCACTTCCCTGATCCACAGCAGTGCCTGAAGCCAGAAGGTTTTCCAATGAAGTTCTCAGTTAATATAAACACTCCCTTGCCAGGGAGACCTGCCACTCCCTCTCCAGGCAGATTTTACTTCCCATTTGTCCCTGTCACTTCCCCAAGCACTGCCTGCACGACTAAGTGGCCGTCACACAGACTGAGGATGGGTGACAGAGAACATTCTTTGCTTCCTCGCAAGATGACAAGAAATCCTTGGGCTGCCTGGGTGGTTCAGCGGGTGAAGCGTCCAACTCTCAGTTTAGGCTCAGGTTAAGATCTCGAGGCTCTGACCACAGAGGCTGCTTGGGATTCTATCTCTCCCTCTCTCTCTGCCCCTCTCCTGCTTGCACTGTCTCCGACTCTCAAAATAAATAAACTTTAAAAAAGAGAAAGCTTTATTTAATAACGAAGACTGTGAAGGTCTGATACCCCACCCCATGTCCTTCCGTGTGAGTTTGGGCCCACAGGAGTCTGTGTGGCTCTGCATGTCTTGGTCACTGTGGCCAGAGGCCTTCCCCTCCATGCCCCCTGTGTCATGGACCCCCCTGCCCACAGAGACTGTCTGGACAGCCAGTTATAAGCAACCATATGTGTGGGTGGAAAGAAGTCTGCAGAGAAAGCCGTCTCCAAATAACAATATGGAAAAAATGTTAAAGGGACACGCACAAACAGGGCATCACTGCAAGCCTCATTCATTAAAATAAAAAGTAAGGAAAATTGGCATGGGAAGTAAGGAAAATTACAGGCTATTTCCTGTAAGGAATATATGGGACATCCTTGGAAATTTCTTGAGGCATAATAAGTTTACTGTTCTTCTTCTTAAATATATATATATATATATATCTTGCTGTGGCTCACCTGTCCTCCCTCCTACTCCAAAAGCAGTTATTTATGGCTGTAAAATATTCCCTGTTTAGGGCAACTTAAGAGAACAAACACTGCTGTTAGAATTTCCCCTAGCAGTGAAGAATTTGGCACTCGGTCAGGATCTGAGGTTTGGGTATTTGCTTGAAACCATTAATTGCTGTATAAAACCTTTGAAAAAAGCCCTGTATCTGGAATTTTAGCTATAAAAGCCCATTTAGAGCCAGTGGGAAGCTGGTCTTCAAGTTCTTGTCGACAGAGACTCCAGTCCCCAAGCAGGAACTCCCAATTACACATTTACTGGAGAAACATATGGAGGCTACCTGGGGGGTCATTAACTGTGAAAATCCCTCTTGGAACCTTCCATTGTGGGCTGCCCAGATCTGGCCCCTGAACTGCTGCTTTTGTGACCACAAGGGAGCCCAATGAGATTGCTGTGGGACTGAGGACAGAAAGCTTTCTTTCTCTCCTCCAAAACTGAAGAATGCTTTGACCCACCCCCTATTTTAAAAAAATTACTAATTAAATGCCCAAGTACAGCTGCTTTGGCACATGCCAAGGGAATTATTTAGAAAGCAAACACCTAAAATAAGCCCAGACAGAAGCTCCTCTGCTACAGAAGATGCTGTCTAGGTGCCCTCTGCATGAGAGGGGCTGGGAGAGATTGGGGTTTTTGATACAACGTACTCCAGATGGGTTGCTTGGCACAAGATGCAGTCAGGGTCAAAATAATCTTCTTGCAAACCAATGTTCTCCTTTGCCCGTTATGATGATGGCCACTGAAACGAAAACCAGTGGAAATCAGAGTGCTTCTCACCTTGAGCTTGAGTCATTTCTCCACAGGATTTTGAGTATTGACCTTGCTTCTTCCTTTGCCGCTACATTTATTAGAGTCTTTGATTCTGTCAGAATCTGGCACCCCCTCATGACAGGACCCAGTCAATGTGGTCAGGATTTCACTGGGTCCAACAAGCTCAAATATGAAGGGGCTCCCATCAGCCAGGTCACGGATGTTGGAATGCTTAACAAGGAGTGAACACTGGTGGTTTGGAAATGTTTTAATTAATCAGGTCCCTGGGTGAACTTATGACAGAGGGATCCCTGTATGTAAATTCATCAACAGCTTTCCAATTTCCATCCATTGGCTTTGTTTGGCAATGTTTAATGTATATGGCCCAAGTGAACATTTACACTAAAAACATTCAGTTGAGTAATGGCCAACAAATACAAGAAATAAGTCTCCACTTCACTAGGGGTCAAGGTAAGGTGGCATCTCAAACTCCATGTCAGTCTAGAAATAGCATATTGTAAAGAGTCAAAGATAAGGTGCCTTAATATAGCTGGTGATACCTGATGTTAGTGAGACATGGAGAAACAGAATTTCTTCTTTTTTAAAACTTTATTTATTTTGAGAGAAAAAGAGAAAGAGAGCAGGGAAGGGCAGAGAGAGAGAGGAAGAGAGAGAATCCCAAGCAGGATCTACACTGTGATTACAGAGCCCGACATGGGGCTCAGTCTCACTGTGAGATCATGACCTGTGCTTAAACCAAGAGTTGGATGCTTAACTGACTGAGCCACCTAGGCGTCCCAAGAAACAGGCTTTCTTGTCCACAACTATGAGCAAAGATTGTTGCCATATTTCTAGAAGGTATTTAGGAAGTATTTTTAAAACCCAATTTGTACTTCTAATGCTGTTGGACTAGCTTGTTTCAGACCAACCCTTCCATCAAGAACAACTAGAAAAATGGACAAAAATATATAAAACACCTACTTGAAAGCATTGCAGTGACCCCAAGATAGTGAGGACTCAAGATCCTGGAGAAGATCCTGGAGAGAAGGAAACACAGGACGATAAGCCTGACATTTTGTGCCTCTTTCTCTCTTAAGGCATTTGCCAATTCACAAGCAGTGGCTGAGAGACTGAGACACTGATCAACTAACAGAGACCAAGAAGCTGAGAAACTGAGCAGAACTATTGGCAGTCTCATAGGACAGGAAGACAAAATGCAATAGAGGATATGCAAAGGAGGAGTTCAGGTAGATGTCCAGCTTTCATTTTGGAGCTCTGAAGAGCTACCTAGATGGACCAACAATCCTGGTTTGTCTGAGACTGTCCCAGCTTTAGCACTGTAAGTCTCTTGTACCAGGTAGCCATTCAGTCCAAGGCAAACTTGGATGGCCGGTCACCCTCAGTTCACCCTGGGGCTAATAGTGAAGCTCAACTTCAAATGGACTCAGTCCCTGATTAGATAAATGAATCTTCCCCCTTCTATATGCCTGTCAGAGGCACAAATGAATTTTCTCTGGAGAAAGATATCACTTGGGCCTCAAATTTTCTCTGCAATCATCATCAACAATGTCCAACATTCAATAAAAAATAACTATGTCTGAAAATGACAAGTTTGCACCAAAAGAAAAAAAAAAAGACAATAGAAACAGAGACACTGGAAATTCTGATATTGCTGTTGTCAGCCTTTGGAAAACTAAAATAACTGAGATTAATATGTTCTAGAAATTAAGTGATAAGATGAATATTTTCAGGGGAGCCTGGGTGGCTCAGTTGGTTAAGTGTCCGACTTCAGCTCAGGTCATGATCTCATGGTTTGAGGGTTCAATCCCTACATTGGGCTCTGTGCTGACAGCTTGGAGCCTGGAGTGTATTCAGATTCTGTGTCTCCCTCTCTCTCTGCCCCTTCCCTGCTCATGCTCTGTCTCTGTCTCTGTCTCAAAAATAAACACTAAAAGTTTTTTTTTTTTAAATATGAATATTTTCAGAAGCATTCTGGAACCAATCAATGACAATTTTAGAACCTAAAAATATGGTACCTAAAATTAAGACACCAATTAAATTTAAAGATTAGACACAGTGGAAAAATATAAGTGATAGTGAAGGTAGATCAGAAAAAATATATATAGACTAAAGCAAGAAGAGAAAAAAAAATTTAAATATAGAAAAGAATTTAAGAGAAATATGTAATTTGAATCTCAGAAGGAGAAAAGAGAAAGGTTGGGGGCAAGAAATAACATTTGAAGAGATAATGGATGAGAATTGTCCGAAAATGATGAAAGACAGAAAGCCACATGTTTAAGAAGAGCTATAAAGCCCAAGTAATAAAATGAAAAGAAAACCACACCTAGACACAATCTAGTTGAATCTTGAAAACCAAAAAGAAAGTCCTGAAAGCAGCCATGGGGGAGAGGGGGAGCCTTATTTCCTTCAAAGGAATTAATGAAAGCTAATGGATAGTGGAAGCATATCTTCAAAGTACTGAAAATACATTTCTGCCAACCTAGAATTCTATGTCTAGTAGGAATACTCTTTTTTTTAAAAAACATATTTTATTTATTTCTAGGAGAGAGAGAGAGATAGCGTGAGCAGGAGAGGATCAGAGAGAGAGGGGGATACAGACTCTGAAACAGGCTCCAGGCTCTGAGCTGGCTGTCAGCACAGAGCCCGATGCGGGGCTCTAACCCACGAACCGCGAGATCATGACCTAAGCGAAAGTCGGACGCTTAACCGACTAAGCCACCCAGGCGCCCTTCTAGTAGGAATACTCTTGAGAGTGAAGATGATATGAAGACATTTTCAGACAAGTGAAAACTAAGGGTTTTTCACCAGAGCACTGGCATTAAAGAAACTATTAGAAGTTAAAGTAACTATTAAGAAGCAGAAAGAAAATGGTCATAGATGAAAGAACAGAAAAGCAGGGAAAGAATAAGAAGAAATGGAAAGAATGTGAGCAAATGAAGACCAATTGTACAAAACAATAATAATGTTTTGGAGACATTATAGGACATTTCATAATTATTAAAGATCAATCCACCAGGAAGACATAACAATTCTAAATTCACCTTAAAATTGTGTAGCAAAAATTGACAGAGCTAAATGAAAGAAAACCAACAACTAGACAAGCCTCCCATGATACTGGGAGAGAAACATACTTTTCTTAGTAACTGAAAACACAAATCGACCAAAAAAAAAATCCTCCGTAATAATACACAAGCTTAAAACAACACATTTGATAAATGATCCAATTGATACATCCAGAATTCTGCACTTCCAGTTTGCAGAATGTGTATGCTTTTTAATTGCACACATGTATTCTAATTTTTAAAATTTTTTGTCCTTCTTCAAAATTTAATAGTTTTGTGCTTGTTTTTTATATATAATTTATTGTCAAATTGTTTTCCATAAAACACTAAGTGTTCATATCGTGTATTCTTTTTAATTACACATGAAATAGTAGCTAAATATGACCATATTCTGGGACATGATGCAAATCTCAATACATTTCCAGTCACTGAAATCATGTAGAGTGTATTGCCTAACCACAGTAAATGAAGCCAGAAATCAATAACTAGAAGTCCTCAAATGATTTTACCTTAAGTAATATGCTTCTAAATAACCCAGGGTTCAAAGAGGAACTCACAATGAAAATTAGAAAATAATTTGAATGGAATGATAATTAATCAGACAGAACAAAACCTATGAGGTGAAACTAAATACTGAAATGGATATATTTGAGAAGGAAAAGGGCTAAAAATTAATGACCTGGGAGAAATACTGCATGATTCTATCTCTGTGAGGCACCTAGAGTTAGAATAGAATACAGTACAGAAAGTAGAATGGCGTTGCCAGAGACTGCGAGAAGCAGAAGGGAGAGGTGTCCTTTAACAGGTACAGATTCTCAGTTTTACAAGAGGAAAAAAATTCTGTGGATGGCTGGTGGTAATGGTCGCCCAACAGTGTCAATGTTGGAAAGCTACTCAGCTGTGCACTTAGGGCAGTGAAGATGGTACATTTTATGTTCTGTGTATTTACCACAATTTTTTAAAATTTTAAATTAATGAGCTAAGTATCCATCTCAAGGAGTTGAAAAAAGAAAACCAAAGCAAGCATAAAGAAAATAAAAAGAAAGGGATAATAAATACAATAATAAATACAATGGCAGAAATTAGGTACATAGAAAACAAATTTATAATTAGAGGTGATTAACAAAGCTAGAGTTTTGTTTTGTTTGTTTTTTTAATGAGTGATAAAATCGATAAGAAGTTGGATTTCACGGGAAACAAATTCTGGGATGAAGATTAGCACATGGGAGATTTATTAGGGGGTGCTCCCAGGAGCCAAGCCTGGGGAGGGAAGGGTTGGCAGGAAAGCAGGATTGGATAGAAGGAGAAGATGAGGTGCAATTCACTCTAAAAAGAGGCCTCAGCCAAGCATTCAGGCCAGCCTGAAGCTGAATGATGAAAGAGTTGTCCCAAGTTGGGGCCAGAGGCGAGAACTTTCTATCCCATATTGATGGCCTTCAGGCCACCCTAGTAAGGGTGTGTGGCCTTGGGTAAGGTGGTTGTCTTCAGTCAAGGCAACCTAAGAGGGAACTGACAGGAGCGGGCTGTGTGCCACCAGAACACAAAGCAGCAGGGAGAATAAGCACTTCATTTCTGACCAGGTGCTCTGGATGGCTCTAACATTGTGAGTAAGAAATAAAGAATGTCATAAATTACCACTACCAGGCAAGCAACAGGGAAAAGAAAAGTAAGAGGATTTTATGGACAAAACTATGCCACTCAGTTTGGAAATGTAGATGAAATCGACAAGTCCTCCCCCAAAGCAACTTTTCAAAACTGACATGAGAAGAAATGGAAACTATGAATAATAGTGTATTAAATACATAATTAGAAAACCTTCTTATAAAGAAAACTCCAGGTCCAGATGGCTTCCCCAGTGCCTTCTTCCACATATTCAAGATGGAAAGAATACTAGTCGCACATAAATTCCTCCAGAGAATAGAAAATAAGGAAACAATACCAGATTTGTCATCAAGCAAACATAACCTGATACCCAAACCTGACAAGAGTGTTACAGAACGGTGAAATTACAGACAAATCATTGTCATAAACATAGGTGTAAATATCTTAAACAAAATATTTGTCAGTCAAGTCCATGATATATAAAAAGATATTCCAGGAATATAGAGTTGGTTTACCATTTTAGAAGGCAATGCAATTCACCACATTGAATAAAGAAGGAAATCCTATAATGATCTCGCTGTGTAAATTAAAAGCATTTCATAAAACCTAGCACCTATTCATAATGAAAACTCTATATAATATAGCTTGGAATAGAAGGGAATTTCTTATCAAATAAAATGTATCTACAAAAAAATCTTACTGCAAACATCATACTTAACTAAGAGATACTGCCAGTTTCCCCCTTGAGACCAGGAGACAAAATCTGAGCTAGAGAGGAGCAGTCTGGATGCCCAGCCAGCCTTTGGGCAGATAGACTTCCAGACTTCAGAGGTCGTGGGTGTGTCTCAGTGGTGGAGACTGCTCTGGCTGTAGGAGGGTGTGCAGAAGATCTTTGAACAACAGTCAGGAGACATGACATGGCTAAGATGCAAGGAGTGAGCTCTGGGCAGGCAGTGGTGACTATCCTCAGGCCTGACACAGCTGATCTTTTGAGGTGGGGAGTGACTGAACCCCAGGACGTTGTTGGAGAACAGGGCCCAGGACAAGAGAGGACCTCAGCAGTTTGCATCTGGTACAAATGGTGACTCAGAGCCAACACAGTTTCCTTGGCTGAGTGAGGGCCAAGGGCTTGAGCATCTGTCCAGACTGTAGCCCCACCTGGGTGTGCTGCGGGGCCAGGCAGAGGTAACAGACAGTAGCCAACAGCAGCATAGGGTGGCCACACAGAGTGTCCCCAGGAGCCTGAGCAGCAATCAGTACACATTCACAACCCCCACTCGCACCTCCCACCCCAGAGGCTCTTCTTGAACCTGGCATCTAGAGAGGCATCTAGAGTGACACCAGACTTCTTACCTGCCTTGGTGGTAAGTTGTTGAGGGAAAGGCAACTCAGAGACAAGTAAAGCCTATGCATCTTCTGAATAAAGGGAAAGTCCATGTTGCACTGCTGAATTCTACAGCTGGGAGAACCATAAAATCCCATGGCTGCTGCAGGGCCCCTCTGAAGCCAAGAAAGAGGAAGTTTCACCATGGACAAGCTCTGCCTTGGAACTTTGGGCCCCTTTTAGTCCCTCCAAAGAACAGCCTGAGAAGACCGGGGTCATTGCCCCAGTGCAATGGCTCCAATCTTTGGGTGTCAGGGGCACCAGGTCCCCCTGCTCATGAACAGGAACATGGTGACAATTGGCAGATGGGGCTGCTTCCACAGGGAACTTAATCTCCAGGAGAAAAACATGGTCCGAATACCCAAGTGGAGGCTGAAAGAGAGAGAGTGGATATAGAGATGAAAAGAAGAAATGGACATATGCAATTTTTAAGGGCTAGATCACGAAACTAAGTTCTTCAGAGTGGGGCCCTTGAGATTGAGAGCCAAGGGTTGTTTCTGAGCCGTGGGGACACACTCCTACAGCCTAGCACCCATCTTGCAGCAGTTTGGCCTCAAAATTGTAGAAATGTCCCTTACTCTCAGAGATTCTTCTGCTCCGGATGTAGAAAAATCAGTAAAATGAATTCAAGCAAGATGGCACCTCAGGGACATTCCATCATTTCTCTTTCCAACCCAGGGAACCCAGGACAAAGGCCTTGAAAAGGAGTGCTCCATGGCCTCCCTTCTGGACCAGCTTCCAACATTCCCCCAGCAGGACCCCTACTCTCCACCATGTACCAGGGCATCTTGCTCCACCCTCTCCATTTTGTAGCACTTAGGGACAGTCCCCTTGTAATAAATGTGATCATAATAGAAAACATTCTAAGTATGAGGAAGCATCAAGCTAAAACATAAATCCCTCCCCCAATGCTTTTGACATTTCTCCTTCCAGAGAATTTTCCCATGTATGTATTGTACCCATAGTCAGCTTTTATTTGTTTTTAGAAAAATAAGCTTATTTCCAACATATAGTCATGTATTTTGCTTTATTCATTCAATCTCATGAAAATTCCATATCATTATATGTTCTTCAATACTTTTGACTGCACAGTATTCTATTTTCTGGATTATTACAACTGAGCAAACATCTATTGTTGGGCATTTAAATTGAAAACTGGTCTGAAAATTATTTTGCCATTGACACCCAATTATTTTACTCTTTTCTGTAATATTTCTAAAAATTGTCATGAACATTCTGATTATTTCATTACTTTTTCTGGCACCTCTGTAGTTGCTCTTTTTCAAGCATATAAATATTTACTACACACCCATATTTCTTGGAGAAACCAAAAGACATATAAATGTGTGGCTCTGATCTCTAAGAAGACAATAGTCCTATTAATAATCATTTTGATTGTATTAGTTTCCTTTTGATACTGTAACAAATTGCCACAAAGTGGCTTCAAACAACACACATTTATTACCTTATAGTTTTGCAAGTCCAACATCCAGCATGGGTCTCAATGGATAAAAACCAAGGATTTGGCAGGCTGCATTTTTTTCTGCAGGGTCTAGGGGATAATCCATGTCCTAGCCTTTTCCAGTGTCCAGAAGCCAGTCACAGTCCTTAGCTCCTGGCCCCTTCCTTTGTCTCCAAAGCCAGCAGCATTGCACCCGTCTGTGCCTCCTTCCAAGGGTACAGCTATCCTCTTCTTACAACTGGGAAAGCTTCCTCAATTCTAAAGATTTGTGTGATTGCCGTGGAAAATTAAAGATAATCTCCTCATCTCAATGTCCTAATCCTTAATCACACCTGCAATGTCCCTTTTGCCCTGTGATCTAACATATTCATGGGTTCCTGGGATAAGGGTGTGGACATCTTTGGTGGTGCCGGGCCCTATTCTGTCTACACCATGATAATCACTGCCATTCTTTAGTAATTATTATTGTCAATGTTGTATGAAGCACTTTATCTCACTTAACCCAGCCCCAAATCCATGAGGCAGATGCTATGATTTATCCTAACTGGACAGATGAGGAAACTGAGGCCAAGAATAATGATTTGGAAGTCTAGGCTAATTCTCAGGAGGAGCACAAGTCAATGAGAATTTTGAGTCTTCTCTATTTATTTACTTACTTGTTTGTTTGTTTAAAGACAACATTAAAACCTTAACATAATCCCAGAACTTTCTGGGGAATTTCTGCTTATAAACATTGACCTACCCAATTCTGTTTTTAATCTGCAGGGTTTGTAAAGGGTTATGAAATCCTCCCCTTTTTGGGAGCTTTTGAGCTGGGTTAGGCATGAACTCACCTGACCAGAGGCAGGGGCTTGGCCCACCATTTTGCCAAGACTGGTATATTGTCCATGGAACCAGACACAGCTCTGTGTGATAACAGACCCCAAATAATGCTTGTGAAAGCTGTTAAGTTGCACTTGGGCCTTCATTCGAAAAGGGGCAAGGGGCTGAGTGACTTAGCTCTCATCTGTTGGAGGGAGACAGGTCTTATTCAGCTTTTGGAAAGGCTTCTCTACAGTCTGTTGATATGGGAGTTTAGCTCATTGGCTAACCACAGCACAAAAGAGACTGGAATGCAGCTTCCTGAGAAAATAATCTTATGTCCTCAGACTGTGGGTCATCATCCAGCAGGGGGATACAAGAAGTATAAAAGGGACAAGTCTGAGTGGTAGCCTCCTGGTACCTCCAGGGCAGATGAACTTTCTCTTTCTTGGAGGAACTAAAATGAGTGCGTGTTGGCATCCCTTGGGAGCAGAGTTGTCAAATTTAGGGAGGAGAAACAGTACACTGGCTAAATTTGATTTGGATGGAATTTCAGATAAACAATGACATATAAACCCTTGCTTGGTTCACATCTGCTGCAAAGACAGCTACACGGCATGGATCCCCAATGAGTGAGAAAAATCAGAGAGAGGAGGCTATATTTCATTTCTGGGGCCATGCAGGGCAGAGGGAAAGTCCAGTAGGTGACAGGAGGAATCACAGGTCAGGATCACGAAATTGAGGCCCTTTTATTTTTATTTTGTTGTTGTTTGATGGTTTAATTTTTTAATTTTTTAATATTTATTTTTTTAAAAAATACATAGTTTCTTGTCAAGTTGGTTTCCATATAACACTCAATGCTCATCCCAGCTCATCATTTTCCCTTCTCCCCTGACCCCTCACTAACTCTCACTTTGTTCTCAGTATTTAAGGGTCTCTTGTGGTTCCTCCCTCTCCTTAACTATTTTCCCCCTTCCCTTCTCTTATGGTCCTCTGTTAAGTTTCTCCTGTTCCACGTATGAATGAAAATGTACGGTATCTGTCTTTCTCTGCCTAACTTATTTCACTTAGCATAATACCCTCGAGTTCCATACACGTTGCTACAAATGGCCAGATTTCATTCTTTCTCATTGCCATGTAGTATCGCATTGTATAGGTAAACCACATCTTCTTGATCCATTCTTCAGTTGATGGACATTTAGGCTGTTTCTATGATTTGGCTATTGTTGAAAGTGTTGCTATGAACATTAGAGTACATGTGCCCCTATGTATCAGCACTCCTGTATCCCTTGGGTAAATTCCTAGCATTGCTATTGCTGGGTCATAGGGGAGTTCTATCGTTAATTTTTTGAGGAACTTCCGCCCTGTTTTCCAGAGGGGCTACACCAGTTTACATTCCCACCAACAGTGTAAGAGGGTGCCTATTTCTCCACATCTTCGCCAGCATCTATAGTCTCCTGATTTGTTCATTTTAGCCACTCTAACGAGAGTGAGGTGGTATCTCAGTGTGGTTTTGATTTGTATTTTCCTGATGATGAGTGACATTGAACATCGTTTCATTGTGTCTCTTGGCCATCCGGATGTCCTCTTTGGAGAAGTGTCTGTCCACGTCTTCTCCCCATTTCTTCACTAGATTATTTGTTTTTTGGGGTGAAGAGTTTGGTGAGTTCCTTATAGATTTTGGATACTAGCCCTTTATCTGATACATCATTTGCAACTATCTTTTCCCATTCCATCGGTTGCCTATTAGTTTTGTTGATATTTTCCTTTGCAGTGCAGAAGCTTTTTATTTTGATGAAGTCCCAGTAGTTCATTTTTGCTCTTGATTCGCTTGCCTTTGGAGATGTGTCAAGTAAGAAATTGCTGCAGCTGAGGTCAAGGAGGTTGTTTCCTGCTTTCTCCTCTAGGGTTTTGAGGGTTTCCTGTCTCATATTCAGGTCCTTCATCCATTTTGAGTTTGTTTTTGTGTATTGTGTAAGAAAGTGGTCTAGTTTCATTCTTCTGCATGTTGTTGTCCAGTTCTCCAGTTTAGCACCATCTGCTAAAGAGGCTGTCTTTTTTCCATTGGATACTCTTTCCTGCTTTGTCAAAGATTAATTGGCCACATATTTGTGGGTCCAATTCTGGGTTCTTTATTCTATTCCATTGGTCTATGTGTCTGTTTTTGTGCCAATACCATACTGTCTTGATGATTACAGTAGAGGCTGAAGTCTGGGATTGTGATGCCTCCCATTTTGGTTTTCTTCTTCAATATTACTTTGGCTATTCGAGGTCTTTTGTGGTTCCGTACAAATTTTAAGATTGTTTGTTCTAGCTTTGAGAAGAATGCTGGTGCAATTGTGATTGGGATTGTATTGAATGTGTCGATTGCTTTGGGTAGTATTGACATTTTAACAATATTTATCCTTCCGATCCATGAGCATGGAATGCTTTTCCATTTCTTTGGGCCTTCTTCAATTTCCTTCATAAATTTTCTATAGTTTTCATCAGACAGATCTTTTATATCTTTGCTTACGTTTATTCCTAGGTATTTTATTGGTTTTGGTGTAGTTGTGAATGAGATCAGTTTCTTGATTTCTCTTTCTGCTGCTTCATTATTGGTGTATAAAAATGCAACCAATTTCTGTACATTGATTTTGTACCCCGAGACTTCCCTGAATTCATGGATCAGTTCTAGTAGACTTTTGGTAAAGTCTGTTGGGTTTTCCATGTAGAGTATCATGTCAACTGTGAAAGTGAAAGTGTGACTTCATCTTTGCCAATTCTGATGCCTTTTATTTCATTTTGTTGTCTGATTGCTGATGCTAGGACTTCCAACACTATGTTATACAGCAGTGGTGAGAATGAGCATCCCTGTCGTGTTCTTGATCTCAGGGAGAAAGCTGTCAGCTTTTCCCCATTGATGATGATATTAGCTGTGGGCTTTTCATAAATGGCTTTTATGATGATTAAGTCCTTCTATCCTGACTTTCTCGAGGGTTTTTATTAAGAAAGGATGCTATATTTTGTCAAATGCTTTTTCCTGCATCTACCAATAGGATCATATGGTTTTTATCTTTTCTTTTGTTAATGAAATGTATCACATTGATTGATTTGCAACTATTGAACCAGCCCTGTAACCCAAGAATGAATCCCACTTGATCATGATGGATAATTCTTTTTATGTGCTGTTTAATTCGATTTACTTCTATCTTGTTGAGGATTTTTGCATCCTTATTCATCAGGGATATTGGCCTGTAGTTCTCTTTTTTTGCTGGGTCTCTGTCTGGTTTGGGAATCAAAGTTATGCTGGCTTTGTAGAATATGTCTGAAAGTTTTCCTTCCATTTCTGTATTTTGGATCAGCTTGAGAAGAATGGGTATTAACTCTAAATTAAATGTCTGGTAGAATTCCCCAGGGAAGCTATCTGGCCCAGGGCTCTTATTTTTTGGGATATTTTTGATAACTGATTCAATTCTTCACTAGTTATGGATCTGTTCATATTTTCTATCTCTTCCCATTTGAATTTTGGTAGTGTGTGTGTGTTTAGGAAATTGCCCATTTCTTCTAGGTTGTCCAATTTGTTGGCATATAATTTTTCATAGTATAACCTGATAATTGCTTGTATTTCTGAGGGATTGGTTGTAATAAATCCATATTCATTCGTGATTTTGTCTATTTGGGTGCTCTCTCTTTTCTTTTTGAGAAGCCTGGCTAGAGGTTTAACAATTTTGTTTATTTTTTCAAAAACCAACTCTTGGTTTCATTGATCTGTTCAACTATTTTTTTTATTACATGTTGTTTATTTCTGCCCTGATCTTTATTATTTCTCTTCTTCTGCTGGTTTTGGGGTGTTTTTTCTGATCTGCTTCTAGTTCCTTTAGGTGTGCTGTTAGATTTTGTATTTGCATCCTTTCTAGTTTCCTGATATAGGCCTGGATTGTAATGTATTTTCCTCTTAGGATTGCCTTTGCTGCATCCCAAAGAGTTTGGATTGTTGTATTTTCATTTTCATTTATTTCTATATATTTTTTAAATTCTTCTCTAATTGCCTGGTTGACCCATTCGTTCTTTAGTAGGGTGCTTTAATCTCCATGTTTTTGGAAGTTTTCCAGACTTTTTCCTGTGGTTGATTTCAAGTTTCATAGCATTGTGATCTGAAAGTATGCATGGTATGATCTCAATTGTTTTATATTTATTGAGGGCTGCTTTGTGAGGGGGCCCTTTTTTTATAAAGCAGGTGTGGATACAACCCCTCGGGGAGAACATCCAATGTCTGATAACATGTGGGATGGGGGCAGAAGTCAATTTTTGTGAACCTCAAAGGACAAGGTGACCTCAGCTAACACTAGGGCTTCACAGAGTAATATACTAGATGCTGTAGGCATGTGAAAGAGTGCATAGATCTATCCCCAGTGGAATCTGAAGGGATTCCTTCCAAAGCAGGGTGTCTGAGTAACTAATAGGGGGCTCAGGGAGACAGAAATAGCTGATGAGGGGATCATGAAGCATATGGCATAGGAAAGTACTTGCCTCTTAGGCAGTTCCTGAGTGGTATTTCATTCCCTTGGTGGGCATGCAGCCTACATGACAAGGGTGAGAATGAAAACAGGGTATGGATGAATGGTTGGGTAGGATCTGTTTGTGAATGTTTGTAAATAGCTTTAAATACCCTGCTGAGATAATTGAATTTTGTCCCCAAATTATGGATGAAGAGAAGGCAGAGTATGATCGGGCCAGTGATAAAAAACAAACCAAACAGAAAGCACCTCCAGCAGCTGAGTAGAAGACTGCTCAGATGGATTTGTGTCTAGCCACCAGCGGGGTGATGTGTCATTTTTCTCCTTGGCCTGGTCCTTACTTTCCCAGCTTTGGAAATCCTAAGGAATGGAAAGTGAATAGGACTTAAATCCCTATGGGCTTAAATGATTTGATTTTATGTGCCATTTGGAATTCTTCTCCTACTAGGAAGTATTTACACTTGAAAGAGAAACTTCAGTCTTATATCATAACCGTTGATTGTACAAGAGGTTGTCAAGAACTGGTTAACTAGCAAATGTGTCCACTGGACAAGCCCAGGTCTTAATTGGGAGGAAGCAGCAGGAATTTTGAGGACAAGCAATGATGGCAGAGAGTCTGTCCCATCTGCCAACAGGCAGCCTCCAATTCCAGGAAGAGCTGGAGAAGAGCTGGGGGTTGGCCAAGGAGGAAGTTTTATTTTGGGTCATTACGAGCTCTCCATTAATACTTGAAATAGAAGTGTGTTTTTATTCTTATTATTTTTTAATGCTTATCTTTGGGGGCGGCACAGAGAGAGAGGGAGACACAGAATCTGAAGTAGGTTCCAGGCTTTGAATTGTCAGCACAGAGTCCAATATGGGGTTCGAACTCACAAACCGTGAGATGATGACGTGAGCTGAGGGTGGATGTTTAAATGACTGAGCCACCCAGGCACTCCATGGGGGTGGTTTTTTAATGGATCAGCTTACCAATGAACATTAAAAGCATTTGAGGATGCTGCGTATATGTGACAACTTATCAGACCTGGAAAGAACAGGACAGACACTTCCAGCTCAGCCCTGAAGGGAAGCACTCTGGTCCACAGGAGCAGACCCAGGGATGTGTGTGGCTGCAGCATTTGCTTTATGAATCCCACTGGGGCTTCTGTCACTCACTTGATAGTCTCTTGGGTTCTCCAGGCAGCCAGGGGTGGCCCTGCCAGTATGTGGTTCTGAGAAAAATCTTTGCTGCTCCCCTGGATGCAGGCATTCAGTTCATACTCCCTAACTCCAGCATCTGGGTTCTGAATGGATGCCTCTTTGAGGGGAAATGACTGTTCTCGGCCTTCTCCCTGGCTTGGCCACAGTCTTTGGGCTTATGACAGGAAGACAGACATCCCCCTCCCCCACTGTCCACTAGAGAAAACATTGGTTCTGGCACTAAGTAAGGGACAAAGATTTTAAGGGACAAAGTCCAGCTTTTGCTACATTCTCTCTTCCCAGTGGCATATTAAAGAGCTATAGCAGCCTTTCTTGAGGAACCAGTGATCAGATGTCTTCATCTTTAAAACTGCCAATCCTCCCAGAATGTTGCCATGGCATAAAAAGCCAACTTTTCCAGGATTATACTCATGTGACGACAAAGGATAAATAACCTTAGGAGAGTGTTCTCTGCATGAATCAGGGGTCTCTCCTTGGCGCATTTGAGATGTTAACAAATTCTTGAATTGTCACGGAGCCCCGCAAGTTGGGCAGGAAGTGGTTAGGATTTGCTTCAGGTGCACTGTGGTTGTTATTTATTCCCTGTAGCTCTCCAGAAAAAGCGTCCAGTCTGATTCAACCGAACAGCCAGCTATTTTTGAAAACTGTTTAGCAACTGATGACTGTGTAATACCAGCCTCTGTGAATGCATCCACAGGTGAGAGCAAATGAGGGCACATGACTGACCATTAACAGCAGGTGCTCCCTAGAGTGTTTGAACTTGGGCTAAGGCCCCAAAGCCAAGGCCAACAGGAATGAAGCACTTCCCGTTTTTTAAAAAGAGCACCAAGTAGCTACCAGGAGTCCATTCTAGGGTTTGCTAAGTCTACACTGGTTTAGCAACCCTTGCCCCAGTGGCATGAGCCAACAAACTGCAGAGTATTGAGAGGAATGGAGTCAGGGAGGTATTTGATAGGTATTTGATAAGGGTCATCACCTGGTGGGAGGTGCTGAGAGGAGTCCTTCAAATCATGTCAAATGGTGCCAAGAGACCTCTTTAGAGACGGGGTGCTTCCCTCCTACACTGTTGATGGGAATGCAAACTGGTACAGCCCCTCTGGAAAACAGTGTGGAGGTTCCTCAAAAAATTAACAACAGAACTCCCCTATGACCCAGCAATAGCACTGCTAGGAATTTACCCAAGGGATACAGGAATGTTGATGCATAGGGACACATGTACCCCAATGTTCATAGCAGCACTTTCAACAATAGCCAAATCATGGAAAGAGCCTAAATGTGCATCAACTGACGAATAGATCAAGAAGATGTGGTTTATATATACAATGCAATACTACATGGCAATGAGAAAGAATGAAATCTGGCCATTTGTAGCAACGTATATGGAACTCGAGGGTGTTATGCTAAGTGAAATAAGTCAGGCAGAGAAGGACAGATACCATATGGACACATATGTTTTCACTCATATGTGGAACAGGAGGAACTTAGCAGAGAATCATGGGGGAGGGGAAGGGGAAAAATAGTTAAAGAGAGGGAGGGAGGCAAACCATAAGAGACTCTTTCTTTAATTTTTTTTTTTAGTGTTTATTTATTTTTTAAGAGAGAGAGAGTGTGAGCATGGGAGGGGCAGAGAGAGAGGGAGACGCAGAATCTGAAGCAGGCTCCAAGCTTCAAGCTGTCAGCACAGGGCCTGACACAGGGCTCAAACCCACAAGCTGTGAGATCATGACCTGAGCCGAAGTTGGCTGCCCAACTGACTGAGCCGACTGTGCCGTCTCTTTAAGAGACTCTTAAATACTGAGAACGAACTGAGGGTTAATGGGCATTGGGGAGAGGGGAAAAGGGGAGATTGGCATGGAGGAGGGCACTTGTTGGAATGAGCACTGGGTGTTATATGGAAACCAACTTGACAATAAACTATTGAAAGAGAGAGAGAGATCGGGGTGCTTGCCAAAAGAGGAGACAGCCACTGTATTTTTCAGTTAAACATTTGCCCACTGGGTGCAATTAACCAAGCTGTCCCTATTGGAAGATTTTCTGGAATATATTTAGTAATCATGACCTGGTGTTTAAAAGTGGAAATGAGCAAGAGGGTATGATACCTGTTTCTCTCTTAGTAAACTCCAAGGTAGATGGACTGGCTGGACCAGCCCGAGACTGCAGGGCGCGGGCAGTGGTGGGACAGCTCACATTCAGGCCATTGGGTATGGTGGGCTACCATGGGTAGCCACAGAAGGTGGCCTGCTCTAGCAGTCTTAAAGCTACTTTGTCCCAGAGAGTGGTCAAGGAGACTCCAACAGAAGCTCGGAAGGACCTGCCAGGTGCTGGGGGTAAGGGAAGTGTGTTTGCTGGTCAAGGTCCCGGCAGAAATTCACCCCAGATGATAGGCATGAAAAGATTTGTACAATCGAGTTTACTGAGGTAAAATTTATATAAAATGAAATTCATCCTTTTTACACACACCATTTAATGAGTTTTCCCAAATGTCTACAGTTGTGTAACCACCAACACAAACACAGTATAGAACATTTATATTGCCCAAGAAAAGTTCCCTCATGCCCATCTGCAGAGAATCCTTTCTTTTGCCTCTGGTCCCTGGATACCACTGGAAGGTTCTCTGTCCTTAGAATTTTGCCTTTGCTAGAACACCATGTAAATGACATTATAGAGTATGTGGCCTGTTGTATCCAGCTTCCTTCACCTGGCATAATGTTTTTGAGATCTATCCATGTTGTTGCACGTGTCAGTAATTTGTTCCTTTTTAGTCAGCAGATAGTATTCCGTCGTATGGATGTACCTTTGTTTATCCATTCATTTGTTGAATGACATTTTGATTGTTTCTGCTTTTGGTGATTATGGATAACATAGCTATAAATATTCACATACAAGTCTTTGTATGTATGTATGTTTTCATTTCTCTTGTATCAATGTCTAGGAGTGGAAAATCTGGACCATGGAGTAAGTGTATGTTTAACTTTCTGAGAAGCTGGCCAACTTTTTTCCAAAGTGGTTGTATCATTTTGTATCCTTGTCAGCAGTATATGAGAGTTCCATTTCCTCCCCATGCTAGTCAGCACTTAGTATTGTCAATTTTTTTGAATTTTAGCCATTCTAATAGGTGTGTAATAGTATCTCATGAGGTTTTAACTTGCATTTCCCTAATGACTAGTGATGTGAAGCATCCTTTCATGTACTGCCCTCTACATATATTTGGCGAAGTGTTTATTCAGATATTTTGCCAATTTTTGAGTCGCTTATCTTCTTAATGAATTAAAGAATTCTTTACATAATTTGAATACAAATCCTTTGTGAGTATTTTGCAAATATTTGCTGCCAGTCTGTGCCTTGTCTTTTCATTTTTAAACTGTCTTTTGAAGAAAAAGTCCTAAAATTTTTGGTGAAGTCCAATTTATCAATTATTTTCTTTTGTACTTGATACTTTTTGTGTTGTAGCTAATATATCTATGCCTGATGCAAATTTACCTATTGCTCTCTCTCAAGTCTTCATAATGTTAGCTCTTATATTTAGGTCCATGATCCACTTACAGTGAATTCTAAAATATGGTGTGAGGTGAGGGCTAAGGTTTATTCCAAATGGATCCAATTGTTATGACTCCATTTGCTGAAAAGAACAAAGAGTCCTTTTATTTTAAATGTTTATTTTCTTAATTTATTTTGGGTGTGTGTGTGTGTGCTCGTGACTGGGAGAGGAGCAGAGAGGGAGAGAGAATCCCAAGCAAGCTCCATGTGGAGCTCAATCCCACGACTCTGGGATCATGACCTGAGTCAAAGTCAGCAGTCAGATGCTCAACCCACTGAGCTACGCAGGTGTCTCTAAATAGTCTTTTTCTATTAATAAAGACTTTTTCAATTTTTTATTGGAAAAACGCTTGCAGAAGAGCACATGTATCATAAGTGTGAACTCAATGAATTTTCGCAAACTGAACAGACCTATGTTATCAGACTCCAGATCAGCAAACAGACCATTTCTAGCTCCCCAGAAACCCTCTCTTATCCCCTCCAGTCACTACTCACTGGCCTCACCCTATTCTTGATAACCACTACGTTGACTTCCAATAGCTAAGATTAGTTTTGCGTATCTTTAAAGTTTGTAGTAATGTGATTATATAAGATGATTTCTTTTAATCTGTGTTCTTTAACTCAACATTATATTTGTAAGATTCATGCATGCTGTTGCCTATTATTGTAGGTCACTGATTCTCACTGTTGTGCTGCATTCCACTGAAAGACCATAGCCCGATTGATTTATCCATTCTTTTGTTAATATTCATGTGTGTAGTGTCCAGGTGGGGACTTTTATGATTGTGAACACACACACATTTTAACGGGGTATATTTCTGGGAATGGAACTGTTGATGTGCAGGTTTTGTGTATGTTCAGTTTTAGCAGACACATCAAACACCAAAATGTTCATACCACTTTACACCCCCTCCAGCAGTATAGGAAAGTTCTAGTTGCTCCATATCCTCATCAACACTTAGCATTTTCCACCGGTTTTATTTTAGCCATTCTAGTGAGTATGTAGTGGTATCACATTGCAGTTTTTCATCTGCAATTTCCTGATGACTAACAAGGTTGAATTGCTTTCCCTATGTTTATGAAGCACATGAAATGGGATATTTTGATATGTTCTTTCATAAAGTGTCTATTCAAGTGTTATGTTCATTTTTAGGTTATGTCTCTTTCTTACTGGTGTGTAGGGGTTAAGTATGTATTATATATAAAAGTCTTTTGTCATACTTCTATGTTGCCAATAGCTATTTCCAATATCCCATTCTACGTATTGTTTTTTGAAGAATTTTCCTGAAAGCACTACTTCAGGTGGGATGTTGAGCACCTGGGTCTAGCAACAGCAGGGAGCCATTCCTGTCATAGGGATGAAGGTCAAAGGGATGAAATTGTATTACCTGAGCTAAGCAAGGGCTGGAGCTGGGGAAGTGGGACAGCCTAGGTGGAGCTACGGTCATGAGGGTCACACCGCTGCCAGGTGCTGCTCTGTAGCAGGGATGAGTGGGAAAGAAAGCTTCCAATCCCCCTTTCCTCCCATCTTCCCTTTTTCTGCTAGGACTTCCATTGGCTGAACCTAAGAGTCATCAAGGGAGCCAGAAAGGTGCAGTCCCCAGGAGTCAGCCTCTGGCTCACAGAGAAAGATAGAGAAGGAGGAGGCATGGATCACGGGAGAGAGTGCAGTGGAGATTAACCAGCAAAGAGAAGGTTCAAGAGAGTGCCCAAAAACCGTATCTCTCAGATTAAGGCAGCATACAGTGTGCATGTCCTCAGAGAGCCTCTAAAGAATCCACAAAATATGGTCCTTGAAAGAGCCAGCGTTTGGAGCATTGCCACATAAGGATTATGACAGAACTAGTTCTGTGAAAAAGAAAAAAGGTTTTTTGCTCCCTCCCTTTAATATTTCACCTTTCTTGCCCTAAGCCTATAACAGCCAGGACAGAGGGAGAGTAAGGGAGAGAGAAAACTAAGAAAGGACATGCCATGCCCTTGCCACCACTGGCCCTGCCACAGATCCAGCTTGCACTGCCACTGGGCCAGCGCAGAGCTTGACTTGGATATGAGATTCAAATTTTGATTGAGACTGGACTGGGCTGAACATCTGAAAGTGAGCCATCTTCACAAAAATGAGGTTAGTTCTTATTAAAAATGCCTGGAAAGCTGAGGCTCACTAAGGTCGTCAAGGGAAGGAAGATGTGAAAGAACTTACCTGGAGGCCAGGGTGTAAGGAAGACTGAGCCATTTCCTGTTTGTTCCTCACTGGTTCAGTCTGTTAACAAAACAGTTTTAAATAACTCAGATCTGTCTCTCTTTTCCAACAGGCTTAAGACTACGTACTTTTCATGCATTATCTTACTAACACAACCACGCCGTGGGAAGATACTAGTATAATCTCTGTTTTATAGATGTGGAAATTAAGGCACAGGGAGGTTACAAGGCCATATTAGCCTGGTTTTAAGTCCAGCAAATGTGATTCCAGAGTATGAGCTGAACATTTTTGTTTGTTTGTTTAATATGACTGTGTTTTTAGGGAAGTTTTAGGTTCACAGAAATTTTGAAAAGAAAGTACAGAGAGTTGCTGTTTAAGCCCCGCCACATACCTGTACAACTTCCCCCACTAGCACTGTACCACAATGGTACATTTATTACAATTTGTGAACCTACATTGACACATCATTATCACCCAAAATCCACAGTTCACATTAAGGTTTACTCTTGGTGTTCTGCATTCTATGGTTTTGGACAAATGTATAATATGTATTCACCATTAAGGAATCATACAGGGTTATTTTCACTGCTCTAAATTTCCTTTGTGCTCTGCCTATTCATCCCTCTCACTGCCTTCAACCCCTGGCAACCACTGATCTTTTTAATGTCTCCATAGTTTTACCTTTTCCAGAATGTCGTATAGTTGGAGTCATACAGTATGTAGCATTTTCATTTTGGCTTCTTTCACTTAGTAACATGCTTTTAGCTTTCCTCCATCTCTTTTCATGGTTTGATAGTTCTTTTTCTTTTAAGTGCTAAATAATATTCCATTGTCCAGATGAACCACAGTATCTTTATCCATTCACCTCTTGAAGGACATCTTGATTGTTTCCAAGTTTTGCCAATTATAAATAAAGCTCCTACAGACATTTGTCTGCAGGTATTTGTATAGACTTAAGTTTTCAGTTCATTAGGGTAAATTAATACCAACAAGTACAATTGCTGGATTATGTGGCAAGAATATGTTTAGTTTGGTAATAAACCACCAAACTGCCTTCCAAAGTGGCTGTACCATTTTGCATTCACACCAGCACTGAATGAGATCTCCTGTTGCTCCACATCTTCACCAGCATTTAGTGTTGTCAGTGTTCTGAATTTTGATCATCTACTATATGTGTACTCGTATCTCATTGTTTTAATTTGCATTTCCCGGATGATATAGGATATGGAGCACATTTTCATGTGCTTATTTATCATCTGTATATCTTCTTTGGTGAGATGTCTGATTGGGTCTTTGGCCAGTTTTTAATTGAGTTATTTGTTTTCTTATTTTTGAGTTTGTAGAGTTCTTTGTCTATCATGTATAATAGTCCTTTTTTAGATGCTCTTTGCATATATTTTATCCCAGTCTATGGCTTGTCTTCTTTCTCTTGACATTATCTTTCACAACGTAGATATTTTTAATTTTCATGAATTCCAGCTCATCCGTTGTTTCTTTCATAGCTTGAGTCTTTGGTGTTGTATCTAAAAAGACTTCACCATACCCAAGGTCATCCAGATTTTCTCCTAAGGTATATTCTAGAAGTTTTATAGTTTTACATTTTACATTTAGGTCTATGATCCATTTTGAGTTGATTTTTGTGAGGTTATAAAGTACATGTCTAAATTTATTACTCTGCATGTGGGTGTACAGTTTTTCCAGTGGCATTTGTTGAAAAGGCTGTCTTTGCTCCATTGTATTACCTTCGTCCCTTTGTCAAAGATCAATTGACTATATTTATGTGGATATATATATGGGCTCTCTATTCTGTTCTTTTTATCTAGTTGTCTATTATTTTGCTAATACCACACTGTCTTGGTTACTGTAACCTTATATAAAACTTTTTAAATCAGGTAGTGTAGTCCTCCAACTTTGTTCTTCTCCTTAAATATTGTGTTGATTATTCTGGGTCCTTTGCCTCTCTCTATAAACTTTAGAATCAGTTTGTCAATGTCCACAAAATAACTTCCTAGGATTTTTATTGGAATTTCAGTGAATGTAGAGATAAATTTCAAGAACAGAAATCTTGACAGTATTGAGTCTTCCTGTCCATGAACATGGAATATTCGTTGTTCATTTATTTCGTTGTTATTTAATTTAATTCATCAGAGTGTTTTAGTTTCCCTCATATAGATTTTGTACATATTTTGCTAGATTTTTACCTAAATACTTCATTTGGGGAAGTGCTAAGATCCGATATACATGGTACTGTTTTTAATTTCAAATTCCACTTGTTCATTGCTGGTATATAGGAAAGTGATTGACTTTTATATATTTTCTAAGATTTACGGGAGAATAATCTAGTATCATCCACAGGTAGAAAATGAAATCCACAATGTTGGAATTATAAATGTTTAAAGCAGCCCAGACAAGAAGACAAGCCCAAACCACCAATAGAAGAATGAAATACAATAGGGCCCAAGACTTATCCTTAACCTTTTGACACAACCCTCAGTCTGAAATGTGAGGATTGATCGTTAGTTCAGTACAGCCAGCGTAAATTGACTGTGCAATTGTCTGTTGTATTTATTATACAGACTATGTGTATTCTAGAAAGGTCCTTTAATGCTACACCATTATGCTTTCTGTCCCAGCAATTTGAGGGCATCCAAATTCCACAAAGTCATCAATAAAAACAGGCTATGCTCTTTCTTCATGATAATTAGACATGTTATCTGCAATCATTGTACTGAAGTCTAAAAGAAGACTCCAAGTATTTTTTGGTATTGATCCTTTATGATGTTCCAATAAAAATTTATTCCATAAGTCTAAGAATTTATATATCCCTTAAACACTAAATTCCAGTAGGCAATGACCATTTCTAGATCTAATCCTTTTTGTCTTGGATCCTTTACAAATTAAAAGTAAGCTTGTAAAATCCTTAAATCATCCTGGTTCTTTCAATTCTTGTTCCATGCTGGGTATCAGAGCATTTAGCTTTTCTGTGTCATAACACACAAGAGCTCCTGTTTGGAAAACTTGCACTGTGTTGCTGCTCTGATCTTTCACACAATGATCAATACACTGATATTGGCTGGGTCAAGTGCAAGGTCACCACAAAAGTGCTGTATACCATCTATTCCAATTTTATTTTCATCTTGAGGATCTTTGTATCTCTTCTATAGTTGTTCTAACATCTTCCTGTCCAGTGATCCTTGTATACTCTCTCATATATAGAGTTCAGGATTTTGGGGGGAAAGTCTGTTGCAATATCTAACTTCCAGTCATTTTGAAACATACAACTTACTGCTGTCTTTTCATCTGAATGTGTGAAGATATTAAGCTGATGAATTTTATTCTTCTCTGATGATTTTCAACTTGCTCATGGTGGTGTCCTCCAGGCTTCTCCTTTCCTCCTTTGGCTCTGCAGTGAATCAGTTCTAGGACTTTTTTGTTGATTCTTTCATATTTTTGACATAGATGATCATGTCATCTGTGAACAAAGATACTTTTATTTCTCCCTTCCCAATCTATATACCTTTATTTTATTTTCTTGCCTTATTGCATTATCTTAACTTCTAGTACAATAGTGAAAAGGAGTGGTGAGAGGAGATATACTTGCCTTGTTCCTGATCTTAGTGGGAAAATTTTGAGTTTCTCACAATTAAACATGATGTTAGCTATAAGGGTTTTTGTAGATATTTTTTATGAAGTGGAGAAGTTCCCCTCTATTCCTAGTTTACTGACGGTTTTTATCATGAATGTCAGATTTTGTCAAATGCTTTCTCTGCACCTATTGTTATAGTCATGTGAATTTTTTTTCTTTTTAGTCTGTTGATGTGGTGGATTACATTGATTGATTTTCAAATTCTGAAGTAGTCTTCCAATACTTGGGATAAATCCCACTTGATCATGGTATATAATTTTTAAAATACATTGTTGGATTCAACTTGTAAATATTTTGTTGAGGAATTTTGCATCTATGTTCATGAGAGATATTGGTCTATAGTATTATTTTCTTGTAATATGTTTGTCTGGTTTTGGTATTAGGGAAATACTAGCCTCTTATAATAAGTTTGGAAGTATTCCTTCTGCTTGTATTCTCTGAAAAAAAAGATTGTAGGGAATTGATATCATTTCTTCCTTAAATGTTTGGTAGAATTCACCAGTGAACTTATCTGTTTCAAAGGTTATTAATTCCATTTATTTAACGGATATAGACCTATTTGGACTACCTATTTCTTCTTGTGTGAGTTTTGGCAATTGTGTTTTTCAAGGATTGGTCCATTTCCTCTGGGTTATCAAATCTGTGAGTATAGAGTGGTTCATAATATTCTTTTATTCTTCTAATGTCCACAGGCTCTGCAGTATGCCCTTTCTTTCATTTCTGGTATTAGTAATTTGTATCCTCTCTTTTAGATATAAGAGAGTTGGCCTGGCTAGAAGCTTATTAATTTTATTAATCTTTTCAAATAATCAACTTATGGTTTTGTTGATATTTTTCTATTAATTTCCTTTTTTCAATCTCACTGATTTCTGTTCTAATCATTATTATTTCTTTTTTTTAACGTTTATTTATTTTTGGGAGACAGAGATAGAACACAAGTAGGGGAGGGGCAGAGAGAGAGGGAGACACAGAATCCAAAGAGGCTCCAGGCTATGAGCTGTCTGCACAGCAGGGCTCGAACCTACGAACTGCGAGATCATGACATGAGCTGAAGTGGGATGCTTAACCAACTGAACCACCCAGACGCCCCTATTATTTCTTTACTTATGCTTACTTTGTATTTAATTTGCTCTTCTTTTTCTAGTATCCTAAGATGAAAGTTTAGATTATTGATTTTAGCTCTTTCTTCTTTTCCAATATATGCATTCAATGCTATAAATTTCCTCAGAGCACTGCTTTCACTGCATCCCACAAATTTTTTAAGTTATGTTTTCATTTTCATTCAGTTTAAAATATTTTAAAATTTCTTTTTCTTTGACCCATGTGCTATTTAGAAACGTATTATTTGATCTACATGTATTTCAGAATTTTCCAGTTACTTTCTGTTATTGATTTCTAATTTAGTTCCACTGTGGTGTGAGGTCAGGTGTTGTGATTTCTATCTATTCTTTCAAATTTGTTAAGGTGTGTATTATGGCCCAGAATGTGGTCTGTCTTGGTGAATGTTCCATTTGAGGTTGAGAAGTATGTGCATTCTCTGTTGTTACATGAAATAGTCTACATATATCAATTATATCCAGTTGATTATAGGTGTTGTAGTTCAACTGTGTCCTTGCTGATTTGCTGTCTGATGTATCTGTCCATTTATGATAGATAAGTATCAAAATTTCCCACTATGATCATGGATTCAACTATTTCTTGTTGCAATTCTATTAGTTGGACCTCATATAGTTAGGCACTATAGTTTGACACTCTGTTGTTAGCTACATACATGTTAAGGATTGTTATGCCTTTTTGGAGGCTTGACCCCTTTATTATTATTTATCCCTGATAACTTTCCTCAATCTGCAGTCTGCTCTGTCTGAAATTAATGTAACTACTCCCATTTTCTTTTGATTAGCATTTGTATGGTATATTTTTTTCTGTCCATTTACTTTTGATATATATGTGCCTTTAAAGTGGACTTCTTGTAGACAGTATATTGTTGGATCTTATGTTTTATTTTAACTTATTTTGTCTTGTTTTATTTTATTTTAATTCCAGTATAGTTAACCTACAGTGTTACATTAATTTCAAATGTACAATATAGTGACTTAACAATTCTATATACATCACCTTGACAAGTGCACTCCTTAATTCCCATCACTTCTTTAGCTTATCTTCCTGCCCACCTCCACTCTGGTAACCATCAGTTTGTTCTCTATAGTTAAGAGTCTGTTTCTTGGTTCATCTCTGTCTCTTTCTCTCTTTCTCTTTCCCTTTGCTTGTTTGTTTTGTTTCTTAAATTTCACATATAAGTGAAATCACATGGCATTTGTCTCTCTAGTTGGATCTTATGTTTTGATATACTTTGATAACCTGTCTTTTACCTGGTGCATTTAGACATTCAAAGTATTACTGATAAGGTTGGATTAATAAGTACCATATTTATTACTATTTTATTTTTGTTACCCTTTATCTTGGCTCCTATGTTTGTCTTCCATTATTTTTCTGCCTTTTGTGGTTTTAACTGATTATTTTATGATTCCATTTTTTTCTCCTTTCTTAACATGCAAGTTATACTACTTTTGTTTACCTTTTTTAAGTGGCTGTCCTAGAATTTGAAATATGTATTTACAACTCATTCAAGTCCACCTTCAAAAACTGTACCATTTCATGGCTACTGTGAGTACCTTAAAATAACAAAATAATCCTAATCCTTCCCTCCCATACCTTGTATTATTGCTATCATTCATTTCACTTGTATATAAGCAGATATATGATATATACACAAGCATACATAAATACATTGCTTCTGTTACTATATGGAAAAAATTTATCTGTTAGTTCACTTAAGAATAAGGAAGGAGTTAGATGGCCAACAGACACATGAAACGATGCTCAGCATCCCTCCTCATCAGGGAAATACAAATCAAAACCACACTGAGATACCACCTCACGCCAGTCAGAGTGGCTAAAATGAGCCAATCGGAGAACTCTAGATGCTGGCGAGGATGTGGAGAAACGGGCACCCTCCTGCACTGTTGGTGGGAATGTAAACTGGTACAGCCCCTCTGGAAAACAGTGTGGAGGTTCCTCAGGAAACTAACAATAGAACTCCCTTATGACCCAGCAATAGCACTGCTAGGAATTTACCCAAGGGATACAGAAATGCTGAGGCATAGGAGCACATGTACCCCAATGTTCATAGCAGCACTCTCCACAATAGCTAAAACATGGAAAGAGCCTAAGTGTCCATCAACAGACGAATGGATCAAGAAGATGTGGTTTATCTATACCATGGAATACTACATGGCAATGAGAAACAATGAAATCTGGCCATGTGTAGCAACATGGATGGACCTTGAGGGTGTTATGCTGAGCGAAATAAGTCAGGCAGAGAAGGACAAATACCATATGTTTGCACGTATAGGAGGATTAGGAGGAACTTGACGGAGGACCAAGGGGGAGAAGAAGGGCGGAAATGGTGGGGGAAAGGGAGAGAGGCAAACCATGAGAGACTCTTGAATGCTGACAAAAACTGAGGACTGATGGATGTGGGGGGGGGGGGGGGATGGGCATGAAGGAGGGCACTTTGGGGATGAGCACTGAGTGTTATGTAGAAACTAATTTGACAATAAACTATTTGTAAAAAAAAAAAGAATAAGGAAGGAGCACCTCAGTGGCTCTGTCAGTTGAGCTTCCACCTTTGACTCAGGTCATGATCTTGCAGTTCGTGAGTTCCAACCCCGCATGGGACATGCCACAGTTAGCTGTCAGCACAGAGTCCGCTTTAGACCCTCTGTCCCCTTCTCTTTTTGCCCCTCCCCAACTCATGCTCACTGTCTCTCAAAATAAACATTAAAAAAGAATAAGAAAAATAGAAGTTTTTATTTTATCTTTAGGTATTTCTTTCTCAGCACTCTTCCTTATGTTATGTAGATCTGAGTTTATGACTATATTATTTTCTTTCTCTCTAAAGAACTTCTTTTCATACTTTGTTCAAGGCAGATTCACTGTCAAGAAATTCCCTCAATTTTTATGTTTTGAAGTCTTTATCTCTTTTCTCAGTTTTGAAGGATAATTTTTCAGGATATGGAAATCTAGGTTGAGAGTCATTTTCTTTCAACACTTTAAATATTTCACTCCATGTTCTTCTTGCTTGCGTGGTTTCTAAGGAGAAGTCAAATATAATTCTAATCTTTGTTCTTCTATAGGAAAGGTGTTTAGTTGTTTTTTTCCCCATGTGGCTGCTTGTATGCCAGCTTTTTTTCTTTATCTTTGATTTTACATAGTTTGAAAATGATATGCCTGGGAGCAGGTTTTCTTATTGTTTTTATCCTGCTTGTAGTTCTCTGAGATTCCTGTATCCGTGGTTTGGTATTTGGCATTCTTTTAGGGAAATTCTCAGTCATTTTTGTTTCAAATCTTGCTTCTCTCTTTCTCATTCTGCTTTTCCCATGGTGCATGTGTTATACCTATTGCATTTGTCCCACAGTCCTTGGATATTCTGTTTTGCCTTTTTTCAGTATTTCTTCTTTGCTTTTTGATTTTTGTGGATTCTGTTGGTATATGTTCTAGCTCACAGATTCTCCCCTCAGCTGTGTCTAGTGTACTAACAAACCCATGAAAGGTATTCTTCATTTCTGTTAGTGTTTTTGATCTCTAGCATTTCTTTTTGATTCTCTTGTGATTTCCACCTCTCTGCTTTCAAAGCCCAACTGTTCTTGTATGCTATCTACTTCATCCATTAGAGCCCTTTGTATGTTAATCACAGTTGTTTTAAATTCTTGGTCTGATCATTCCAACATTGCTGCCATGTCTCATTCTGAAGCTGGGTCTCTCTCTTCAAATTATAGGTTTGGGGTTTCTGTGTGTGTGTGTTTTGTTTTTGTTTTTTGTCTTTTTATATATGCCTTGTAGTTTTTTTCTTGATAACCAAACATGATGTACCAGGTAAAAGGAATAGCAGTAAATAGGGCTTTAATAATGTGGTGGTGAGGTGTTGTAGGAGAGGAAGTATTATATGGTCCTATATAACTGAAATAATTAGGTCTCAGTCTTTTAGTAAGGCTGTGCCTCTGGACTGTGGACTTCACAAGAGTGTCTCAGTTATAATCTTCCCCCTTATGTAGGACAGGAAGGCTAGAGCTTGCTGGAGTTGGATATTTCCCTTCCCCCAGGTCAGTTAGGCTCTGCTAATACTCCAGCAGTTTAGGTTCTGGTTAACTAGTTTTCCCTGAAGGCAGGCCTTGTTAAGGAGAAGAGAGTGCTGTAGTGTATTTCAAAATGCTTCCTTTCCCCCTCCTCCTGCCAAAAGGTGGGGGAGTTTTTCTACTCTGATATTTACTGTGAGAACCTGGTTGAGATCCTGGAGCTAAATTTCACAAAATTGTGGAGGACCCTCGTGCCTGGGTCCCCCAGAGTTTTTACCTCGTAGGCTGTCCACACTGAATTGTCCAGCAATTCACCAATTAAGGTTTAGGTATTTCTATCCTGGCACTGGTTCCCTCAGTGGTTTCCAGCTGTGGGTTTGCTCCAGTAAGCTGTGACTCCCTGTATTCACCTGTCTGTCTCTCTGGTCTTGGCAGCAAAGGCTTTCCCTGTGCTCTCCCCTAGAGATCCAAGAAGACTTGCTGATTTTTCAGTCTGTCCAGTTTTTTGTTTTGTTTTGTTTTTACTTGTGAGGATGGAATGGCACTTCTAAGCTCCTTATGTCCAGAACTGGAAAAACTCCTAAGCTAAACTTCTAATGGATCTGCATATTCTTTTTGCTTCACTTGGCAGCCTGAAACGGTTAGCATTGTGACATATTCTACTGGTTAGAAGATGTGGAGGCTGTCTAGTCTCCAAGGTCCATTCAAGATGAGTGAGCAGCTGAACAAGCAGGGATGGGCCAATACATCCAGCCAGAGCGGGTGGAAGTGTAGGGGAGGTCCCACATCCCCAGGAAGCTTGGGAGGGATGACAGATGGAGGCCTTGTTATGTAATCACCCCTATAGTAGCAAAGCCACTCCTTACCGGAGTCCCACTCCAGCAGGTCCAGGTGTCCCTGAAGGATGGATGCTTCAGCGAGAGAGGGATGAGACAGTCACGAGATTCTTTCTGGTCACCAGCCAGGCTTCTCCCTTCTCCTCACTGTCTGAGGCTCAACTTTATTTTACGATTAAGTGTTTGGGGGATGGCACAAAAGTGGCATTCTGATGATAAATTTTTTGATCAGTAGAAACTTTCCAGAACATTGATATGCATAGGTGTATGGGTAACAGCCCCAAAGTGGCATTCAAATATAAACAGGATGTTTTTAGCGTAGTAAAGGCAAAAGTTGGTTCTTTGTGAGCAGGGGTCAATAGCTTGTTTATCGCTTACTGGGAAGTATTAAGAAAAACAGGTTTTTTTCAGGAAACACAATGTTGCTCTCATAACCATGAAAGACAGCATCTAAATGTTAGCCACAGGGCTTATAGTTCCTATAACGTCATCCATGCCCAGGAATAGTACATCAGTCTGTACCAAAGTTATTATTTTGTTAATGTAAACCCAAAGGCAATAGCTGACCTTTTTGTGTCATTGATTACTCAGTCCTGATCACTATTTCCAGATTACTAAGCATCAGAGTTTTTCCAAGCTACAACAATTTCCTTCACAAGGTGCAATCATCATACCAGGGACAGAATAAGTCACTCCCAATAAATCAACAAGGTGCCTTGGGGGTTGGTGCTCAAGCAGAGAGAATTGAGTGGGGGTGGATATTGGTCGCCATCTGACAGCAAGAGCCTTGCAAACTTGCTTTAATCTCACAAGGAGTTTTCTAAACTAGTGAGTTCAGAAATGGCTCCCGAAAACTCCTCCAGCCAATGTCTTCATCTTTGGCTTCCAGGTGACCCAGAGAATCCCATATGAACCCTCCCATTGTGCAAGCTGGGCCTGGAGAAGCTGCTTGGCAAACAGGGAATGGGTACAAAAAGTTCTGGGGCTGCACCACTCAGTAGGGAACGGGGACGGGAATGGGAGAGCAGAGGGAGGAATCATTACCAGATGATCAGGTTGTAGAGGCTCCATAGCAAAGACACAAAAGGATGAAATCAGAACTGAAGCTTACTCCAGTAGGCAAAGGAGCAGGGTACATGATATGGGTGATATTAATGGGAGACAAGAAGCAGAGGAGGCTCATGTTGCCCTCCTGCCCATTACAGGCTAGTATTTACTGTCCTGAATCTGCAAGCATAGGTTGGCTTTCACTGTCCCTAGAAGGTGAGAGTCTGATGGTACAGAGCATTTCTATTATAGATGTCCCAGCCCTGGGAGAGCTGTCCATTAATGGCTATATTACCTAAATTATCCCCTTGGTAATTCCATTGGTTTCTCCACTCATGTACACCAGCACTCCACTAAAAAGACAAATTTTCTTTCACCTAAACTGCCTTTCGCTCAAAGGGCACTTGTTTTAGACATGTATCATCCAGTTTTGAACTTGGCCCAGAGCCCAGTCCCAACTAACCTTGCCTTCTTATGCAGTCAGGCCACCCCCAGGCAGCCCAAGTCTCCCAGAGCACCTTCACCAAACCTGCTGCTGAGCACTGCACACTGGCTCTTTCCAATCTTTGCCCCAGAAGCCCCTGGCCACAGACAACCCCCCCCCCCCAGATCCTTCCAGATGTAGGCTTTTAGGGTGTGACTGTGCACCTTGCAGTAAACCTACCTAGGCATAATGTGACCCCTTCCTCTACCCTGGTCACAAAGATGTGACACTTTAAGTAAAGGAACATGCTGGAGTAAAAATGCATTATTGCAATGACAGGACCACACATTCACTAGAGGAACAGGACCCCTAGGCTCTTCCTGCTTTCCATGTGATTACTCATGCTTCTCAGATGTGGCTGAGAATTGAAGGCTAGAGTTTCTGGAGCCTGTCTTTCACTCTGTTTTGAGAACTGGGATAACATTTACTCTTCTACAACCTTTTTAGTCCATCTCTTGTTTGCCAGGATTCTCCTCAAGGATCAAGGACAAAATGTTATTTCTCACTTCAAAAAGTTCTCAGAAAAGCAGAGCAAAAGCACAATGAAGTACCACTTCATACCCACTAAGATGGCTATACTTTTTTAAAGGAAAGGAAGTTTTGGCAAGCTTGTGGAGAATTGGAACAGCTGTGCACTGCTGGCAAGAATGTAAACTGGTAGAACCACTGTGGAAATCAATCTGGCAGTCCCTCATAAGGTTAAACATAGAGTTACCATGTGACCCAGCAATTCTACTCCTAGGTATAGACCCAAGAGAATTAAAAACAGGTATTCAAACATGTACATGCACACTCATGTTCATGGCAGCACTGTTCATAATAGCTAGAAATTAGAAATAACACAAATGTCTATCAATGGGCGAGTGAACAAACAAAATGTGGTACATACATTTGATGGGATATTATTCAGCCATAAACTTCAAAAACATTATGCTGAATGAAAGCATAAGTGAAAGAGGCCAGACTGAAGGTCACATATGCCATTCATTGATTGACTCCACTTATATAAAATGTTCAGAATGAGTAAATCCATAGAGACAAGAAAGCAGGTTGATGATTGCTGGGTGCTGGAGAATGGTGAGCAATTGTTTGATAGGTTTGGGCTTCTTTTTAGGGCAATGAACATTTTGAAACTAGATAGAGGTAATGGTTGCATAACATTGTAAATGTACTAAATACCACTGAATTGGTCATTTTAAAATGGTTAATTTTATGTTATGTAAATTTCACCCAAATTTTTAAAGTGTCAGGAGTCATGAGTAAGGTTAAATTTGAAGACCCAAAGTCATCTGGAATCTCCTTTTCCTCTCTTGAGCTACTATTTGGGTACTCGATTAGATCCATTCATTAGTGTCCGTGTTTATCAATCTCAGGATGCTGTGGAGAAGGGTCACTGGATTTCTATTTTAAATTCCATAATCTCTAGAGGAACATTACTGCTATCTCATCTTGCAGATAGAGAAGACAGAGAACTGAAGTGACTTGCCCAGGCCACTTATCAGGGCTAGATATGAGGCTAGATATGAGTTTGCCTAGCCTTGCTGACTTGGTATCACCACTCTACTTTGCCCCCAGCAGCCATAATGTGGAAGGACAGAAAACATACAACAGTCCAAGAAAACCACACTGCTATCCAGCAGGGAGACTGAGCTAAACACAGCCCACAAGAACTGAGGAATAATGCTGCTTTCTTCTTGGTACTGTCCAGTTTGCCCAGCAACTCCCAGCCCACTTCTCCACTTGGCTACCATTCTTTTCTGAAAACTGTCTTCTTCTGCTTGCAAATGAATGGGTGCTTGGGGGCATTGTGGCCCTGCTCCTGTCAGGGGTGGGCAGCTGATGCTGGCTTGGACAAATCATCATCTTCCTGAGGAGGTTGGAACTGGGACTTAGACCCCTCTGGGACCTGGACTCTAACATGTAAACTTCTTAAGCTACTGGAGGTTGTGTTACTCCAAGGTAGTGGCCAGAGAAAGAGACAAAGGAAACATGGAGATAGAATTTTCTCACTTCCCCACAGTGCTCCTGTGCAGCAATGTTCCTGAAGCCCAGCTCCTTCTCCCTTGGAATCTGAGGAGTGCCACCGGTTGCAGCTGGGGCAGGCCATGCACATTAGCACCCTCACAACTCACCCAACTCCTATCCAGTAATCTAGAGGATGGAAAGCTAATGTCCACATTTCCCAGACTCCCTTGCAGTGAAGGTTCTACATGTGACCAAGGTTCCACCAGACATGTACACCTGCAGAACACTTGGAAGTTGGTAATGAGTGCACCAGAGTGGTGGCCACACTCAGGGGGATCCAACCTTCTTCTACACGTAAAGTGGACCAGGGGCTCAGCTTTCATGAGCAGCTGAAGTTGGAAAGTCTATTGTCTCAACCCTAAGCAGTGGCACGGGCAGAAGTAGCCTGTTGGGTTTCAGAAGACAAGTCCTATGGTCTAGCTGGGCATCTCTTCTGGCTGTAGGATCTAAGCTTGGGTCCTTGACCTGGCCAGAAATTCTATCCACCACATAATATGCTGTAATAAATTCCTTTATCTTAAACAAACTTATGGATTCTATAGTCTGCAGCTTACAAAGAATGCATTTATACATCCAACAATCATAGATTCCTCTGGAGAGTCTAACTAGAGTGTCTGTCACTTGCAAGCAAAATAGTCTTATTCAATACAATGGCCAAATTCACTCCCAAACTGTCTATTTTTTAAAGCAACTTTGAAAGGGGCTGGAAAAAATTATTTTACCCAAATAAATAGATGTCCCCATTTTCAAGTAGCTCTGACAGTACCCTCTAAGTTAAAACATCTGAAATTTCATTTTTATAGAGTGGGATTCGAGTTAATCCACTTGTGGGGAGCACTGACTAGTTGAAATTGTATCTATAAAAGGTTTAAAATAAAAACACTTATCTTTATTGGGCCATTAGCTCTAATGTGCTTGAGTTCTGAGGGCATGAGGCCCAGAGAGCTGCTCAAGAACAAACAGAGAGTAACGGGATTAGAATGAGAAGCCATATCTCTTGGCACTGGTCTCGTCTCTTCCCCAAAGCCCAGTACCTCTGGAGGCTAAGATTTCAGAGCTTGTGACTTAGCCAGAAACAACAGAAGAAAGAAAAGAGAGCAGAGTCTCATCCCATATTTTTTATTTATGACCATGCTAGCAGAATTACAAGTCAGAAGAATGGATCTGTGAAAGATGTATTTGGCCGAATCCTTGTTTGTTATACCTTTTCTGAAGGGAGTTATCAATTCATAGGGAGGACTGTGAGTTCATGCCCATTCTTCCCTCTCCCCCGTCGCCAACTCTGCCCAAACTGGATAAGGTGTACCTCGATTTTTCACTCAGCCCTTCACACAGATTGGACTAATGTGTCTAAAAGTTTCGCGAAGTTTCTGCTGAAAAAAATGTTGCTTCTTTCCTAAAGATACTCCGACAGAAGCTCTTTTTTTTTTCTTTTTAAACAAAGCATGGGAACAGTCTGTAGCAACTATCATAAATAGAGATTTGTCATGTCAGGGAAAGGTGCTGCCGGAATAGATGGGCAGACTGAAGTCATGATTGCCTTTTCCGTGGTGTTTCTGAGAAGCCTGCCCCTGGAACCCCACCAGGTGCTTACAAGAACTGAAGTATAAGCAGGGTTAGCAACTGGCCCCAATGGATGGCTACTCCTCGTACAAATGCTACTGAAAATTCACTCAGAGGAGAGGCAAAAGCCTTCATCAGAGTAGCAGAGAAAGAAAGAAACAATGACTTTGTCATGAGCAAATCACTGAAAAATGAGAAGGGCTACTTGTTACCTAATGTGTCTTCTGGAGATAGATGGTATTTCATGGAGTCAACCAAACAGGAAATGAATCAGTGTTTGAAATAACAGTAGCTACACAAGATTTTTCTTAATTCTCTCCAGACCTGAAAACAATAACAATGTCAGCGTCCAGGAGACGTAAGTTCTCTGCCATGTATTGAGGAATAATACCAAGTTAAACAGCCTTAAAGGTCTTGGAGTTGGGTGTTTTTGAAGCAGTGGATCTCACACTTTAATGGAAAGCTTAACCACCTATTTATCCTTGCCAGAAAGACCCAGGGTGGCAGAAACTAAGAGTTTTGCTTTGACTGTCCTTTCTCAGATGAATGGTGGTAACATTATGAGATCATTTTTTTAACTCATGTAAGAATGGGAAGCCATATTACCTACTTTGACTTCTTCTCCTCAATGGATGGAGGTGCTTTTCCTATAGGATTGGACCCCATCCCCAAACTAGCACGCTGGACAGGTGACCATGTGTCTAGCCATGGGCAGGAGGGCTAGGGCATGGAGAGGAACCTCCAAAGGAAAAAGCCACTATGAAGTTTATCAGCAAAGGTTCCTAATGGTCTCTGGCAGCAATTAATGCTATTTCTAAGGACAGAGTGAGTCTAAGGTGCAATTATGTGCAATATAATAACAACTGGATTTATTGCCCAAGAATAGAAAGAATAAAGAATAAGAATAAGAATAAAGAATAGGAAGCAGAACAAAAGGGACAGAGACATAGACATAGAATTATGAGAAGAGATGAGAGGCATGAGGGATCTGTCATGAGGGAAATGTACCTTGAGGTTCCCAAACACTCTCTAGGAGGGCCAGCAGAGAGGTTATGGAACAGAAAGGCTCACAGACCATATCATATCTCAAATCACACTTGTATTGAATCAATTTAGAAAATACAGAGAGAAGCCAATGGAAGAGATGGGAGAGGCTGACACACTCAATATAGAATCAAACAGGGCATTTGCATGTCTGACTCTCTCTGCCATATCAGCCTTCCCTGCTGACAATGTGGCTATAAGGACCAGAACTGAAGATGGGCAAAAGGGCTCAGCAGATGGAAGGTGCCTAAAGTGAAAACACTTTCCTCTATAACAGAGATACTGGATAAGTGTGCTGGGCTGGATGTCAACTAAGGCTCACCAATAACCACTGAAGAGCCTATGCTGAATGTTTCAGGTAATTAAGACATGGCTGTATCAGTTTGCTGGGTAGCCATAACAAAACGCCACAGACCGAGTAGCTTAAACAACAAGAATTTATATTCCCATGGTTCTGGAGTTTGGATGCCCAAGATCAAGTTGCCAGCATTGTTGGTTACTTTTGAAGGATAAAAGGGAAGGATCTATCCCAAACCAGTATCATAATGCTATTGTTTAAAAAAATTACCAGAAAAAAAAGAAATGACTCTTGGAAATTATAAATACAATGCAAAAATTAAAAACTCAACAGAAATCCTGAAAGGTCAACTGGAGAAATATTCCAAGAAGAATAAAAGACAAAGGTATAAAAAATAGGGGGGAAAAAAGACAACTGGAGCATGCAATTGATATAAAAGTGGCCATAATTCTCCACCCTTCCCTATATCCATACTGTCATAGTCAGTTTAAGCTGTTATAAAAAATAGCACAGGCTAGGTGATTTGAACAGCAAATATTTATCTCTACAGTTCTAGAGATTTGAAAGTCCAAGATCAAGATGCTGGCAGACCAGATGCCAGGTGAGAGCCCTTTTCCTGGTTTACAGATGGCCATATTCTCATTGTATCCTCCCCTGGCAGAGAGAGAGAGCGAGAGTGCAGAATCAAGATTTCTCTTCTTATAAGGGCATTAATACCATCATTAGAGCTCCACCCTCATGACTTAATCGCATCCTAAAGGTCCCATTTCTAAATACCATCCCATTGGGTATTATGATGTCAACATATGAATTTTTAGGAGGACACAGACATTCAGTACATGGCACCTGTCTTCTGAAACATGACTGTAGTTCTTGCCTACAAAAAGTGGGGTCTATTTTTCTTCCCCTTGAATATAAGCTGGACTTATAATTTGCTTTAGCTAACAGAATGTGACAGAAGTGACATACAAGTGCTGAGTCAAGGCCTTGAGTCTTGTACACTAATGCTTGCCTTTTCAGAATTCTATCCAGCTGCCATGTGAACAGACCTATACTAGCCTGCTGGAAGATGAGAGCCTGTGGAGGGAGATGAACTATCCTAGATGACACCATCCTATAGCAGCCAATTCCTAACAAGCCCAGCAGTTGACCACTGATCCATGAATGAGCCCAGCAAAGACTAGGAAGACTCCCCAGCTAAGACCAAACCAAATTACTGACCTCTAGAATCTTCAGCTAAATAAGTCATTGTTTTAGCCACTAAACTGGGGGGATAGTTTGCTACACAGCAATATATAACTGATATAGAGCATCAGGAAGGAGGAACAAAGAAAAAGAGAAGGAAATTGCCATAAGCATAGTACAACAAAATTTTCCAAATCTAACAGATGAGTTTCCATATTAAAAGAGTCCACCAAATTTCCACTCTAATGTGTTTTAAAAAAATGCTACACTAAGGACATCTTTGTGAAATTTCAGCATACTAGAAGAAGAGATAGGTTTCTATGAATTTTCAGAAATGAAACAATGGTCATATAGAAAGAATCTGGGGTAACAATAGTATAAATGTCATTGGAGTTCCCACAGGCAACCCTGGAAGCTAAAAGATCACGGAGAAAATGCCTTCAAAATTCGGAGAGAACGATTTCCTCCTGTTAAATGTATGCTCAAGGTGTGGGTGTATAATAAAGACATTTGCAAACACTCAAGGTACCAAAAATGTGTTGCCTTGCATCCTTTTTGGGAAGCTACTGGAGGATGTGCCTCATCAAAATGAATAGGTAATATATTTATATTTATGTATGGGTCAAGTGTATTTGAATTAGTATACTTACACCTACCAAGGAGAGTTAAAAATATGCCCACACAAAAACTTGCATATGAAACTAACAGCATTATTAATAATAGCCATAAAGTATAAATAATCTAAATGCCTGTCATCAGATAAATGAATAAACAAAATGTGATATATCCATACAATAGAATATTATTTGGCCATAAAAAGGAATTAAGTACAGATACATGTTATAACATGGATGAATCTTGAAGACATTATGCTAAGTGAAGGAAGCCAGACACAGAAGGTCATAGATTGTACGGTTCTATTGATTTGAAATGTCTGGAATAAGTAAATCCATAGAGACAGTAAGTATATTGAGTGGTTTCCAGGACCTGGAGGGAGGAAGGTATGGGTAAATGAGTGCTACAGGATATGGGGTTTCTTTTTGGAGTGATGAAAAAGTTTTGGAATTAGATAGTGGCACAATTCTGTGAATGTAATAAAACCACTCAGTTGTACAGTTTTTGAAGTGGACACCCTCCTAAGGTGAATTTTAGGGGATCTGAATATCATTTCAATTAAAAACGCATACATACATTGAGAAAGTTGCGTTCTGCAGGTTCAGAAAATAAGGGCTTCGGCATAAGAAACAGGCAATGGGAATGCCAAGGATAATATTAAAATCCTAGGACAACACTGCAACAGTGAAAGTGACAATGCCAGATTAGAACAGCAGGCAAGGGACTCTGAGAAAGATGTCTCCACTTCAAAAATGAAGCCTGGCGTGGGTGGCTCAGTCGGTTGACCATCCGACTTCAGCTCAGGTCATGATCTCACAGTTCATGGGTTCAAGCCCCGCGTCTGGCTCTGTGCTGACAGCCAGCTCAGAGCCTGGAGCCTGTTTCAGATTCTGTGTCTCCCTCTCTTTCTGCCCCTCCCCTGCTCACGCTCTCTCTCTCTCTTTCTCTCTCTCAGAAATAAATAAAACATTAAAAAATTTTTTAAGTGAAGCTGGTTTTGTATAAGTTCTTTATATATTTTTGATATTACCCCTTATTGTGCATGTAATTTTCAAATATCTTCTATTCAGAAAACAGTATGGAAATTCCTCCAGTTAAGAAATTAAAAATAGAAATATTATATGATCCAATAATTCCATTATTGGGTATTTACCCAAAGAAAACTAAAACACTATTTGAAAAGATATATGTACCCTTATGTTTATTGCAACATTATTTACAATAGCCAAGATAGGGAAGCAACTTAAGTGTCCATGAAGAGACAAAAGTAAAAGACACACACACACACACACACACACACAGGAAAGGAAAATATAGGAAGATATATCTCCCCTTCACCCATTTTGCCCAATCCATGCCTCCCATCCGCCTGCCATCCTCAGCAATCATCAGTGTGTTCTCTGTATTTATAAGCCTAATTCTGCTTTCTGTTTGTTTGTTCTTTGGGATTTTGGGGGGCTAGATTCCATTTATGAATGAAATAATGTGATATTTATTTTTCTTCAGTTGATTTATTTCACTTAGCATAATACCATCTAGGTCCATCCAAGTTGTCTCAAATGGCACAATCTCATCCTTTTTATGGCTGTGTAATATTCCCGTGTGTGTGTGTGTGTGTGTGTGTGTGTGTGTGTGTGCAGTCACACTATATGCCTCAGCTGTGAGGAACAATTGCACATTCACAATGTAAACACAAATACATACATACTTAAAAACTGATATAACTATATTACCAGGAGGTAATATGGCACATATGTGTTTGTAGACAGGACATGGAGAGGGATTATCAGTAGACAATATCTAAAATTGAAAACTCAAGAAATAGAAGTATAAACAAGTTATATAAAAATATGGATATAAATGCCAGAAAAAAAGCAGCTAAAATAGTTTAAAAACATTTGCTTCAGAAGTCTTTTCCTGCCTCATCCATCAAACTTCTAATTTTTACATGAAAACAGACAGCTCTTCCCATTGGGCAAGAGCCATACGCTCTTCCTGTTACAAATGCAGGGTTGGAAGGATTGATAGTGATATACTTACTGATAAATTGGTTCTGGCTTTCTGTTTTCTATCTATCTGTTTGTCTGCCTATCTATTCATATATTCCTCCTAGAAAGCCATATTGTGCTGATCACACCATTGTTTAAAGAGGAAAAACATAAGAGAAATGCTTGTAAATATTTTGAGTTGCTTTTTATTGTTTTGAGATGATTGGTGTCATAAGTTTGAGCTTTTGTAGTTCAAAGCATGAAATAAAAATTGAGAAAATAAAAAAAGAAATGGCCTAGTATTCAACAGTAATACCTCCCCCCTTTAAAAAAAATAACAGAACCCACGGGGCGCCTGGGTGGCTTAGTCGGTTGAGCGTCCGACTTTCGCTTAGGTCATGATCTCGCGGTTCGTGGGTTCGAGCCCCGCGTCGGGCTCTGTGCTGACTGCCAGCTCAGAGCCTGGAGCCTGTTTCAGTCTGTGACTCCCTCTCTCTCTGGCCCTCCCCTGCTCATGCTGTCTCTCTCTCTCTCTCCTAGAAATAAATAAAACATTAAAAAATTAAAAAAAAAAAAAAAACAACAGAACCTTGATTTTTTTTTAAGTCTTCATGTTCCTCTGTGCAGCCCTGGCCCAAGACTGGCTCCAATCCAGTCATGATCATTCTAGTCACCGGCATAGGAAGAGGCATGTGACCCAATTCTAACAGATGAAATATTAGAAAAGTCTCCCAGGAGGGATTCTGTGGTGGATTTTTTAGTTCTTAAAATAAAACACAATAAGATGGCTCCCTCTTTTACTCTGAACACTGCAAGAATGCAGTGCCTGGAGTCACTACAGACCTCTGCAGGTCGACAAATAGCGAAGGTGGAGAGAAGGTAGTGCAGTGAGGGCAAGGTTGAACCAACTCTGGAACTATCCTTCTTTGGACTTATATGAACCAGTTAATCTTGTCTTTCCTTTTTTAAAAAATTAATTAATTAATTGATTTTTAAATTTACATCCTAGTTAGCATATAATGCAACAATGATTTCAGGAGTAGATTCCAGTGATTCATCCCCTATGTATAACACCCAGTGCTCATCCCAACATGTGTCTTCCTTAATGCCCCTTACTCATTAGCCCATCCCCCCTCCCATGACCCCTCCAGCAATCTTGTTTGTTCTCTATATTTAAGAGTCTCTTATGTTTTGTCCCCCTCCCTGTTTTTATATTATTTTTGCTTCCCTTCCTTTATGTTCATCTGTTCTGTATCTTAAATTCCTCATAAGAGTGAAGTCATATGATATTTGTCTGACTGACTAATTTAGCTTAGAATAATACCCTCTGGTTCCATCCACATAGTTGCAAATGGCAAGATTTCATTCTTTTTGAGTAGTATTTCACTGTGTGGAATCTCTTTTATCTATTTATCTGTTGATGGACATTTGGGCTCTTTCCATACTTTGGCTGTTGTCGATAGTGCCGCTATAAACATTGAGGTGCATGTGCCCCTTCGAAAGAGCACACCTGTAACCCTTGGATAAATACCTAGTGGTGCAATTGCTGGGCCATAGGGTAGTTTTATTTTTAAATTTTTGAGGAACCTCTCCATATTGTTTTCCTGAGTGGCTGCACCAGTTTGTATTCCCACCAGCAGTGCAAAAGAGATCTTTCTCTGCATCCTTGCCAACATCTGTTGTTGCCTGAGTTGTTAATTTTAGCCATTCTGACTGGTGTGAGGTGGTATCTTATTGTGGTTTTATTTTGTATTTCCCTGATGATGAGTGATGTTGAGCATTTTTTCATGTGTCTGTTAGCCACATCTGGATGTCGTTTTTGGAGAAGTGTCTATTCATGTCTTCTGCCCATTTCTTCACTGGATTATTTGTTTTTTTTGGGTGTTGAGTTTGATAAATCCTTTATAGATTTTGGACACTAACCATTTATCTGATATGTCATTCACAAATATCTTCTTTCATTCTGTCAATTGCCTTTTAGTTTTGCTGATTATTTCCTTTGCTGTGCAGAAGCTTTTTATCTTGATGAGGTCCCAAGAGTTCATTTTTCCTTTTGTTTCCTTTGTCTCTGGAGACGTGTTGAGTAAGAAACTGCTGCAGCCGAGGCCAAACAGGTTTTTGCCTGCTTTCTCCTCTGGGATTTTAATGACTTCCTGTCTTACATTTAGGTCTTTCATCCATTTTGAGTTAATTTTTGTGCATGGTATACGAAAGTGGTGCAGGTTCATTTTTCTGCATGTCGCTGCCCAGTTTTCTCAACGCCATTTGCTGAAGAGATTGTCTGTATTCCATTAGATATTCTTTCCTGCTTTGTCAAAGATCAGTTGGCCATGTATTTGTGGGTCCATTTCTGGGTTCTCTATTTTGTTCCACTAATCTGAGTGCCTGTTTTTGTGCCAGTACCATACTGTCTTGATATTTACAACTTTGTAATACATCTTGAAGTCCAGGAGTGTGTTATCTTGTGTTGAGAGTTGTATTACTTGCAGCTAAAACGTCCTGAATGAAACAAAGACCCATATCTAAACATACACGGTGAATCTTTAGAATAGCCAGGATTAAGAGAAAGTCCTAAAAAGCTTCCATAGAGGAGAAAGGCAGCCCTCAAAGAAATGGGAATCAGAAACTCAGTAGACTGGTAGCACTGCTGGATGCTGGAACTATGGAACAGGGCTTGAAGGAAAATGACTTCAATCTAAAAAGTCCAGCCAAAGTAACCATCAAGTGTGAGGACACACTAAAGAAACTTTTAGGCTCCTGTGAATTCAAAAAGTTCACCTCCCATGCATTTTTTTTCTTAGGAAGAATACTCCAGCAATATAAGGGGATGAACCAACAAAAAGGAAGACTGAGACTCCAGGAAACAATGATTCCAAACCCAAAACAACAGTCAGGAGAAGCCTCACGTCTAAAAATGAACAGTAAGATGTCACACTGGAACAGGTCAGAGGCTTGGGAAGGAGAGCCTGTGGGGGAAAAAAAAAAAAAAAAAGAAAAAGGCTTCGTGAAGTACAATATGCTCCTGGCACAGGAAGTTATGAGAAGGGCAGACCATGTAAAGATGGAAACAGAAGGCATCAAGGTACTCCATGAAAATATATATGAAGCACCTAATCCACATTAGCATAGGATTTGGGTGGGATTCAAGAATAAGAATGAAATGAATTCGGGGTGCCTGGGTGGTTCAGTCGGTTAAGCATCAGACTTCAACTCAGGTCATGATCTTCCAGTTTGTGAGTTCCAGCCCTGCTTGGGGCTCTGTGCTGACAGCTCAGAGCCTGGAGCCTACTTCGGATTCTGTGTCTCCCCCTCTCTCTGCCCCTCCCACGCTCATGCTCTGTCTCTCTCTGTCTCTCAATAACAGAGAGAGTTTAGGTATCTGATCTTGTTCTCAGCTCAGGGTCATGATCTCAGAGTTCATGAGACCAAGTCCCACGTTGGGCTTTGTGCTAACAGTGTGGAGCCTGCTTAGGATTCTCTCTCTCTCTGTCTCTCTCTCTCTCTCTCACTACCTTCTTCTGCTCATAATCTCTCTCTCTCTAAATAATGAAATAAACTTAATTAAAATTTTTTTCAAAGGTATGATCTAAATATTAAACAAACTAATGTATATCATGATTTTGAATAATTGACAATGTGAAACACAGACCATGTGAAACGTTTTTTCAGTGACCCAAGGATACTGACAGTAGATCCAAAAAGAAGGAAACCTAATTCTGGCACATGACCTGCCTCAGCAGTGACAAAATTTATGCTATCAAATCACAGTAGCTTGGTTTTTGCTGGTCTGTTTGTTTTCACCTTTGAGAATCAACCTATAAGTAAAACTACAGATAAACTTTATCAGTCTTGACAGTGTAATAGTAGAGATGTGTCAACACAAGCTGGTAAGCAGAGCTGAGTGTGAGTGGAGACATAATGTCCCCATGTCACAGAATAAGGAATTAAGAAACACAACTCTGGTTGACTTGGGACAAGAAATAATATAGGACAAGATATTTATACCATTTAAATGATTTATTTTGATTTTTCTGAGAACACTTACAATGTTTCACCAATAAATATGTTTGCTGTGGCATGTTATTTTTATTTTATTCCAGTTTTGATTTTTTATTTTTGAGCAGTTTCATATTTACAGAAAAAATTAAGTGGAAAGTACAAAGTTCCCATAAACCTCTCACCCCATGAATTCCTCTATTGTTAACATCCTGCATTAGTATGAGACGTTTGTTACAACTGATGAGCCAATATTGAGAACCGTGGTTTTTTTCCCCCTTAGGTTGAAAACGTTTCCTTTTACTTTTAGCTTTTGAGAATTTTGATCAGGGTTAGTATCATGTTTTTAAATTTAAGAAACGTGCCAACATGAGGAGCGCCTGGGTGGCTCCGTTGGTTAAACCTCCAACTTCAGATCAGGTCATGATCTCACTGCTTTTGAGTTCAGGTCCTGAATTGGGCTCTCTGCTGACAACTCAGACCCTAGAGCCTGCTTCGGATTCTGTGTGTATGTCTCTCTCTTTGCCCCTCCCCCACTTGCTCTATCTCTGTCTCTCAAAAAAATGAATAAACATTAAAAAATGTACTAAGATGAAAATTTATCTTCCCTTTAACATGCTAGCAAGTTACATTAATAGATTTCCAATATAGAAATAACAGTGAGAAAAATAACTAGTGTTTGGATGCTTTGGAGAAAGAAATAACTTTGATTCCTTTCTCACAAACCACACCCAAAAGTAAATTCCAGATCGAATAAAGATCTAAATGTAGAAATCAAAACCATGAAAGAATCAGAGGAAAGTAAAGAAGAATATTTTTGTAATCTTGTGATTGGAAAAGACTTCTTAACTAAGAACCAGATGGAAAAGATGGAGAGATTTAATTACATAAAAAGATAAACCTTTTTATTACAAAACAAGAGAAAAGAAAACAAACAATGCTACTAACAAAAAAGAAAAAGAGGGGTGCCTGAATGGTTCAGTCCGTTAAGTGTTGGACTCTCAGTTTTGGCTCAGGTCATGATCTCATGGTTCCAGAGTTCCAGCCCCACATGGGGCTTCACCCTGACAGTGTGGAGCCTGCTTGGGAATCACTCTCTCGCTCCCTGCTCCCTTTCTTTCTGTCCCTCCCCAGTCACTCTCTTTCTCAAAATAAATAAACTTTAAAAAAAAAAAAAAAGGAAAAGGGTAAAGGACAGGCTGAGAAGTAATATTCACTATATATGGTAGACAAAGAGTTCATATCCATTATAAAGAGGCTTGGCATATTAGCAAAAGAAGCAACTTATTAGAAAATGAACAAAGGATATAAGCAGGAAATTCACAGAAGAACTCTGTTTATAAGCATGTGAAGAGATGTTCAGTCTCCAAATGTAAATGAAACTCAGAGACCCATCAGAATGGTAAAACTTAAATGGGTCTTGCTGCCAGAGGTTGGAGGGCAGAGGGATTGGGTGGGACAGCAAGGAGAGACCCCTGGGGAAGACAAAGGGAACTAAAGGGTTTGCACCAGGCTGTGGGGTTGGCCGTGAGCAGATCCTCATGGTTCTGAGCCTTCCCAGCATGGAAGGCTGGTGGGAAGCTCTAGTGGCAAGGCCAATGGTTAATCCCACGTGGCAGTTGGCTGTGGTCAAGTGGCCATGAGTGGCAAGGGTTGGTTAGAAAACTGAGTGTCTTGGGGCGCCTGGGTGGCTTAGTCGGTTGAGTGTCTGACTTTCGCTTAGGTCATGATCTCGTGGTTCGTGGGTTCGGGCCCCGCGTCGGGCTCTGTGCTGACTGCCAGCTCAGAACTTGGAGCCTGTTTCAGTCTGTGACTCCCTCTCTCTCTGACTCTCCCCTGCTCATGCTGTCTCTCTCTCTCTCTCTCTCCTAGAAATAAATAAAAACATTTAAAAAAAAAAAAAAAGAAAGAAAACTGAGTGTCTGGTCTTCCCTCTCAACACCCCCCACAATTGCCCCTTACCTCCCCCCCCCCCGCCAGAGGCAGAGAAACCCAGTACTCCAGCTGTGTCCAGCTCTCTCAAGCTCTGACCAGGGCCCCACCACACACACACAGAGCAGCAGCAGATGGAGAAAACAGAGGTGGGAAAGGAAACAACAATAACATTTCTCTCCACCACATTTTGCCCTGTTAATGACTTTTTTTCAAAAATCTGCCACTATACATTCATCAGGAAAAAAATTAATGACAAATGGAAAATGATGGACTAATTTACTGATCTATAATTCATCATAGGAACAGAGCAAATGAAACCATTGTAATTTCATTTTATTTGAGGGTTTATGTATTTAAATTACGGATGGCTGGGCTTATTCCCAGGCTCACAGTTAGCTTGCAACCCAACAATGAGAAGGGGAAGTATCATCCCAGGCACAGACGATGTCACTTGTCTCCATTCTCCTGTTTTCATCTCTTCCTTGGGGTGTCCCAGACCCACTCATCCTCACTGCCAGCACCCATCTGAGTCCTTCCATAAATCCTTCCTCGTTGGCCTGAATAAGTCCTTTTCTATGGTAAATAAGGTTGCTTCTGTGACACTTTCCCTCTCCTAGATCAAAACAAGCCTGAGGTCTCTCCAGGCTCTCCATGCTGGGCTGTCTTCTTGGGTGAGACTGCCATTTCCCCAAGTCCCACAAATTTTTATAACTTTATAAGTTGTGTTTTCATTTTCATTTAGTTTTAAATATTTTAAAATTTCTCTTGAGATTTCTTCTTTAGGGTTTTCCAGTTACTTTCTGTTATTTCTAGTTTAATTCCATTGTGACCTGAGACCAGACGTTGTGTGATTTCTATTCTAAATTTGTTAAGGTGCATATTATGTCCCAGAAGGGGTAGGAAGAAGGATCCACACATACTGGAGCTGCATCCAGAATATTGCTTCAAGGTCATCTCTCCAGAATTGGTTTCTTAGAAATTCTGCATGATCCACCCTCTCTCCCCATCAGCATTACGCAAGACACTTCCAGACCTACTCCAACTCTTCCTCACACAAGATCCTTCGCAACACCCAGTCCTCTAGAATATTTCTTTCTCTCGATTCTAAATGACTTCTGCATTACCTTTCACATGTTCCCATGATTCTCAAGGTTCATGTGCTAATCACAGAAACCACCTTGTAGGCTTATGCAGATAGGGAGTTAATAGAAGGGATTGGAGATCCACAAACTCATCTGGGCTAAGTGTGAGTTCGAGACTGGTTCTCCCATTCCAGAAATGGACTCTAAGTGAGCTACCACCTCTGGTGTGATTAGGAAGTGGAGGGTGGGGAGTCAGCCACTGGCTCCTAGCATAGTCCCTGTGCTGAGAAAGCCCACCCAGCTCTCAGAAATCAGCCACAAGCCACACCAGCCATATAGATATTGTGCACCTGCCTTTCATTTCTGCTGCTGCAGAAGAACCAAATGTCTCCTCCACTGTACTTGCCAACAGAGCAGAATGGAAGCAGCAGAAATGAGGCCTCAGCCTCATCTTCTTTTCCAGGTATCTTGCACCTATAATTGTCTAATTGTTGTACCCTGCCTGGCAGTCCAGAGGCAAGTGAGTCTGGGAAATTCAGGCTTGAAATTTCTGGCCTCAAGAAGGCATCTCTAAGGAAGCCAGGATGGAGAGAATGTGGCTAAACATTATCTGCCACCAGTGCCCATTCCTGGCTGGGACCTGTCATCACTGACTCCCCCCACCCCAGCCCACATTCTTCATCACTATTCATTCATTTGAATCCATAAATAAGTGTTGTGCCTTACTCTTCCCACCCCAGGGGGGGAAGTGTGTGTGTGTGTGTGTGTGTGTGTGTGTGTGTGTATGTGTGTGTGTGTGTAAGAGAAAGAGACAGAGGGAAAAAAGGAAGAAGAAGAAATCTTATAACACCCTGAAGACAAGGACAGATGTGCTTGTCCTGAGCAGGGTGTAAGGCTTGTTTACTTTTGCGTAGTGACATAGAAGACACAGTAACCAGATGATATTAAGTGTGCATAGAGCAGATCAAGCTGGAAGTACTTTCAGGGGAAACTCAAGGATATAAGAAGCCCCAGAGGGATGAGAGCTCTCACAAACCCTATATAGACAATCTCATGTCACTGTGGGTCAGGTTTTGGCCATCAAAAAAGCTAGGAAAAAAGCCTACAGTCTCAAAACTGGTTGGACATGGGAATTATAGGTCAGGGATTGTCAGACATTGTACTTTTGTGTATCACTGGTTTCTCATTTCAGTGTCACATATCTGTAGGTAGGCAACTCATTCTGTAATAGAGAAAACCGGAGCCAGGGGCCGGAAAGATTGCCCTCATGTGGTCCTGACAGGTGTGCAGTAGTAAGGCTGAAAAGAGGCTACAAGCCTTCTGACACTGTTTGAATGTCAGTGTGTGTGCAGGAAGACCTGGAGGTGGAGGCCAATGTTGATGTCGCGGGAAACACCTAATGCATACCCTAGATTTAGTATTCAAAAGTCTCAGATCATTCAGGACTCTGTCAGTGGCAAGAGACTACACCAACTCAGAATCAGTTATAAGTTTAAAAGGAGGGCGGGTGGGGTACTTATTGCTTTGTGAAATGGGGACTGCCATAGGAGCATCTGACTTCAGGCATAGCTGGACCCAGGGGCTATGTTGCCCAGAAGCTGCAGTGCAGGCTATACTTGGCCCAGCTTTGGTTGCTCCTGCCCATTGATGGGGTGGAATTCTCTAATTGGCTGGATCTGGGTCATATGTCAACCCTATAGCCAGAAGGTGGCATCATCCACAACTGAGAGAAGGAAGGAGGGATTGTCTCCTTAAGAGACGGGGCCACACAGAACACATGCACCTTCAACCCTACACCACATGCTAATTTAAGCCCCAAACTGGCCTGACAGCCACAAAGAGGGGGAAGGACTGTTTCTGAGGCTGAAATACTTCTCATGGGGTGGAGGACTTTTCTCCACTACCCATTTCTCTCCTTCACCTGACCATCAGGCTCAGCAAGTCTGCAGGGGCATATTAAAGTATAAAAGCCACAGAAACAAAATTGAAAATAAAATTTATGACCCTTTTTCAAACCAATATCCTAAAGCTGACCAAGACAGTCAACCAGATATAGTCCCCTAAATTGCAAGAGAAATTTAACGGGCACTTATATTAAACTGCACACACACAGGGGGAGTCTTGGGCATTTTCTAGCTCCCCAGGGAATGAATGAAGAATGTCTCAAAGATCTTGCTTGAGATAGAGAGATAAGGTGTACTTGCCAGCTATCAGCTCATCTCTTTCTTATTTCTGCTAATCTCATTGATGCTTATCCGTTACAGGGTCCTCAGGCCACCTTGGCAGGCCCGTTATTGCTGCAGAAAAGTTCTGAGTAAGCCAGAGAACTTCTGTTTCTCCGGCATAGAGATACAGGTGGTGGGGCAAATATCTGAGCCAGATGTCTTGCCAAAGATGGCCCATTTCATTTTGATGTAACCATTCCCCTTTCACTAGATGGATAAGAAGCCATGGTGGGGGCTGGCCACAAAACCCAGCACCTCACCCCCTACTGCCCTTCAGGGAGAACTTCTCCCAGATTTCAGAAGACCATAAACAGCATAGACCCTTCACCCAGAAGGCCTCAGAATATTCCATGGGGCAGAGGACAACTTTCCACGATGGCAAGCCTGTTCCTTGCCCATGCAATAGCTCTTCTCTGTTCTTTCTTCCTGACAGAACTCCAGTTGTTTCTGGGTGGGTATTCACTCAGCAATAAAGAATGAAACATGAATCCCTTCACCAGTGATTAAGGGGGTAGAACAGGTATATGACTTGTTTGGACCAATGAAACATAAGGAGAAATCTGATAGGAATTTATGAGATCATCTTCCTCCCCAGAGAAATGGATGAGATGAAAAGATTCCTTTTTTGCTGTCCACTTTTCTGTGGCTTTTGTACACATGGTTTCAGTCTATGCAGCTTTAAGTTGCTCCACCCATCTTAGAGAACTCAGAAAGGCCAATTAATAAGCATGGAACTACCTTGTAGCTGCCTATCCCTGCTTCCTGTTGGATTAGATATTAATACTTGTATTGCATGAGATAGTATTATATTGTTACTTGCTGTTCAAAGCAACCAAATACTACACTCACAGTTAGTTAGCTGGCTTCGGACAGAACCTGGGTAAGATGCCAAGCCAGTGCTCCACCCTACCTACTTGGAATTCCACTCTTAAAAAGTTTTCTGTATCCATTTAGAATATGCACCAAATGATGGATACACACTTGCTTTGGGGTCATATCTCCACTAATATTTGGAATTGTTAGGGAGAATTGCTACTGACACCCTTGTATCTTACTGGTTAGCACTACTAGATAATTTGTATATTTTTTGCTTTTTAAAAATTAAGTTTTTTATTTTTAGATCATTGCAGGTTCATCTGCAGTTGTAAGAATACAGAGAGATACAATATATCCTTTACCCAGCTTCTCCCAGTGGTAGGTAACATCATGAAAAACTGTGGCATGCTATCACAACCAGAAAACTGACATAGATACCATCAACGTGTAGAACATTCCCATCATCACAAGGATTGTGGCCCTTATAGCTACACTCACTTTTCTCCCACATCACTCCCACCTTAAGCCCTGGCAGGGTGAATTAGTCCCTGGCTAATCCATTACATGTTCTCCATTCATGTAATTTGGTCATTTCAAAGTATTACCTAAATGAATTCGTATACTAAGTAACCTGTTGGGTTTGTTTGTTTGTTTGTTTTTCACTCAGCTTAATTCCCTGGAGATTCATCCACACTGTTGAATATATCAGTAGTTATTCCTTTTTGTTGCTTGAGTAGTATTCCATGGGGGTGATGTACCATAGTTCAACTGTGTGCTCATAGAAGAACTTCTGGTTGGTTTCCAGTTTTTGGCTACTATGAATAAGCTGCTATGAACATTCGTGTACAGTTCTTTACATGAACCGAAGTCTTGATTTCCCCAGGATAAATGCATCAGAACGCAATTGCTGTGTTCTATGGTAATTGTATGTTTATTTCTTAAGAAACTGCTGAACTGTTTTCCAGAGTTATTGTCATCTACATTTTCACTAGCAATGTATAAGTGAAGTGTGACAGTTTCTCTGCATCCTTGCTAACAGTTGATGTTGTCACTACTTTTTTTTGGTCACTACTTTTTATTTTAGCCATTCTGATAGGTGTGCATTAATATCTCATTGTGGTTTTGATTTGCAATTCCCTAATGGTTAGTGATATCGAACATTTTTTCTCTGTAGAGTTCTGAAAAGATCTCCAGCTGTAGATTCCCTTCAGTGAAATGTCTGTTCATGTCTTTTGCCCAGTTTTCTAATTGAATTGTTTATTTACTTATAGTTGAGTTTCAAAAATTGTTTATCTATTATAGATATACTAGTCCTTTGTCCTTTATATAGTTTGTAATGCTTTCTTCCAATCTATAGCATTTATCTTTTCATTTCTTAACAGAGTCTTTCATAGACCAAAATTTGATTAAGTCAGTTTATCAATTTTCTCTCTATGGATGGTGCATTTTACATTTAAATCTACAATTTATTTCAACTAACTTTTTTGTGTAAAGTGTGCAGTATAGGTTGAGGCTCATTTTTTTCTTACCCTTCAGATGTCTAGTTAATCCAGCAGCATTAATTGGGAAAAGTCTCTCATCCCTGCATTGATTTCTGTTCTCACCTTTGTAAAAAAAAAAAAAAAAAAAATCAGTTTGGCATATTTTTGTGGGTCTCTTTCTGGATTTTCTTATGTCTCATTCATATATATTTCCGTCCCTTTACCAGTACCACAGAGTCTTAATCACCATTGCTAAACAATAGATCTTGAAATCGGATAGACTTATTCTTCCCGATTTATTCTTCTTTCTCAAAATTGTTTCAACTCTTCTAGTTCCTTTGCCTTTCCACATAAATTTTAGAATTGATATCTGAATCTGTATGTCTATTAACAACAACAACAACAACTCCTGGGGCGTCTCAGTGGCTCAGTCAATTCAAGTATCTGACTCCTGATTTCAGGCTCAGGTCATGATCTCACAGCTCATGGGACTGACCCCTGCATCAGGCTCCTTGCCGACAGCCCAGAACCTGCTTGGGATTTTCTCTACCTCTGCCCCTCTCCTATGTATGAACTCTCTCTCTCTCTCACACCAAATAAATAAACTTAAACAAAAAAAACCCAAAAACCTCCTGGGATTTTGGTGGGAATTTACATTTAACCAATGGATACTATTGGAGAGAATTGCTATCTTTATGAAATTGTGTTTTCCAATCCATGGACACAATGTCTCACCATTTGTTTAGAGCCTCGCTGAATTCTATCATCAGGGTTTTGTAAATTTTTAGTATATAAGTCCTATATGTGTTTTGTTAGATTTATGTAAGTTTTTCCTTTTTTAGCAATTGTAAATGATACTATATTTTAAATTTCAGCAGCACCCATATGTTGATTCATACTAGAGAGGAATACAACTGATTTTTGTGTATAGATCTTCTTGTGTCCTTGCTTAATTCAGCATTTTCAGGGGTAAATTCCTTGGGATTTTCTCCATAAACAATCATATCATCTGCAAATAGGGACACTTTCAGTTCTTCCTTTCTGATTTGTATAATTTTTATTTCCTTCTATTGCCATATTTCACTAGTTAGAACTTTTCTACTCCGTTGAGAGAGTGATGAGAATGGACAATGTTTGCCTTATGTCCAAACTTTGAGGGAAAGCATTCAGTTTTTCGATTAAGCATTGAGTATACTGTTAGTTGTAAGCATTTTGTAGGTAGCCTTTGTCCAGTAGAGAAAGTTCTCCTCTATTCCTAGGTTTCTGAGAAATTTTAAATCATGAATGTGCATTGAATTATGTTAAATGCTTTTCTGCATCAAGTGATAGGACCATATGATTTTTCTTTCTTATTCTAAACAGGATTCAGAATGGATTACACTGATTGATTTTGAATATTGAATCAGGCTTGCATCCTTGGAAAAAGACCCTACTTGATAACAATTCATTACTGGCTTTGAAAAGATATATTACTGAATTGGACTTTCTAATACCGTGTTAAGAACTTTTGTATTTATATTAAAGCAGGATATTTGTCTGCAGTTTAACTTTTTGGTACTATCTTTGTTTGGATTTGTATTAGGGTAATATTGGCTATATAAAATGAGTTGGAATGTGTTTCTTCCTCTTCTTTATTTGGAAAGATTGTGTAGAATGGGCTTTAAATATGCTTTAAATGCTTGGGGAAGCCATCTGTTCTTGGTTATTCTTGGGAATTTTTAAACAAAAAAATCCCTGGAACTAATAACTGATAAGAGCAAGATTGTGAGATACAAGGTAATATACAAAATATCAATTGATTATCTATAAACTAGCAATGAACAATAAGAATTTGAAATGAAAACATAGCACCACTTACATTGGTACCAAAAAAATGAAATACTTAAGCATAAATATAATGTGTACTAAATATTTATGGAAAGCCATAAAGCTTTGGTGAAAGAAATTAAAGAAAATTTAGCAAATAGAGATGTATTCTGTATTCTTGTATAGGAAGATTTAATGTTAAGATTTACTTCTTTTACTTACAACTATTGTTGGTATATAGATTTAACACAATCTTAATAAAAATCCAAGATATTTTTTGGATACAGGCAGACTGATTCTAAAGCTCATATGAAAGGCAAAAGACGCAGAATAATCAATACAATCTTGAAAAAAAGAACAAAGTCAGAGGACTGAGATTATCCAGTTTCAGTATTTACTGTGAAGATACAGTAGTCAAGGCAGTATGGCTTTTGTGAAAGAATAAACAAACGGAACAGAACAGATAACACAGAAATTGATACACACAAATATAGTCAACTGCTCTTTAACAAAAGGCAGCAAAAGCAATCCAATGAAGAAAGTCTTTTCAAGGAATGATGCTAGAGAAACTAGACATACATATACCAAGTAATCCAGACACAGACCTTATGTCTTTCACAAAAATTGACTCATAATGGGCCATAGATCTAAATGTATAACAAAAACCAACAAAACATACAGACTATAACATAAGAGAAAAATCTAGGTGACTTTGTGTTTTCCAATGACTTTTTAGATACACCAAAAGCACAATGAAAATATCAATAAGATGTATTTCATTAAAATAAAATAAACTTCTCTTCTGTGAATGACTCTGTTAAGAGAATTAAAAGACAAGTCATAGACTACAATAAAATATTTGCAAAACACATAACTGATAAGGGAATTGTACCCAAAATGTGCAAATAGCTCTTCAAAGTCAATAATAAGACAAACAACCCAATTAAAAAGTTGGAAAAAAATCTGAACAGGCATCTCACCAAAGAAGATATTGTTATGGCAATTACGCATATAGAAAGTTGCAAAACATAACATTATTAATTAACTTCAAATTAAAACAATAGCGAGGTACCACTCTATACCTGTTAAAATGACGAAATGCTGGTGAGAATGTGAAGCCAAGGAAACTCTCATTTATTCGTGGTAGATATACAAAATGGTACAGCCACTTTAGGAGACAGTTTGGCAATTTCTTACAAAGCTAAATATAATCTTACTACTCAATCCAATTGCAATTATTGGTATTTATCCAAATGATTTGAAAGCTTAGGTCCATACAAAAACCTACACACACATGTCTACAGCAGTTTCACTTCTAATTTCCAAAACTTGGAAGCAACCAAGATATGTCAATGGATATAACATTGTGTCGATGGATATGTAAATTGTGGTACATCCATATAATGGAATATTATTCAGCACCAAAAAGGAAATGTGCTATGAAGCCATGAAAAGATATGGAAGAATCTTAAATGCATATTATTGAGTGAAAGAAGCTAATCCGAAAAGGCTCACACTATACAATTCCAACTATATGATTATTTTGGAAAAGGCAAAACTATGGAGACAATAAAAAGATCAATGGTGGCTGGGGGATAGGTAGAGAAAGGGATAAATAGGCAGAAAACAGAGAATTTTTAGGGCAATGAAACTGTTCTGCATGATACTACAATGGTGGATTCATGTCCTTATGCATTTGTCCAAACCCATAGAACAAGAGTGAACCTTATGTAAGCTATGGGCTTTGGATGATAAGGATATGTCAGTGTAAGTTAATCAATTACAACAAATATACTCTAGTGTGGGATGTTGATAGTGGAGGAAACTCTGAGTGCATTGGAGCAGACAGTATATTGAAACTTTCCGTACTTTCTGTTCAATTTTTCTGTGACCCTAAAATTGCTCTAGAACTGAAAGTATGTTTTTAAAAATGTATAGAACTGTACTGCATGAAGAGTGAACCCTAATGTAAATTAAGAAATTTAGCCAGTAGTAATATATCAATATTGGTTCCCCAACTGTAACATATGTACCACTTTAATGCACCCCTCTTGATTTTGGCTAAGGTCATGATCTCATGGTTTGTGGGAATGAGCCCCATCTGCCATCTAGGCTGACAGCACAGACCCCGCTTGGGATTCTCTCTCTTTCTTTCTGACACACACACACACACACACACACACACACACACACACTCACTCTCTCTCTCTCTCTCTCTTTAAAAATAAATAAATTTACAAACAACATAAAACTGCTCTAAAAATGAAAGTCTATTAATTTTTAATTTTTAAAAATGGAATCTCCCTAATTGTTATAAGGCTATTCAAAATATCTAATTAATATTGGCAAATTGTGGTAGTTGGTATTTTTCAAGAAATTAATCTGTTTATTTTTATCTGTCAAAGTTATGTGTTTCATTTCAAAAAATTGATCTGTTTATTTTTATCTGTCAAAGTTATGTGTTTGTGGTATTTTTTAAAATTTTCTTTTTGAGGAGGGGGAGAAAGATGGCAGAGATGTAAGGAGCTCTGTACTTGCACTCGTGCCCATACATCACACGGAAAAGATCTGAAGCCATTGGAAACCTTACAAAACCTGAGAGACTGGGAGAAAAAAGGACGCAGAATCTACTGAGAAAGGCTTCTAACGGCTACCTCAAGAAACAAGCCAGAGTACACAAGGTGGAGAGTCCCAAATATCACTACGAATAGGAAAAAAAAAAAAAAACACCAAGGCATCAACAAGGAAGACCAAGAGATACCATTCAGAAAACACTCTCTGAAAGGATAGGCCCTGGATAGTCAAAGAGTCTTCTTGGATATAGCAGTGCTCATAGATGCAGAGAGCATAACAGGTCTTTAAAACCAACAAGAGCCGGAAAGCTAACTAAAATGACAAAATGAAAGAGCTCTCCTCCAAAGAAACTCCAAGAAGAAATGACAGCTAATGAACTGCTCAAATATAAGATATAATCAGACATAAGCAGCATAACTGAACAAGATTTTAGAATAATAATGGTAAAATTAATAGCTGGGCTTGAAAAAAACATAGGGGACATCAAAGAAACTATGGCACCAGACAGAATGGAAAATAAAAATAGGCATGAAGAATTTAAAAATGCGATAAATGAGATACATAATAAAATAGAGGCCTCCAATGCACGGATTGAAGAGGCAGAAAGGAGAATAAGTGATTTAGAAGACACCATTATAGAAAAACAAGAGGCTGACAAAAAAAGAGACAAACTGATCCAGGAACAGGAAAGAAGAATTCGAGAGCTCAGCGATACGGTCAAACGCAACAATATCCGTATCATAGGAATCCCAGAAGAGGAAGAGAGAGGGAAAGGTGCTGAAGGAGTCCTGGAACAAATTATAGCAGAGAACTTCCCCGACCTGGGGAAGGAAGTAAATGTGGAAGTACAAGAGGCTCAGAGGACTCCCCTCAGACGTAACCTGAATCGATCTTCTGCACGACATATCATAGTGAAAATGGCCAAATACAAGGACAAAGAGAGAATTTTGAAAGCAGCTAGGGAGAAAAGGGCCCTAACATACAAAGGGAAACCTATCAGAGTGGTGACAGACCTATCTACTGAAACTTGGCAGGCTAGAAAGGAATGGCAGGAAATCTTCAATGTGATGAACAGTAAAAATATGCAGCCAAGAATCCTCTATCCAGCAAGCCTGTCATTCAAAATAGAAGGAGAGATAAAAACCTTTCCAAATAAACAGAAATTGAAAGAATTTGTCACCACGAAGCCAGCCCTACAAGAAATCCTGAGGGGGATGCTCTGAAGGAAAGGTTGCAAGGAACAAAGATACCAGAGACACCACCACAAACATGAACCCTACAAAAGATACAAAGACTCTAAACCCACATATTTCAATAATAACACTGAATGTAAATGGGCTGAATGCTCCAATCAAAAGACATAGGGTAGCAGAATGGATTAAAAAACAAAATCCATCAATATGCTGTCTACAAGAAACTCATTTTAGACGGGAAGATACCTTCAGATTAAAAGTAAGGGGATGGAGAAATATATATCATGCTACAGGAAATCAAAAGAAAGCCGGAGTAGCGATACTTATATCAGACAAACTGGACTTTAAATTAAAGACAATCACAAGAGATGAAGAAGGGCACTACATAATAATTACAGGGTCCATCCATCAGGAAGAACTAACAATCATAAATGTCTACGCACCGAATATGGGAGCACCTAAATATCTAAAACAATTAATCACAAACAGAAACAAGCTTATAGATAAGAATGTGCTAATAGCAGGGGACTTTAATACTCCGCTTACAGCAATGGATAGGTCAACCAGACAGAAAATCACTAAAGAAATAATGGACTTGAAAGACACATTGGACCAGATGGATCTGACGGATATATTTAGAACTTTACATCCTGAGGCCAGGGAATTTACTTTCTTCTCAAGTGCGCATGGCACATTCTCCAAGATAGATCACATACTGGGACATAAAGCAGCCCTCAATAAATATAAAAGAATAGAGATCATACCATGCACACTGTCAGATCACAATGCTTTGAAACTTGAAATCAATTACAGGAAGAAGTCTGGAAAACCGCCAAAAACATGGAGGTTAAAGAACACCCTTCTAAAGAATGAATGGGCCAATCAGGCAATTAGAGAGGAAATTAAAAAATATATGGAAACAAATGAAAATGAAAACACAACAATTCAAAATCTATGGGATGCGGCCAAGGCAGTCCTAAGAGGAAAGTACATTGCTCTCCAGGCCTATTTCAAGAGATTAGAAAAAGCACAAGTCCAAAATCTAACAGCTCACCTAAAGGAGCTAGAGGCAGAGCAACAAGAACGCCCTAAACCCAGTAGAAGAAGAGAAATAGTAAAAATTAGAGCAGAAATAAACAACATAGAGACCAAAGAAACAATTGAACAGATCAATGAAACCAAGAGTTGGTTTTTTGAAAAAGTAAACAAAATTGACAAACCTCTAGCCAGGCTTATCAAAAAGAAAAGAGAGAGCACCCAAATAGACAAAATTATGAATGAAAATGGACTTATTACAACCAACCCCTCAGAAATACAAGCAATTATCAGGGAATACTATGAAAAATTATATGCCAACAAATTGGACAACTTAGAAGAAATGGACAAATTCCTAAACACACACTCACTACCAAAATTCACACGGGAAGAAATAGAAAACCTGAACAGACCCATAACGAGTGAAGAAATCGAATCAGTGATCAAAAATCTCCCAACAAATAAGAGCCCTGGACCTGATGGTTTCCCTGGGGAATTCTACCAGACATTTAAAACAGAATTAATCCCAATTCTTCTCAAGCTATTCCAAAAAATAGAAGTCGAAGGAAAACTCCCGGACTCATTTTATGAAGCCAGCATCACTCTGATTCCCAAGCCAGACAGAGATCCAACAAAAAAAGAGAACTATAGGCCAATATCCTTGATGAATACGGATGCAAAAATTCTCAACAAGATCCTTGCAAATCGAATCCAGCAGCATATCAAAAGAATCATCCACCAAGATCAAGTGGGATTCATTCCTGGGTTACAGGGCTGGTTCAACATTCGCAAATCAATCAATGTGATCCATCATATCAATAAAAGAAAAGATAAAAACCATATGATCCTGTCAATAGATGCAGAAAAAGCATTTGACAAAATACAGCATCCCTTCTTAATAAAGACTCTCGAGAAAGTTGGGATAGAAGGAACCTACTTAAACATCATCAAAGCCATCTATGAGAAGCCTTCAGCTAACATCATCCTCAACGGGGAAAAACTGAGAGCTTTCCCCCTGAGATCAGGAACACGACAGGGATGTCCACTCTCACCACTGTTGTTTAACATAGTGCTGGAAGTCCTAGCATCAGCCATCAGACAACAAAAGGAAATCAAAGGCATCAGAATTGGCAAAGAGGAAGTCAAACTTTCACTCTTCGCAGATGACATGATACTCTACATAGAAAACCCGACAGACTCCACCAGAAGCCTACTAGAACTGATCCAAGAATTCAGCCAAGTTGCAGGGTACAAAATCAACGTACAGAAATCGGTTGCATTTTTATACACCAATAATGAAGCAACAGAAAGAGAAATCAAGAAACTGATCCCATTCACAATTGCACAAAAAACCATAAAATACCTCGGAATAAACCTAACCAAGGATACAAGAGATCTGTATGATGAAAACTATAGAAAACTTATGAAGGAAATTGAAGAAGACACAAAGAAATGGAAAAACATTCCATGCTCATGGATAGGAAGAATAAATATAGTTAAGATGTCATTACTACCTAAAGCACTCTACACATTCAATGCAATTCCAATCAAAATTGCACCAGCATACTTCTCAAAACTAGAACAAACTATCCAAAAATTTGTATGGAACCACAAAAGACCCCGAATAGCCAAAGTAATACTGAAAAATAAAACCAAAACGGGAGGTATCACCATCCCAGACTTCAGCCTCTACTACAAAGCTGTCATCCTCAAGACAGTATGGTATTGGCACAAAAACAGACACATAGACCAATGGAACAGAATTGAGAACTCAGAAGTGGACCCAAAAGTATACAGCCAACTGATCTTTGACAAAGCAGGAAAGAATATCCAATGGAAAAAAGACAGCCTTTTTAACAGATGGTGTTGGGAGAACTGGACAGCAACATGCAGAAGAATGAAACTAGATCATTTTCTCACACCATGCACAAAAATCAACTCAAAATGGATAAAGGACCTGAACGTGAGACAGGAAACTATCAACACCCTAGAGGAGAAAGCAGGAAACAACCTCCTTGACCTCCACCGCAGCAACTTCTTACTTGACACATCCCCAAAAGCAAGGGAATCAAGAGCAAAAATAAACTGTTGGGACCTCATCAAGATTAAAAGCTTCTGCACAGCCAAGGAAACAACCCAGAAAATTAATAGGCAACCAACGGAATGGGAAAAGATAGTTGCAAATGACATATCAGATAAAGGGTTAATATCCAGAATCTATAAGGAACTCACCAAACTACACGCCCGAAAAACAAACAACCCAGTGAAGAAATGGGCAGAAGACATGAACAGACACTTCTCCAAAGAGGACATCCAGATGGCCAACAGACACATGAAACGATGCTCAGCATCCCTCCTCATCAGGGAAATACAAATCAAAACCACACTGAGATACCACCTCACGCCAGTCAGAGTGGCTAAAATGAGCAAATCAGAGAACTCTAGATGCTGGCGAGGATGTGGAGAAACGGGCACCCTCCTACACTGTTGGTGGGAATGTAAACTGGTACAGCCCCTCTGGAAAACAGTGTGGAGGTTCCTCAGGAAACTAACAATAGAACTCCCTTATGACCCAGCAATAGCACTGCTAGGAATTTACCCAAGGGATACAGAAATGCTGAGGCATAGGAGCACATGTACCCCAATGTTCATAGCAGCACTCTCCACAATAGCTAAAACATGGAAAGAGCCTAAGTGTCCATCAACAGATGAATGGATCAAGAAGATGTGGTTTATCTATACCATGGAATACTACATGGCAAAGAGAAACAATGAAATCTGGCCATGTGTAGCAACATGGATGAACCTAGAGGGTGTTATGCTGAGCGAAATAAGTCAGGCAGAGAAGGACAAATATCATATGTTTGCACGTATAGGAGGATTAGGAGGAACTTGACGGAGGAACAAGGGGGAGAAGAAGGGCGGAAATGGTGGGGGAAAGGGAGAGAGGCAAACCATGAGAGACTCTTGAATGCTGACAAAAACTGAGGACTGATGGATGTGGGGGGGAGGAGGGATGGGCATGGAGGAGGACACTTGTGGGGATGAGCACTGAGTGTTATGTGGAAACTAATTTGACAATAAACTATTTGTAAAAAAAAGAAATAGATACCTAGGGATACGTTAGGTTAGAAAAGTAATTTCTAAAAGTATATATTTTTTCAGAATGTTGTAATATCTGTTGTTTAAAATTTATAATTTCTTATTACTTCTTTTCATGTTAAATAAATATTCAATTTTTTATGTAGTACTTAGTTTTATTTGTATAATTTTATGTTTTTTTTAAAGCCTCCCAATTATATAAACTTTGAGCCCCATGAACCTGAATCCACCTGGGAGAAGGCCATTGTTCCAGCTTGTGAACACCCACAGAACCACATAGTTTGGTTTAGTCAGGAGGGGGTTTATTGATGGGTATGAGAAGTCTCACAGCACCATCAGGAAGATTGAAGGTCTCAGCTCTGGCTGAGTTTCCAGAACCACAGAACCACAGAACTGGGCTTGCTGACCTCAATGCCAACCCACTTCCACCATGCTGGGGCCAGTGCTCCCACTGCCACTGACTCTGGCACAACCACTTCAGCTGCCCTTGGCATGCATGCTCTACATGGATGTCTGCCTGCCTGATGCTTTACAAACTCCCTCTAAGTCACACTCACATGGTGTCTCACGGGCAGATACCAAACCAGGCTGGGAAAGGAAGTCAGTTTGGAAGTCAGTACTCACAATGCAGAGGGTTACAAAAATATCTGGAGGGTGTCGAAAATATCACAAGCATCTCCAGTGACCAATGTCCATTACATCTACTACATGACAAAAATCCATGGGGGTTCCGGTGGAGATAGGTAAATAAGACATGATCCCAACTTCTAGGACTCCCAAGAGCAGGGAGGAGAGAGACTCATGCCCAGACACTCCAAAGAATAGCACAACAGGTCTGGCCACAGGCACCCTTCACAATTCTCAGACTGTTTTCTAACAAGGGAGGGCTAGTGACTTAGACAAATCTTAAAATTTTTTTTTAATGTTTTATTTATTTCTAGGAGAGAGAGAGACAGCATGAGCAGGGGAGGGTCAGAGAGAGAGGGAGTCACAGACTGAAACAGGCTCCAGGCTCTGAGCTGGCAGTCAGCACAGAGCCCGACGCGGGGCTCGAACCCACGAACCGCGAGATCATGACCTAAGCGAAAGTCGGACGCTCAACCGACTAAGCCACCCAGGCGCCCCTAGACAAATCTTTTACCTGGTTTATCCAGAGGGAGCAGAGCCAAGAGATGACCTCCAGGGCACCATGACAGGCAATCAGTGGCTTAGAATGTCTTACTATTGTTGCTGCTGCCTCAGGAATTCTCAGTTGCTGATAAATATTACTCCCATCACACATGTGAAAAAAGAAGGGGAGTTTTAAAACCTAAAAGTATAATGTATACCAAACAGGCTGTTCTTGCCTCACCCACATAATCACAATATACAAATTAAGGTGTTCATTCAGAGTTTCTAAATTTGTATGTATCTGCAGGATCAACAAATGCAAGGATAACTAATATTTCAAAATGCAATCCTCCAGCAGATGAAAGATAGAACATTTGTTAAGAACGTTGCTTCTGTAATCTAGGATGGGGAAGAAAGGAATCTTGGAGATAGGCAACAACAGTGATTATTTCAAATACAAAAACTGCAATGAGAGATTCCTCCCACAGACAGAAGCAGGTAGAAAGGTAGAGCTGACTCAGTTGATCAGACTCAGGGTCCAAGAAGTCAGCCAAGAAGCTGAGAGCTGTGCTGGGTGGGAACCTAAGGAGGGTGGTAACTTGGCATAGGAGTCAGCCACAGATCATCAATAGTTGCATGCAGAATAAATACATAAACCTTGGGATGCCTGGGTGGCTCAGTTGGTTAAGCATCCAACTCTTGATTTCGACTCAGGTCATGATTTCACTGTTCATGAGATAGAGCCCTGCGTTGGGTTCCAAGCCTGCGTGGGAGTCTCTTTACCTCCCTCGCTGGCCACCTCCCCCACCCTCTCAAAATAAACAAATAAACATAAAAAAAATAAATACAGAAAACTCAAAGCCTCCTCTACTGAAACACAGTGACACTTGGGGATGGTTGTCTCAGATCCATTTAATGCTCTGTGAACAGAAGATGACCATCATCAGTGACAGATTCAATATAAAATGGGTGGAGATGTTACAAACTTCACCCTGGGGTGCAAAGGACATGTCCCTCCCATTGAAGGTGTCTCCTGTTCCCCTTCCTCTTGGAAATGGGCATTAAGTAGTGGTGAGCTAATAAATACATAACCACTGGCTTTAAGGAATATATATAATATATGTATTTTTGTATATGAATAGATGTCAAATATATATATTTAAATGTATACATAGATAGATATAAAGAAAGATACACACACATTTATTATGAATTTTATTGATGTAAGAATGTGTACCCATAAATTATAAATAATTATAAAACATACTATGCTCTATCATAAATTCTAGATAGCCCATTGATTCTCATAGAATTTCTATGTTCAGTTTTCCCAAACTTCTGTATGGGTGGCCAGTGTCTGATGACTAAATGTGCTTCAGACATGACAGTTGATTGATATTTCATTTAGGCTAATGAGTAAGACAAAAATGGGATGACAAAGACAAATGCCGGAGCTTTACTTATGCACTAATGTCAAGAGTAACCTCTTTGCTGAATCAGGTAATTGTTTTCAAACCCTGGAAGAACATTTTCTTGTATTTTTGTGTTAGGTGAGATTTAATGGTGTGTCAGTGTGGTAAGCTAAGTGATGGCCTCTAAAAATATCCAGGTGCTAATCTATGAAACCTATGGAAGTTGCCTTATATGGCAAAAAATACTTTGCAAATGTGTTAAAAGTCTTGAGATGAGGACCTTGGATTGTGTTCTCATAAAAGAGGTGCAGAGAGATATTTGACAACATGACGTTATGAAGACAAAGCAGAGAGAGACTTGAAAATGCTAAGCTACTGGCTTGGGAGGTGGAGGAAAGGACCATGAGCCAAGGGGAGCTAGCTTCTAGAAGCTGAAAGAGGCAAGGAAATGGATTCTCCTCTTGAGCCTCCAGAGGGAGAGTGGCCTTGCTCACACCTTGATTTCAGCCCAGTGAAACTGATTTCAGACTTCTGACCTCTGAAACTGTAAAAGAGTAAATGTGTTGCTTTCAGCCTCCACGTTTGTGCTATTTTGTTACAGCAACCATAGGAAACTGGTAGTTATCAATATATTGTGTATTGGCTCTAAATGAACCCTTTAAATTATTTGAAGTTTTAAATTTTATTTTGAAAGAGAGATAGAGTGAGTGGGGGAGGGGTAGAGAGAGAGGATCCCAAGAGGGCTCTGTACTACCTGCTCAGAGCCCGATGTGGGACTTGAACTCACAAACCATGAGATCATGACCTGAACCCAAACCAAGAGCCGGACACTCAACTGACTGAGCCACCCAGGTGCCCTTGAATGCACCCTTTAATAAAGGCTTTATGACAAAGAAAGAGCCTGGTAAGTATTTCTTCTCAATTTTAAAAAATTTATTTATTTAAATTTGAATAGGTTAACATATAGTGTAATATTGATTTCAGGAGTAGAACCCAGTGATTTATCACTCCCATATAATGCCCAGTACTCATGCCAACAAATGCCTTCCTTGATGCCCATCACTCATTTAGCCCATCTCTCCACCCACCTCTCCTCCAGCAACCTTCAGTTTTTTCTCTATATTTAATCGTCAATTATTGTTTGCCTCTCTCTGTTTTTATCTTATTTTTCCTCCCCTTCTCCTATGGTTCATCTATTGTGTTTCTTAAATTCCACACAAGAATGAAATCATATGATATCCGTCTTTCTCATTTATTTCACTTAGCATAATATACTCTAGTTCTATCCATGTTGTTGCAAATGGCAAGATTTTGTTCTTTTTGATTGTTGAGTACTATTCCATCATGTGTGTGTGTGTGTGTGTGTGTGTGTGTATAGTGTGTGTGCATGTGTATATATAGTGTGTGTGTATGTGTATATATAGTGTATGTGTGTGTGTGTGTGTGTGTATACACACACTATATCTTCTTTATCCATTCATCAGTAGATAGACATTTGGGCTCTTTCCATAATTTGGCTATTATTGATAGCACTGCTATAAACATTGGGGTGCATGTACCCCTTTGAATCAGCATTGTTGTATCATTTGGATAAATTCCTAGTAGTACAATTGCTAGGTTGTAGGGTAGTTCTATTTTTATTCTTTTGAGGAAACTCCATGTACTGTTTTCCAGAGTGGCTGTACCAGTTTGCATTCCCACCAGCAGAGAGAAATTGTTCCCCTTTCTCCACATCCTCACCAACATCTGTTGTTTCCAGAGTGGTTAATTTTAGAAGACATAGACACTTTTCCAAAGAAGACATCCAGATAGCTAACAAACACATGAAAAGATGATCAACATCACTCATCATCAGAGAAATACCAAAGCAAAACCATGATGAGGTACCACATCATATCTGTCAGTATTTCTTCTTTAAAGTGAGCATTGACTTACCTTATTTCAGTAGAGGGCACTGGAATTTCACTGCAAGAGGACCTGGCTTCCCACAATTTCCAAGGTAGCCAGAGAGAGGGTCCCCTGTCAGTGTGAGGACATCTGGTGGAGTCTTGGAGCACCAGCCCCAGAATACTATCTCTTTGTGACCTTTCTTGGTGATGACTATCTACAACCCTCTCAACACAGAAACCAACCCCACCCCCACCAAGACCCCACCTAAGGGGGAAAGAGGGGGACAAAGGAGGAAAGAAAAGGGAAGGGACCCACCCAGAGTGACAGCTCCTTCTGCAACCTCACCACCCCACCCCGCTGCCACCCAAGCACTCTGAGGGCTTTCTGTCCCAGTGGGCGCTCATATTCCCACTGCACACACACGCCACCACTTGCTCACAGCCTACAACCTGTCAGCACTCTGGAGAGTGGGCTGTCGTCTGTTCAGCAACTCCAGATCAGCTTTGTCCTGGCTAAATTAAAGAATATTTTTGATATCTGAACCACATCTCCAATAAAGTCAGAACCCTTCACTTTCTTTCCACTCTAGCCAATTTCAGGCTGCCAACATGACATCACAGACTGGGAAGCCATCATTAACGTAGTGTTTCTGCTGTGTAGATGTGATAACCCACAAGCACAGAAAATAGCAAAATGTAGTAAAATAATTAGGAGGTGGGTTTTTTTTTCTGTTTTAGTATAACGTTTCATTACAAGTTCTTTAAATGTTATTGACACCTGTCTTTCATGACCGGCTCACAAAGTTCCAACACATTCTATATCTGGCTCTCTTGGAGTGCTCCACACCAGCTCCAGCACAGCCCTGGGATTAAGGGCCCCGTCAACAAGCCACAGGCGCTGAACATTTTTGGGGCTGGGACTAGTACCCGCAGGGATTAAGACAGGTCCTGGGTGTGGCCTCTAGCAGTGGGCTCTGCATGGGAGGATGTGCGGGCAGGATTTCTCTGCCCTAGGGTCTCACTCACTGCCTCCCCATTGCTCCTGAGATGACCACTCTTCATTTCCATGCCCTGAATATGAAGGCTGTGGCCCTACCCCTTCCAGGGTGGTCAAACCTATATGGGTCTCCATGTATCAGAGAGTCCTTCTCACCATGGCTGAGGCTACTTTACTCTCGGTCACTGAAGGGGCCCCTGTGGGAGTGATGTAGGGCACATGGGTCCAAGAAACAAGGGGGTGGTTCTGATGTCACCAATGGCTGGTTGAGGGACTTGGGCCAACTGCCCACACCGCCAGGCCTGATGAGTGCCTCAGTGAGGGTGGGACTGAGCTCTCTCCCAGCTCCAGGACAAAGCATTGCCTCAGGTCCACCTTGATGACAGGACAAGGTGTGGACCCCTGTGCTTTCTGGGAGCCGCAGTCGCACCCACAGGTGCCACAGTCCTGCTGGGAAACTTTATCCCTGGGAACTGGCCAAGGGCCCGGGTCACGGGACCTGCTGTCAGATAGCTCAGACTTCATCCAGAGAGAACAAAACACGGACAAGATATATGATCTTCCTTTTCTATTTTCCCAGGGACCAAAGTCTCTGTTACAAAACCCAGCAGAGACAGACCCTCCCCAGAGATAAAGCTGTCTCCCTAGCTGTCTTCTGGGGTAATGCCAGACTTGACAGGGAGCCCTGAGAGCTCTCCACCAAGGGGCTTGACTGGGCTGGCTGGGTCAAGGTCAGGACCAATTGCCTGGAGCCTGTGCAGTAAGACGCCAACGTGGGGGACAGTCTGGGGAGAGGGTCACCATAAGGAATATTGGAGAAGACCAACACTCCCCACAATTAAGGGGCTAAACGAAAATCCTGAAACGGTGATTCCAGGACACACCTGTATTGGAGTGATGCCAGGTGCCTCAAGGGTCAAAGGGCAGACACAGAAAGATCCCCACCTGAGATCCAGCCTGTAGAGCACCTGACCAACAGCTGCACTCCTTCACTTCCTGCCATTCCCATCTGCACGCTCCTTCCTGTTCAGGGCCAGTGCCCCACGTCTAGCCAACAGGGCCTTGGCAAAGCTGTACGCTGCATTCCTGGAGAGACTTTACTCTGGCAACTCAAAACCAGTGCCCAGAAGGGCTCTCTTAGAAGAGACTGTCTTTTCTCTGACCTGATGGCTCTCATACCCCTCATTAGCCACCCCCACCAGAGCTTCCCCAACCCCTCTTGTATTTGCACCCTCACCTTCCATGCCTCAACCAAAGACCCTCCTTCAGGTCACCCTTTCTTCCCTGAAACAGCTCCCAAAGTCTGACCTAGTCCACGAAAAGCTGCCAACTGGTATGCAGGATGGGCTCAGGTTGCATGGACCTGACTTCAAGAGCCTGCATCGCCCTTCTGCCCGCCTGGACGTGTGCCTTCCTTTGTGTATACAGAGCATCACTAAGTCACGGAGCTCACAGGTGTGTCCAGCAGCCTGGCATCCGTGGGCTTCTTTCCCTGGCCTCACTAGTGAGACATCAGTGAAACAGGATAAAGTTTAATTGACTAGAAGATTATTCTGGAGAAAGGCAGAAAGAGAGAGATGAATTACAAATAAACATATACATCAATACATATAAGCATTGTATATGTTATATGTCTAACATGTAGATATGCATATATGTATGTTTACCTGCGTGCACATATACACACATATACAGGAATGTACATATGTGTGTGTGTGTGTGTGTGCGTGTGTGTGCAGCAGCTACTGGGAATGCACAAGGCTCAACCTGACCAGTGATCTGTTCCAGGGCCAGGCAGTGCCCTTCCAGAGAGAACATTCTACTCTCAGGACAGGCAGCCCAGCAGGGTGAGCGCATGATGCATGAGGCAGGCAGAAGGCAGCAGGTGCCAGGCCAGGAGGCTGAACATCCTGGTTTTCACACCCCTTGTGGCAGAACAGGTGACTGAGGGCCCCCTCTTTTGTCATCTTATTGTTCTCTCACTAGGCAACGCCGCCTACCCCCATGGCTTCAGTCACCATGAGATACTAAGGATTCTTGGCTTGTATATCTGGCTCCTAGGCTCCAGATCCAGACACCCAGCCACTGCCTGCCACATGTCTTGGACCTACCCAGCCTAATACCTTGTCTTCACTGCCAGCCAGAAGCTGGACACGCTGTCTCTCACCGCATGCCTATCCATCCTCCGGGTTTTCTCAGTTGTCTTTCCCAACTAGTCCTTGGATCCCCTGCTTTCAGCATCAGCACCCTGGATAGGACCCACACACTCTCTCCAAAAAGAGCGGCTGGAGTGACCTCTACAGAACTCAGCTCTTCTCTGCAGTGGGGCCCTCATCCTCACTCCTCCCTCACTGTGGCCAAAGGCAGCTTGCTCAGAGTCTGCATCTGTAAAGTGGTTGATATTGGGTGATCATCAGATAACTAGTCGCTAATTACAGTGACACATCCCAGGCCCCATTTCCAAAACCAGACTGGGCCTGCTTGTCATAGAGGCTGGCAGAGGTACTGAGGCCTTGGCACGGCCCCCTATTCCCTCTTCTAGGGATTGTGGGTGCCCCTCTGTGCAGAGGGAGGCTTTACTACCCACTGGGGAGGCCATCTCACAGTCTGGGACCCTCAGGGCCACAGGATCTCCCTCTTGGCTCCTTCCAGTGCATTTCCCAGGCACGGTGGCATCTCCCTGTGGGTGTCCCTGGTGTGCATGACATTTCAGCTGTTTCTGGCTCTCTCCATCCTTCCTCAGAGCCAATGGGCCCAGAAACTACCCAAATGTGTCTGGAGCAGGGAACCGACTTTAAACAGATGCTGGCTTCACCTCCTCCCCACCTTGTGTCCAAAAGAACTGAGGGCTTCAGCTGGAGGGGCCTGTGCCGTCAACCTCTCCCTCATCCCAGCCGAGGAGCAGACATCCCTGCTTGCAACCACCAGACACCAGGGCTCCCAGTGGAGGGGACCGAGGTACAGACTCCCAGCACTGGAGCTCTGCTGTGCCTGACAGAAGGTGCACCTTTGGCATTGTTGTCTACCCAGTAGGGACACCTGTTCCTAATTCACATGGAGGTGCCATATGTACTAATGGTGTCTCTGCCTATCTGCATAGAGACAGATGCATCTTCTAGGACACAGATGTTGGGCTTGACCAGCTAGATTCATCCAGACAGCCAGGCCACTGGGGGAGGGAAGCCGAAAAGGCTCTTGCATTGGAGATACCAGAGAGACATGGGAGCATAGCCAGTACAGCTGGGGATCCACTCAACAGAGCACATGAGTGCAGGGACAGCCACCCACACCATCATGAGCCCCCTAAACCACAGAGTGCCACAGCAGGGCTCAGGGAGAGATATTCCTACAGAATACAGGGGTGAGGGGTTGGGGGCAGACTAGCTCCTGGGTGTTGTGGGAATGCCAGAGGATGCCCAGAAATATTGGTACAGGGGTGCCCAGTATTGCTGGAAGACTTAGATGTGCCCACAAATGCTCTGCTCCGGGCAAGGTGTCCTGGTCCCCACGTCTTGGCCCCAGGCCTGTTTCATCTCAGGGGTGGACTGACCAGGGCTCTGACTCTCCTTCCAGACTCTTGGCAGTTATTTAGAATTGGGAGTCTGAGCCCATTGCCACACAAACATGTTTGCAAGAGCAGGCAGAGCAGAAGCCTCGCTCCCTGAAGGCAGTTCCATATGCTGATCACCCTTCCCCCTTCCTGGGAACATCTGTGACTGGCTCAACCAGGTCAGCCCAGGTGACTGCATCCTCCTTTATAAGCCTTTGCATTTCTTCCTGATAGCCTTCCTCTGACTCTTCAGACTGGCCTTGTCCCACGTGATTATGCTCAGGTGAGTGACTGTCACCCTGTTTCACAGGACTCTACTGGAGCTCAGGGAGTGAAACATCAGGCCACCAAGGGCCACTAATTCACAAGTGCAGACCAATGACGTTTAGGTGGACCGCAGGTGACTTGTAGGGTACAGGTGAAATAAGGACCCAGTCCCATGACTGTCTCCTGCAGGCCTCTTCACACCTGGGCACAAAGGTGGAGGCACAGGGTTCTCATTCCAGTGAGTGTGGCAGCAAAGGCACATTCCGTCAGGGGCTAGGGGCTGGTTAGGGAAATTGTGAACTCTGTGGAGACTGCACAGCCACGAAAACAGAGCACACCAGTGAGGCTCTAGTATATGGTCTCTGAGGCTGATCATGTTTCAGAAATGAGACTCAGGAAAGTGCTCCTGGTGTGTCTAGCAGGACACGATGCTGTCCCCATTGAGGCCTGACAGTGAGAAGAGCCAAGTGCCCCACTCCCCAAGGATGCCAGGTCGTACACTCCAGCACATGGCCTGTGGGTGTCAGACATTATGGATGGCTAGCCTTTCCAGGCAGACTTGCCAAGAGGTCCCCAAACCACTCAGCCCTTCTAGAAGGCTATTTGATCAGGGAGGCTGAGAAGGGATGGTGTCTGGTCAGAGAGCTTTGGGGACAGTTTGGCCGGAGCTCTGTGATGTGTCCCTTCCCCCCCCCCCCCATGGGAAGTCAGGGAGGAAGCTGACACTCTAGCCCCAGTTGAAGTCCAAAGTAGAGGCTCTGAGGGTCCTGGCACCCAGGGCAGGGGCAGAGTATGGAGTGGGACTCAGGGAGCTCTCAGGGGGGCCCTGGAATCTGAGCACATGGACTGCACCTTGGCCCTTCTGCCAGAGGGAAGCTGGCTGGCAATATGGACAACTTACTTGTCCACCTTAGCAGAACAAGGGAGGGGAGGCAGAAGGGGTCTGAGTTCAGACCATCTTGACCAGACTCTGCTCCAGAAATGACGTGTAGGGGTGGGGGCACCAGCAGGAAGTTATGTGTGCCACAGGATGCAGGAAAGGGGTACCCAAAGAGCCCCTACAAGCCCACTGTGAAAAAAAGAGATGGCTTTGCACACCTGCCAGAGGGCTAACAATACCTGTGTCCTCCATGGAAGAGCTGAGAACAGCCTAATGAGTGGAGGAGTCGCCTACGGAGGAAGAGGAGAAAGAGGAAGAGGTGGAAAAAGGGGATGTGAGATGGAAGTGGAGGGATGCAGGATTGGAAGGATCCAGGGATGAAGGACTCGGGGATGCAGGAGGGAAAGGATGTAGGAGCAGCAAGGGTCATGCGGGAAGCAGGGATTAGGGATGAGGGCACTGGGAGGCAGAATTTAGGCTATAGGAACTACAGGGATACAGGATGCAGGTCTGAGAGATGGAGAGAGGAGGGATGCCATGTTGAGGAAAGGAGGTGTAGGGATGCAGGGACGTAAACAGCAGGAACCCAGGGATTAGAGATGTAGGGCTGTAGGGCGATGAATGCAAAACTGAGCGATGTAGGGCCACAGGGTGCAGTGATGGGGGGAGGGAGTAAGGGATACAGAGTGACAGGTACAGCAATGATGGCGGTGGCACTGAAAATCCAGGTTTGATCTTTTTTTAAGTTACTCTTATTTATCTTGAGAGAGAGAGAGAGAGAGAGAGAGAGAGAGCACACACTCAAGCAGGGGAGGGACAGAGAGAGAATCCCAAGCAGGCTCCAAGCTGTCAGCACAGAGCCTGATGAAGGGCTTGAACTCACAAATGGTGAGATCATGACCTGAGCAGAAATCAAGAGTCAGATGCTGAACCAACTGAGCCACCCAGGCGCCCCCCAGGTTTGATCTTAAATGCTGCCAGTTGTTAAATGTGGGCAACCAATTCAAATTTGCATAAAATACTGAGTTGACTGACCAAAACATGAGCCTCAAGCTCAGGGTCACCACCCATGCCTTTGGAGGTCAAGGTGAAGGTGGTCCCAGGGAGCACAGTGTTGGTCAGGGAGCCCTCACTGAGGCTTGGCCATGCTGCAGCAGCTTGGGTCTCTGGGTGCAGAGGCTGCCAGACCCCGGCTGAGCTGCTCCTGCACAGTGTGGGCCAAGAATTGAAGGCAGTGTCCCCAGCCATGCACAGTGGAGCCTGGGTGATGTCATCATTGCAACAAGATAGCTGGGATGGTGTGCTGGGGTTTTCCACACGTTCTTAGTGTTAGCGGCCTCGTTTTATTGGAAGACTATGGCTGGAAGGTTAAGTGTGGGGCAGGAATTGGCTGGCAGGCAGCCTGGAGCCTGGGGAGCAGAGGCCGGGCAGGGAGGAGGTGCCAGTCCACGCCCCTCAAAGCCCTGGCTGGGCTGGTGCCTGGGCTCACACCCAGATGTCCCCAAGGACACAAGCTGGAGTGTGGAGATCATGGTGCTGGCTCACAGGGCAGTGCAAGCACTCCATTGGCCCAGGGAGCCCTGATGAAGGATCTGGCCCCATGAGGGGCCAAAGCAAGCACTAGGCCTAGGAAGCACGGAGGTGGGGGCAGGGCCCACCTGAGAGCATCCTGATTCCAGGCACCAGCCAGTACCTCCACCCTCTCTGTCCCCACCGTCCTCACCATTCCCACGTAGCTGGCACCATGTCCTTTTGCCAACAGCCTCCATCCTCAATGTCTGTCTGCCCTCTATGGTGCCAAGCTCCGTCCTGGCCTACAGCCTGGCAAAGAGTGGGCTTCATCAGTGTGAGTGAGTGACAGATAAGGCATCTTGCTTATTTCTTACCCCAAGGTACATTTTAGAGAGGAGGATACTGAGTGTACAGAAGAACATCGCTTTGCCCAACATCCCCAACAGTAACGAGGTCGCCTGGAATTCACAGCTTTCCTCTGTTAGGCTAAGGTACTGAGGGTGGGGAGAGTTGGACTCGGCCACAGGGCAGCAGCTGGATCGGAATCAGTGTTTGGAACCAACTACTTGAGCCACCAACAAGAGCAGTGCAGCCATAGGTAATGTTGAGTCGATGACCGTGAGAGCTGGAGACAGGTGTGGGGACAGGTGTGTGTGCCAGGTGTGGGGTGGGGTTCAGAGAAAGAGAGAAGGCTGAGGTGGGGTGGGGGGGGTGGGGGTTACTTGGAGTCAGCTCAGAGCCAGGTCTCCCCTGATGACAGTGGCCCTGAGCCTCCTGAGGTCCCAGGCATGCCCGGAGCCCTGCTAGAGCTCAGGGTGAGGTATCTATCGCTGATGATCACTGGCAAGCAGCTTCTTCCTCAACACCGCTCATTCCTCTCCGAGGGAATTTTCAACTCTCAAGACTCACAGCTATTTCTGATATATGGGGTCTCTTTGAAAATCAGACCACATGGGAGGTTTCCATTTGAATGTGGCAACAGTGCTGGGCCTGCCCCACCTGGCTCAGGCGAGGAAACGCCAAGAACATCCCCAAGGACTGCAGCTTCCTGTAGAGCTTGTTTCTGGCCCCAGCAGAGACCCGGATGTGAGATCCCGTGCGTGGTCCAGGACACCGTCCAGGGGGAGCTGACCTGGGGATGGAAATGTCCTCTCTGGTCTCATGGTGCTCAGCTTCAGGACTGCCTGCAGGCTGAAGTGAGCTCCCCACAAAGAAGTCATCTCACTGTGCCGAAGCAGGACCCGGGGCACCCGGGCTTGGGAAATGCTGCCTCAGCCACAGGGAGATGCTGCTGGGTTCCAGGGCCACCGTTTCTGCCCTTTCCTCAGTCCCACCCTTCTCGTTGCTCCAAGATACTCCCACACCATTTTGATTATGACCATGGCAAGGGTGTCCTCAGCTCTAGAAGGGAGGTGATGCCGCTGTGGTCACATTGTGCACCCCCTCTGTGTGTCCACCACTGTGACAGTTAAAAAGGACCATGTCCTCCCTGGGCTCCAACAGCCATCCAATAATTGAGCACCTACTGTGAGCAGAGCATGGTGGCAGCCACTGAGAATCAGCTGGTTAATGGGGCAGATGTGGTCCCTGCCCACATGGGCTCACAGGTAGGTGGGAGGCAGTACATCTGGGCAACCACACCAGTAACACATGACGTCCTGAAGGAAGGTCCTTGCGGGGTGGGCACGTCTGGGCGCTCGGGTAGGGGCCCCAGGTGCCACTACTTGTAGTTAAAGCAGAGCTGGCCAGAGTGGGAGAGACTCCTGAGTGACGGGAGGGACCAGGGGGCAGAGCATGCTGGCTCCATCGGGAATTTTGAACTTTATCCTGAGAGCCATGGAGGTGACCTGCGAGTTTCAGAACGTTCCCCCCTCCCCCCCCCCCCCAAGAACAGGTGAGTCCAGGGTGGTCGTGATTGGGTGGTGGTGAAGGAGGCAGAGGAAATGGCTGATGTTGAGAAAGGGACACACAGGAGGTGATAGGCAGTCCTGTGGCCCCTAGGTCCTTTGGGCCCTCAGGTCATGGTTCACATGGGCTTACAACTCCAAGCCTAGCCTTTGTTCCCTCCCCCCGCCTCCCCACATAGCAAACACTTCCTGAGAGGGCTTAACTGTACCTGATGACCACGGTATGGGCTCTAGTCATGCAAGATCCTAAGTGCCATCCCACCAAAGTCTGGGAATGGAAGGAGCTATTTTGGTCTTTGGTTAGAATCCTCACAGCAGACAGGTGCCTCTGTTACCCACTGAACATGGTGTTTCCTATTCCTGGCTCTTTCCTAAGCTTCCAGCTTCCTGAAAACCTTCTCTACTCACCTAGCACCCCCACCTAGCCAACACCCTGCCTTGGGTAACTCAGCCTTCCCCAAGCCCTGCGTCTGGCTTCCCCCTACCCTAGCTCAGACCTTCCCAGGGCTCATGCAGTTTCAGTAAAATACATCAGGGGCATCCAAGCCATTCAGTCCCTGATGCCACCTTTAGGGCAGGACCCTGGCAAACAGAGCAGTCTTGAGGAGGTCACCAAGCAGACAGGCCCCCACTCTGCCACCAGGGCAGCACAGTGAGGACAGTGGATATGTCCCCCCAGGGGCTTGGGAAGGGGCATGGTCACAGCCTTCAAGGGCAGGAACCTGGAAGAGGGATTGGGCCACATGCTGGCCCTACAGAGCTGAATGTGTGGAGTGTGGGGGAGTCTCAGGGAGGTGACCCCCCCTTGATGTGGAGAGGACTTGACAAATGCCACCCACAGAAACAGGAGGGCACAGGATGAGGACTCAGGGCTCTGCCACTCACAAGCAAGTGACTTCACTTCTTCCAGCCTCGAATCTCCACTGGGACCACCCGACAAAAATTTGTAAAGGGGACTTAGGGACAAAGTCAGTGTTATTGCTAGAGATCAATAATTATGTAAATTACCATATACAGAACAGACGACTCACCAGAAGTGCCCTTTTCTCACTGTGATTATGGTCTGACCTCAAACAGACAGCACAAGATGTGCCAAACTTCGTCACTTAGCATTTGAAACTGATGTAAGCAGCCGTGCACGAGGCCCCATGTAGTATCAGAGAAATGCATCAAACTTCCCATGAGGACACATGAGCTACAACTCAAAGTCATGGTTAAGTCACTCAGTGAGGAGCAATAGCCCCTCGTTCCCATCAGGAATCTGGTAATCTGGTCTCATTTAAAGGCTTTCTATCCCCCACCTGCACCCCTCACATCCCTTCTCTTTCCCTGCCCTTTATATACTTCCCCGCCGCTGCTTTATAAACTTGTGCCAGTGTCATTGTCCAAACAGCAGGCAGCAGCTTTCAAAACAAACATGTACATGTGCACAACATGTGTATCTGATCAGCCACTAGTAGGTGAGCAGAATAAAATCTAACTTACAAGCCAGGGGAGTGTGATGTCTGAGTCAGTATGTGCTGGGGTGTGTGTGAGTGTGTATTTGGTGATGGCACAATGGCCTCTTATCCTGTATCAGAAGATGCATGATTTGTAGAAACACAGACAAATGTGTTAATTGTAGGATGAATGGCTCTGGGCATTGTAGGTCCATCAGTTTTGGATTATACATCATAAAGGAGATCTTGATAAAAGAGTGAGTTCATGGTGGTGACATCTCATTAATTCAGCCCTGGCAGGAAACAACGAAATCTAATTTTTCCAGATAACTTGGGCTACCCCTGTAATCACTCAAACTTACAAATTAGCATTTTATCAGAAACATTGCTATCCTTAACCGAAGTATTCTGACCACAATTTAATCTTCGTCTGGTAACTCAGGGCCGCCTGTGGAAGACAGGTCATTCTGCAGACTGCGCTCAGGAAAGCTTTAGCGGTGAGGGTGACCGTTTGGCCCTGCAGACTAGGGCTCCAGGTCACTGCATCTATTGGCTTTGCATCTACAGTGTGGCTGAAGCAACTGACAAAGGCCCATAGGGATCAATTACAGCAGAATAGCTGAGGTTAACATCATAATCATTTGAAATACTCTGGCTGAGCTGACACATAATGGATTGCATCGTAATCCATCTAGACTTTGCTGAGGGGCAGAGAGGCTGGAGCTGGGGTTCAGGGAAGTAGCCACATGCACCCATCTCATAACCCCAGGGAGTTGAGAGTGAGCACCCAGCATACCCTGGCCAGCTGTAGGTTTATGCCTGGGGCCGATCTTCAAACTCTGGCAGTTTATACACCATAGCCCTTGAAACCATTGGGCCCTGTTGTTACTGGTTGGCTTTTACCCCGCGATGCTCCATGGAGGATTTGAGGTGTCAACCACTTGTCACCCTGAGCTTGGATCCTCTGCCCACCATCTGCTGCTTTCAGGGAAAGGGTGCCAGTATCAGGTGGGCCATTCTCTGTGGGAACACCAGCATGGTGCATTGTTTGTTTCTAGAAGTCTCTGGGAGTTGGTTGGCTGAGCCAGTCCTCCTTCCAACCCCCAGTACCCTTCTAAGGGCCCTGATTAAACTGAGGGCCAGGAGCTACAAAGCTGAGGACTAAACCTTGGCTCATGGTGACTGTCCCGCTAGAAGGTGAGCTGTGAGAACAGTCATAGGTCATTGCGACTGATAACAGTAAAAGTAAACAAAAGTTTGCAATCTTTTGGTTTAGAAGTTAGAGTGGATTATATAAATTTTATTTATGTGTTTATTTATTTAGAGAGTGAGTGAGGGAGAGTGGCAGATGGAGAGAGAAAGAGAGAGGAAGAGAGAGAGAGAGAGAGAGAGAGAGAATCTCAAGCAGGTCCACACTCTGTGCAGAGCCCAATGCAGGGCCCTATCCCACTACCCTGGGATCATGGCCCAAGCTGATATCAAGAGTCAGGTGCTCAACTGACTGAGCCACCCATGGGCCCTCAGAGTCAAGAGTCAGGTGTTCAACTGACTGAGCCACCCATGGGCCCTCAGAGTCTACTGTAAATGTCAAATGTAGAGGTCATGCATTATACTCTTTTATATAGATTTATATGACTGCTTTATATAGATTGTCTTATCTGGTGTCCACACCAACTCAGTGAGGTAGCAACTAATAATACTCCCATTTTACAGATGAAGAAACTGAAGCCCTGAGCAGTCAAGACCACACTGAGGTATTCGAGAGCTCTGCAGCCTAAGCTTTCCACAACTTTGCTGCTTGCCTCATCAGGCCTAACTGCCTTGCCATTTCTGTCACATCACTTGTACTCTGCTTCAGGAGAGAGAGGGAGAGAGTGATGGCTGGCTCCCTGGACCTTGCCTGTCTCCCTCCTGAGTGTCACAGACCAGCAAAGGTTTCCTTAATGTCTGGTTTCATCATCTACTTCATACATTTACATCATCATCTACAAATGTTTTTATGATCTCATATAAAAAATTAGCTGAATTATTTACTTCTTCAAATAATTTAATTCCTTACGCAGCCCAGACATCAACTGTTCCCCTCTTCCCATTAGGCCTTATCAGATCCTACAGGGGCAGGTCACTTAGGAGTAGCCCTTGGCAATGAGGAGCTGACAGTGGTGTAAACAAAGGAGCATTTTGTTTCTCACTCATGGAAATGAAGGCAGAGGTGGGATGGAAGCTCCCGTGTCCTCAGGGACCTTCCATCTTTCAGCTCTGCCTTCCTCAGAATCGGTTCTGTCCCAAAGGTCATTGTATCCCAGTCCCAGCCAGTAGAAAGAGGGAAAAAAGAGCAGGCAGACAGGACACAGGCTCCTTCTTAGGGAGTTGTGTTTGTCAGGGTTCAACCCCAAAAATAAAACATCCAGAAACTACACTTGGGGTATCAATCCAAAAGAGGCTGACACAGGGAACCAGCAGGTGGAAAGAGGGAAAAGAGCAAATACAGATGCTCAGGTAGCTGTGACACTTTAGCTGCTCCATGAAGCATCGCACCTGGGGCTGGGGGACAGAGGAGAGAGGTGGCAGGGCCACAGCTAGCAGCTCAGAAGGGTTTGTGCCATTACCTCCGAGGGAGCCCCAGGAGTGACCCTGGGAGAGCCTGATGAAGTGGAGGCGGACTTGTCTGGCGCCGCGCAGCAACGGAGCATATGCACAAGCAGAAATTCCGTGCAGTCTGTGGAAAATTACAACTCAGTAAAGTCAGAACCACTGAGGGTTCAGATGCATTGGGAGTGCAGTTTCTCCCTTGCTGCAGAGACCTAGGGAGTAGGTAGACTCAGGAAAAAAGCTTACCTTTTTTGGCCACTGATGTGACCCTGATGGTCTTAGGTTAGTGGGTTGTGACAAGCGGAGGGCCCACTGTGGTTCAGCCAAGACCCTCAGTCCCACACACCAAGTCCTTGACACAGTGATTACATGAACATCGAAGACCTCTTGAGTTACCGTCTGTTGGAGGCCACATCCTGTCTGTGACAGCACAGTAAGTGTAAGTCTGAGCTCCAAATGTTTCACTAAGCCCTTGATTGAATTGAGTGTTGTTTGTCTGTGATGGGTTAACTATAGGGTGAGGGCAGATGTAGGTCCAATAAGTCCATCCTCAAGCCAGCCCCAAGGGCTATGTCTGCCCTCCCTCTACAGATGTCTTCTTACAGATGAACAACCCTCAGGACGTGGACAAGCCTACAGGTAAAACTTGGCTCCACAGGTGAGGACAGCTATCACTGGGCCAGGTTCTAGACACTAGATTGCACACACATCATTCTACCACCACAGTTCTGCAGGGATAATCTCGGTCCAAGCCTGTGCCCCTACCAGGCCAAATACTTGTTTTTCCATATTTCCACATTACAAGTCTTACTTATGTAAATGCTATTATTTCCCCGAGGACAATGCAAAGTCCCAGTGGCCACTTTGGGTAACTTTTTAAAAAATTTGTTTAAATGTCTATTTATTTTGAGGCAGAGAGAGAACAAGTGGGGAGGGGCAGAGAAAGGGGGAGACAGAGAATCCCAAATAGGGATGCACTGTCAGCACAGAGACTGACATGGGGCTCGATCTCACAGGCCATGAGATCATGACCTGAGCCAAAATCAAGAGGCAGCCACTTAACCAACTGAGCTACCCAGGTGTTTTTGATGTGGACAAGATTACTATTTTGACTGACATCTGAAAACATAGAAAAATAACAATCCTGAATATCCAATGTCTTACATTTTTTTACTTGACATGAGGAGAGATCTCTAAACTCAATTCAAATTTTCAGACTGTCTACCTAGATCTCCTAAATCCTAGGTGAAAAAGGAAACAGTTCAGTGATGTATTCAGACTCATGCTTAGCAAAACACCCCAGGCTTTTCTGACCACCCCCCCACCCCACCAGCCAACCCATATGTGGTCAGGCCAGGAGATGCAAAGCCTTGGATGAGAGAAGCTAGCCTGCATGACCCTAAAAGGGACACAAGGCTGACAAATCCTTAAAAACACAAAATAGAAACTCAGCTAGCAGGGCCACTTGTCAATTTTGCAAACAAAAGAGTATCTGGCAATTAATTGTCCCACCCTACCTATAAAGAAATAGGAACTCGAAAGTTCTGAGAGGTATTCTGAAGTGGCTTCAAGGGAGACTATAGCCAGTTCCTTCCCTCTTCTTTCCCCCCCTCTCTTGTCTCCTTTGTTCTGTCACATGAAAGATTTTGGAAATTAATTGCAATAGATTGTATTTTCTAAAAATGCCCACTGCAATATTTCTATTTTCCTCTGTTTTTCCCGAGTCTACCTACTCCCCTAACAGGAGATGAAGCTTATGTCCATTCCCCATGAGCTTGAACGGGTCTTTGTAACTGATTTATGGATAGACCAGGGTAGAAACAATGCTGTGATGACTTCCAGAGCTGGGCTAGAATAGGGAATCCAGCTTCTGTGTAGACAACCACCATGCTGTAAGGACGCCAAACCAGACCCATGCAGAGACCCATGGAGAGGTCCACATGGAAAGGAAGCACCAGGCATGCGAAAAATGAGCCACCAGGTGATCCTGGCCCCATTCTTGGAGCTTCCCAGCTGCATCTCCAGTTACCACAGGACAGAACACCCCATTCTGCTGTGCCATTTCCAAATCTCTGATCCACAGTATCTGTGAAAGTAAGGGGTTGTCTTATGCCACTAATGTCTGAGGTAACTTGTTACACGTCTGTGGAAGTTCGAACATATAAGTAATCACAAAAGTGTCCTGTCATTATGTCCACTCCAGAACGAACCACCCAGGTTCACAAACCTAACACAAAAGAAAAATACACGAGATTGTAAGGTCTCTTAAAATCCATGGGAGATGCTGTCCAAATTGGTTATAGAGAGCTTATGTAAATTTAAAAGAAGATAACTCAAGAACTTCAAAAAGGAGAAAGAAAAAATTAACCCACTGATTTTGTTGTTGATTCAAAAATTTTCAAAGGGAAAATGTTGAACTGTGATATTCATTAATGACCTTGGTTACAAAATAAGAATAAAAGCAGGTCATTCACAGCATTTAGCTTTTAAATATGACTAGGAAACTCTTTTAAAGCCATTTTATAAATATAGAAGGATATAACTGAAAAAAAATGTTCACAAAATGTTCTTGATAGAACACTCTACAGGCAAATTAAAGTGAGTTAGAAATTTTAATTTAAAACATCCAATTTCTGCTTCCATATAGGATATAGAAAGCTGCAAAGAACAATGAGAAAAATCTGGATAGCCTACAAATTAGTGGTACCTAATTTTTCTTAGATCTATCAGAAATGTAAGGTTACAAGGCAACTAAATAAGCTGAATTCCAAAGAAGCAGACCTCCTACAAAAGGGAAATGGAGCACACAGCCTGTTTCCCCTTCAGCCAAGCCTAGGAGAAGCATGGCTACCAGGAGGTATGAAGACAGCAGCTAACACTTTAGCCAATCATTAAAAGCCAAGTGTGGTCCAAGATGTACATTTTGGAATAGCTTCGGAATCCAGACTCAGGGGAGTTGGCACTCACTCACAGATCTCTGAGTGTTCTCAAGAGATGCTGAGCAAGAGACCAGGGAGGGACAGGCATGTGAGGACCCAAGAGGAGGCAAATTGCTGTTGGAGAGCAGGCACAAGACCTCGCCCCTTCCCCAGATCCATTCCCACCATGAAGCAAGAGCCTGAGACATTGAGGGAGGGGCACAGGTAAAAACTCACTGCTTTTGAAGAAAGAATAGAAGCAAAACCCATTTGCCTCTGGGAGAGAAGTAGGAAACCTCTTGCCCCAAGGACACAGGGCAAAATTCATTAGTATAGTTGGGGGGAGAGGCAAGAAATCATTTAGGGTCCAAGATATGATACTAAAAAGGCAGAGGTCTGCTACCAGTGAGTGGAGAGGGACAGGAAACTCACATCCAAACCCAGAATTTAGTGCCAAGGCAAAACTGAGTTGCCATAGGAAGGAGGGGAGGAACGTTGAGAAAGCCCCAACCTGAAGTTTAAGATCTGCCTGAGAGAAAGGCTGGCCCAGGATAACAGAGGAGCCCCTCTCACCATAGGTCTAGTGTTGAGGCACTTGTCATAGCACAACCCTTGATAGAGAGTCAAAAGTATAAGAAGAGCCCCATGATAGCAGAGATATTCAGAAAAGGCTGAAAGTTGAAGAGTTATCAGAAATACTGAAAGATACTGTCAGCATGAGTGAAAGCATCCCACGTTTAGAGAAATTGGAAGTCTCACCTGCTCAGCAGATAACAATAGCAACAATGAAACCCAAACCTGATCCAACTCCTAACTGGATGGACTGAACCTCGAATATGAAAATCCAGACAGAAGAGGCATGCCAATCTTCAGGTGTCAATGTCATTTACCTCAGTCTGCACTGTTCTACACATAATGTCTGGCATACAATAAAAAATTACATTAAAAAAAGATAAAAACAATCTAAAGAAAAAGCAATCAGCAGAGAAGATTTGATGACCCAGATAGTTGGAACTATTAGGGATTTAAAAATAAGTAAGATTTTTTTTTTTATTGTTTTTTAAAATTTATTTCTAGGAGAGAGAGAGAGAGAGACAGCGTGAGCAGGGGAGGGTCAGAGAGAGAGGGAGTCACAGACTGAAACAGGCTCCAGGCTCTGAGCCGGCAGTCAGCACAGAGCCCGACGCGGGGCTCAAACCCACGAACTGCGAGATCATGACCTAAGTGAAAGTCGGACGCTTAACCAACTAAGCCACCCAGGCGCCCCAATAAGTAAGATGTTAATGCATCAGTGGAAAGGGGTGGGCAACAAGTATGAACAGATGGAGAATTTCACCAGAGAGATACCAACTATAACAAGGAGTAAAATAGAAATGCTAGAAATAAAATATATGATATCATAGATGAAGAATTCTTGTGACTGGCACATAAAGAAAATGAATACGGCTTTGGAAAAATAAACAAACTTGAAGATAGGTCAATAGAAATGCTGTGAACTGGAACACATGGAGGAAAAAGTGGTGAAACCAAATCAGAGCATACAAGTGCTGTAGGTAGGACATCATCAGATGGTTTACCACACAGGTAATTAAAGTCAGATATGGGTAAGAGAGAATTTTAAGGTAATTTGAAGAGAAGAAATATTTGAGGATAACAGTCAAGAGTTTTCCAAAAATAATAGTGGACATCCAACCACAGATCCAAGAATTCAGAGCACTCCAAGCAAAATAAACAGCAAAAAGAAAGAGAAAGAAGACAAAACCACCAACACCACCACCAACAAAAAAATCTGCACACACCCCTACACACATCATTGTCAAACTGCTCAAAGGGGAAGATAAAGTCTCAAGGCAGACAGAGAAGAGAGGGAAGTTACACACAGAAGAGTAAAGAGTTACAGAGCACTTCTGATCAGAAACTATGTGAGCCCAAAGACAATGGAATAACATCTTTAGAAGTGCTGAAAGACAAAAAAATCTGTCAGCTCAGAATTCTGTACTCAGTGAAAATATCTTTCAAAGGTAAGGTAAAACACAGACATTTTCAAACAAACAAAAACTGAGAGAATTCATTGACAGCAGACTTGCATAAGAACTGTTAAAAGAACTTCTCAAGGCAGAAGGAGTGTTTGATCGTCACCCCAACCAGGTCAGGATGAACCCTCCCCCACCACTGTGGTGGAATAGTTGAGATATTGAGACTTATAATGAAAGCCATCCGCACCAAGAATATATGGAAAGATGTATTATTCTTGGAATTTCCTGAGGATAGAAGGGCAGGCACAAGCCAGTCCAAATGACAAGAGCAAAGCGGGGTCCGTGACTGGCTTGTACTATGGCTGAGGGTAGGGCCAAGGAAAGGGTTCATGCACTCAGGCTGGGGTTTGTGTGGTTTGAACTTCCTGTTGGCACCACCAGAATGTGTGTACAGGTTTTCTCATCAGCCTTCTATTGGCTTTTGCTCCAGATGTGAGGCAAAAACAGAAGAAGGAGGAGTGGGGCTTGTGAGCTGTAAAAGCTCCAACATCAAAAGTGGAATCTTACTCTTGATGGCAGGTGGAAACTTGGATCTATACAGAATGAAGAGCATTATTTTTTAATCACAGTAAAAGATAAATTCACAGCTTCTGGTTCCAGAAAAAATGGAGTAATCACATTGCACCTTATTGCTCCCACTGTTTACAACCAAAACTCTGAGCACCTGGGTGGTTCAGTCAGTTAAGCATCTGACTGTTGATATCAGCACAGGTCATGATCTCATGAGATTGAGCCTGTCAGGCTCTGTGCAATCAGCATGGAGCCTGCTTGAGTTTCACTGTCTCTCCCCCTCTCCTTCTCTTTCTCCCTCCCCAATACCCTCTCAAAATAAATTTTAAAAAATACATAAAGCAACCATTAGAAGGCTCTGAGAGATTGAAATGAGAAGTTGGGCTGACAAGGGACCTTAAGGTTTGAGGAACAACCAGGCAGTGATTTCCTTGAGGGTTTTTTTTTTTTTTTTTTGTGGTGTGTGTGTGTGTGTGTGTGTGTGTGTGTGTGTGTGTGTGTATTTTAGCCTCCTACATATCCTTGTCTGAACACTAGAAGACACCCACAACCCAGAAATGTCAAGAAATAGACCGAAAAAACAAAAGCTCCAAAGAAAGCTTGTTCTCTCTGGCCAAAAGCTTTGACAAAGGGAAGCTCTGCAGGATAGAACCTACTCTACTCCAGATGGAACTCCGCATAAAATGCTACTCCGCCCCCACCAGACCTGCAGCTGCAGGGACTGGAGGCAGAGCCATCAACCACCCCTGCCCTATACTGACAAGAAGGCAGCCTCCTCTCGCTGGGAGGATGGCAATGGGGAGTGTAGGCAGAGACCTACTGACCATGCCTGCCCTGCACTAATGAGGAAGTCCACCTCCTCCACACTGGGATTTGGGGCAGACTTTGGGTGAAGCTCCATCAACCTTTCTGATCCTACACTAATGTGAGCATTGGTGGCACCCCTCCTCCTCCATTTCTAGCACTGCAGAGACTGTGGAGGGACCCCTGTATACCACCTCTGCCCTGCACTAAGCAAATGTCAGCAAAAGATGGTGCCCCTCCACCACCTACTTGTGCATCAGCTGCAGGGACTATGACCATTCCCCTGTGCACTATGCAAACAATAAGAAGGAGGCAGCATCCCTTCCTTATAAATCAGAAAGTGAGTGAGGGGTGGGGGATGGTTTGCAGGGAAAGAAAAACCCCTAAGACAGGGATACTTTACATCTATGTATGAAGTCCTGAGCAGACCCCAAAGCAGCCCAGCCCACGCATGAGCAATCAGAAAGAATACATCGAGAGACTGGAAAACTTAACTATAATGTCGAATACTGCTCTCATTTCAGATTAGCCTCTGAGCAGCACACAAGCTGGACACACCAAGACAGCACCGCAAACTAAGTTGGCATTTGAACCACAGCCCACAAAAGTGGGCCAGTACATGCACTCTGAACCTAAACAGGTTGACTGCCTGCTGAAAAAGACTTAAATAGAAACCAGAATCTTGTAACAACTCTCAAAATGTCCTGGTTACCCACAATTACTCATCATACTAAGACCAGGAGAGTCTCGAATAGGAAAAGACAATTAACAGACATGAACACCAAGATGATACAGATGCTATAATTATGCGACAAGGATATTAAAGGAGTGCCCACAAAAATGTTCTGAAAAGCAAGTACTAACACTCTGGGGAGAAAAAAAGAACAAATACAAACCTTAGAAGAGAAGAAGATGAAGACTTAAGAAGAACCCAATAAAAAAACCGAGAACTGAAAAATAAGGTAAGTGAAATTTTAAAACTCACTGAATGGACTAATAGCAGATGGAGATGACATTAGAAGGAACTGATAAACCTGAAGATAGAATAATAGAAATTATCTAATTTGAACAGATTGAGAATAGGTTTTTTAAATGACAAGAATCTCAGAAAGATGTGGGACAATAATTTAAAAAATGTGACATTCCTATCATCAGAAATTTAGTAAGAATATGGTGCTGAACATATACTTAAATAATGACTGAAAACTTCCCAAATTTAGCAAAAAACAAACTTACAGATTCAAGAAGTTAAGCAAACCCTAAAGAGGATAAATCAAAGAAATCCATGCCTTGGTATATAATAATAAAATTTCTCAAAACTAAAGACAAAGAAAAAATCTTGAAAGCAGCCAGAAAAAAATGTATTACCTGCAGCAGTAAAATATTCAAATGACAGCACCTTTCTCATTAGAAGTTATGAAGGCCAAAAGAGAGTGTCATGACATTTTTCAAGTGCTGGAAAAAAAAAAAAAACTTATAACCCAGAATTTTGTATCCAGCAAAACTATCTTTTAGAGATGAAGGCAAAATAACAGTATCCTCAGATGAAAAAAATGTAAGAAAATTTTTCATCAGAAGACCTGCACTTAAATTCTTAAAAAACAGTTTTATGTTTATTTATTCTAGGGGGAAGGGGAAGAGAGAGAGAGAGAAAGAGAGAGAGAGAGAGAGAGAGAGAGAGAAACTGAAGAAGGCTGCAAGTTGTCAAGTTGTCAGCACAGAGCCTAATGCGGGGTTTGAACTCATGAACTGTGAGATGATGATCTGAGCCAAGGTTGTACACTTAACTGATTGAGCCACCCAGACACCCTCCAAAAAAAATTCTAAGGGAAGTTCTTCAGACAGAAAGGAAACCTGAACATTAGAAATGAAGGAACAACATAAAGATTGTATTAGTTTTCTATTGCTATATAACTAATCACCAGAAACTGGGAAGCTCAGAACACCACATGTGGGATGAGGAGTCTGGGATCATTTAGCTGGCTTCTCTGCATCAGGGTCTCACCAGGCTGCAATACAAGTACCAGTGAGGCTGTGTTCCTTTCTGGATCTTGGGGTCTTCTTCCAAGCTCACATGGCTGTTGGAAGAATTCAATTCCTTGCAGTTATAGGATTGAAGCACTTAGCTCCTAAGCCTACAGTTCCTGGCCATATGGCCCTCCAAATATGTTCATCTCATAGCAACTTGCTTCTTCAAGGACTCGTGTGATTAGGTTACAGCCATCTGCAACAAGGCAATGCAAGTCAGTAGTGCACTTCTGTCAGGGTGAAGTCAATGAAGCCTAGCAGGGGGCTGAACATGCTCCACAACCTGTACCTACACCCTACACCTAAACAGAAGGGTTTGAAAAAAAGAAAGAAAGACCAAACAGCTTTCACAACACAATACTCAAAATGTTCAAGATACAATTAAAAAAATCACCTGTCATATAATAATGAGGGCAATCACAACTTGAGTGACAAAAGATAATCACAAGGTGCCGATACTGAGATGGCTCAGATGTTGGAATTATCTGACAGGGATTGTAAAGCAGTAATAAGAAAAATGCTTCAATTGTGAACACTCTGAAAACAAATAAAAAATAGAAAATCTCAGCAAATAAACTGAAGATATAAAAAAGAACCAAAGGGAAATTACAGAACTAAAACTTCAATAATTTAACTAAAAACTGACTGGACAGGCTCAATAGTAGATTGGAGATGAATGAGGAAATAATCAGTGAACTCAAAAACAGATCAATAAACATTTCCAATATGAACAACCTGAGCAAATAGACTAAAAAAATGTTTAAGAAGAACAGTGCCTCATGAACCTATGGGACAATAATAAAATAAAATCTAACATTTGCATCATTAGAGTCTCATAAGGAGAGGAGAAAGAGTATGGGGCTAAAGGAATGAAGAAAAATGGTTAAAAATAATTTTTAAAAAATTCAACAAATCTGGGGCACCTGGGTGGCTCAGTTGGTAAAGCATCCAACCTCAGCTCAGGTCATGATCTCATGGTTCGTGGGTTCAAACCCTGCATCAGGTTCTGTGCTGACAACTAGCCAGAGCCTGAAGCCTGTCTTCGGATTCTGTGTCTCCCTCTCTCCCTGACCCTCCCCTGCTCATGCTGTCTCTGTCTCTGTCTCTCAAAAATAAATAAAACATTAAAAAAAAATTTTAATATCTTATAATAAAATTCAACAAATCTAAAAGTAAGAAATAAGAGGGAAAAGAATGGATGGAATAAATAGAAAACAACTAACACGATGGCAGATTTAAATCTAACCATATTGCTAGTAGTGTTAAATGTAAATGGTCTAAAACCTCTCAATTAAACATCAGAGATTGTCTAAGCTATTTAATTGGGGGATTTATACAGACCAAATATATGCTAAAAGGAAATATACAAACATAGGTTACAAAAGTAAAAGGATGAAAAGAGATATACCCAGCAAATACTTATAAAAGGGAGGTGTTTCTACTAATAGCAAAGTTGACTTCAGAACAAGGAATATTACCAGAGACACATCATGATAATAAAGAGGTCAGTCCATCAAGAAGATATCACAGGTACCTCAAGAACTGAAACAGAATTACCAAATGATTCAGCAACCCACTCTGTGTATATACCGAAAGTAATTTAAAGCAGGGATTCAAATGAATATTTGCACAACCATGTTCATAACAGCATTATTCACAATAGCCAAAAGGTAGAAGCAATCCAAATTTCTATCAATAGATAAATGAATAAAGAAAATATGGTATATACAAATAATGGTATCTTATTCAGACTTACAAAGGAATGAAATTCTGACACATGCTACAATACGGGTAAGCTTCAAAGACATACTAAATGACACACACGAAAGAACAAATATTGTACAGTTCCATTTATAAGATGTACCTAGAGTCATCAAATTCATAGAGACAGAAAGTAGAATGATGTTTGCCAGGGGCTGGGGAGGGGGAATAAGGAATTGTTTAATGGGTGCAGAGTTTGTTTGGGAAGATGAAGAACTTCTGGAGATGGATGGTAATGATGGTTATACCACATTATGAATGTACTTAATCCCAGTGAATTATACACTCTTATAAGAAGGTTAAAATGGTATCGCGGGCCTGGGTGGCTCAGTCAGTTGAGCATCTGACTCTTGATTTCAGCTCAGGTTCCTGGGTTTGGGCCCTGCATCAAGCTGTGGGCTGGAAATGAGGAGCCTGCTCGGGATTCTCTGTCTCCCTGTGTCTTCCACTCCCCCACTTGTGTGTGCGCGTGCAGTCTCTCTCTCACAATCAAGATAAACATTTTTTAAAATGGTAAATTTTGTGTTCTATAAATTTTACAACTAAAAAAAAGCCTCACAACCTTAAATGTGTATGCTTAACAACAGAGCAACCACTGATAGAACTGAAAAGAAAAATACATAAATCCGCCATTATAGTTGGAGATGACAATACTCTTCTGTCAATAATTGATAAAGTAGAATATTGGCAAGTATGTAGAAATCCTGAAAAATACTATCAACCAACTTGACCTAATTGACATTAATAAAACAATTACCTGGAGAATACACGTTCTCTTCAGTTACATACATAACATTATCTTGACAGATGATATTTTGAGCCATAAAGCAAACCAACAAATTTAAAAGAATACAACTCTTATTCCCTGACCACAATGAAATTCAACTAGAAATTACAAAACTGTATCTTGAAAATTCCCATATATCTGGGAATTCAATAGTACATTTTAAAATAACCCTTGGGTCAAAGAGGAAGCCAAATGAAGACTTACAAAATACTTTTAATTAGACACAACAGAATTTGTGAGATGTACCCAAAATTTAGGGGGGAAATTTACATTAAATACTTATATTAAGAAATGAGAAATGTCTTAAATCAATGGCCCAAACTTCCACCTTAGGAAACTAGAAAAAAGTCGGCGAGTATTGCTTGTATTCTATATATTTTTTGTATTTATAGGTTAAAATTACAGCCTAGCTAGTAAATGTATTACTGGTTACTACCTTTTCCCTTTCTCGACATGAGCTCACATTTGCTGCCACATTTCTTTTGCTGTGAAATGAGTTCCTTGATCAGAAGCAATTTTGTATGAAGCGGTGAATAAGGCTATAGGAGGCAAACTCACATCTGGAATGTGTCTATATATACACTATAGGGAGTTCTCATTTGTTTAAAAAAATTTTATGTCTTTCATTTTATTTTGAGAGACAAAGATAGAGAGCACACGGGGGAGGGGCAGAGAGAGAGGGAGACACAGAATCTGAAACAGGCTCCAGGCTCTGAGCTGTCAGCACAGAGCCCGACGTGGGGTTCGAACCCACAAACTGTGAGATCATGACCTGAGCCAAAGTCGGAGGCTCAACCGACTGAGCCACCCAGGTGCCCCGCCATTTGTTTTTTAAAAACAGCTTTATTGAGATATAATTTATATACCATAAAGTCCACCAGCTTAAAACTAGCTAGCTTCTTTTCACTTAGCACAGTGTTTTTGAGGTGTATCCATGTTATAACATGTATCAGCACTTCTTTCTTTTCTAAGACTAATATTCCATTGTATAGATATACCATATTTGTTTCTGCCATTATTCAGGCGATGGATACTTGGGTTGTTTCCACTTTTTGACTATTACGAATAATGCTGTTAGGAACAAGTTTTTGTATGTGCACATATTTTCATTTTTCTTGTGTGTATATTAGGAGTATTGCTGAGTCATGTGGTAACTCTGTTTTTAAAAATTTTAGAGCTTACAGGGGCACCTGGGTGACTCAGTCAGTTAAGTGTCTGACGTTGGCTCAGGTCACGATCTCATGGTTCATGGGTTTGAGTTCCACGTCAGGCTCTGTGCTGGCAACTCAGAGCCTGGAGCCTGCTTCAGATTCTGTGTCGCCCTCTCTCTCTCTCTGCCCCTTGCCGCTCGTGTGCTCTCTCTCAAAAGTAAATAAACATTTAAAAAAAAAATTAAGAACTTCTAGACTGTTTTCGAATGTGGTAGCAATCGTTTTACGTTCCCATCAGCATTTTAAGAGGGTTCCAATTTCTCCACCTCCTCACTGATGCCCGTTATTGTCTTTTTTATTATAGTCCAGAACTTCTAGTGGGTGTGAGGTGGTGTGTTTCTTGTGCTCCTGTGTAATATGGGCAACTTCATGAGATCATGTGAGTAAATTCCCCTATTTTGTTTTTTCTCTCTGAGCAGTTTTAAAGTCATATTTCACATTCTATTCAATGTTCTGAGACTTGACAACCAGAGGTAAGGCAGGGAAAACTCAGCTCAAACTATCTTTGCTAAACTGGTCTCTTTATTGTGATTTTCTAAATGACCCACAGAGGTCATCTTGGGCTTCGGAGCCTTTCTCTGGTTCTGTGAGGAACTCCAGATCCAGCAGGTATCAGTCTGGTTATTCATAAGTGCCCTCCTCCATCTCTTCCCAGCAGCCCTTTCCACACAACCCCTGCAGTAACTGGGGAACGATAAGGATATTCCCCTTGCCCCCAGTCTTTCCTCTTTTGAGTCGGCTCCGGAATTTTGCTGATTCACCAGGACCATTTGCATGAGTAGCCTGGCACTTGAGCAATAGATTTTTCCTTCTCTTACCAGTTTTTGACATTTGGTTGGGTCTTTTTCCTTGTTTGCTGATGGGTTCTTTCTGTTTTTTTTTTTTTTTTTTGCAGGAAGTGCCAGTTTTTACAGTATTGTTTGTGTCATCAGGCATTTGAAAGGGATGTGTTGTAACCCAGCTGCCCTCCACCACTTTATGCAAACAGTCGTAGCAATACTTTCAGCTATTTAACTTACTCCTGGAGATTCCCCATGAATCTCTCAACAGTCCCTGCGCACCTACTGTGTGCCAGGTAGGGATCTCTAAGTGGAGCTCTTGCACAGAACCCGAGCCCTACCATCATGGAGCCTCTTGGTAAATTATTCCCAAGTGTCTCCATCAAAATGTCCTTATTTTGCATAAAACTGTGTCTGTAGAAGACAATTTTTGAAACCTAAGGATTTATACCCAATTCACCTACGTTATAAGATTAACTCACATACCCTCTAATGTTCTGGGACACTTCCAGCAAATATGGCATGGATAGAAAGGAAGCTTCAGAGCAGAAGTGAAGGAATTTGCCTTCATTTTAAGCCCGATGTCGTATTTGAAAAGCTGCATCAGATACAGCTCATGTTCCACTCTGCTTGTGGGATGAATTAAAATCATTTGCAAATTCCTTAGATGATATGCCAAAAATAAATGCAATTCTGGCAGAAAGTATTAAGAGAGTTGGGGCAAAGAGAAGACATTTTAAAATCTTGGAAGTATTAAGATCTTAAAAAAATCTTTTTATAAGCACCATAAGCCAGAGCTGTTCATCAGCAATTTGCAGAAGCCAGATGAACACGGTGCTATAGCCAATGTTTACTCAAAGCCAATTTCTGTGCATTACCTCCCTGCAGCCACCTCAACTGCAGCCCTGGGAACCCCTCAAGTGTTTTGATACCTCTAAGACACCCATGGCATTAACTCAGCAAATATATGAACCACTGTGTGCGAGACATTGTGCTCAGGACAATGGGGGAGATGGAAATAAATAACACAGCACCTGGCCAGGAGGAATTACTAAGGCAAGTGGGAGAGCCCAGACAAAGCAAGGGACAGATTCTTAAGATGAGGTAGTGACATATGGCATGCTGCAGTGATAAATTCTGAATTTCCAGAGAACCTTCGATAGAGGGTGAGGACTGATGGGGTCTCTACCTGTGTAAAGCTTCCTTAATAGTCCCTCATCAGAGCTCACAGCACACACTACAGCCTGAATTTCAGATCCAAATATGATCCTTTTGCTGCTAGGAGAGACCCATCGAATTTTCTAGAGAGCATACCCACCCTCTCTGGTATCCTTTGAAAGTAATTTTATTAGTTTCTTTTTTTTAAGGAGCCATGTAAGAGTTCATCATTCACAAATTTGTTTAAACTGTATCTGGAAATCTCTTCATTTTCCTGCTAGTTATGTATCTCAGAGGCCATCGGCTCTGCTGAATCCTGGATAGGAATCATCCCTGATTTATTTATATTTTTTAGGTCCTGAAGACTATCCCTTTGTAAAAGTTTCTTAGGATTTTAGAACAATTTCATTTGTAGGTCTCCTTTCGTGGATTCTGTTCCTTTCAGTTTTCACCTTTCAAACACTGGAACTTCATTATTTAACTCGGGCCCCAAAGCCATTGTCAAGGCAGCTGCCGTTCGTCTCGTCCATGAGCACTGGGCACAGCCAGCCATTCCCGGCAGTTCTCTGGCTCCTCGTATGGTAGCTCAACAGGGAAATGTTGGAGAGTCTCTTCTGCATAGAGCCAACTATGGACGAGATTTAGGGGAAAATTTTCTTTAACAGGACTAATATATTAGTTCCTCTTTTCTAAGTTTATTTATTTTTTGAGAGAGGGAGAGAGGAAGAGAGAGAATGAGTGGGAAAGGGGCAGAGAGATGGAGGGAGGATCCCACGCAGGCTTTGCACCATCAGTGCACAGCCTGACTCTGGGTTTGAACTCATGAACTGTGAGATCATAATCTGAGCAGGAATCAAAAGTCCATGCTTAACTGACTGAGCCACCCAGGGGCCCAAGGGGAAATTTTTAATCGTTAGCAAAGGGACTGTTTCCTTGTAGGAACAGAACCTCTACTGCTGAAATACTGGCTCAACCAAGAGTCTCACATACCCATGACACTGAGTAAGAAAGTGTGTTTCCCCAGAAAAGAAAGGTCCATGCAACCCGGGCTAATCCCATCTGGAAGCACTGCACCATGCTCTCTGGTCCTAGGAAAGAGCCAGTTAACATTGGCTGTTTCTGGAAAGATAATGGAAATGTACCACCTAGTGACCACAGCTGGAACTCAAAAACCCACACACCTTGGCAGAAGATTCTGAACTTCAAAACCAGCCCATTCTTAACTGGCAGGTTATCACACCAAAATGATTCAAGTCCCCTGTATTTTATATATAAACTATAATCAATAATCTTGTGAAGAAAATATGGTTTTTTTCTCATGAGATTTATGGAGACATTCTGAAAAATATTTTATAACTTCTAGATCTGATAGGATGGTTAAGGTCTTCTAGCTATTAACACAGATGTTTAAAAAGTAATACTCAAGTTTGAAAGGAAAAATGCTAGGAATTTTTTAATGTTTCAAAGGAAACCTTGAATAAAATGTATTTGAGATCATTATTTTTTCTTTCCACTAAAAGATCTACAACAGATTTATAAAGACTCGAAAACACTTTTTAACACTTCTGCTGGGTGTCAATAAACAGCCAATTATGAACAGCCAATTATGAATGTATCTGTTGAAATGGAGTAGGCTCTGAAAAGAAATATTTTACCTCAACAGTTGTTATGATTACTCAAGACTGTATCTTAATACAGAACACAGATCTACATACTTCTTAAAGTAACTTGTAATCATTTTAATTATTTGGTGCTCTTGCAAATATGTTACTAACAAAATTCAAGCCACAGCAAACACAAGAGCTCTGTGGTTTACTTCGAGCAGTCGTATATAAAACCAGACTACATAGATAGTACACTGCAAAAACTTACAGGTGAAGTTCAGGTTAGACAACTTTATTAGCCAAAGAACAAAAACACATTCCACTTTCTGCAATCATAACTGAAAAAGCTGTTAAAGGAGATCCAAGTGATGTATGGACTTCAACAATTCGAAACTAAAGTCCTAGGAATTAAGCAGGTTCTCAATCACTGCAAAATTTGTTCTAGTTTAAGTCAGTTTAAGGTTTTTCACAGAAAAAAATAGATTTCAGGCAAATAAAAACAAATTCCAGACAAACATGGTTTGGTGTTTTTATTATTTGACCTTTATCAAGGCAGGCAAAGTACAGATGCTGTACATTAAAAACATACAAATACATTACTCACAGCACGTCAACTCCTACAGGCAAAGAGACCAAAAGCACTGCTCCTCTCTGATGCACACGGAGCCGCAGCTAAATGTACAAGGAGCCATCCGCCGGTCCCACGTAGCCAACGCCAATTAGCAAGACGTCTATCAGTGTCCATATCCCCAGGCCGCCGAAGCTGAAGAGCTTGCCGAGGCCTTCCCGCCACTGGCCGAGGTAGAAACGGTCGGCTCCAAACCCCCCGAGGGTGATGCTGCAACAGCAAACAAGAAGGGGGTCCATCAGCCGTCCCCCCAGCGTAGCTCAAAGATGGCACGGAGTCACACTTGTGAAAGAGTCTCAAAGGATCACAACCCTTGAGGAGAACGTAAATGTACAACATCGAATAATCATGGGCCAGAAAACTGTTTAAATGTCAAAAGTAGGGGCGCCTGGAAGGCTCAGTCAGTTAAGCATTAGACGTCGGGTTACTAAGGTCATGATCTCTTGGTGCAGGAGTTCAACCTCCATGGGGCTCTGTGCTGACAGCTCGGAGCCTGGAGCCTGCTTTGGATTCTGTGTCTCCCTCTCTCTGCCCCTCCCCTGCTCCTGGGTGTGCGCACTCTTTCTCTCTCTCAAGATAATAAACATTTAAAAAAAAAATGTCAAAAAGTAAACCTAAAATTTTTAGCTGTCCTGAATCTGAAGGTCCTCTTCCAAAGAAAAGTAATCCATCTCATCGCTTTCTCGTCTAGAAAATGGCACATCCATGAGAACAAAGCAGGGAGACAGTCCAACAGGAAGGACACGGACATGAAGTCAGGAGGTGGCATCGTCACGAGGCAGCCCGCCACCACCTGACAGTCCCAGTCGCCTGAGCTCTGTGACTCATCTCCAAACACTGAGTGTTATGAATTAATGACTTTTTTTTTAAACGTTTTATTTATTTCTGAGAAAGAGAGAGAGACAGCATGAGCAGGGGAGGGTCAGAGAAAGAGGGGAGACATAGAATCTGAAACAGGTTCCAGGCTCTAAGCTGTCAGTACAGAGCCCAACATGGGGCTCAAACCCACAAACTGCGAGATCATGACCTGAGCTGAAGTTGGATACTTAACCGACTCACCCACCAAGGCACCCCGAATAATGACTTTTAAGGTTCTTCCAAATTCTAAGATCTAACGCTATTCAGACAACTTCTTGTTGTACTTCTTTTAAAGGTTTCATCATGGAAAACTTCAAGCCGTATTAAGAGTAAGAAGAGAAGAGAGCAGCACCCATGACTCAGCTCCAACAACTCTCAGCATGCGGCCAACCCCGAGTCATCCGTACGTCCTCCTCCCCCCTGCCATTGAGTACTTTGAGGTAAACCTGAGACGTTCTCCAATTCAGGGAATATTCTGGAAGAAACGATGTTGAGCTCTGAGCAGAAAACTATTCTTACGTTTTAAAAGTGAAATTGTTAAATGTACCATGGTAATTTAAGATGTTAACAATCTTGGGGCAACCAGCTGACGGGACAGGAACGATCACTGTAATTTTTCTGGAAGTCTCAAGTCATTCCAAAATAAAAAATTTATTTAAAAAAAAAATTTGTTAGTTTTCATTTGAACCACTGCTGACAAAGACCCTGGCTAGTTATCAAATCTTGTTTATGTTGTACTTAATTTTCTATTTTGGACTTTTACTTTCCGGCCGTGCCTTCCTGCCAGGCAGGAGCTGACCTCGCCTCAGCCCCAACAGTGGTTCTCACAAAGCAGTGCTAAGGGGCAACTTGGAATAATCTAGAGACACAGGACGGCCCCACAACAAGGAATTATGTGGTCCAAATGTCTACAGGGATGAGGGTCAAAAACCCCATCCATGTAACACAGGCCACAGGGTCTCAAGCTTTAACGCTAAACCTTCAACTGTAGATGCCTCGACTTTTTAATTAGTGAACTGTTTAACCAGCATCCCACCTGCCTTCCCACTGAGGGGGGGGAACTGGTACAATTTTTTTCCTCAAAGCTGTTGAAAAGTTTAATGAATTCAAGCACACTTTAATGTCAAAATCGTGAAGTCCATGCTTATCTCTGGATAGTGGAGTTATAGGTGATTTTTAATGTTTTACTCAGTCATTTTCAATTTTTCCAGTTCTACTAAAAACTAAGTACTGAGTAGATATAAGTTTTTATAATGAAGGAGGGAGTTACTAAAAATTAAAACTACAAGTCATAAACCTATCCATTTGAAACAGTATATAGCGTCTTTGAATCGCAGTACATTCAGAAGGAAACCATGACTGGTTCTAATGATCTATAATACCGACTCAGTAAGTCATCTTGAGAATGTGCAAGCATCTTGCGAGAAAGGCTAACATCCTGCCATTAAAGTCCATGAAGGGACTGGTCTGATCTGGTCATCTAAATAAATATCCACCGCCCCCCTTCCCCACCAGCTACGTTTCCTAGGGCCTAGCTAACACCTGTGAAAGAATCTGAGTGAAGGGGGAATTCGGCTGAGCTCAACATATGAAGATTCCACTGACCCCAGTGAAATTCAAATGGCATCCTCAACGCACCAGGAGCCACACTTACCTCAGAGCCAGAGCAGTAGACCACTTATAACCTCCAGTCCAGTTGCAGTACAGCATTTTTCGGAAAGTACGGTTACCTTAAAAAAAAAAAAAAAAAAAAAAAAAAAGAAAAAAACTCTGCATTAGAAAAATGGGTACACAAATACTCTTACACAGAGACTAGTGGCCTAGTAATGTGTAAAACCTAAAAATCAACTTTCTTTATGGTAATTAAAGTTTCCTATGGTGAATGGTAAAAACAAAGTCCTTACCATCTCTAAGTATACATTTAATATTTAAATCCGTGTAGAAAGAATTACAGTTTAAAGTATGTGAAAGCCCTACCAGCTATCAAGACTTCTGGGAAGTATAGGGTGAGTAAGACAGTGTGGTACCGAAACAGACAAATCAAACAATGGGAAAAGGAGAGCCCAGCCCCACCCCCCCTCTGCCCCCAACACTTCCTGTGGGACACAGGGCACATGCAGACTGGCCCCGACACTCGGGAGACAACTGGCTATCCACGTAGGGAAAAAAGTAAACCTGAATCTACTCCACACCACATACCAAAACCAATTCCAGGTGGATTACAGACCAATATGTGAAAGGCCAAACTTCCAACTTTCAAAAGAAAATACAGGAAATAAAAGGGCTAACTATGAAAGGCTAATAACTTCAACTAATTAAAAAAAAATTCAAGGGGTGCTTGGGTGGCTCAGTCGGTTAAGCGTCCGGCTTTGGCTCAGGTCATGATCTCATGGTTTGTGGGTTCGAGCCCTGCATCGGGCTCTGTGCTGACAGCTCAGAGCCTGGAGCCTGTTTCAGATTCTGTGTCTCCCTCTCTCTCTGCTCCTCCCCTGCTCATGTTGTCTCCTTCTCTCTCTCAAAAATAAATAAAAACATTAAAAAAAAATTTTTTTTAATTAAAAAAATTCAAGTTCTATTCAAAAGATACCCCAAAAAAGTGGAAGGAGAAACTTAAAATCTGGGAAAGGAATTTCAGGAACACCAAAAAGTTATTATCCAAAATATAGAAGAATTCCCAGAAGTCTTTAAGAAAGACAAAGCTTATGAACAGTAAGTACTGGAAAGCACGTTGATTAAAGACAGTAATGTACCAGGGCGCCCGGCTGGCTCAGAGAGTCAAGCGTCTGAGTCTTGATTTTGGCCCAGGTCGTGATCTCACAGTTCAGGGGTTCAAGCTGAGCCCCCTGTTGGGCTCTGTGGATTCTGCTTGGGAGTTTCTCTCCCTCTCCTCTGCCCTCTCTTTTAAAATAACTAAATAAACTTAAAAAAAAAAAAAAAAGTTATGTACCAATAGTGGGAATGTCAATTGTTTAAAACCATTTTGGAAAATAGGACATGCTAGAGAGTACACGCTAGACAAACTCCTGCACACGTGCGACCAGGGATGATATCTACAAACACATTAAATGCAGCACAACCTATGAGAACAAAAAATTAAATAATCCACATCCACAGGAGAATGGGTAAAGTACGATACAATTTCACAATGGATATTATACAGAAGAAAATAAAAAGGTAAGACACATGGATGAATCTTAGAGATATAATGCTGAGAGGAAAAAGAAAGTCCAAGAAGATCATAAACAGACTATTATTTCATAGAAGTCTAAAAACATGCACTAGTGAATAATATATCATACTATATTTTATTACATACATGTGACAGAACTATACAAAATGTAACGAAAAGGAAATGGGATGATAAGAAAATTCATCAAGGTGGTTACCTCTCGAAGAAGGTAGGGCAACCGGGTGCAGGGAAAACACTCAGGTACTTTTGATGGCATTAGATTGTTTTCGTTGTTAATTTGGGTGAAATGCTATTGCTATACATTAGGCTTTATACCTTACACATTTTTTCTTGTTTGATCAAACATTACATTTTAAAAGATAAGAGAATTACAGATTTTCTGGACTTTTTTTTTTTTTTAATTCATGGAGTTTATTTTTTATTTTTCAGTTGATGTACAATGTTGTATCAGTAATTCAACAACTATCGGTTAAGCTATTCTCGCCACAAGCGTAGCTACCTTCTGGCGCCACTGACTTTATTATCAGTGAGGCTTGGCATAACTAATAAAGGTTTCTGATTAGACAATTTAAATCCCAAACTGCTCACTAAAGTTCCATATGCACGCTTAAAGGAGAGTCGTTTGCTCACGAACTTCCTCAAGCCGCACTCACCCAAGCAGTGAATGTGGTCCTGCACCGTGCAGTTGGCAATGTAGCGCTGCCGAGGACAGGACACGGTCATGCAGCTGGTGGAGTTGAAACACTCATAATCGGTTTCTGGGAGCTGCCAGCAAAACCTGCACGTCATGTTGATGATGAAGTTCTTCTGGGATTTGAAGTCTTGATCCTAGATGCCCAAGGACGTAGAACGAATCAATCATCATATAGCAGTTAATACGCCAATAAAAATACATGGCACAAAGCTTCTAAAAGACGTCTACTACTGGCAGAAAGTGGCAGAAAAACAGGTACCAAATCAATATGTGTGCAAAACAAATGTACACAGTCTGATCCTGTAATCATAAAGATATACACCCCAAAATATATACCTAACGGAAAAAAAATCTACATAAAGTTACACCAAAATAATAAAGGTCATTCCAGGATGGTAGGATTATTTTACCACTTTCATTTGTATAATTTTGCATAATGAGCATCTGTACTTTTGTAATACAAAGAAAAAAGGGGGGGAAGGATTTATTTTATCAAACCAGAGTCACAGAGACCTAGGATGGATGGGTACGTCTGTTCAAGGTCAACAGGCTGCAAGTGATGTGCAGAACCCGCATTCCCCAACTCCAGCCTGATATTCCTAGGGGCATCTGGTTGGTGACTGAGTCTCAAATCCAATCTCAAATCTCCACCCCCGGCCCAGGACCTCAGGGCTGTTAACTGCTGCTCACATCTCCACTGGGGGCAATCGACCAACAGGTCATCCCAGAAAAGCATCCTCAACTTAGAACAACATGTGGACACTCAGCAAGTGTTCGCTGTGGGTGCTATGCTTTTAAGACCAGAGTTTTTCACTTTGATTTAAAAAAAAATCATTATTTTGCTTTCTGCTTCTAAGAGTAGGGCACACCCTATGTGTGTTGCACATTTGGAACTCACAAGAAAAAAACCCTGTAACCTCTCCAGAGAGAACCACTTTTAATCTTTCATTTTTTCTTCTGGGACTATAGACTTATGTAAGTGCAATTATACTGAAGGCATTTCTTATCCTTTTCCCCCCACTTGACATTATACTGAAATATATAATTTTCAAAATCATTTTTAAATGGTCAATCACCTTTGGAGGTATCAGTCAGTTTATTAATTTTTTTCATTGATGCAAAACTGCTTTTGTGAATAGCATCCCAAACTGGGTAAGGCACCATTTGACTTGGGCAATATTGTTTATTGGTAACACATGACTCTTATCAATTGTTATTTATTTTTATTGTTTATTTTTGAGAGAGGGAGAGAGACAAGACAGAGTGTGAGTGTGGGAGGGGCAGAGAGAGAGAGAGACATACACACAGAATCCGAAGATAGGCTCCAGGCTCTGAGCTGTCAGCACAGAGCCCGACATGGGGCTCGAACTCACGAACTGTGAGACCACAACCTGAACCGAAGTTGGACACTTAACTGACTGAGCCACCCAGGCGCCCCTTATCAACTGTTTTTTAAAACTAGGCAGTACACGTATATGGTACAAATCTCCTGACAAGACAAGAGCGAGAAGGAAGCTGGTCCTGGAAGCTGGTCCTTCAGCAACCACTGCCCTCTCCAGTAGCAAGCGCCGCTCAGCCTCTGGCCTTCCAGGCAATCTATTCTATGCACGAGCACGTTTATGTCACATATATTTCTTTATTTTTTAAATTTAAGTTTCCCATTGATATTTACTTTTCACTTAATTCTGTAGCTATCAGTAAATATCTCAAGAGCTGCCTCGTTCTTTTTATAGCTGCTATTTATTTCATTTCATAGTGAGTCATAAACAGTTCTCTCTTGGACACTTAGCTTGTTTTAAATCTTCTGTCTGGGTGAACAATGCAGCTAAGAATATCCTTAGGCATATTTATTTGCAACCATGTACAGTTTCTGTAAGATAAATTTCTAGATAGGGAACTGCTGGGTCACAAGTTACATACACCTGTAAGTTTCCCAGATATGACAAGCGCTTACCTAAGAGGCTGACCACCTGCCTACCCACTAACAAGAAAGGAGTGTCCCTTGCGTCCTCACCAACTCAGTGTTACTGAGCTTTTTTATTTTCTTGCCAACCTGGTAGGTTTAAAAACACATGCATTTGTATTTCTTTAATTACGAGGAAAATTAAACATTTTTTTCCATGTGTTGAAAGCCCATTTGCATTTCCTTTCCTAAGAACCATCTACTTATGTCCTAATACCATTTTTCTATAGGACTGTCATCTTTTTCTCATTTGCTTTTAGGAAATTTTTTTTAAATGTTTATTTATTTTGAAACTGAACAAGTGGCGGGGGGGCAGGGAGTGGTGGGGAGGAGAGGGAATTCCAAGCAGGCTCCATCCACACTGTCAGCACTGAGCCCTGATGTGGGGCTCGAACTCAAAAAACAGATCATGAACCAAAATCAAGAGTCAGAAGCTTAACCAACTGAGCCATCCAGGTGCCCCTAGAAATCTTTATATATTATAGATATTAATGCATTATTTGTCACCCATGTTAGAAATGTTTTCTTTTCTTAGTTTGTCATTTATCTTTTGCCTTTATGCTTTAGGTCATTTTTAGTAGTCAAATGTATCAATTCGTTTTTACGGCTTCTAAATTTTACTTCATACTTAGAAAACTATTCCCTTTGAGACAATAACAAAACAATCTCAAGCTTTCTCCGCTACCCTGTGGTTTCTGTTTATCACCTTAAATCCCTGATCTTTCTGAAATTTATTTTGAACAAAATAGGGATTCTACTTTTTTCCACCCAGGGCCCCGGGCAGCCCAGCACTGACTGCATCCACCTGCTCCCCAGGGAGGTAAAAAACCCCTTCCAAAGCTTATCTACAGGAAAAGGTCTGCTACCTTTCCCCCTGTGAAACAGCTGTCATTTTTAAGAACCGAGAACCCATCAGAAGGAATTATACCTGGTTCAGAAACACCAGCACACCAAGTGTTTCTCCAAGTAATACAAACCCACATTTCTGACAGGCGCATTTCCAGCTGACAGCAACGGGCTTGACAATTGCCATGACAAGTGAACAGAAGGGGTTGGCAGGGGTTGCTGGATTTTTACGTTCATTTCTATAAGGGAATCCAGATGAGATTCCCTTAGCCTGTGAGTCCTGGTCAGTATGCATGGACAAGGGCTAGAAGAATTCATTTTCTTCCCCATTAAGTTCGGAATAAGAGGGGACATCAGGCCCCTGAGTGCACACACATGCCAGTGAGAGAAAACAAGGACCTGCATGTTTGCATGTGATGGTTGTGGATTATTTCTTCCTGAAACAGCGACTCAGTTACCAAGAAGGATCCCTATGGATCTTCATTAAACAAGTTAAAAACACGTGACTTGCCATGGACGGCCTGGTGACAGCAGCCCTAGGACTCATGTCTCCAGGTAGCCAATTCACGTATTTTACCACTCTCCAGTTTTTATTTATTTTATTTTTTTCTAAATATTTTTATTTATTTCTAGGAGAGAGAGAGAGACAGCGTGAGCAGGGGAGGGTCAGAGAGAGAGGGTGTTTCATATTCTGAAATAGGCTCCAGGCTCTGAGCTGGCAGTCAGCACAGAGCCCGACGCGGGGCTTGAACCCACGAATCGCGAGATCATGACCTAAGCGAAAGTGGGACACTTAACCGACTAAGCCACCCAGGTGCCCCCACTCTCCAGTTTTTAGAACAGACCACTAGACTCCTTATTCTCCCTTGGGGGCAGACTTCAAATTCTACACCTAACGACCAGGGACCAGAAATTTTACAGGACTATTACTGGCTAATAGAGGAGGCAGGTGATATGAATTCACCTGGAGGAGGAGGAGGAGGAGGAGGAGAAAAAAATCTCACCCGGGACACATCTCAGCTGGGGGTGGGGGGTGAGGACACTACCAGGCACCAAGACCAAGGAGTTCTAAAACTTCCCTAAGCTTTGTAATTTCTCTACCTTTGTTATTTTTCTTATCTTCTGCCATTTTCTACTAAATGAAACTGTTTTTGGAACATCTAAAGAAGGAAGACATTGAGAAGTATGTCTTCCTCAGTAACCAGCTTTGGAAGATGAAGTTCAGAGCAGCTGAGACAAACAACAAAGGAGGCTAATTCTGGAAAAGTTCCCCCTCAATATCAGAGTCTCCCATTTTTCACTAAGTACCTACTATCTGTCAGACCCACGAGACATAAATTTTTTAATTTTTGTATTTGATTAGAATTGTCACACAATGTTACATTAGTGTCAGGTGGAGATAAAATTTTTAAAAGCCTTCAAATAAAGAGGTTTAGCCACACCGTATTTAAGACACAGTAACAGAGACTAATAATTCAAGGGCAGTCACGAAGAGTATCTGACACTCTCGATTTTCAAGTGCACTGATACAGTATATAAAACGGTAACACGTTTATAAAAACCAAATTGAGACAGTGACAGCATAAAATCTTATTTCCCCTTTGAGGTGAAGCCTTCCTCTCTCCCTCTCTGATAGTAGAGCTATGAGAAAAATTACAGAAGGAGTGTAGGGGTGGAAGGAACTTTCCAATCTAGCCCTCTGCAGATCAAGTTCCAAACAAGAGAGGGGGAAGGAGCCCTGTTCCTGTGACAAAAACGCCAGAACTGCCAGGTCAAAAGAAATCTGCAAAAGAGGACACAGCATGGGATCTGCTCCTTCTTTCTCAACCAGTTCCCCAAAGCAGGGTTCCACGGAAATACGACAGAAATAGCTGTTCTGGGCCCATCTGCTCGTTCCCCTCATTTAACAAGAGACAGGTTAATAAAAAGCGAGTTACGGTAGGGCCAAGAGTAAAACACTGCTTCATTATTCGTTTCTACTCTTCACCTGGCCCAGACACGAGGATCGTCGTCCCAAACGAGGAAGCGTGCGATAATTTACCTGGTCCAGTTGTTAAAAATGCACACACCGAAGTCTCCCTCACTTACGCACATTCACCCCGACTAGGGATGTCTCCAGGAGTGATTCTAACGGCAGCCGGAGTCAAGTAGCTCAGAAGCAGGTACCCCTAGAGAACGCTATGGGGCACCAATTAGGACAGTCTTTCTAGGCTCCTTCCTGCCTGTCAAAATGTCAGGACCAGGATATACGTGTGATGACTGTAACAGGATCCTTGCTAAGAGGCCTTTTCTATTTCTGACTTTCTGTAAGAAGTCCAATAATTGCTCCAATTTAATCTGTTGAAAAACCGCCATCTGAACCCTGGCCACGAACCTTCCTTGGCAATGAAAGTTTCAGTCTTCTGATCAAGATGTCCTTGTTTCTAAAATATTGCGTGTAGAAGGCAGAGCACTTTCAGGACTGCCCCCATAGTCATGTCTACACTGTGCTTAGAACTTGAGGTTTACAATGAGTTCATTTAAAAGAATTAAGTGGCAGTACTTACAACACAGGTAACGGAAGGTTTGACTGTGCAGTCAAAAGTGACAGGCTTCCCGTAGACACAGGAGAAATTTGTCCTGCACTCTACACAGTCTGCAGGAAGTCTGCTACACAAACCATTACTTGGACACTTCATCACATACGGTGGGATATCAGTACTTTCTGTGGAAAGTAAGAGAGAAGCTCATTTTCATATAATATTGATCAGAATCACAGGAGAAAACAGTTTCCTAAGGTTAAGGGACACGATTGCTAGCAATGAACTACTGCGCTGGAATGGAAAATGCACGGAGCTGGGAGTCAGAGACACCTGCAAGTCAAGCAAGGTTCTGCCACCAAGCTGTGTGACCTGAGGCAACAGTTCAATAGCTAAGTAAAAAGGATTTAATTACTGCCCCCCACCCCCCCCACCCCCCGCACAAACGGGCAGGAAAAGCAAAGGTGCCTATGTACACCTAATGTATACACAAAGCGAGGTGTAAGTTAGGGCTTCCAAAAAATCTACTCTAACAAGATGAATAATTAAAGTTTAGAGACGGTAAAGTTTGTTCAAGATCACGAGGGAGTGACAAAATTGGAACCACAATGTGAACCTGTTTCTAATCCAATATTCTTTTCACATGAATTCACAGATTGGGTTAATTATGCCACTGACCCTTTAAGTGAATCAATCAATATAATAAGGGTACCAACTTTCGACAAAGTTCTGTCATTATTCCACGTTGGTACTCCAATAAGCCATAATGTGCAGACCGCATTTAAGTAAGTCCAACATAGCTCTCTGTATTAGTAACTGGTTCACTGGGTTGCAATTTTTTTCCTCAGCCAACCTTGCTGGGAGTACAATAAATTTTTTTTATCAATTAAGAGAGGATCGAATTGCAAGCATTCTTGGGGAGGAAGAGAGGCTTTCAAAAACATCCAAAAGAATAAACATTTCTTGTGTTCTCTCTATAATTTGTGTTTTAAATTCAAGAATGCTGCTGTCTTGTCGTGGTCTTTACACCCAAATAAGAATCGGTAAAACACCTTTGCCAATTTCAATTCACTGAAATAATGGAACTCTAAAGAGATGACCTACAAAGGTTCTGTTTAGCAAAACACACTAATACTCATTTAAAACGGGTCCCACTTAAAGTCACTGTATTATGTGGGCAATTCTACAAAATATCATTTTTCTTTTCTGTTTATTCGGTTATTCTTGTGGCTGGAAATTGGAAACTTAGAAAGAGCCAAAAGGACTTTAGAGGGCCAGGCTAACCTCACCACCCTAAAGATGAGGAGAGTGAATCCTGAAGGGGTAAATAATTTGCTCAAGCTCCCAGTAGCTCAACCAACCAGACTGGGACTCCACGTCTGAGTCCCTCTGATCTTTCCATTTCACACAGCCTCAGGAGGAACCTTTAAAGTCCAACATCAGGAATGGGGTTTAAGAAGAAAAAGAAATTTTCTGATGGGAAAAAAGCACTGGTTGAAGGTGACCTTGATGAATAAGGTCGAAAAATAATAGACAGAAATGAGGAACATGGAAATGGAAAAAGAGATGAGGCCTGAATGTCAAAAGGTACTGCAATGTCAAGACAGTCAACAGAATACATCTGGGTACCCGTCTTTAGTTCACATAATCTAAAATACAATAAAGATTTCAAAAGAGTGGAAAGTGATTTTTATCCAAAAAAGAAGAAATAAACTACTAGATATAAATAGACACATTTACTATAATAGAAAATATCTAGTACCTGCTGCCCTGGGAACTACTGTGAAAGTACGTGTTGGGCCCGGATCCTTTATTGACTGAGCCAGCGGCTGCGACTGCTCTAAATTTAAGGATCCTACAATTAGAGAAACATGTTATCCTAGGATATGAAAACCTTGGTTTGTGTGGTTAAGACGCAAGGTCCACACCAGGACAGTAACTGGTTAGGAAAACCTCACAGCTTGACGGCCCAGAAAACTAAACAAAGAAACGCCAAATGGGATCGACACCAATTTAGATTAACAGGCAATTAGGGAACAAAGCGTGGTGTCGGGGTCCAGGTCCGCTTCCCCGGCCAACACCCGAGCCCTCGGTCCCCTGCTCGAGGGCTCCTGGCCGAACTCTGCGGCCCCGACGTCCCGGAGCGGAGTGGGCGGCCAGGACCCGCCAGACTGGGCTGCAGCGATCAGTCTCCGCCCTTCGCCCTCCGCCCGCGGGCCTAGCACGGACGCTTCCCTCCGCTCCCGGGGGCCTCGCTACCACTCAGCCCGACCCCGCGTGGTCCCCGGCCTTTAACTCACCCCCGCCCGACAAGATGTAGAACTGGGAGAGGAACAGCAGCACGCGGCAGAGGCGGAGCAGGACCCCCAGCAGGTCGCCCGCCGCCACCATCTCGCCGGTGCGCGCTCACTTCCGGGCTGCGAGGCGGGGCTGGGCAAGGGGCGGGGCCCCGGCGCACGCGCGCCGTAGGGGCGTAAGGGAGCGCGGCCTGGAGAGCGCAGGGCGCAGGCGCGCAGTGAGTTTCGCGTGGCTTCCGTAGGGCAGGCTTCTTGCCGGTGTTCGCTGACTTCCCCGCCCTGAGGCGGACGGGCAGAGGGTACCCGGAGGTGGGGTAAGGTCGCGACGCCTTGAGCTTGTTTGCTTCCTTAGTGTCCCCCACGCCCGCTGGACGATGCGCTCGCTTCGCCTTTCTTGGCTAGCTACTGGCAAAGGTCACCCGGGACCGAAATTCACACCTTAAGTGGCTGCAATCAGAGGTGGGCAAATTTGGGAAGTTGGCCACCATTTATATGGGCTGGCTCTGTATGTTTAGAGGTTAAAAACTGCGTTGTGCTCGCTGCTCCACGAAGGTTTTTGATGATGTGTGTCATTTCATACTGAAAAGGTACTTATTTACAGATGAAGAAACTGTGGCACAAACCTAGTTGGGGAAGTGACCCCCAGGGTGTGACAGCCCCCAAAAGACCCCCGTTCTCTGCGTTGCTGACCTGATCAGTGCCCAGCTGGCATCTCTCTCTGTGGTCAGCTGTTGGTTTCACCGCTAGCCAACTCTTTAAAGACCTGCATTACTTCCAGGAAGTTCCTCAGACCGGAGAGAGGACAGTAAGTATACCTGGCAAGTATTCACGTCTGGAAGCACTGGGACAAGAACCCTGGGATGTGAAAGGAGGGTCCAAAGCATGGGCCCCTCCCTGGTGAAGGCCAGCGTTGGGGAGGGCAGCTGCACCCCAGGCCTCGGCTCCCTGCGTGCCCATGAGGCAGACTGCACTAGATTTGTCACAGCTTACTTTGTCCTGTGTCGTTGACCTGCGTTTCTCCTTCCCACCCACCTGGCACGAGATTCTTCTGGGGGCCTTCTGACTCTCCATTCCCTCACTAGCCAGTTTTTTTTTTTTTTTTAACGTTTTTTAAATTTATTTTTGAGAGACAGAGAGACAGTATGAGCAGGGAGGGGCAGAGGGAGACCCAGAATCCCAAGCAGACTCCAGTCCCGCCACGGGGCTGGAACTCACAGACTATGAGATCATGACTTGAGCCGAAGTCAGAGGCTCAACCAGCTGAGCCACCCAGGCGCCCCTCACTAGCCAGTTTTGATGAATGAAAAGAATATATTGAACGGTGGCTGGCACACAATAAGACCTCAATAAATATTACCTTAAAAATTATATCACACATTTTGCACACCTTTTAGCACTATACAGGTTTGATATAAAATGCAGTTTTGTTTACTAACTTCAGGATGCTAAATAATAAGTGTGTTGAGAAGAGAGAGCATGTCTTCAGTGTATTTTGAATTGCATGGCACCTCGCCAAATAAGCACCCAATAAATACTTCTTGATTGGTTGCTAGATTCTCTATTAGCATAAAGCTATTTCAGTTAGGTTCTGAGCAGTAAGGCATTTCTCTCAGTTAAAATCAAACATCTGTTTGCATTGTGAAACTGACTAAAGGGAGCTGCATTTAAGATAGAGTCAGGCAGCTAGCTGGGAGTCTGGAGTCTGTCTTCGGATTCTTTGTCTCCCTCTCTCTCTGACCCTCCCCTGCTCACGCCATCTCTCTCTCAGAAATAAATAAAAAACATTATATATATATATATATAAAAGATGGAGTCTTTATATATATATATATAAAAGATGGAGTCAGGAGGCCAGAAGGGCCAGCTCATATGCCCTACAACTCCTAATGGACTACACACCCCAACTGCAAGCCGAGCACCTTGCATTCCCTATGGGAAGAGCCTATACTCTGCTACCCCAGCAAGAGGGAGAACGATTTTGTCTTTGCTGCAACAGCCCAGCCAATGAGAAGCTGTCACAATTCAGCCAAAGAAAAGCCACTACACTTCAAGCTCCCAGTTTACTCCAATGGACTTGTTGATTATAGCAGCCCTTCCCAATTCCTCCTCCCCCACCACCACCTATGCTCTGTAAAAAAGCTGCCCTCTCTTCTGTGTTCTCCAGACTTGGTATGGTTTTGCCGTAGCTTACCTGTCCCAAATTATAATTATCTGCTATTCCCGAATGAATCCATTTCTGCTGATAAAATAACTGACAGTTTTATTTTTATGGTGAACTGAGTCTGTAAATCAGTAATATGTCATCTCCTTAAAAAAGCAATTCACCGTAGAGGAACCGCTTACTATGGTGTAAGCCAATGTCTGAAATACTGGAAACACTGTGTGCTGTGTTTTATATAGGAATTTATTTTTTCTACAGATGAACAAGGCTCAGTTGTTAATTAGAAGCATTCAAACAGCAACTCTTAACCTACACTGCAAACCACAGTAGATTCCACAACACTGAATGTGAAGTTCAGAGTTCTTGGTCAGGAATCCAGTACTTAGTACTAGCTTCTTTTGTAGTTGTTGGTTAGTTAAATTAAGTGATGATTCCAATTTTGGAGATAAAGTTTCAGTGTGAACTTTAGTAAAACAACCATAAAAATACCTGAGGTGTAGTGTTACTAGAAAATAAGGTTTTCTCTTATATTTAAAAAAGCTTTGCAGATTTTTATTTGAAGCCTATCGTTTGAGAGCCCAGTCTCAGCAATAATATCTCATCATATTCATATCCCATACCCCAGTATTTCCTCTCTTTCAGTGAATAATATTTTTCCATTTAAGTCTTTCAAGGCATTTAGGAAATTAAGAATTTCCCAAGCTTGTCCTCTTACTATCTTCAGAGACATTAACCAATTAAACTTGTAATATCAGCTACTCATTCATTGTTTCCTTTCTCATTGAGCCCATCAGTCAGTCAAAAGCTCTCAGAAGTACTAAAGATAATTAAGAAAAATGCACTTTTTGGAGTCAAAACAAGGTTACATAGAAGCAAGAACAAGGAAGAATTTCAAAAGTCTTCCTCAGCATTTAGTGTACGTGATTTCTTGAGGTTCTTCAATTTGTCAATGGCAGAAGTTACAGATATCTCTCCATGAATTTTGTTGTCTCTTGTTCGAACATTTACAGCATTATTTGTCTTTTCCTTTTCTCCAACCACTGTGGAAAAGAAAGGGAAATAAACCTATTTTAAATAAATGATATAATAAATATTAAGTCAACAGTCACATGACACATGTCCTGTTGAGTTTTTCTTTAGTATTAGCAGTCTAATGACCATGAAGTCATCCTCTGATAGTAAGTCCCTTCAAAGAAGGAATGACTTCTAATCCCTTCTCCTTATTCATCCACTTGCAAGAACATATATTGTGGTCTTGGGGTACAAATCGGAGCAGGGAGATCTTACAGACCCCCTGACTCCATATGGCATCCGGGGAGGCACCAGACCCATGCCCAACCAGACAACCAGAATTTTCTGGAATGCAGGTAAACAGTTTCTCTCTAGTGCCCCTTAGTGGAATGATGCCTCAATCTGCAGCCACGTTTCCTGGCATGTAGGAGGAAGAACTAGGTTACCATTTAAGGGGTATTAAGGGGTATTTAAGGGGAATAAAGTAGATATTGAAGAAAAGCATAAAGAACCAGAGCAAAGTAGGGGCCAGAAATGAAGAGATTTAGTTGACCAGCTTGCTCCAATTACTCTAATGGTTTGGCTATTTAATTCTACCTTCCATGTCATGAGCTACTTCATTACACTTCCAAATAAATTCCGTCTTTGTCTAAGTCATTGTGAGAGTTCTGTCACCAGAAGGAGCCTGATTGAAACATCACAATACCTACTACACAGTCAAATACTTTCAATGACAAATGGCTGATAGGACAACCCTATGCATATTTATTTTACCTTCTACAGAATCTTTCAACTTACTGGAGATAACAGTATCATGCCTGGAGGAGTACAGTATTGGTTTCTCTTGATTTCTGACTCATTTTAAAGTCAAAATTTTAGATGCTGCATCCAAGTACTTATGCCTTCTGGACACTTTTTCACTTAAATTCTTTTCTTTTGATCATCTTAAATTTGGAATCTTTCCCATTCATTAGTTTAATCCCAAAGATTTGTAATAAATCAGAAAAGCAAAGGAGAACATTTGAGCCCGTCACACGGCTGAAACATAAAGAGTGTATGTAATTCTACTGATGCAATCACTTCACATTTTTTGTTGTGTTAGTTTGAGATATTCACTACTGACAGTAATACTAACAACTAACCAAGAATACCATGGACTGTTCTTTGAGTATAGGTAATAGTCAAATGGTCTTAATCACATAGTTATTCCATACTCATGTAGTTATATTATATTCACATAGTTACACCATTTTGTTTTTTGGAATTAAAGTTAAAAAAAACCAAGCATTTAAGAAAACATAAACTTAAGTTACCCAAAATGAAATTATACTGAGCCAGCTGCGCATTTCGTATTTTCTTATTTAGTGTACAACTATGATCTAAGTCAACGTCGGCCATGAATCCTTCTTCAAAAAATGCATTGGATACCTACAAGAAAATGAAACACTTTCATTATTACAGTATTGATAGTAGCCAGCCTCTGAGAGGACCTTCAGGGTCCTCACCTTTTGTATTTACACCTCATGTCATCACCTTGTACCGGGTTGCTCCATGTGACCACAGAGAAGGGCAGAAGTGAGGATGTGTCACTTCTGAGATAAGCTAAAGGACTGCAGTGTCCATGTATTTAACATCACTCCCTCTGGGGAAATCAGCTGCCATGTTGGGAGGACATTCAAGGAACCTTTGAAGACACCCATGTGGTGAGGAACTGAAGCCTCCTATGATAATGTGATTGAGCACAAGGCTGCAGCCCTGCTGGCTGATAGCCCTACTGGCAAGCCTCTTGAGGGGCACTGAGCCAGAATTGCACAGTCAAGCTGCTCCCAGATTCTGACTCTCAGAAACTATGAGATAATAAATGTCTCAGGCTGCTAAGTTTTGGAGTTAACTGTTATGCAGCAATAGATAAATAAGTATCTCCCTTAACAGAGCCATGTGGAAAAGAATAACTTAAATATGAGAGATGTTTTTAAAATCCCAATTTATTAGGGTGCCTAGGTGGCTTGGTTGAACATCTGACTCTTGATTTCAGCTCAGATCATGATCTCACGGTTATGAGATTGAGCCCCAAGTCGGGATCTGTATTGGGCGTGTAGCCTGCTTAAGATTCTCTCTCTTCCTCTGCCCCTCTGCCTGCCCCATGTGCTCACTCTTTGTCTGTCTCTCTCAGGAAAATAAAAATAAAATCCCAATTTCTAAAAAACATTAAGGAATAAAATAGTTCTGATCCAGCTTCATAGACATGATTTAGATGTTACTTTCAATTACTGAAAATGTGGGTTGCTAAAGTAATGTATTAGTTATGCAACATTTTAAGGCATGAATAATATTCCAAGTCAATAACCTTCACAGACTACATGCCGAGATTATTATGTACTTTATATTGTCTCTGATTTTACCTGAAGTGCATATTTTTCACAAGCTGGCCCCACGGGGATGACCATTACCTGACGAGGAGACAGCCAGAAAGGCCTGAAAAATATATAAAATAAATATTTTCAAAATCTGATGATGATCATCTATTATGTGATTTTAAAAAATAACCAGTTTTTTTTTTTAAAAGATTTCACAAGCGAGCAGTTTCACGAGTGGTGTGCAATAAACTACACCATACTAAGAGCTAAAAAGCAACAGCGTAGACAAAAGGGGAAACTAGGGATTATGGTAGAAAAGGGAGGGAAGAACAGGGCAGCAGCTGGGAGGAAGGGCTAACCATCACTTATTGTACCCCTGGGCAACTGCACTCCTGGGCACTCACCCCAGAGAAATGGAAACATGTTCACCTAAAGTTTCCCACTAATGTTCCTGTCAATTTTGCTTATAATAGCCCCATACTGGAAACACTCCAAACATCCTTCAGTGGATGAATGGTCACACGGGTGCCTCCACACCATGGAAAATTATCAGCAATAAAAGGGGACCAACCACTGATACTTGAAACAAGTTGGATGGATCTCAAAGGAACTCCACTGCGTGAATAAAGCCAACCTCACATGGTTGCACACTGTATGATTCCATTTATGTAACATTCTTGGAATGACAAAATCATGGAGATTTTGGAGAACAGATGAGTGGCTGTCAGAGGATAATGAAGGGGGTGGGGGAGGACATATGGGACAATAAAATGATAGCACAAGGAATCCTTATAAGTAACAGAATTGTCCTATATCTTGACTGATGCTGGGTACCCTGATGATGAAATTTTATAGAACTAAATGCACACATACCCACAAATCCACATAACCTGAGAAGACCTAAATAACTAAATAAGGCTGGTGGACTGTATCAAAGTCAATTTCCTGGTCATGATACTGTACAGTTTTGTAAGATGTTACCATTGTGAAACTGGGGAAAGGGTATGCTGGACCTTTCTTGATTGCTTCTTATCACTACCTGTAAATCTATAATGATCTCAAAATAAAACAAATATATATATATATTTGGGTTTGGCTGGGTATAAGTAATGTTTATTGTGGTAAATATTTCTTCATCAGTATTTTGTTTGAAGGTGAAAAGAAGTTTGAAAGTTGGTGGCATTTTATGAACATATACATTTATATGTTTATTCTTAAATTACCAAAGCAAAATAACGTGTATGATAAAAGCAATAAAACCTATGATAAAACACAGAAAGACAGCTCTGTCCCCACCCCGTCCCCAGTGGAGCCACATTTTAACTATGGCTACTGTGAGTTCTTGGGGAGGCTTCCAATGCAATTCTGGCAAGTGTCCTGAACTCTTGACCAATCAGCTGCAGAGCCTGTGCCCCAAGTCTGGGCAATGCAGGACAGCACACTGAGTGCATGGCACCATCTCCTGATTCCACTAGTCCTTTTCACCACCACCACTCTAGGGCAAGACACCACCATCTCCCACCTACATTAAAACTATTTAAAACAGAATCACCTGAGAAGAAATATCAATATGTTAATTCATACTTAGGTAGCATGCATACGCACATCTATGTTTTTGGCTTATCTGTAACTTCAACAGCTTGGACGCCCCATAATACCTAAGCACACTTCTCTAATATCACAAATAAAACCTCAGGGATATACACAGACTCTAGCTACCCATGACCTTTTGAAGACCCTCTGCTTGGAGAACACTCCCACCTCTGAGTACTGCCTGCTCAGAAATTTGCTTTCCCAGCTTCCCTATACACGTTAGAATCCAGGCATGTGAGAAACGATGCTCAGCATCCCTCCTCATCAGGGAAATACAAATCAAAACCACACTGAGATACCACCTCATGCCAGTCAGAGTGGCTAAAATGAGCAAATCAGAGGACGCTAGATGCTGGCGAGGATGTGGAGAAACGGGCACCCTCCTACACTGTTGGTGGGAATGTAAGCTGGTACAGCCCCTCTGGAAAACAGTGTGGAGGTTCCTCAAAAAATTAACAATAGAACTCCCCTATGACCCAGCAATAGCACTGCTAGGAATTTACCCAAGGGATACAGAAATGCTGATGCATAGGAGCACATGTACCCCAATGTTCATAGCAGCACTCTCCACAATAGCTAAAACGTGGAAAGAGCCTAAGTGTCCATCAACGACGAATGGATCAAGATGTGGTTTATCTATACCATGGACTACTACATGGCAATGAGAAACAATGAAATCTGGCCATGTGTAGCAACGTGGATGGACCTTGAGGGTGTTATGCTGAGCGAAATAAGTCAGGCAGAGAAGGACAAATACCATGTGTTTGCACGTATAGAAGGATTAGGAGGAACTTAATGGAGGACCATAGGGGAGAAGGGGTGAAATGGTGGGGGAAAGGGAGAGAGGCAAACCATGAGAGACTCTTGAATGCTGAGAACAAACTGAGGACTGATGGGTGTGGGGGAGGGGGGCGATAGACATGGAGGGGGGCACTTGTGGGGATGAGCACTGGGTGTTATATGGAAACCAACTTGACAATAAACTATTTGTAAAAAAAAAAAAAAAAAAAAAAATCCAGGCATGTAATCTAGCATGTGCAAGTATGGCATGTTTATTTGGGACAGATTGGTACCCAGAAGGAGGTACTATATGGAATCAGTTCTGGCAAGGGTGATGCAGAGACATGGAGCTTTGGGAGGGACTTGATTCAGTGATGCCAGCAGTAGCATCCAATGTGTGTCAACAGCAGCACAGGACTAAAATAGAACTAAGCTGTAAGAGCAGAGCTCAGTTTTTTTTTCTTTTATTGATTTTTGAGAGAGAGTGGAGAAGGTGCAGATAGAAGGGGACCGAGGATCCGAAGTGGGCTCTACACTGACAGCAGAGAGCCCGATGTGGGGCTTGAACTTACAAATTTTGAGGTCATGACCTGCGCTGAAGTCGGATGCTTAAGTGACTGAGCCACCCAGGTGCTCCTAATATCTTAAACATAAGATGGGAGGCAAAGATGTCCTACGTGGTTTCTGGTCTGCAGCATTTCCACATGGCATAGCATGCGCCGTCACAAGACATGTCACATGTCAGCTGGTGCCTTGACTGCTAATAAGGCAATCCCCTTCTAGCGAATTCCACAGTCTCAGCTCAGGAACCTACTTCTTTTGCTAAAAAAATTACTTCCATGGTCAAAAGCATTATTCTGTTTCTGACAAGTCAAGGCTCAGTAAGTATATATATATGGTGTTGGCAGAGGCATGGCAGGAAAGAAGAGCTAAGCAAAATCCAGAGTTGGTATCTTCTAGTGAAGATAAGTCACTGGTCCTCGCATGATAAAAAGGATCCAGAGAGCTGACTTTTGCCCCGAGTTATGGTTCCATATGGGCAGTCAGGATTGATCACTACTGATTGAGTCCTTCAAAGAGGCATGGCCAGACAGAACTTGGTGAGGCTCATGTTGTTGAATCCATATCCCCTAGTGGCTGCTTCATTCATGAACCACTGACTGGTCACTAGGGGAAGAAGGAAGCTGATGGTAACCACAGAGTGGGTCTTCCTGTATTTGAATATTAAAAATTCCTCACATGAGGATTTGGAGTGGGCGCTGCCACCTTCATGGCCCATTCTGAGCAAATATTCATGTTCCTCTCCTCCAAATCTACTTGTCATCTACTTTCCAATCTAGTTACTTCTAAGTCTCTGACCTTGTGGCCAGAGCAGTAACCAGAGCCCATGCATCAGTGGAACTCCATAGATCTGGCCATTTTTCCTTCCAAAGAAAGAGGACTACAGGATGTACCACTCAAATCCCTGCACTCAAGGACATTGCCCTTGCACACTTCATCCCTAAGTGGCACCGTGCTACTGTAGCTGTCTGTCCTCATTAGGTTTGTGCCAAAGTATTGTTCAGAGTCATTTGTAAACCAGGTTTAAATGTTTTTCTTCCAGTGTTGACTGGGCACCCCCATGAGGTAAACATAATGGGCTGAAGGAGGGACAGCCATACAGCAAGAGGTGGTACTTGCAGGGTCCCAGATGAAACTAGATCTTTGGAGGGCTTGGAATAAGTGAAAAGATAGCTCTTTAATTCTACTGACTCCCCAAAAAGGTAAATGATGCAGTTTTAAGTCACTGTGCCTTTGTTTTCTTTGTTTTGGTTTCCTGATCTGGCAGATTCAATAAGAATTGATTACTTGCTTTGTATACTTGCTAATTATAAGGCAGAGCACCAATTTTTTCATAGTAATCCTTTCTTGTTAGACATGATATTTGAGAATAACAGAAAGGTGCCTTGGTGGTTCAGTTGGTTAAGTGTCTGACTCTTGGTTTCGGCTCAGGTCATGATCTCACGGTTTTTTTAAGTTCAAGCCCTGCATCAGGCTCTGTGCGGGCAGTGCAGAGCCTGCTTGGGATTCCCTCTCCCTCTCTCTCTGCTCCTCCCCCCTCACACTGTCTCTGTCTCTTGCAAAATAAATAAATAAACTTAAAAAAAGAATAATAGATAGCTTTTTTTTTCTATATCACTTACCATTTCCCCCCATAGTTTTCTGAGAGAATGGCTATCATTCTTTCCACTGATCCCAAAATGGCTCGATGAATGATCACAGGGTTCTTCTTATCATCCCCATCCTTGCTAAAAATGAAAAATATACATTTACATATTTTCTTAAGATTTAATAGTAACTTTATCTTCTTACCTTATATTTTAAAGTAATTTTCCTGAACTGGGTAAAACAACAGTTTCCTCATAAATCATCTTTAAGCCTATAATGTTCCACTTATTACAAATAATAACATAAACCAAAGGGAAATGAAGTACATTATGTAGGATAAAGCAAGATTATAATAGATCGCTATTTCCATCGTAAGTCTACTGATTATTCTAAACTACCAGCTGAGCTCAGTTTACAGGCAATCTTATAAATCATATTTTTAAAAATTAACTTGATTTTAAACCAGGGCTTATTCCACCAGTACTATATTGAAAAATTGCCAAAGATATGGAGGAAATAAGGAAAATCTGCAGATGACATGATATTATATATAGACCTGAAAGACTCTACCAAAAAACTGCTAGAGCTGATAAACTCAGTAAAGTCACAGGATACAAAATTAATGTACAGAAATCTGATGCACCAAAAAGAGAAATTAAGGAATCAGCCCCATTTACAATTGCATCAAAAACAATAAGATACCTAAGAATAAACCTAACCAAAGAGATGAAAGACCTGTATTCCTAAAACTATAAAACACAATGAAAGTGGGGCGCCTGGGTAGCTTAGTCGGTTAAGCGTCCGACTTTCGCTTAGGTCATGATCTCGCGGTTCGTGGGTTCGAGCCCCGCATCGGGCTCTGTGCTGACTGCCAGCTCAGAGCGTGGAGCCTGTTTCGGAGTCTGTGTCTCCCTCTCTCTCTGACCCTCCCCTGTTCACGCTGTCTCTCTCTCTCTCTCCTAGAAATAAATAAAAATATTAAAAAAAAAAAACAATGAAAGAAACTAAAGAAGACATAAAGAAATGCAAAGACATTCCATGTTCATGGATTGGAAGGATACTGTTAAAATGGCTTTACTACCCAAAGCAGTCTGCATATTTAATGCAATCTCTATCACAATAACAACAGCATTTTTCACAGAGCTAGAACAAACAATCCTAAAACTGTATGGAACCATAATAGACCCTGATAGGCAATGCAATCTTGAAAAAGAAAAGAAAAGCTGGAGGCATCACAGTTCCAGACTTTAAGTTACATCACAAAGCTGTAATAATCAAAATAGTATGATACTGGCACAAAAATAGACACACAGATCAATATAACAGAATGGAAAACCCAGAAATGAACCCACAATTATATAGTTAATTAATTTTTAACAGAGCCTGGAGAGATTTAACAAAAACTGGAGAGCTATAAGTGAAAGAGTGACACTGGGCCGCTTTCTTACACTATACACAAAAATAAATTCGAAACAGATTAAAAACCTAAATATAAGACCTGAAACCATAAAAATCCTAGAAGAGAACACAGGCAGTAATTTCTGTAACATCTGTGATAACAACTTTTTACTAGATAGGTCTCCTGTGGCAAGGGAAACAAGCAACAATAAAGTATTGGGACAACATCAAAATAAAAAGCTTCTGCACAGTGAAGGAAACAATCAACAAAACTAAAAGGCAACCTACAGATTGCAAGAAGATATTTGTAAATGACATATTCAATAAAGGGTTAGTATCCAAAATATATAAAGAACTTCTAAAACTCAACACAAAAACTACCCAAATAATCCAATGGGCAAAAGACATGAATAGACATTTTTCCAAAAGAAGACATCCAGATGGCAAAAGATACATAAAAAGATATTCAACATCACTTACCATCAGGGAAATGTAAAACAAAACTACAATGAGATATCACCTCACACCTTTCAAAAATGCTAAAATCAACAACACAGGAAACAACAGGTGCTGGTGATGTGGAGAGAGGGGAACCCTCTTAGACTGTTGGTGGGGATGCAAACTAGTGTAGCCATTCTAGAAAACAGTATGGGGGTTCCTCAAAAAGGTGAAAATAGAACTACTCTATGACCCAGCAATCACACTACTAGGTATTTACCCAAAGAAGATAAAAATACTAACTCAAAGGATACACGCACCCTGATATTTATAGCAGCATTACCTACAAAAGCCAAATTATGGAAACAGGCCAAGTGTCCATCAATCAATGAATGGATAAAGAAAAACTGGTGTACACACACACTAGAATATTATTCAGCCATAGAAAAGTATGAAATCTTGCCATTTGCAATGACATGGATGGAACTAGAATGTTTTATGCTAAGCAAAATAAGTCAGTCAGAGAAAAACAAATACCATATGATTTCACTCATATGTGGAATTTAAGACACAAAACAAATGGGCAAAGGTGGAGGAAAGAGAGAGAGAAAGGCAAACCAAGAAACATACTCTTAACTATAGAGAACAAACTGCTGGTTACCAGAAGGAAGTGGGTGGGTGGATGGGTTAAATAGGGGATGGGATGGGGATTAAGGAGGGCACTTATGATGAGCACCAGGTGTTGTATGGACGTGTTGAATCACTATACTGTACAGATGAAATCAATATTACATTTATGTGAATTAACTGGAATTTAAATTAAAACAAAATAATTTTGTAATGAGTATATTGCAGATATACTACTAGCCATTTACTAGTCTGTATTAATATTTATTTTTGTATTGCTAATGTTCAAATGACAAATAATTAGCTAATTAGTACTACATTATTTATCCTATTCAATTACTCACCTAACATATGTAAGGTTAAATCTCATTGGTAGTTGGAAGTCCAGCTGAATTGTAGCACATTGATGGTATCTGCCAATAGCATCCTTGATTTTTATATCAATCTGTAAATTAAATGGTATTTACTTAAAGACAGCTTTTACTTTTCCTTTAAATTTTACTCTTTTTAAGGCATAGGGTCTACTTACTTTAGGGCCATAAAATGCTCCATCTCCTGGGTTCATCTTCCATGGTTTTCCAAATTCCACCAAGCTATTCTGTAGTTGCTATATTTTTTAAAGAAGAGATATTTAAAACGTCTACTTCATTGTACATTTTTTTGGCCACATAGCTCAAAAAAGTAAGTCATTACAAATCTTAATTATATTCTATTTCAGTTCAACATATATTTATTGGGCATGTTTTATATCCAAAAAACTACTGAGCAGGGACTATGTAAAGATGATTCAGTTGGTATTTGCTCTTATACACACTGTAAATTAAAAGATAATGTACTAACTTGTTTCAGTGAATTCCAGGCAAGGTTTTAGAGAGGGATTGCTTCACCATTCTGCCACTTCAGGCCCCATGTGCCCACACACTTCCCAGCTCTTTTTAGGTGAGGCCTCCACGCATTAAAAGGCATGAAAGCTTTAATCTTTCTCTTTCATTCACTGTGTTTAGGTGGGTAAAAAGGCCAAAGGAAAGGGCCTTGCCAACGATCTCTTGCTTTTCTTCCACATCTGTATGTATGGCTGGGGAGAGGTATCCGTTATGATTTATATAGATGGGTGGGAGCAGGAGGCCCACTTGGATCTTCAGCCTGAGATACATACATTCTTTCACTTTAGCTTGTAGTGAAGACGCTCAGCACTGATGGTGAATGGGTATACATGGAAGTATTAATAAAAGTGTCTTGGGGTCTTATGGCTATTCCCTATGGATATAGCTTCCTTGGGAAGCACATGTGCATTCATAAGTCCCTGCCCAGCATACTGCCAAACCACTATCCAAAGTCCTGTCATAACCTTGAGATACTGGTGCCCATGAATGTGATGACACTTGGGAGTAAAATGCTGTCAGAGAAGCCAAAGGAGTGGTGGTGCCTGGGGGCCAAAGCCAGAGTAATCAAGAAAGCTGACTCCTGGGGTCCTAGAAGGCTTTTCCAGGACCTCAGTCAGAGTGCAGCAGGAGCTGGTCTTAGCTGAGATCCCAGGAGGCTCCCTCAAGGGCCTGATCCTACTTCGCAGCTTGCATTGTAATTAGGACTGGAGAGGGCCACCACCACAGATGCACTTCACAGACGCAGGCCAGCCTCAGCCTTACTCTCTTTCTGAAAGGAGATCAGACACTGGAATATATTCCCAGAGAAAACGAGGCCCTGCTACAGCAGGCAACTAAGTGACGGGGAGAAGTTAGGGAGCTCCCGGGGAATTAAAACCCAGGCCAGCCAAAGAAAGGCCGGGTTTGGGGGAAGAGCATAAAGCAGAGGGCACTAATTCTCAGTGAGCCTCTGAAGACACAGTAATCAGAAGGCCTGACAGGAACAGCCAAGGCTAAGAAAAGCTTTCGGTTTATGCAAGGTATGGGAGAAAGTGTCTGTCTGAGGGGAGACTGAACTATTGCAATTCATATATGTGGACACTAAATGCACCCTGGCAGAGGAAAAATCAAGATCTCCTTCTCTCTCTTGCTGGCTCTCTATTTTCCTTCTCCAGGTAAACCAAGTCTCTGGCTCCCAATAGCACTGTCAGTCTACACTGTGGCAGAGCCTAGCACATACTGATTTGCTTGGAACTGTGATGTGGGCTTATAATGTTCTTAGGGATCTTAATGACTCACTGGAACTCTGGAAAAGTACAACGCAGGAGAGATCTGGAGTGGAGTTCTTCTGGCTCTGTGGAGCCAGTAGATTTACTTAAGTTCCAGTAGTAGAAGCCAGACCGGGTCTGCTGAAGCATCAGCCCAGACTCCCTTCAGACTTATCTGAGTAGGAACCCTATAGCTGAATTTAGGTTAAATTAAAAATTTGGAGATAGAACATTCAACTCCCATTTCTTTTGGATTTTAATTTTCATAAGAAAAAGTTGATTTTCTTTAGGTCGTAGATTTCTTGATGAAACTTAACAGGAAGCAGGACTCACATCATTCAAATCTAGGATTTTTTTTTTGTTCCTGACATTTTGGTTATTTGGACAAGCTTACATCTGATGGTCATGCTGTATAGCTCCTTAGTGATCTTTGCTGGGTTCCATTACTACACACAATCTGAGACAGGAAAGAAGGTAACAGTGAATTGCTGACTCAGGAACAATGTTGCCTTGGGGCTGATTTAACTAATGTCTCTTTTAAAGCATTTCAGAGACTTCTGAAGACAAAAAAAAAAATTCATTTCACTGATTCCCAGATGAGGGGTAGACATCATGGGAGAAATTCCCCCAGAGCAGAAGGATTCTCATCTCCTAAGGGAACAGTCAGTCAACTAAAAGAGAAAAAAAAAAAAATTGGTGGAACTGCCCACCCATTCTCCCCGTGCCAGGCCCACACCTGGTTGACCCACTTTTTAGCCCCCTGCACTCCATGAATAGAGTGATGACAATGATGATACTACCACTACTATTAATAAAACTTACATCTACCATTTATTGAACACTTACATGTGCCTGGCACTATGATAAATTCTTCATATAAATTATTCCATTTAAGCCCATATAACCTTATGAAGTAGGTGTTATCACCATTATCGTCATCATCATTACATTTCACAGACCTTAATCCTTCAAGATCTTCTATAATTCACTCATAGAGCTAACCTCTGAAACTAGGGAAAAAAGGCTCCACAATCAAGCTTTGTGCTCTCATTTCCTCTTCCTACTTCCATGTGGCTAGGCAGGTAAACTGAGTCAGCATCCTGGGCCATGGTGTCTAATTTGACTTTCTTTCTCCATGCAACGGGCATGGAAGAAGGTTTATTTAGGAAGGGCATGGGACAGTGGGAAGGCAAAGGGCCTAATCAGATCTCAAACCTAAACTGCTTCTACCCAGTCTCTACCTGCCTCAGTACCTAATAGAATTGTTACACTAAAATACATTGGTCCTCTGATTCTTATTCCTTAAGGATTTGTGTGATATGCATCTATGAGTATCCCATGAAGAGGTGGACCAAAAGGCAGGGCAGGGGTCAGGTATTCCTGGGGTGTCTGGCCATAATAGCATACTCATTTCTAGTAAAACCTGACATAGGAGATGCACTATAGCCTTTTCATGTGTAGTGAGAAAAAATAAAGAGCATGGTGAGCTCTGTGGGGATGAGCACTGGGTGTTATATGGAAACCAATTTGACAATAAGCTATTTGTTTAAAAAAAAAAAAAGAGCATGGTGAGCTCCTTAATCTTTGTTTTCCAAAGCTGAGATGTGACATGTGAGTCTCTGGGTGCCTCTAGATACAGGATGGCACTAGAGGCTGTGACTTTGCAGGGGATTCAAGCATTGGGTCTATGAATCACACTAAGATGTCTCAACAAGCAATAGCTTAAAATAAGTGCACATACACCGAATGCCTGCAAATCAGAGGATTCCTTTAAAAATGCAGGAAACTAGTATTAGTGACTGACACTGAAAGAGCAGAAATAAAAAAGTGTTTGAAACAAATGTAAAATATTGTTATTATCACTGTTACAAAGAAAACTGGACAACCACCTTCTACAATCTGCATATTTACCCTGTAACTTCCAATTTAAACATTGCTATTGCAAAGCATTGCATCCTCCTTATGCAGGGTACCTGCAGTTACTCAGGAAGTTTCCATACTCACACATATGAAGGGGCACACTTTGTCTCTCCCTACCTTTTCAGCTTCATCCCATATCTCAATCTCTCCTAGGAAGTTTTCAGGCCTTGTTGACAAGTTTAATTGAAAGGAGAAGCCAAATGTCGAGTAAACAGATTGTAAAAACTGCAAACACCCCTTTATTTCTTCTTCAATCTGAAATGATAGCAAATGACATGTTCTAAATAGTTAACACCAAATCAAATCAATTCCTAGCATTTAAAAGAATTCGCCATGTCAGATAGAAATAAATCATGTTTTTACTATATAGTTGATGACACATATGTTTTTACTATATAGTTGATGACAAATACTCAGGAAATGCCCAGCATACTCCAGGCATGAGCAGGTGACCAGCAGCTCTCCATCCAGTGCAGGAGATAGACAAAAGAGCAGGCAAGGCTACCTCACCATGAGCAGTGCCACACAAAAGAGGGAAGAGTGGCTCTCCACGGGGAGTGATAGCCAAGCTGCAACCAAAGAATAAGTAAGAGTTCTCCATGGAAAGCAGGGGGAGGGGCTTCTGGGGCAGAGGAAATACTGAGAGTGAGGGCCTGGAGGACAGAGGAGCAGGCTAGGGCAGGGCAGCTCCAGGAAGCTGTTGTGGGACCACATTGTGTATGACAAGGAAGAGGGACACAGTAGGTGATCAGTCTAGAGGCAGACAGGGACCAGAGAAAATTAAAAGTCTTCAAAGTCAGGGTGATGTCTGCATTTTGTACCCTGAGAGCAATGGGAAACCAGTGAAGTGTTCTTCAACAAGAGACTAACACAATCCAATCTGTTCCATTCAAATTAGGGAATGGAGGGGCGCCTGGGTGGCGTAGTCGGTTAAGCGTCCGACTTTCACTTGGGTCATGATCTCGCGGTTCGTGGGTTTGAGCCCCGCGTCGGGCTCTGTGCTGACTGCCAGCTCAGAGCCTGGAGCCTTTTTCAGTTTTTGTTTCTCCCTCTCTCTCTGATCCTCCCCTGCTCACGCTGTCTCTCTCTCTCTCCTAGATATAAATAAAAAATATTTAAAAAAAAAATATCTTCAAATTAGGGAATGGATCTCAAGACTAGAAGCCAGGCCCATTGGGAAGTTGGTAGGGTCATTTAGGAGTGAAATGATGGTAGTTTGAATCAGAGAGAAGCAGCTGGAATGCAAAGGTTTTGTGACAGATGCTGGAAATTCAGGAATGGATGAACAAAATTATTCAGGAATTAATAATACATTTAGGGTGAGATATCAATAGGGCTTGTGGTTAACTGGACATGGGGAGTAAAAAGTAAAGGGCATCTGGATTCCTGGCCCAGACGGTGGACTGGATGTTGGTGCATCCTCTGAAAGAGTGAACAGGGAAGGCAGAGGCAGTGGTGTGGGAGACAGAAGAGGGGGTTGATTTTAGACATGGAAAATGGGAGGATGCTTGTGACAGCCAGGGAGACATGTCTACCAGGCCCTGTCAAATTGATATCTGGAACTCCAGAGGGAGAGCTGAGATGCGGGGGAGACTGGAAGCTAGCTGAGTCTAAGACATAACTGAGGCCCCAGAGGGTGTGGTGAGATCAGAGCTAGGGGCTGTGAGGGTATAGGGAAAGGAGGGCACATTTAAATGCAAACGGGATAGCTGCCCCCCACCCCCCAGCCAGACACATTTAGGAGAGAGAGGAGACAGGCAAGGATCTGCGTCCTGTCACTATGGATCAGTTTGAATTTTTCAGATTTTTAATCTATGAATTATGCAGTACATGCTCTATTTTTGTCTGGCTTTTTTCACTCATCATAATTATTTCAAGATACACTCATGTTAGAAGTATCAATAGATCATTCCTTATTTTTTTAAATTTATTTATTTTGAGAGACACAAAGAGAGAGGAAATATTCCAAGCAGGCTCTGCATTGTCAGCACAAAGCCCAGTGCAGGGCTCAATCTGAGGAACAATGAGATAATGACCAGAGCCAAAATCAAGAGCCAGAATAACTTGCTGAGCCACCCAGGCACCCCTACATCATTCCTTCTTATTGTTTAGTAGTTTTCCATTGTATGAATGTACCACAGTTTCTTTTTATTTCCACTTATTATTGGGCATTAGGGTTGTTTCTATATTGTGGCTATTTCAAATAAAACTGCAATAAATGTTTGTGTTCAAGTCTTTTTTAAAATATTTTTTATGTTTTATTTATTTTTGAGAGCAAGAGAGAGAGTGGGGGAGGAGCAGAGAGAGTGGGAGAGGAGCAGAGAGAGACACACACACAGAATTTGAAGCAGCCTCCAGGCTCTGAGCTGTCAGCAGAGAGCCCAATGTGGGGCTGGAACTCACAGACCATGAGATCATGACCTGAGCCAAAGTCTGATGCTTATCTGACTTAACCCAGGCGCCCCATGTGCTCAAATCTTTGTATGGACGTGTGCTTTCTTTTTCTCTTGGGGAGAAAAAAAGGAGTAAGATGGTTGGGTCATAGAGTAGACGTGTTTTTACTATTTAAGAAACTAGTGAACTGTTTTTGAAAGTGATTGTACCATTTTGCATTCCCACAAATGGGCCTGTCATATGGTGGATTACACTACAGGTTTTCTGACAATGAATCAGTCTCACATCCCTGGAGGCTAAACCTCAGTTGCTCAAGATGTGGAATTATTTTTACATATTGTTGAATTCTATTTGCTAATATTATGTTAAGGACTTTTACATCTGTATCCATGTGGGATACTGGTCTGTAATTTTGCCTGGTTTTGGTATTGGTTAGTACTAGAGGCATCAAATTAACTAGAAAGTATTTTCTCCTCTTCTATTTCCGAACAGAGTATACAGAATTGGTACTAATTCTTCTTTAAATGTTCAATAGAATTCTTCAGTGAAAAAATCTGAGCCTAGAGATTTCTTTTTGGGAAGTTTTAAAATTATAAATTCAATTTCCTTAATCATGACAAGGCTTTTCAAATGATCTATTCTTATCAGGTGATTTTATGGTCGTTTGTGCTTTTTAAGGAATTAGCCAATTTCAACTAAGTTGTTGAGCTAATTTATGTAGAGTAGCTTATTATATTCGTTTATTATGCTTTTGATGTCTTCAAGGTCTTTAGTGATACCCCTTTTGACTCTGGATATTGGTAATTTCTGTCTTTTCAGTTTTTTCTTTCTTTGTCTTGAAGTAAGTTTGCCAATTTTGTTAATCTTTTCAAAAAACCAGTTTTTTGTGTCATTAATTTTTCCACCGTTTTTCTGTTTTCAATTTCATTGATTTCTGCTCTTGTCTTTATTGCTTTGTTCTTATTCTTTTTTCTGGGTCTTGCAGTGGGACTCTAGATGTTGATTTGAGAACTTTTCTTCTTTTATAATATATGCATTTAGTGCTGTTTACTTTTTAGCACTGCTTTTGCTGTGCCCCATAAATTTTGATATATTTCCATTTTAATAGATTATTTTAACCATCTACATTTAATATAATATGTTAGGACTTAAGTTTGTCTTTTTTGTTGTTTATATTGTTTCCTTCTTGTACTGTTTTATCATTCATTTCTGTTTTCTTTTTCCTGCCTTTCTATGGTTTAATTTAGTATTTTTTAGAATTCCATTTTAATTTTTCTATTTTTAACACATATCTATCTGTGTATCTTTTTTTCCCCAGTGGTTTCTCTAGGTATTACCTAATAGTTTACTGATGTCATCATTTTATCTTCAAGTACAGAAAGCTTACATCCCTTTACTCCATTTATAGTATAATTTTCTTAGATATTTCTTTATACATATGCTGAGAACCATATCAGACAGTGTTATAATTTTTGCTTCAACCATCAAGCATAATTTAGAAAACTCAAAAGGAAAAAGAAAATGTATTTACCTTTCTTAGAATACTTCCTATAGCCATTATTTTAAGGTAGGTTTTGATTTCCCCTTCATTCCTGAAGGATATTTTTATGAATATAGAATTCTGGGTTGACAGTTCTTTCAGCATTTAAAAAGTGTTGTTCACTTCCTTCTAACATCCATTATTTTTTATGAGAAATCTGCTCTTATGCAAAAAAAAAATTCTTAAGGATAATGTTGATTTTTCTCTCATTGCTTTCAAAAGTTTTCTTTGTCATTAGTTTTCAGAAGTTTGGCTATGATATGACTTAGAGTGGATTTCTTTTCGTTTATCCTTTTGGGATTTTTCTCAGCTTCTTGAATCTGTATGCTTATGTCTTTGCCAAATTTGGAAGTTTCAGTCATTATGTCTTGAGTACTTTTGACCTCCATCCTTATTCCACTCTTCTTTCAGAACTCTGATGACATAACTATTAGGCGTTTTGTTTTAGTCCCACCAGTTTCTGAAATTTTGCTCATTTTTCTTTCAGTCTCTTCTCTTCGTTGTTCAAACTAGGTCATTTCTATGGTTGTCTTCAAGTTGACGGATTCTTTTCTCTGTCCCCTCCATTCTGTTTATGAATCCAGCCACTATTTTCTTTCAGTTATTATATTTTTCATTTCCAAGATTTCCATTTGGTTCTTTGGTTCTTCTTTAGATCTTTTATTTCTTTCCTGAGATTTTCTATTTCTTTGTTGAAGTTTTTTTTTTTTTCGTTTCAAGTATGTCTGCAATTGCTTGCTAAGGCATTCTTATGATGACTCCTTTACAATTTTAGTCAGATAATGCTAATACCCTTGTCATCTCCACATTAGTGTTCATAGATTGTCCTTTTTCATTAAGTTGAGATTTTCCTAGTTCTTGGCATGATGTTTGACTTTTGATTTATAAAATTTAAAATTTGGCCAGTATTAGACCTTTAATTTTATTTAAACCTTCTGTTTTACTTGGCCTCCACAGACTTTGCTCCAACTAGAGGGTGAAATACTTCCTGGTTACTGCAGAGTGGGACTAGATGGTCTAGATTTCCCAGTAGGGACCCACTAAAGAAGTAGGGACTCCTCATTAGTGCTGGTGACAGTGGGATTTCTGGTTCCCCACAGTTTCCTCTGATAACACCTTGGCAGGGAAGAGTATCTTGTTATTGTGGCCATTACTGACCACACTGAGTTCATGACCTCATTACTGTGGGGGGTAGTAAAAATCCTATCTCTCCACTAGACCTTCTCTGACACCACTCAAGCAGGGTGGCACCTTGTTACTGCTAGATGAGGGTGGAAGTCTGGCCCACATGGTCTCCATTAATACTATGAAGTCTTTGTTAATGTCCAGCAAGGATATGAAGAATTGGTATTATTTTTTCTTCCAGTGCTTGGTAGAATTCACCAGTGATTCCATCATGGCTTGGAGTTTTCTTTGCGCAAAGGCTGTTCACTACCAATTCAATTTCTTTAATAGACACAGGGCTAGTCAGATTATCTACTTCTTCTTGAGTGAAGTTTGGTAGTTTGTCTTTCAAGGAATTTGTCCATTTTATCTAAGTTGTAAAACTTCCTGGTATAAAATTGTTCATAATATTGCCTTGCCATTCCTTTACTATCTACAGAAACTGAAATAATGCCACGTCTCTCATTTCTAGTATTTTTAATTTGTACCTTCTCTCTCTTTTTTTTCTGATCAGTCTAACTAAAAGTTTATAAATTTTATTGATCTTCTCAGAGAAACAGACTTTGGTTTTTACTGATATTTTTAATTATTTTTCTTTTTTTATATTTCACTGATTTCTGTTATTTTCTTTCTTATACTTACTGTATAATTACTGATGTAATTTGAGTTTTTTAGGTGTTTTTTGTTGTTGTTGTTGTTAAGTGGAAGCCGAGGTTATTGATTTGAAACCATTCTTCTTTTCTTATTTTATTTTAACTTTTTTAATGTTTATTTTTATTTTTCAGAGAGACAGACTGACAGAGTGAGAGTAGCAGAGGGGCAGAGAGAGAGGGAGACAATCTGAAGCAGGCTCCAGGCTCCAAGCTGTCAGCACAGAGCCCGTTGCGGGCCTTGAATCCATGAACCATGATATCATGACCTGAGCCAAAGCCAGATGCTTAACTGACTGAGCCACCCAGGTGCCCCCATTCTTCTTTTCTGATATAGACAGTTAGTGCTGCAAATGTCCTTCTAAGTACCATTTTAATGGCATCCCATAAATTTTGATGTATTGTATTTAATTTCATTTGATATATAATATTTTCTAATTTCCTCTTTGATTTCTTCTTTGATCCATGGATTATTTAGAAGTGTGTTATTTACTTTCCAAATATTTGAAGGTTTTCCAGATCACTTTCTGTTACTGATTTCTACTTTAATTCTCCTGTGGCCAAAAAACATATTTTGAATGAACTGAATCCCTTTAAACTTGTTGAGAATTCCTTTAGTCCCAGAATATGGTCTATCTTGGTAATTTTTGTGCACTTTCAAAGAATGTATACTCTGTTGTTATTGGTTGAAGTGTTCTATGAATGTCAATTAGGTCAAATCATTTGATAGTGGCCTTTTTCATGATAATTTTTATTTGAAGTGACCTGAAAACCTGAAAAAGTAAACTCTCACTTCTTTGCAATATTGAAAAACAAAGCAAAAAACAAAATTCTACCAAATCCCTTAAAATACTCCACTTAGTGTTCTTAAGTTAATAAAACTGGAGGAAACTTAAAAGGAAAAAAATAATACATCTCATGATGAGAGATTATTGATCTCTTACTCAAATTAGAAGATCACAAAATATTAGATCTGAAGGAGTCTTCAGAGACAAGACCAAAGATCTTATTTTATAGCAACTCTGAAACTAAGAGATGTGTCCAAGGCAACACTCTGAATTTATGCCAACCATGCTTCACCCTGTATTACAGTTTACCTGCTCTACTGTGCAGAAGATGTGTGCATCATCCTGCTGGAAGCGCCTAACTCGAGTCAAGCCACTTAAAGTTCCCGACAATTCATTCCTATGAAGAACTCCAAAATCAGCAAATCTAATAGGCATTTCCCTCCATGATCGTGGACGATGGGCAAACATTAGGCTAGAAAAGATGCAACAACAGATACTTAGCACAGCAAAGATTAATAATTATCTAAATAATAAGTTACAATCAAGCTTCAAGGTGTGTAAACACTTTATTCTGGTTCTTAGATTGCCAGTTAAAAAAAATTTCTAGGAATTATTGAATCTTGAATTTATAACACTGCAGCACTCTGAGAAAGAACCCTGTCTGTTCTCTTCCAGAAGTTCTGTTCCATATTCTTATTCACCCAATGAATTTCCACTTACTATGTACAATTCACTTCAAAGGCTACTTTTTTTTAAAGTTTATTCATTTAGAGAGAAACAGAGAGAGTGAATGGGGGAGGGGCAGAGAGAGAGGGAGAGAAAGAATCCCAAGCAAGCTCTGCACTGTCAGTGTGGAGCCCCATACAAGGCATTCTCACAAAACATGAGAGAATGACCTGAGCTGAAGTCAGACACTTAACCAACTGAGCCATCTGGGTGCCCCTCAAAGTCTACTTAAGTGAAGCCCTCTTGGACACTTTCCTGGACAGGGCTTGGCAGTTTCCCCTTAGGCTCTGAGAATATCTGGAACATGCCATTATTTTGGTACTGAACTTTTTTTTAAATGTTTTTTATTTATTTTTGAGAAACAGAGAGAGATAAGTGCAAGGTGGGGAGGGACAGAGAGAGAGGGAGACACAGAATCAGAAGCAGGCTCCAGGCTCTGAGCTGTGAGCACAGAGCCCAACGTGGGGCTCAAAGCCAGGAACCATGAGATTGTGACCTGAGCCAAAGTCAGATACTTAACCGACTAAGCCACCCAGGCATCCCTGAACTTATGTTTTTATAACTGATTGCCTACATATCTGCCCCTGCCCCACTCCAGTCATGAGCAGAGAAAATGGGACTGTGTCTTAATCACATCTGCATTTCTAGCTCCAAGCACCATAACCACTCAACAAGTGTTCTCTGTTCAATAAAAGACCCCTCTTCTGCAAAAACAAACAAACAAACTCTGGGCTCTCATCTCATCATCACTAAGCCACTGTGGTCCTACTACTTTATTTCAAGGAATGAAAATCAAAACTTCATTCCCTACTTTCATTCAGACTTACACTTATAGTTTAAATCATAGGCTATAATTTCCAATGGTACCTAATATGAAATTGAGTTAAAAAATTTAACACCATGTTTTAGAGAATGTGAAGCATTAGGTTAGTTTCCACCTTCTGTTTAAAAAGAGAGCAAACCAAATGTTTACATACCAGTTTTCATAAAATTAAAGGTAAATATATATTTTTCACATGTTGTCATCATAAAGTTGAACTTCTTTTAGTCTTTACTGAAAAGAGCAAAGAGTTTTCTGCAGTTGGTTTTGAGGTTCAACAGTTACCTTCTAAGGCCAATTTACTTGAAACTATGCATGCTGATGATGCAAAACTACAACAGCTGGGATTTTTTTTGTGGAGAATCCTGTCTGTTCACATTCTATTGTGAAATATGCTTGTCTTAAAAAATTGAATTTGCAAACCAGCTTTGTAATAACTACATTTGTTTACAAAATCTAAGATAGCATTATAAAATGTATCACTATTTTATGTACCACTAGGAAAGAAAATAACTCACTAATTATATTATGACATAATGCTAAGATGCCCCAAATTATATGATATGTCCCAATTTTAGGAATGTTGAAATGTGAGGAGGGGTGGGAAGGTATCTTAAAATCGATGATCCAGTAACCTACTGATGTGACCTCACTGCTCTTGTTTTCATCAACACAGAAACAGTATATGAGAACTAAATGTGGGGCACCAGTCTGGCTCAGTCAGTGGGGCATGTGACTCTTGATCTCGGGGTTATAAGTTGAGCCCTGCACTGGGTGTAGAGATTAGTTAAAAATAAAATCTTTTAAAAAAAAGAACTAAATGTTCTGCCAATATGTATATTTGAAGTATATTATCATTACAAGGACAAATGCTATAATAATTTATAAAATTGATATATAATTCTACCTCTAAGAGGCACAAAAACTAAATAATTTCCAGCTAACATTCCACACCTGTCAAAGATCAAATGTATCATAAAGAGTAAATGCATTCTCTAGAATGAAATAACTTGGTAAAGATGTCTGGTAGTTACCACTCCTCAGATTAAAAGAATCCCTTAACTCCAAAAAGCAAAAAGTAATATTAAAAGCTAACAGTGATGAAGTGTTCTGTAATCTCTGATGCAAAGATCTGCTTCATTAAAAAAAATATTTTAATGTTTATTTATTTTTGAGAGAGAGAGTAGAGGCAGAGAGAGAGGGAGACAAAGAATCCAAAGCAGGCTCCAGGTTCTGAGCTGTCAGCCCAGAGCCTGATGCAGGGCTCACACCCATGAACTCTGAGATCATGACCTGAGCTGAAGTCAAATGCTTAATCAACTGAGCCACCCAGGCGCCCCAGATCTGCTTCACGTTTAATACTCACCAATGCCCTGGACAGTTCATGGGCTTAAGAGCGAAAGTGTCCTTTTCAATATCAAAGGTAAACATGTTCTCACTGTAATGCTGCCAGTGGCCTGAGGTCTCCCAGAGCTTACTGTTGTACATGTTCGGAGAGAGTACCTCTGTGAAGTTACGTCGGTGATATTCCTCCTTTAAGATAAACGCGTTTAATGTTAAAATGTGGCATGACAGATCACAATTCCACACAAAGTAACAGTAGGTGTGAATATTTTTTAATTTGGAATTATATCTTATATTAATTCCTAGTTAATGTGCCCTCAGTTTTAGGTGTGGTACTCTCTGGGTCATGAAAGGAAGATTAATGTACTCTCAGTATAATTTTCATATTAAGTATCTTTATTTTGTATTTTACAATAGAATATACTCCATGTCTTAATTCTTTGAAATTAGTAATTGAAATTATATATAATATCTATTATATGTAATATTAATATATTCTTATCTATTGTATTATTATGTACATATAAGCTTTCTGTAACTACAAACTCCAAAATCCTCTACATTCTAGATAAAAAGCAAATTTTTTCTATTACTTAAGAGGTACAATAATTTCATAACTCAATAAGCCTGAATGTTATGCTGCATGCAAATTTACTTTTGATCTATTTAGCTTTATTTTATTATTTTTTTAAGTTTATTTATTTATTTTGAGAGAGAGAGAATGAGTAGGGGAGGAGCCAAGAGAGAAAGGATCCTAAACAGGCTCCAGGCTGTCAGCACAGAGCCCATCACGGGGCTCAATCCCACAAGCCATGAGATCACGACCTGAGTGGATATGCAGATCAGATGCTTAACCAACTGAGCCACCCAGGCGCCTCTGATCTATTTAGTTTTAAATAGAAATGAAGCTGAGAATTTTAATTTATAACATATTGATTGAAATCTATAAAGTCATGAGCTGGCTTCTCTCCCTCCCTGCCTGTTAATGGCTTCCCTAAATTCAATCACTCAGGACAGGAAAAGAGAGTCAACCAAAGTACTTATTTTATTTAAACTTTTTTTTCCTTCCAGATACCAATTAGATGATCTTTGTTACTGGTTTCTTTGATTCTCACCATTTGTTAATCACTTAAGGAATATCTGGTACAAATCTAGTCCACCATACTTTAATGAAGTAAAAAAATATTGCTCACAATTTTAAAAGTCTAAAACAAGATATTTTTAAATTACTAACACTTAAAAGGATGTCATTTGTTACTCTTTGGCAGAGTGTCTTTTCAGCCACTTGTGGATAGCTGGGTGTCAGCCATTCAGTAAGCTGCTTTACCTAGCCTTCATTTTTACTAAAGGAGAAAGTTTTAACAAAAGAATAGGTCATTACAAATGGCAGTAATTATTTTATGGCTGTGTCAGATACCTCTATATATTCAGATTAAATAAGGTCCCAAAAATTGAAGAACTGTTTGTGTGCTTGCTTGTTTGTTTTTACTACAGACTATTTTAAAGCTTGGCTCAGAGATAATGATCAATTAATTTTTTAAACCACTCTAGGTACAATTGCTAATCATGTTAGCAATTCATGATTTTAAAGTATGTCCTATGAGGGGAAATGTCATTATGTCTACTGCTTACTTATTTACCAAAACCCAGCTATTCCTACCAACTACATGCCTCATCTCTATATATTAAAACATACACATGTAATATGTGTATTGTTTTATCTTTCTTATACACACATGCATACATGTAAGAGAAAGATAAAGCGAACTGGCAAGATGTTAAAAACTGATGAATCTAGATGAAAGATACATGGATATTTGCTGTACTGCGCTTTAACTTTCTGTAGATTTGAATTTTTCAAAAGAAAAAGTTGGGGGAAAATATATCTCACGTCATTTCATCAATTTGTTTCTCTAAAGAGTGAAGAATATCAAATGCTAGCAAAGAATAAAGCCATGATGGTTGAGAAGTCTACAGCTCAGGCCGGTCTCCTGAAGAAACCCTGATCACTTACTCAGAGATAAAAAATCATATTTCATCCTGAAATACTAGTTTCAGGCTATGGAAGGTACTGAATCTCTACCTGCACCTGGTGATCTGGCTACCTGAAAACACCTAAATATCAGGGCCACAGAGCAATGCTTCTCGGTAAGTTTCATTATAAAAACTACAGCAATTCCACTTAAACAGCTCCTTCCCCAAGCCACACTAAAATAACATAATTTTTATAAAAGCATACATCTACAAGGCCAAAGGGAAAGGAGAGGAGATGAAAGCTATATAGTTTAGAATCTGTAAAGTAGATGAAGAATTGCCTCGACAGACCTGGGGAAGCTGAAAACTTAATGGGAGAATCCCAGAAGCAAGTCTGCTTTAGTTGGTATGGATTTCTAGGCTTCACATTTTTTTTAACTTTATTTATCTTGAGAGATAGAGCAAGAGAGAGCAGGGGAGAGGCAGAGAGAGAGAGAGAGAGAGAGAGAGAGAGGGATAGACAGAATCCCAAACAGGGTTTGTGTCGTCAGTGCGGGTTCCAATGTGGGGCTCAATCCCACAAACTGTAGATCATGACCTGAACTGAAATCAAGAGTTGGATGCTTACCTGACTGAGCCACCCAGGTGCCCCATCTAGGTTTCACATTTTTAAGGCATTGTTCTGTCTTCTGCTTTTTAGTGTTCCATTGAAAATATTATTGCCATTTCAATGCCCAGTCCTATGTCTATGGTTTTCTCTCTCTTAAGACTTCTAGGATCTTTTTTTATCTCTAAAGTTTTGGAATATATCAGTAATGTGCCTTGGTACTCAAGGAAATAATGCTTTCGCCAAATATCCCAGACATACTTCTATTGGGAACTGAGATTGGCCCTGGCCCACTTGGGATCCCCTATACTACTGAACCTACAGGCAGAGAATGACTTGCTCTCCTGGCCAGGATGACTGACCCCAATTACTGGGGAGGATTGTGCTGCTGTTATACAATGGAGTAACACTGTGTCTGGAATCAGTGAAGAAACTGAAGTATTTCCTCATGCAACAGTGATCACTAAGAGCCTGGTTCCTGTGGGGAGACAATTTGGGTCATCCACTCTTATGGGTTGAATGGTGTCCTCCAAAAAAGACATATTGAAGTCCCAACTCTAGGACCCCAGAATATGGCCTTTTTGGGAAACAGGGCTTTTATAGGGGTCATCAAATTAAGATCTGGTCATTAAAGTGGGCTCTAATCCAATATGACTGGTGTCCTTATAGAAACGGGGTGTTCAGACAGAAACACACATATAGAAGAAAGATGATGCAAAGCCACACACAGAGAAGGCCATGTGAGGGTTGAAGTGAATGCACCAACAAGCTGAGCAACACCAACAATGGCTGACAAACCATTGCTAACTGGGAAGAGTGGAAGAAGGACTTGCCCACAGGTTCCAGAGGGAGCATAGCTCACCAATGCCTTATTTACACGTCTGGACTCCAGAACAGCAAGACAATACATGTCTGTTTTAAGCCACTTGTTTATGGTGCTTTGCTTACCATTCCGTGAAACTAATGCACTCACCAAGTGAAATGCTCTATCCATCTGAAAAGTTGGCAGGACAAGGGGAACATGGAATGGGTGGTAGAAGAAGGAAGTTCTGATTTATGAACTTAGACCTTGTGTCCATTTACAGAGCCTGGGGCTGGAACCATTATATTGAATTATTTCTTTTCTCTGAGTACTCTCATGAAGAACATTGATGGTGGCTAATGTCACAATTTAAATTTTTGCTGAAGACTGAACTGATATAAGTGATGATACATTGGCTGATGGGAGACTTTGTATGAGGAAATAAATCCCTTCATCCAAGCAAAGGACAAAAGTGGACACTGAGTACCAAAGGGATTGGGTTGTGGTGGTTTTTCTCCATTTGTCACCCCCTGAGCCACCCCATCCTGGGCTATCTGCCTCCCTTCTCTGCCCTGCTTTGTGTTCCCCAAAACTGAATTCTACGAACTCTATCACCAGGATTATTTGCCTCTGATTTCTGGTTGGGTTTGACCAAGGGAAGGTTGCAAAAGGATTCCAAAGGTAGGAGAAGAGAGCAGTAAGGGTCTTTACTCTCTCCTTTCCCACTTCTTCCTTGCCTTAGGTTTATTCTATCTCTGGCTGTGATCTCCAGTTACAGCCTCTCTTCCACACTTCAAGCTCCCTCTAGGTTCTGGAACACTATTCTTTCTCCTCACCTGTTTGGGTCTAGGGGTGGTAGGTAAGGGAGCCTGATGTTGGAAATCTTTGGGTAATTTACAATCCCTTCTTAGTTACCTCAACTGGACCCACACCTCTATAAGTATTTTTTTCTCTAGACTCCCTAGAGTTAAACATTTTGAGTGCGCTGTCAGGACTCTTTCTGCACAGGGCTAAATGTTTTTGATATCTTATATGTCTGCAAAGACAAGTTTGGTTTGGAAATCCACTGAATCCAAGGTTGTAGAAACAGGAAGCATGTGTTATTCAAGTGGATAATTGGAATAAAAACAAGAGGAGCCACTCCATTCTACTCCATGATTTTTTCTAAAGATAAACATAAATTTACCATGTGACCCTGAAATCACACTCCTATGTATTCACCCAAGTAAAATGAAAACGTATTTTCATACAAAAACCTGTAAATAAATATTTATAGCAGCTTTATTCATTATTTCCTAAAACTAGAAGCAATCCAAATATATCTCAGCTAGGGAATGGATAAGCAGTCTGTGTTATCATGGACTCCAATATTTGTAGCAGTGCTTTCAACAATAGCCAAATTATGGAAAGAGCCTAAATGTCTATCGACTGATGAATGGATAAAGAAGATGTGGTTTATATACACAATGGAATACTACTTGGCAATGAATATGAATGAAATCATGCCATTTGCAGCAACGTGGATGGAACTGGAAAGTATTATGCTAAGTGAAATAAGTCAGTCAGAGAAAGACAGATATCATATATTTTCACTCATATGTGGATCTTGAGAAACTTAACAGAAGACCATAGGGGAAAGAAAGGGGAAAAACAATTACAAACAGAAAGGGAGGAAGGCAAACCATAAGAGACTGTTAACTACAGAGAACATAATGAAGGTTGATGAGGGGAGTTTGGGGGAGGGAAAAAATGGTGATGGGCATTGAGGACGGCACTTGCTGGGCTGAGCACTGGGTGTTGTATATAAGCGATGAACCATGGGAATCTATTCAAAGAACGAAGAGCCTACTTTGCACATTGCATGTTAGCCAATTTGACAATAAATTATATTAAAAATACATACATACATACACACATACATACATACCAGCCTGGAAAAAACCAATCTGTGTTATGTCCGTATAATGGACTACTACTCAGTAATAACGGAGAAAACCACTGATATACCCCACTTAGATGGATTTCAAAGGTATTATGCTGAGGGAAAGAAATGAGTCTCAAAAGGTTATGATGATTCTGTTTATATGGCAAAATTTTAGGGATGGAGAAAAATCAATGGTTACCTACAACCAAGGGAGAAAGGGTTTGACTCTAAAGAGGTAGCATAACAGAAATTTTTTGGGTAATGAAATTGCTCTATATTTTGATTATTGTGATGATAACATGGTTCTGCATATCTGTTGAGTTTTACTGTATGAAATTCTAGAATGAAAAATTTTTAAGGAAAGAAAGATAAAGAACCAGTTGATAGACATATTCCCAAATGCAGGGGGAAAGAGTTTCAAGTAGGAGAACAACAAGATATCTCTATTTACTTACTATAAATTTTCCATACAATCATTAACCAATATACATCCAAAAGTTCACTCACATTAGCTTAATTATAAGTGGAGGTCATCTCACCTCAGAATCAAAAACTCAGAAACTTTGGACTTTCCTTCTCAGTGGGAATAATATGCCCTCCTGCATGACCTTCCAAAGAAAGGCAGGAGTTCTATTTCTGACAAAAATGGCCCCACACAATGGACTCTTTCTGCAGAGGCCACTATGCTGAGTACCACCCACCCTACCAATCTGGCTACAGTTGACAGGACCTGGCACCAAGCCACAGGCTCTTGATATTGGATGGGCCAGTGGCCCTTGAGGTGGCGTGATGTGAATGAGAATCTGCCCCAGATGTACACCCTCTACTGCCTGGTGATCAACAGAACTGGATCTCTCTCTATTGAAGGACTGTGAGATACAGAGAGGGGCACAGAAAAACAAAAGACTCAAATGATCAGACTGAACAAAAAAATAAGACCCAACAATATTCTAATTTTCAAGAAATGTACATTCAATATAGAAACAGAAATAGTCAGAAAATAAAAGGACAGAAAAAGATATATCACACAAATTCTAACATAAGAAAGCAGTTTTGCCAATGTTAATATCAAAGTAGACTTTTAAAAAATTAGCTTGATGAAGATCAAATACTGTATGGTTCCACTTACATGAGTTAGCGAAAATGGTCAAATTCATAGAGACAGAAAGTAAAATGGTGGTTATCAGAGGCTGGGGGATATGGGAAGGGAGAGTCACTGCTTAAGAGGTTCAGAGATTCATTATGCAATGATGAAAAGCTTCTGGAGAGTTTCAGTTCTGCAAGATGAGAAGAGTTCTGGAGATGAATGGTGGTAATAATTGCAAAACAATACAAATGTATTTAACACAACTGAACCATATGGTTAAAAGTGGTTAAAATAGTAAATTCTATATGTTTTATTACAAAAAAGCCTTATTGAGGTCTAATTTATATGCAATAAAATTCACCAATTTTGAGTACATGATTCCTAAATGACTTTTGACAGATGTATACAGTCATGTAATCTCCACCACAAATATGACATGGGATATTTCTATCACACCAAAAAGTTCCCTCCTGATCCTCTGTAGTCACCACCTGCCCCTGCCCCTGTCCCCAGGACTTCAATAATCTTTCCTATCACTATAGTTTTACAATGTTAAAACTTCATATAATGGAATCATACCACATGTAGGCTCTGACTGACTTCTTTGCTTAACATAAAGCTTTGAGATCCATCCTTCTTGCTGCATGTATCAGTACTCCATTCCTTTTTACTGCTGAGGAGTATTCCATTGAATGGACATACCACATTACGTTTATCCGTTCACTAGCTGATGAGAATCTCCATTGTTTCCAATTTTTCACTACTATAAATAAAGCTTCTGTGGACATGCAAATACAAGTCTCTCTATGGATATGTATTTTTATTTTTCTTGGGTAAATATCTAGGAATGGAATTGATGGGTCACATGGTTAAGCATATGTTTAACTGTGTAAGAAATGGTTTTACAAAGTAGCTATATCATTTTGCATACCAGCGATGGGAGTTAGAATTTTTCCACATTTTTGTCATCCTCTGGTATTTTCATAGTTTTTCTTTTTTTTGCCATGGGATGTGGGCATTCTAGTGGAGATGAATGTGGGGGTACATTCTAGTGGACATGTAATTATACTTCACTGTGGTTATAATTTTCATTTCTTTGATAACCATTAAGTTGAGCACCTTTTAAAATTTATTTCTCTGCCATTTTCATTAAAAAAATCAAATATCCAGGCACAAACCTGATGAAAAATATCAGAGCTCTAATTTAGAGCAAGAGCTCTAAAATAGAAATTATGAAATACTGCTTAAGGGAAATAAAGAACTAAATGAACTGACAAAATTTCCACATTCATAGATTGGAAAGCTCAATATGGTTAAGGTGTCAGTTATCTGCAAATTAACCTATAGAGTGAATGGAATTCCAATCAAAATTCTAGCAGTTATTTTTTAGGAAATTGATAAGCATCATATAAAATGTATATGGTAACACAAAGAACATAAAAAATAATCCTGAAAATATGAAACTGATCTTAAGACTTAAAATATAGTTACATTAAGTTTACAGTAATCAAAGCAGTGTGGTGTTAATGGAGGGACAGACAACAAAGGGACCCAGAAAACAGAATAAATATCTAGAAATACATAATGACTATTAGATACATATGATTAGTTTAGGACAAGGATTCTACTGCAGTAATAAATGGTACTGAAGCTACTGGATAACCCTGTGGATAGAAATGAACCTTGATTCTTCTATTCCATAGAATGTAAAATGAATTCAAGGTAAATCATGTCCTTAAGTCTACAATCAGGTTTCTAGACTAGAACAAAGAAGAATATTTTCATGACTCCAAAATAGGTAAAGATTTCTTTTCCTTTTTTTATTTTTTAAAGTTTATTTATTTATTTTGAGAGAGACAGAGATAGTGTGAGTTGGGGAGGGGCAGAGAGAGAAGGAGACAGAAAATCCCAAGCAAGCTCCACACTGTCAATGCAGAGCCTGATGCAGGGCTCAAATGCATGAAACCATAAGATCATGACCTGAGCTGAAACCAAGAGTCAGATACTTAACCAACTGAGCCACTCAGGTACCTCAAAAGGCAAAGATTTCTTTTTTTTTTTTTTTTTTTTACTATTTATTTATTTATTTATTTATTTTACAAATAGTTTATTGTCAAATTAGTTTCCACATAACACACAGTGCTCATCCCTATGAGTGCCCTCCTCCATGCCCATACCCCCTCCCCCCTACATCCATCAGTTCTCAGTTTTTGTCAGCATTCAAGAGTCTCTCATGGTTAAAAGGCAAAGATTTCTTAAACAGAGCATGAAAAGCACTAACCAGTAAAGAAAAAATTTATAAAATGGACTTTTTTTAAACACAAGAACTGTTGGTTAAAACACATCATTAAGAAAGTGAATCAATAAACTGCAGCCTGAAAAAATACACTCATAATATAGACATTTAGCAAATGACTCATATCAGAACACAGAATAACTCCTAAAAATCAATAAAGAGACTAATAATCCAGTTTTTTTAATTGACAAAATACTTCACAAGAGGATTCCAAATGATTGATAAGCATATGACAAGGTTGTCACATCATTATTCATCAGGGAAATGCAGAATAATACCATGGCATCTACCAGAATGACAAACTGAATACCAAGTGTTGAAGAGGATATAAAGTAAATGGAATGCTCATATATTTTAGAAGGAACATTAAAGGATTCAACCACATGAACAATTTTCAGCATTTTGTTAAGTTAGTCAATAACACCCTATGACCTAGCAACTCCGCTCCTACATATATACCCAGGAGAAGTGAGTATTAGTGTGCCCACCAAAAGAAACTACAAAAATGTTCATAGCAGTTTCATGTAAAATAGCTCCAAAGTGGAAATGACTTAAATGTACACCTACAGGAGAATGAATATATATGCTGTACTATATTCACAAAATGAAATACCACAAACAACAGGAAAATAATTATATACAAAATGTAGATGACTCTCAGACATTAAGTTGAACAAAAGAAGCCAGAAACACAATAGCTAATACTGTAGGAGTCCATTTATGTGATTTTTTGAAGACCAGGCACAATTGACCTATGGTGAATAGAAATCAGCAAGATTATCTCAGGTGAGAAGAGGGGAGGCAGGTATTGACTGGGAAGATCCAAGAGGACCTTATGATGGGATGGAGCTGTTCTATGTCTTGATCTGGGTGGTGGCTGTGTAGGTTGACACATGTGTGAACACTTATTGACTTGTATGCTTCAGATTTATGCATTTTAACAAATGCAACTGAAACTTCAATCAGCAACTCTTGGCATCAGCTTCCCCCTGAATGTAGTCATATAAGGAACTCAACATAAGAATCACATTTATTTAAGTCAAACACTTGGAACCAATAGCAATGAAAAACTGGCCATTTTAAGTTACTAAGATTTGGGACACTTTGTTATGCTGTGATAGACAGCCGGAACACAATTTGCACTAGTTGTGCATGCTGTTATATAGTAGTACCTGTTTTATACCTAAAATAGGTAGCCTTGGCTTTGGGGCCAGGTGGTGGGCAGAAGCTGGATGGCTAGGGACTGTAGGGACTTGAAAGACAGTGAGGAAAATATAATGGAGGGTGAAGAAAAGGTGACTCTTGTTAGGTCGTGCCAGAAACCATCACTTGAGACAGATGAAAAACACAAAGAGTACCCAAAGAATTCACAGACTGCAGCTAGGGATGTGTCTAGGCAGGAAGTAGAAAGGGACAACTGACTACTTAGAGCCGTCTATGATAAAATACAAGAGCGACAAAAACTAAACAGGGTATTATTAAGTTTTTGAGAGGAAATATCAAAATGCCAAGACATGCTAGGTTCAAAAATAAAACTATTGCATCCTTAGGCTCTCTCAGCAAAAGACTCATAAGTTAAGAATGGCTTTAGCAAAAAGATAAAAATATAGGTTACAGCCTTACAGTAAAGCTTTTGATGGTATAGTGGTGGGCCATTTATGGAGACCTGAGAATAATCTGACTGAGTAGCTAGTATGGCTTTTGAGAGTCTTAAGATGGTGCTTTGTAGACTCTTTCAGCTAAGCATTAAGGCTTTTAAGAATCTTAAGCGTATTGTCTCGCACCAGCCTCACAGGCAGGCTTAGGGAGAGAAGGATCTGGTTCATAAAGAGGCACAGGTGTGGTTTTCATAGAAGTGTTGATTACAAATGTATATAAAAGACCCCACAAAGTTTTTAAAGGAATTGTCCTGACTTAGACTCAAAGGGACAGAGATGGCACAAAATGCAATGAAGCCTTGGGATGCCCAAACTCCTACTGGAAGAAACAGGTTAAGAACACTGAGAAAACTACTCAGAGATCCTTATGGTATCTTCCCATGGTAAAGGAAAGATGATTCAAAGGGCAGAACCATAACCCATGCAGAGACAAAACTAACTCTATCATCATTTTAGAATGTTGGGGTGGGGTTGCCCCAGAGATAACTTGCCCCTTTAATTTACAGATCTTAAGATGAGCAGAACTACATTTGGTAGTCTGTACTTTGCACCTGAAGAACCTCATCTACATCTAGACCTGAGTCAGATGACATATTATTAGATTTTGAGCCAATGCAGAGATTAGATGAGATGTGCAATCGCTTGCTTAGCCAGTAGTAGAACACATTTGAAGAGCAGAATTGGCCCTCCGCCAGTTTTTTGGAGCTGAAGAGACCACAGACTGCCAAGTAGAAACCCCATGCCTTAGAAACAAGGATGACTAAGAGGCAGACCCTGTCTTATCAAAATGGAAGCCCAGCCCTAATTCAGCTCCAGCTTTGATCAGATTAATTAGTCTTCACTCTTGATAGAAGGTAAATGTTCTAGTAGGAGATGACATCATGTAGAGCCTCTGAAGTTCTTTTTATATACAGTATTTAGCATAAAATAATAAATTAATAACTATGGGAAAAGGCAAGACCATATAACTGAAAACCAGGAGAAAAAAACAGGTAAAGTTCCTGACTGTTTTTTGTTTTTGTTTTGTTTACATGGAAAGGCCAGTTTCTTCAGACAAAGGTATCTGGGAGTTCAAAGTCCTCTGCCTCATCTGTGTCTGCCAAATATTCTTATTCTAGAACTCAAGAACCCACTCTTTTCCACAAGTGCCCTTACCTTAGCATAAGAGACCACTGGGGTTGTGAATTTAAATGGTTTACAATTCTGCAGACCGTACAATCAGGCCTTGGGCCTAATCATCAGCCATGTGCAGTCTTGCATCTATAAAGATAAGAGATTCCTTTCAGGCCACCACAGAGGCTTTCTGTTTATTCTCCACAGACTCAACCCCCAACCTCGAGAGTTCAAGGTGCCAGGGGCTGTATTGATTTTCTGGCAGACAGCCTATCCAAAACAGTAGCTGTGATGGTCATCACCACCTGCTACAGTCTCAGATAATCTTCAGTGATTTTTCAAGGCCCTCTGGCCTACCATGGCTTCACACTGGCCAATCCCTACTGGAAGGTATGTAGCCCAGGTGACAAAGTCCATGGAGCTTAGCCTCCAGGGACACAGAACAAGAAAAGAAGGAAGGGAGATGAGACAGGTGAGGAAGACAAAGAATAACCAGCTCATGCCATTAACCTTTTCTCAGGAAGTTGCTGAAGAAAGTGCTTCCCCAAATGAGAGGGATAAGGAATGAAGAGGAAGGCATGGGATCAGGGAAGAGGAGAACCAACATAGCACAGACATGAGGGGAGTAGCCAGAATGATGAAGAAAACAAGTACTGAGACATCAGCTGGCAAGAATCCTTGCAGCAAGTTAATTCTGGAACAAGGGGGCCAAATTTTTAAAAATTACTGAGAGATTACCTGAATCATCAGAATATGCTCTAAGGAGTTTTGCAGTTTTGAGGAAAAGTTTGAGGATGAATTAGTGATAGGAACTAAGTAAGTTAGTGATATAAAACTGAGTAAATGAAAAGTTTAAGTAATTGTTAGTTACAGGAAAGAAAAAAAAAAGTAAGAAAGGTAAAGTAACCCTAGTAGTTATAAAGATCACCTCTGAACAGTATCTAGAGTTCAAACGAGGTAAACACTTAAGACTTTCTCATCTCCAGACTTTATTACAGGAAGGTATTTTACACAATTGTCTTTACTCTTTGCACTGGAGGGAGGTGCCAAGTCACCTGGGAGTTATACCATGGACAGTGGAGGGGGACGATGGACCACATTTAGAGAAGCAGTGCTTCATCATTTAGCATTCTATGCCAGATAGGACACTTCCTCCTTTCTTCTCCTTCCCAGGGAGTTCCACACTTAGTCTAATGCTTATCTTTGTATTGTTCATGCTCTAGAAACTTATATGGACAAAAGGTGCACTTACTGAAATCTAAGAATGAATTTTATTTAGGAAATATAGTAATTATCTCAATTTTTTTGGAGGCACAACCCAGTATTTCTCTTTGGTTCAAAATTATTATTAACATTACTAAAATAGAGTTAATGAAAATGCTTGGCCATTTTATTATGAAGGTAGGAAAATAATAAAATGTTAAGTGGAGCTGAATAAGAAAAATATTTTAAAAATTAACTTACTCGTATGAAATCCATAAGTGTGTTATAAATGAAGGCTCCTCTTGGAAGAAAAAAGCAGCTCCCAGGACTCAGATCGTGGAAAAAGAATAGTTCTTGTTCCTAGATTAAAACAATAATTGCATCTCAAATCTCACTGCCATTGATCAATATTTACTGTATGCACATAATATGCTAGGAATAAGACTTATATTCTATGATTTCCATACTCGTAATAACTGAAGCCCCTCAATACCTCTAAACTAGATACACTATCACATGTAAAATTACAATTCATATTTATGGTTACTTAGCTCTTTGCCTTTTATTCACTGCTAATTTCTGACTGTGGGTCTCATGGAGAGAGAGCATGGCCAAAGTTCAGAAAAGTTCACTGCAAGAGGAGGGCTCCACATAATCGTGGTCATTATCATGGCTATCACTTCTGAACGTCTGCCCCTTGCTGCCGCCACCATCCAGCGTCTGCCCTTCCCATAAGCACTGCAAGGCCACCGAGCAAGAGATGAGCATGTGCAGTTCCATAAGTGAGCATGTGGCCTGCCATGTAATACAGTAAGTGGCCAGAGTAACACTGAAACCCAAGTCTACCAGCTCTCAAATCTCATTCTTTCTCTCTTCTCTGTTCCCCAAATACAAAGTATGTTATTAAGTACATACAATTTTCTACAATGTTGTTTTTATATCAGGATGTGAGTGACAGAAAGCTGCAATTTTAAAATCGAATAAAAGACACAGGAAGGAAAGGGGTGAGGATATTTGGGGTATTAGCAGGAGAGAACACAACAGCAAACACTGAGTGCCAAAAAAACAGAATACAGGACAAGGGAAGAAGAGATCTCTTTTTCCAAACAATTGAATCATAGGCCAACAAAGAATGTCTCCATCTGGCTGGTTATTAGGACACGCGGTGTACCTTTCCAATTTTCCTGTGATCACGGTTCCTGGCTTCCTCTTGGAACTTTTCCCAGGTTTTCATCATCTTGTTATCAGGAAAGGATATCCCATAGATCCTCTGCAGTGTTTCCATTTCAGGGTTGCCCTCCCAATATGTTGAGGAATTCTAAGCATCAAACAAGATTTGGGTAAACATACCAAACATTTCATTATAAATAAAACCTTTCTTAAACCTGTGCATGATTTTCCACTATGCCATCAACATAACTTACAATGCCTTTTTGTAGCACTGGGAAGACTCTTAAATTGATTCTAATTAAACCTCCCCACCCCAAGTTCATCAGAAATTATGTAGAGTCTGCAGTGGATTCTGGGAATGAACAGTGAGAAGGAAAGGGAAAGTGGACAGGGTCAATAGTAATTATGCCACTGAGGAGAGGAACAGCAGAAAGAGACAGTACAGGGACATGAAGATCCCAACCAAATATTTTTGCTCACGCCAGGATGATTCAAGAAAATCATCATATGAAGAACAATATCTTAAAATATCATATGAGAAAGAAAGGTGTTATAACCTGTATAGTGACATTAAATAATAAACAATTAAAAGCCACATGTAAGGTCTTGATTTTCAAAAATTGCAGTATTTTGAGAAGCTTCTGTAAAAATTGGGGCGCTTGGGTGGCTCAGTTGGTTCAGCATCTGACTTTGGCTCAGGTCAGATTACAGTTGTAGGCTTGAGCCCCGCGTTGGACTCTGTGCTGACAGCACGGAGCCTGGAGTCTGCTTCGGAATCTGTCTCCCTTTCTCTCTGCCCCTCCCCAACTGTGCTAGCTCTCTCTGTCTCTCTCTCTCTTTCCCTCTCTTTCAAAAATTAATAAACATTAAAAAAGAAGCTTCTGTAAAACTGAAATAATGAGGTATTTTAAAATACTGTGATGCTCAGATTACAAAAGATATGATCGAAATTCCTATTATCTGGTTTATCTTAAGTTTGCTGTATTTAAAAAATCCTTACCTTGAAAATTTTTATGGCTTTAATTTTTCCAGTGTGTCTTACATGGGGCCCTTTGCAAAGGTCAATTAGTGGACCGCACCTATAATGAAATATTTCAGACATGCCCAGACAGTTATAGTTTTTTGGACTGTTCATTACAAATCATGTTTTCATATGTTTTACATGAAGGATCTACAAACTACTTATTTGTACATCTTGAGGCAATTTTTAACTTGGGGGCACTTTAAAATAATTTCACTTTTAATTTAGGATGAAGAAGGAGGCAACTTATCTGGCCTCAGATCCCAGTCTTCCCTCCTTTGCTCAAATTCAAAAAGTTACAAAATCTTCTGAAAGAAGTCATGCAGAGTCACCCACTACTTTTCAATGTTATAGCCCAAGATTCTTAAAAACCTTCCACTGTCATAAAATCAAAGAGCCATTTCCCTGTTCTACACTAACTTTCAAAACCAAAATTATCTGCAACTTATAAAAAAATGTGCTAACTTGATACTTTAAAAATAAACTTCACCAAATCCCCAGAATGTACACCCACAAGAGTGAACTGTTATGTAAGCTCTGGACGCTATGTGATTATGATGGTCAGTGCAGGTCCATCGACTGTAACTAAAGCACCGTTCCGCAGGGGGCATTGATAGTGGCAGAGGCTGTGCATGTGTGGGGTAGGGGGTAGGTATGAAATCTCTTTACCTTCTCAATTTGGTTGTGGACTGAAACCTGCCCTGAGAAATAAGGTCTGTTTAATAAACAAATAAGAAAATAAATAAAATTCAAGGGTCTTTTGTATATTTGTTTTTAGGCCATCTGGCCTATGACAAAAGCCTTAACTGTCTTTTAATTTACTAAAACAGAGCACTGACTTCAGTGCAACTCTCAGGCACAAGTTTAGGTCAGAGGGGACACCACTATTAAAACACATAGTTGAGACACCTGGGTGGCTCAGTCAGTTAAGCTTCTGAAATCCAACTTTTGGTTTTGGCTCAGGTCATGATCTCACAGTTCCTGAAATCCAGTCCCGGTGTCGGGTTCTGTGCTGACAGAGCAGAGCTTGCTTTGCTTGGGATTCTCTCGCTCTCTCTGCCCTGCCCACCCCTCTAAATAAGTAAACATTAAAAAAAAAAAACCCACACATGGTGCAGTCACTGGGGATTCACTTGCACCTCTAACCAACAAGGGCCCCCAAACCTTAATAAGCACAGACTTTTTTCAAGCACAGAGATTCTTAAAAAATTAAAATACTAATGACACTGGTCAGAGGGAAGGTACTTTACATCAACTAATTTAAGGAAAATTTAGTAAAGAAAATAAGTTCTTCCTTAACTATTCCAACCAATTTTAGATACTTTTAAAGTTCACTGGTTAAAAAGTTAAAATTTATGATGCATATATAAAATGACTGGTTTATTCACCAAAGTGAAATAAAGCTTTAAATATGAAAATGTCATTTCTTTAAATAGCCATGTTTTATTGTTCTCTGTCCAAGATGGGAAGTGGTAAATCAAAGCTCAGAAGCATGGAAGGAATGCCTAATTAACAAGAAAGACTTCAATATGCTCATCTTCAAATAAACCTATAGAAAAAAATAACAATTCATTTTCTAAAAATTAAATTGACAGAGTAATAAGTGTCAACATTACCGAAGGAAGGTTCAAAAAATAGCCACAAAAACTCAAGTATCAGAAGCCTGAACTTTAAAACTTCGCATATCTCTTCTATCTCTGCATGTATTAAACTTTAAAATGTATATACTAACATTTATTTGAATTATAATAAATAATAAAACCTTATCAGGTCACTGGAGAATAGCAAAAATGAGGTAAGCATGATGTCTCACATCAATGTCGAATGGCAATGAGTGCATATAATTATGTTACATTATAATGTAAGAAATGCACAGTGCATAACTTTGCTTAAAGGGGAGATGACTTTTCTTATAGTGCAATTAAACCACAGACCTGTGAGTATGTGATTATGGAGAGTAAATGCCCTTGCAGAGGGTTTTTCCAATTGCAATTACATAGATATGAGATCTCCTAAGATGGGACCATGAAGGTCATAGCATCAGCCAGATAGCCAGAACACACAGAAATGAGGAACAGCAATTACCCACAAGGCAGCTTAAAAAACACACAAATAGGGGTGCCTGGGTGGCTCAGTCGGTTAAGCATCTGACTTCAGCTCAGGTCATACTCTCATGGTTCGTGGGTTCAAGCCCTGCGTCAGGCTTTGTGCTGACAGCTCAGGAGCCTGGAGCCTGCTTGGGATCCTGTGTCTCCTTCTCTCTCTGACCCTGCCCCACTCTTGCTCTGTCTCTCTCTGTCTCAAAAATAAATAAAACCTTTTTAAAAAATTAAAAACAAACAAACACACCAAACAAATAAATAAAACAGGGGCTTCAGATATGTTAAACAAACAGAACGAAGTCGTGGTGGTATTGATTTCGCTTGCCTTTTCCTATTACTTGATTTGACTTTCGTTCTTAACACTGTCTTGTTTTTTACCATGAATATCCTGCTAACATATGAAAACTAACACCTTTGGACTCCAGGAAATGGGGAGTATAGTGGGAGGCAGGAAATCACTGCATGAGGAGATTGTCGATGACAGCTCCCACTGCCACATTAATCAGAATGTGTGAGGATCAAACAAAATTCCTTTCCTAAACAACTCCCCTTGAAATGTAAGGGGAGCTGGGCAAACACAGTCTCATCCACACGGGAAAGATGTTGTTACAGTTAACATCTGGGAAATAAAATTTGGGTTTTACACCAGACTGATAAATACAAATGAAGATGTAATAATTCCCCTTTGCTGATAACATTTCAGAGTTTCTAGCTAAAGTAGTATATCAACTATGAAAATTTACAAATAGACCACCCACCCAAAGACTAACTGCTTCTACTGCTGATGCCTTAAAGTTTACCACTGAGTGTCATTTAAAATTTAAACGCACTTTGGGGCACCTAGATTGTTCAGTCGGTTAAGCTCAGGTCATGATCTCACAGTGTATGAGTTCAAGCCCTGCGTCATGGGCTCTGCGCTGACAGCTTGGAGCCTGGAGCCTGCTTGGGATCCTGTGTCTCCCTCTCTCTCTGACCCTCCTATGCTCACACTTTGTCCCTCTCTCTCTCTCAAAAATAAATAAACATTTAAAAATTTTTAAATAAATAAATAAATAAAATTAACACAGACTTTACCTGTAAACTGTGGTAGCTGGAGTGTTAACCTTCTCATTCAGGATGCGACATTTAAATTTATTGTACTATAAAGAAAAATATATTTGTATATTATTATGTAAATGTTTAGGTAGGCAAAAAATTAAAGTTTTTTTTCCTAAAAAAAAACAAAAATTTTTTGCCACAAACACTGAACGGGTGTCTATTATGTCGTAGGTGCGGAGAACCCAGGAATACCAAGAGCTCACAGCTTAGAGCTGTACTGTCCAAAACGGGAGCCACAAACCCGTGGGGCCACTGAGCCCTTGCAATTGAACTAGTCTGAAATGAGATGTGTGTAAATGCAAAACACACTCGATTTCAGAGACGTGCGTGAAAGAATGTACAATCGCTCAGTAATTATTTTTATGTTGGTTACATGTTAGAGTGATGTTTTTTATATAATGGATTAAATAAGATATTACAAAAATTAATTTCACCATTCTTTTACTTTTAAAATATGGCCACCAGAAAAAAATTACATCTGTGGCCCAGATTTGTGAATCACATTATATTTTTATTGAACAGCTCTGTTCTACAAGATTCCAATTTTTTTCATGTCATTTTCAGAATGTATTTAAGTTTTTATTTAAATTCCAGTTAGTTAACATACAGTGTAATATTAATTTCAGGTGTACAATATAGTGATTCATGACTTCCATACAACACCAGGTACTCATCACAAGTGCCCGCCTTAATCCCCATCACTTCTTTAATCCATCCCCCCACCTCCCCTTTGGTAATTTTTAATTTGTCCTCTACAGTTAAGGGTTTGTTTCTTGGTTTGTCTCACTTCTTCTTTTTTCCCCCCTTTACTCATTCTTAAATTCTTAAATTCTACATATGAGTGAAATCGTAAGGTATTTGTCTCTGTCTGATTTCTCCTAGCTTAACACTCTCTAGCTCCATCCAAGTCTTCAATGGCAAGATTTCATCCTTTTTAATGGCTTTTTAATGAAAAAGATTTCATCCTTTTAATTCATCATAATGAATGAATTTAATTCAATGGAATATTATTCTTTATTCATTCATCATTCAATGGACACTTGGGCTGTTTCCAGAATTTGGCTATGGTAGATAATGTTGCTTACTAAACACTGGAGTGCAGGTACCCTTTGAATTATTATTTTTGTATTCTTTGGGTAAATACCTAGTAGGATGATGGCTGGATCACAGAGTAATTCTATTTTTAATTTTTTGAGGAACCTCCGTACTCTTTTTCAAAGTGGCTGCACCAGTTTGCATTCCCACCAGCAGGGCAGGAGAGCTCCCCTTTCTCCACATCTTCACCAACACCTGTTGTTTCTTGAGCTGTTGATTTTGTCCATTCTGACAGGTGTGAGGTGGTAGCTCATTGTAGTTTTGACTTTCATTTCCCTGATGATAACTGATGTTGAGCATCTTTTCATGTGTCTGTTAGCCATCTGTATGTCTTCTTTGGGAAAGTGTCATGTCTCCTGCCCATTTTTTAATTGGATTATTCATTTTTGGGATTTTGAATTTTATATATTCTTTATATGTTTTGATACTGACCCTTTATTGTATGTCATTTGCAAATATCTTCTCCCATTCCATAGATTGCTTTTCAGTTTTCTTGATTGTTTTCTTTGCTGTGCAAAGGCTTTTTATTTTGATAGAATCCCTATAATTTATTTTTGCCCTTCTTTCCCTTGCCTCAGGAGACATATCTAGAAAAGAAGTTGCTACAGCAGATGTCAAAGAAGATACTGCCTGTGTTCTCTTCTAGGATTTTTATGGTTTCAGGTCTCACATTTAGATTAGAAGATTACAATTTGAACTACATGAAATAAATAAAATTCTGAAGCCACAGCTGCACTTTTAATTTGCATAAAACAAAAACAAAGTTTATAATAAATGATCATATCTTTACATTAAAAACTCAGAAGACTTCGTTTCTTTCCTGCTTTCATCACTATTGCCTCAGAGGCAGGTACTTTGTATTAAATAACTACTTGAGGAGGGTAGTTGTTGGGAGAAAAAAAGTAGATTTGTATGATTGAACTGTCCCATACCTCTATATTCAAATAAAATCATTTTTCTTCACAAACTTTGAGGCATTCCTTCTTTTCTTTTCATTGAGTTTAGTTCTTAAGAGGAGCTGGGGAAAAGGCAACCCACAGAAGAGGAGAAAATAATTGGAAATCATGTATCCAATACAGGATTAATATCCAGAATATGTAAAGAATTTCTACAAGTTAACAACAAAAAACAAACAACCCAATTAAAAAATGGGCAAAGAACTGGGGTAGATATTTCTCCCAATCAGATATACAAATGGCCAATAAGTACACGGAAAGATGCTTAACATCACTAGTCATTAGAGAAATGCAAACCCAAAGCACAATGAGACACCACCTCACACACGTTAGGATGGCTATTACCAAGGAAACAGAAAACTGCAAGTGTTGGCAAGAATGTGGAGAGATTGAAATGCTCGTGCACTGCTGATGGAAATGTAAGATGCTAATAGCTGTTGTGGCAAACAGTGTGGCTGGTGACAAAACTGAGAATTTCCATATGACCCAGCAATTCCACTTCTGGGTATATACCCAAAAGACTTAGAAGCAGGGACTTGAACAGATATTTGTACACCCACATGCACAGCAACACTTTTCACAATACTCAAAAGGTGGAAACAACTCAAGGGTCTATCCACAGATGAATGAATAAATAAAATGCAGTCTATATACAGAGTCTGCTTGGGATTCCATCTCTCTCTCAAAATAAATAAATAAACTTAAAAAAATGGTCAACATAAAATAAAATTTTCTATTTTAGGTATTTTACCAGGAAAAAAAAAAAAGAGTAGCTGCAACTTTACCAAGCCCAAATCTATTTTTTTTAATTTCAAGCTCAAAATTAACAATATTTTGTGTTCAGATTATGTGCTTTCTCTGATATGATTTAAAACATAAATTTAAGAATATACTTATGTACATTGGTGAAAACAGTATAAAGAGAAAACAGAAGTATTGTTGAATTTAGTAGTCAGGATATTAACAATACTCAGACTGAATCAGATTTATAAACACACAAATGAAAACTATTCCCCTGGTCCTTTACCTACATATACTGGCATTAAAATGTTCAGGAAATGAGGAACCTGGGTGGCTCAGTCGGTTAAGCACTGGACTTCAACTAGGTCATGATGTCACAGTTCATGAGTGTTGGGATCTGTGCTGACAGCTCAGAGCCTGGACCCTGTTTCGGATTCTCTCTCTTTCTCTCTGCCCCTCCCACATTCGCACTCTGTCTCTGCTCTCTCTCTCTCGAAGGTAAATAAACATTAAAAATTTTTTTTTAAATGTTCAGGAAATAGTAGGGAAATATCACACTGAGCGACAGGTTGAAATATCACAACCTCACAACAGGTTGCCAAACTGTTTGGAACAATGTGGCAAGTGACACCCAATTATTTGTTTTTTGTTTTTTTTTAAAAAAGGCTGTCTATGTTAATTAATTATTTTTCACATTCTTGGTAAAAGGTTTTCTTTTCTGATCCCAAAGAGTTTCCTGAAATTACCTTAAACATTTCAAGGAGCACTTCCTTGCTGACCTCCAGCCTTTCAAAGGGCTGCTTTTCTTTTATGATAGTCTTACATATGTTCTCCAGGGCCGACAGTTCTGTGCTGGACACTGCTCTAAAAAGAAGAGCGAGTAAGAGTGAACACAGGTTTCATCATGCATGTCTGTTCCTTTTTGTGGACACTCATCACTAACTGAGGAGTTCCATGCTTTATTGTTCCCAGCCTTTGTAAGGTCATACATTCATATGCAAGGCTGATAATCTTATTTCTCAAGGAGGAAAACTGAGGCACCAACAGATGAGGTTATTTGCCTATAATTCTTCTTTGCTATGAGGTGTGCGTTTTGAAAGACCCAGTTAAAATACTCCCTGGTTAGAGTAAGCTCTTTTGAGGCCACTTCTTCTGTGCAGTCTACCTTACATATCACACATCTTCATTTTCTGTTCAAAAGAGCTGTAGTAGGGGCACCTGGGTGGCTCAGTAGGTTAAGCGTCCAACTCCTGGTTTCGGCTCAAGTCATGATCTCACAGTTTGTGGGTTCAAGCCTCACGTGGGGCTCTGCACTGACAGTGTGGCGCCTGCTTGGGGTTCTCTCTTCCTCTCTGTCCCTCCTCTGCTTGCTCTCTCTCTCTCTCTCTCAAAATAAATAAACAAACTTAAAAAACAGAAAGGCTGTGGTAAGTGCTCACACATCCTGGCCCTCGCTGACTGTTGAATCTGAAAGATCCGTGAGTGTGAACTGTGGAGGCCAGTCAGGCCCTCATAGGGAATGGGCCTCTGTGAGCCATCAGCTGACTTCTTTCAGCCACTCCCTGGTTTAATCCTCATCCGCCTCCACCCGTAAGGGCTTCCTTGCCTTTCCTCAGACAAGCCAGGCATAGGCCCACACCAGGGAGGTCCCAGAGGCCTAGAATGTTTCCCCCCAAATGTCCCAGAATACACCTCCCCACACAACAGCCTCAGAACATGCTCCCTTCTTCCATCTTGGACCCTGCTTCAACATCACTTCACCCTTTCCCGACCACCGTCATGGCACACACCTCTCCACCCCTGGTTTCTTTTCCTTCACACCACTCATCACCACCTGATGGCAAGGGGCTGTTTGTTTTATGTCTAAGCTAGCCAGACTGTTAGCTCCATGGGGACAGGCTGAGCTGCTCACTGATGAATCACCAGCACCAAGCACAGGGCACATAAGAGGCAGTCAAAAAATCTTGAATGACTCTCCGGGTGGTAGCAACAGGAAATGAAGCTGGACAAACCTGTATGTGGGACCTACAGAGTTCTGGATGCTCAGGGGGGGAGACCGTTTAAGCAGTGGGGGGCGTGGTAAGGAAGGACAGAAGGTACCATAGTCATCTAGCAACAGATGCTATGGGTGGAAACTGAGGTGGAAGTATAGAGAAGGAAGGGAGGAAGGGAGGACCAGAGAACTACTGAGGAGATAGAACAGGAAGACCTGGATGGAGTGACTGGATAGTGTGGGGTGACTGTGAGGAACAGGAGTCGGAAGGACCCTCAGGTTTCAGTTTTAGCACCTGGCCCTTAAGGACTATGGGGGTGGGGCGCCTGGGTGACTTAGTCGGTTAAGCGTCTGACTTTCGCTTAGGTCATGATCTCGTGGTTCGTGGGTTCGAGCCCCACGTCGGGCTCTGTGCTGACTGCCAGTTCAGAGCCTGGAGCCTGTTTCAGAATCTGTGACTCCCTCTCTCTCTGACCCTCCCCTGCTCACGCTGTCTCTCTCTTCTAGAAATAAATATTAAAAAAAAAAAAAAAAGGACTATGGGGAATACAGGGAAGGAGGGAGCCTGGGGCTGGGCCCACAATGTGATGCCTTGTGCACCTGTCTGCCTCGTGTTTGTCTGTGTGAGACGTCTGGCTGGGGCAGATAGCGCCCTTGGTTATCATGGAGCAGAACTGAACCAACTGCTCCCTAAGGATTAAATCTGTGATTCTGGTCTTAATTTACTACTATGATGTAGCACGTCCTGGATTAGGGAGTGTATCACTTCCTTCTGGGGAAAAGAAAGTTGGAAAATCTTAACTGGAATCTTAACTCATAAAAAAAGAAATTTCAAATAGAGCCAACTTATAGTCACACTATATACCATACACATTCAGTATAATAATACGGAACCATCATAAAACAATGGACCATAAACACATGCCTCCGGAAGTGAATATTCAGTGGTATTACCTGTCTTCAATGAACATGTCATAATAAAATCCATTTTCAATGGGTGGACCATAGCACAAGTGGCCTCCATAGTAGAGCTCCATGGCCTCCCCAAGAATATGAGCACTGGAGTGCCAGTACACCTGCAAGGCACGAAGCACAGGCCAGAGGCTATCAAACTCATGTCATGGAAAACTATTAGTCAAGTAACATAAGGAGATAAACATCAAGACATAGAGCAACACTGGGGCACCTGGGTGGCTTGGTCAGTTAAGTCAGTTAAGTGTCTGCCCTCAGCTAGTGTCATGATCTCATGGTTCATGGGTTCAAGCTCCGCGTCGAGTTCTGTGCTGACAGCTCAGAGCCTGGACCCTGCTTCAGATTCTGTGTCTCCCTCTCTCTCTGCCCCTCCCCTGCTCATGCTCTGTCTCTGTCTCTCTCTCAAAAATAAATAAACATTAAAAGAAAAAACACAGAGTGACCTCAGTCAGAGATTTTCTCAGAAAAGAAAATCTTCAATGTCCACTTAGAAGAGAACATTTTCTTTTTTTTCTTTTTTCTTTTTTTTTTTGAGAGAGAGAGAGAGACAGCGTGAGCAGGAGAGGGTCAGAGAGAGAGGGAGACACAGAATCAGAAGCAGGCTCCAGGCTCTGAGCTGTCAGCACAGAGCTTGATGTGGGGCTTGAACCCACGAACCGTGAGATCATGACCTGAGCTGAAGTCGGACACTCAACCGACGGAGCCACCCAGGCGCCACAGAAGAGAACATTTTCTGAGTGCTTTGCAAATACATCAGAGCCATATGCTTGGTTCTAGTGTGAAACTGCTGTTCTGAGCTGCTCCTAAATCATTTCTTTCTGTGCATCTTAACTTGAGGAGAAGATGTGACAGCCTCAACCATGGCTTGGACTGCTGAGGGGAAGCAGTGGCATGTAAGCCCAATCAGCCCAGAGTGGAGGGAAGCCTGGAGTTACAGACACCGGCTTCCTTCCTTTTTCTCAGGGATGGCCTCTAAGCTGAACACAGAGGGCCGAAGTCATTTGCATCTCCACAGCAGTCTCCATGTGCTTTTGACAGAATGGTTTTTGGGGTGGGGCTGGTGGAGGGGGCAGGGAGAGTATAGCCTGGGAATGCCTGATGGCTGCCTGAGACCCCTCGGCAGTGGTCCACACATGAGTTAATTTACTACAGTCCAAGGGCTGGTCATCAGGTCTACAAGTTCAGAAAGTCTGGTTTTGAATTTGGCTTTTAATTCCCAAGGAATCAAAGGTTAATGGATAAACTAAAACTAATCAAAGTCACCAGATACATATAGGTGCCAAAGAAGCAAGACAGTGGAGTACCCTGGCAGCCCTTTCTTTCCCTTATTAAATAGGAAACATTACAATTAGAAAGCTGTTTGACAAATGAACTAAGTCAAAGCAGAGGGGGTCCTCTGACTGAACAGGCATGTGCAATCCCCACCCACAGCATCAGGCAGGGAGATGATCCACAAATGGCCCCTGAGGCTCAGTCCTTGGCACAGCCCTTCACTTTGGACGACGCCAGGAGGGCAGGCTAACTGCCAACACGAACCCAAGTGTCTTCTTTGGTGCACTGTCCACACCTAGATGTTTGTTGTGCCAAACACTGTGTTGGGTGTAGAGGATACAACAGTGAAAGGAAGGGGTCACTGGCCCCCGGCCCCATACAGTTTACAGAGCAGTGTGGGTGCGACAGGCAGAAACAAACCAGTAAGTGCATAATCACAAGAGGAGAAGAGGATGTAAAAGGAGATGAGTAGAGTGCTGTAATGATGAATAACAGCAAAGGCTCTGCATTCACAGAGAGTCAGGAAGGCCTGTGTGGCTAACACATAAGGGATAAAGTAGCTTGAGAAAAGTTTCAGAGGTAAGAAAAGGGCCAGTAACCCTATGCGCCTGCTGGGGGAACCTGGGTTTTATTCCAAATGCAATGAGATGCACTGAAGGGTTTTAGGCAGAAAAGAAATTACTCAATTTACATTTTAAAACAGCATTTGGTAGCAGGATGGGAATGGGTTTCAGGGGAATAGAACAGCAGGTGGGGACTCTGTTGGGGAGTGCTATAATAACACCATTGTCGAATCGTGGGTTACGGCAGCAGAGATGAAGAGAAGTGGGCAGATTCTAGATACATTAGGGAAGTAATGGCTTACCAATTAATTAGAGACTTGGAATTGAGGAAACGGGTAGGAATCACATACAGCCTCTAAGATTCTAGGTTGAGTAACGGTATGTTGTGGAGTTGTGCCCTGAGATGGCAGACAGGGAAGGAGTAAGTTCTGGGGATAGAATCAAGAATTTCACCGTGGATGTACTGCAGATTTTTGGACACTACCTGGATGGAGATATCACATGGCCAGTAGGGTGCACAAGACTGAGGCATGTCTAGCTACAGACAGAAGAACTCACATCGGACAGTTAGCAGACAGGACAGCTTAGAACAGGAGCATAAAGACAGAGAGTACTATGACTGAGCACTGAGGAATTCTTCACTCTGGAGAATAATGAAGAAGAAAACGCCAGCAAAGAAGACTGAGAAAGATTCAATGGTGAGAATAAAGCCAGAAAAACACTGGTGCCATAAAGAACCTTAAAAGACAAGTGTGGTTAATGGTCATTACTGCTGAGATAATACACAGGATGGGTGGAGGAAGCAGCCATTGAAATCGAGGGTGAAGCCTGACTTGCGCCATGATGTACTGAAGAGACCACCAAATGGGACTACAAGCAAAGAGCTATTGACTTTGGTTCTTACATAAATCAGCTTGTTTTGTTCACACCTCTAAATAAAGTGCCTTACGTTTTATTCAGCATGAGATCACCACGGCACATCACTAATTTCCCCCAGGATGTCACCAAAGCTTTAAGTGGAATATATACCTACGTATGTTCTTCTACCGAACATTATGCTTATAAAAGGAAGCATCATGAGATGTATTTTAAACTTGCAAGCTGCATCATTTTATAAAATTCCCCTTGTTTCTGTTGTGTGTTTGTCAGCTTTACATGAATATTCTTCCTGTCATTTTCTACATGAATTTATCTAAAAGGTGGAGAGTACTTCTTCCGTATGTTACATGATGCACTAAATGTTCTTATAAACAAAATCACCTTTTAAAATAGAAAGGAGTCTTGAAATTTTCCATAAAGCAAAAAAAGATGCTTTAAAAATCATTATCATTTTTTAAGTTTATTTACTTATTTTAAGAGAGAGATTGTGTGTGTGTATGTGGGTGTGCGTGTGAGCGGGAGAAGGGCATAAAGGGAGGGAGTAAGAATCCCAAGCAGGATCTGTGCTCTCAGCATGGAGCGTGATGTGGGGCTCAATCTCATGCAGCCTGAGATCATAACCTGAGCCGAAATCAAGAGTTGGAGGCTTTACTGACTAAGCCACCCAGGCACCCCAATTTACCGTTGTTTTAGATCCGAGTTTTCAAAATTTGTTTTTCTATAGGATTTCTTTTTCATGGATATGTATTAAATGTCCTCAAATTAGTTTCTATTCAACACCTCAGTATGTTCATAGTAATAAAAAAATAAATTCCAGGAACAACAACAACAAAAATCTCTGTTACTAAATTACATTAAAAGAAGCATCAAGAGCTTGGAAAAGTTACTTAACCATTTTGATTCTGGTTGCTTCATCTGTAAAATGGGGATTAAAACAGGACCTGTGTGCTAGAGTAACTCGGGCCTCAAGGAGATAATGCGCATATGCATAAGGGCCATAACCAGTGCCCGGCCCTGGTAAATGTTTATTACTATTATTATTTTCATCAACAACCACACATATTTATGGGAGCCCTATAATCTGATGTCAGATACCATGTTATGAGCATGGCAAGCAGAGAACACTGGTTAGACACTCTAGAAAGATTTCCCATGGTAAAGAATATTTTCTTTTTCATGATGTCATTGAATGCAAGGAGGAAAGGACCCAAGACATTGACACTCCCATGGAACATTAAATTTGGTAGTTCCCCCATCCCCTGAATACCCCAATACCTGACAGATTGAAAAAGTTCAATATCCAACTATTAAAAAAGAGTCATAGGAGCCACGCCAAGTGTGGGCAAGCACAAGGCTTTCAGGCAGGGTTTGGGCCTTTAGTTCAGGATCAAAACTAACTGTGGGGCGCCTGCGTGGCTCAGTTGGTTAAGCGGCCGACCTTGGCTCAGGTTCATGAGTTTGGGCCCAAGTCGGGCTCTGCACTGACAGCTCAGAGCCTGGAGCCTGCTTGGGATTCTGTGTCTCCTTCTCTCTCTGCCCCTCCCCCACTCATACTCTGTCTCTCTCTCAAAAATAAATTAAACAAAAAACATTAAATAAAGAAAAAATACTAACTGCCCTACCAGTTAGCAAGGCTGCTCTTGGATTCCAGCCCCTATTTGACTTTCTCCAGAAATTGACATTATCTGAAAACCATTCTTTGGTTGTTTTCTTGTTTATTACCTCCTCTCCCTAGAGGTAAATTCTTGGAAGCAGGAGTCTCCGTGCTCTGTCCACTGTAGCCCTACAGGGTCTGGCATATGTATCCAGCACCATAGATGCTGGTCAGGTGACTGAGGGAATATATACAATTGTAAAGTCTAGGGATCACATCTGGGATGAAGTTACATAACAGCTGTTAACAACTGGTGAGAAAAACTAAATAATACATATATGCTCTGTGTTTCTCCTAAAAATTGCTTTTTCTAAATCACTTTCAATGTGATTTTATTAATATTGTGTTGTTTAGCTATTTAACTGTTATGCTTTGCATATTTTAAACAGAAAAGCAATTATGATATGGTTCTTATAAGTTTGGATTAATAAATCAAGAAACCAAGTGTCACAATTAATAGAACCTAAGCTAACCTTAGGTTAGGTTTTAGGCAAATGATGGACACCACCTGAAGAGAAATTGCAAAGCTAAGGTAACAATGTATATCAGAGACCTACATGAAAATGTGGTATCTATTTTATAGAATATTACATTAATAAGTACTTAAAGGATACCTAAGGGGTACCTGGGTGGCTCAGTTGGTTAAGTGTCCATCCGACTTTGGCTCAGGTCATGATTTCATGGTTCATGAGTTCGAGCCCCACATAGAGCTTTCTACTGTCAGCACAGAGCCCGCTTTGTCCTCCTCTCTCTCTTCCCCACTGATTCTCTCTCTTTCAAAATAAATAAACTTAAAAAAAATAAATAATAAAAGATATCTAAGCTTTGGTAATTTTCCCAATTACCAAAGCTACACATATTATATTATACACACATATTATATTATAAAGTACACCCATTTCTAAGAATCTATTAAAAATGCATGTCAAATGTACATTGATTTCATAATTAAAGCATTACAGCATAAGGGCACAACTATTTTCAGAAATTATAAATAAGGGCTACTTTAAAAGCTGTTATATATTAGTTATGTATTCATTCCACAAAAACTCACTAAAAACTTACTAAACATCAATACACAAATTTTAAGTTCTAGAAGGTTCCAAAACTCATAATTCTTGACTTCGATATGTGTCTTCATACATAATATAGTTCACAATACCCAAAATTTAGTTGATTGATTTTTAAATACTTACAGCTTGGGCTTCCTCGTTATCAAACATAAGCAGCTGTAGAGTGGAGTCCCCTTCCAAAGGACGATCTAAGTCCCATAATTCACCATTGACTTTGGCGACCACTGTGCTTTCAGCCAATTCCTGACTGGTAGAAGAAGAGTCACTTGGGAGTTAACCTTATCACATGCTGCAGTGATTCATTAAAACAAAAGATTAAAATAATTTTCAGGACTGTCTTTTTTTTTTTTTTTTGGAAGTGAATAGAAAGTACAAATGTAAACTAAAAGAAGAGGTTTTTCAAATTTTTGTAACGTTTATTTTAAATACCAAAGTAGTAAACATTCACTATAAAAAAGAAAACTTGGAAAACAGAGAAAAAACAAAGAATAAAATAAAAATCACATCTAAATCTCACCACTCTGAATAAATAAATAATCCTAACATTTTTGTACATGTCTTTCTAGTCTTTTCTGCAGCCACCTCTCCTTTTCCTCCTCCTCCTCCTTCTTTCTCTCTCTCTCTCCCTCTCTCTCACACACACACACGCACACTTATTGTTTTTTGAAAATTATTGACATAAATAACACATTAAGAAAGCTGAAAAGCACAGAGAAGCAAAGAAAAAAATAGCACTCTCAATCCCACCACGCAGAAGTTACTGTTAACATTTTTCTGTATGTCCTTCCACATTTTTGGATAAATATATACACCAAATATAAAAATCACAATAGTACCATACTATATATGTTACTCAGTAATGTAATTTTTAAACTTAGTAAGTCACACGCTTCCCCAGACAGTAGACAGACTAGAAAACCATGCTGGTTGATAGCTGCAGCAGAATCAAGAGTTGATTAATGGACCCTCTATGGCTGGGCATTTTGGTTATTTCTTTGCGAAAATGTTTTGTTTTGCTTTGGCAATGGCAAATAACACAGGAGTGAACATTCTTGAACACATATCTTAGTTCCCAATTACTTTTTCCCAGGGAAAATTCATCAGGTAAAACTGCTGAGTCAAGGGAAATGAGCTTTAATGACCTTGCTGGAATATACTGCCAAATTTTCCTCCCAGGAAATGGAACAAGAATACCTGTTCTCTGTGTCCTCACAATGTCAGGTACTATTAAACTGTTTCATCTTTACAGCATAATGTTTTAACTTGCTTTTCTGTGAGCAACTTGAGCAGCGGTACAGCGCTATGGTTAAGAGCAACTGCTCTGATGTCAGACCAACCTGGACTTGAACACTGGACAATTTACTATAAGCCTTAGTTTCTCATCTGTAAAATAGGGATTCGTACAATCTTCCTCATACATTTATTCTAAGGATTAAATAAGGCATATTCATAATACAAACTTAATAAATGTCAGATGTTGTTACTAAGGAAGTAGAATTTTATTTCACTTTTACTGGCTGTGAGGGGCTGCTGGGGATTCTTCAAATCCATTCTCTCCTTCTGGTACAGTAGTTTTTCAGGCTTCCCTGCAGCCAGATGTGTCTTGTGACAAAGTTTGGAAGCCACGGGTACAAGCGGAAGTGGTCGGTAGCACTTCCGAATCTCAGCCTTAAGACGAAGCCCTCCTCCATCCCCTCCCCGCCTTCTGCGGACTCCAGCACACCTATGGGGTTCCCCTCGACCGTGCACGCAAGAGCCAACACTGTACATACAGACGGTCCAGGAACCAAACGGAGAGAATGCTGGTCCCCAAATGATTTCTGGAGAAGCGTATCCTGACCCCACACCTGCAGACTGCTACCTACCTACCCGAGAGAGACTTGGATCATATTTAAGCCACCGAAGCTGTTGCAGCAGTTAGCCTCTATTTTAACTAATACAAAAAAGTAAAGGGGTGGCTTGGTCAGTTAAGCGTCGGACTTTGGCTCAGGACATGATCTCGGGGTTCATGAGTTCAAGCCCCTCGCTGGGTTCTCTACTGTCAGCGCAGAGCCCGCTTCAGAAACTGTCCTCCCACTCCCCGCCCCTACCCAACTTGCGCTTGCTCCGGTCTCCCTCAAAATAAATAAATAAGCTTTAAAAAATTTTTGGTTTAGTTTAAAAAAAAAGTAAGGACTTGGAAGTTAACAACAAAACACGCAGCACTGGCTTAGCAGATGGGCAGTGAGATACGTAAAGCCAATAGCCCTTGTCATGGTATAATCTGATATTTGAAAAATATCAAATATTGACAGATATTTGATAAAATATTTGATAAAATTTGCAGGCACACTCATGTGCTTACGATGCCTGGAGCACATCAAGAAGCAGTTACAAAAAGGGGCGTCTGGGTGGCTTAGTTGGTTGAGCGTCTGACTTTCGCTTAGGTCATGATCTTGCGGTTCGTGGGTTCGAGCCCGGCGTCGGGCTCTGTGCTGACTGCCAGCTCAGAGCCTGGAGCCTGCTTCAGATTCTGTGTCTCCCTCTCTCTCTGACCCTCCCCTGCTCACGCTGTCTCTCTCTCTCTCTCTCTCTCTCTCCTAGAAATTAAAAAAAAAAAAATATTAAAAAAAAAAGCAGTTACAAAAAGGCAGAAGGTTGGTAAACACTGGGTAGCTATTGCAACTTTTATAAACACCAGCAGAGGGGGGCGCCTGGGTAGCTCAGTCGGTTGAGCAACTGACTTGGGCTCAGGTCATGATCTCAGTTTGCGAGTTCAAGCTCCACATAGGGCTCTGTGCTGACAGTGCGGAGCCTGCTTTGGATCCTCTGTTCCCCCCTCCTCTCTGCCCCTTCCACACTTGCACTTGCTCGAAAATAAACATTAAAAAAAAACAAACCCACCACCAGAGGGAGATCAGGTCAGGTGAGGATCCTCTGGTTCCCAGGCAGAGATGGAAGGGACAGGCCTTCACCAAGAATAGCTCTACCTGTGGCCTATAATCCAAACTGACTCAGAGTCCAGAAATGTGAGGCTGTGCAAGACTGGAAAGACAGTCTTTTGTCCCAAACAGCAGGAGGGACCAGCGTTTAAAACCCCTCTCTAAAGCCATACATGAAGACAGACAAGAGGGGCCAGGCCAACCACACGGATTAAAGGGTGCTGCCCTCCCAAAGCCGGTTGTTTCATAGAACCTCAGTCCATTAAATTGAGGGAGTGAGGAAAAGAGCCAAGCACAAAAGCCAAGGAACAAAAGTGTGAGAAGTCTCCATCTAGAATTCCTTCAACGAGATTACTTCTCGTGGAACTGACTAGAAGCAAACCAACCAGAAGCCCACCAGGCTGCAGACAACTGTGCTGCCCAGTTATGAGGCCATCTTATAAACACCTGTGACCGTTGGAGCCTTAGAGGAGCTCTGAACCCCCAAGTGTGGCTAATGAGAATGAAGGATGATTAGGACCCTCCCACAGAGCAAAATCAGAGCCCTTGGAGGACAGTGGACAAGCAAGCTACTCGCAGAAAACAAGGGGTGGCCGGGTGGCCTGATCCAAGCACGGCCCGCTGCTAGGCTGTGGGCCTCACAATCACTGCCAGCAGGACCTGATGCCTTCTCTGCAGTACTTTGTTCTTCCTTCTTTTTTCCAGACATGCTTCCCTCGTGATAGCCTTGTGTGTACTCCACCGCTGTGTATACATGCCGGGTGGGCAGCCTTGTCTGGCAGCTCTTTATCTGTTGCCAGAGCGTAAGGGGCCAGCCGACAGGGTGTCTGCATATCACTGGAATATCCCGTGCTTTCAGCAGATAGGACCCAGAGTTGTCTCACCCGGGGAGGGACTGAGTGTGTGGGAGGATGAAAAGAGGGTCCCACAGATCTCTGGATGTCAGAGGGGTACACTGTGGCAGACATGGTCCCCCAAACCATGCTTCCTCTCTTCCATGGTGAGGTGGCTTTAGCTGGACATGTGGCTGGCTGGCAGGAGCTACGTTTCCATTCTTTCTTACAGGCAGGGGTGGCCATGTGACTAAATGTGAGGTAATGGGATGTAAGTGGAGATGACAGTGTGCCATTTGAGGGGTCTAGGCCTCAAAGCATCATTGTTCTTCAGCTGCTCTCCCCCCCTCCCCGCCCCCCGGCCTGCAGGCGAGTCCGTGGATCCATGAACTCAGCTTCCACCCCTACCCATGGACAAACCCTACCTAGGCGATGGCAAGAGGCAAGACAGAAGGAACCCAGGTCCACCAATGACTGACTGCATGGCCCAGAGACATCCTCCACCAGCCTAGGCTGGTCATCTCTGGATTGTCACATGAGAGAACGTGATATCTACCTCATTTAAGCCACGGTCTTTGGGGGGTCTCTTGCTACAGCAGTTTAGCCTGCCTCAGGGGTTCTCGAACTTGGATTTGGATCAGAAACTCCTGGAGGGGCTCATAAACACACAGAGTGCTAGGTAATTCAAGAGGCGTGGAGTAGGGCCCCAAGAATTTCCTCTGCTAAGTTCTCAGATGGTGATAGTGCTGTTCATTTGGGGACCACATTCTGAAAATAATTCTTCATCAACTACTATGAACTGTCCTTTGCCCATTTTTTTCCTATGGGGTATTTTCTTAGGATAAATGGCTATGTATAGAATCACTGGGTCCAAGGGTTAGGGTTTGCATGTTTTTAAAAGCTTTAAACGTCTGAGAGACTGGACCTATTTATCCACCCTGCACCAGAGCCACTTCCCCAAGACTCTATCAGTATTAACTGCTATTCGTAAATCTCTGACCAATCAGTAACACAAGATAATTTTTGTTTACATTTCTCAGATAATCTATTCTTCTGTTGAAGCTTTCATCTTTTTCCTATTAATGTAAAAAAACACTTTGAGAGCAATCATTTGTTTTATGTGGTACATTTTTTTCACGCCTGTCATTTCCTGTTTTATGTGTCATTTTTATACATAGCCATTTTTCTTGTTTTATTTTTTGTGTAGTTTGAATCCGTCCATCTTTTCCTTAATGATTTTCACTTTACATGTTATGCTTAGAAAGGCATACATTTGCCCAGGGCAGAAACAATCATCTGTGCAATCAACCCTCAGTTAAGTAAGACAACAGGCAGAATAATTTAATAAAGCTATTAATTTATCATTTATTTTACATCCAGCCACCTCACTGAACCCTTACTTATCCAGATAATTTTTTAGTTAATACTAATCTTTAATTCACTTTTTTAGAGATCCCTCCTTGTTAATCTGTTCTTTTTCTAACTGCCTGAGTTGAACTCATAGTCTGTTTCTTTTTATTCTTATCAGAAAAACCTTCAACACTACAAATCTATTTCTGATCACTACTTTGGATATATTCCACAGATTTCTGATATATATTTTCCTCAGAAGTATTTTCTAAAATTCTGGGCTTGTTTTTATTTCGCTTTACAGTAGTCATTTTGAAGAGTTTTTTTTAAATTTTCAAGTTTTACTTTGTTTTGTCTTGTCATTTAATGCTTAGTAAGAGTTCATAACTGACTTCATTTTACTCACAGAATGTGAGCTGTATGTTTCTGCATTTTATTAAGGTTCTGAGGAGTCAAAAACATGACCACTGGTGCTAAGAGGTCTTAGGCCACAGAGACTGGTGAGCAACCACTAAGTTTACCTCACAATGTTATTATTCAGACACATATGATCTGTCCCAAACTGATAAAAGCAGTCTAAAAGCCTACCATTCCTGAGCGTCTGTAATTTTCTATTTCTCATGTGATGCTACATTATTTAACTCATAAAGGTTTGTGACAAATAGTTATTACGGATTATACTGTTTGTGTGTTTTCGAAGTAAGTCTCACTATCCCATTTGATGATTTTAGTCCTCAAATTCTGAGGTCTGATAGTAATATTATGATCACCACTTTCTTCTTACCAGGTTTACCTGATGCAAGCTTTGCTCAATCTTTTAGTCTGGGATAACTTTACTTTTGGGCACTCCTATAACCCATCTATCCTGAAACTTCATTGTAGGGGTTATAAACTGGTACTCTGTGGAAATGCATATTATTAGGGGTACAACGAAGAACATCTTCCATAATCAAAAAACTTTGTTTCCCAAGTTTGAACTGGTTTCTTCAGGGTAGGACTTCTCAGTCTCCAATATGCTAACAAGCAAACTGACTTTCCATGAAGAAGCATAAACTTAATTTGCCTCAAAGGCCATTTTCCCCCAGGACATCTATTTATCTCTCCTGGAAAACATGGGAACGGGTTGGGAGGGGACTTCAGAGTACAGGATATGATAGTATGGGGAAAAAAATACAATCTTAACCATAGTTTTCAAAGGAAACCTGAGGACTTCAATTGTTGAAAAAGTTTGCTTTTTATATAGCCAAAGTTTATTTACATGGCAGTTTTGAGCTATAGCTTCCAGAAATTATATTTAATGCTAGGAATTAACAGTGGTCAAAATAACAGAACTTCACTAATGTATCTAATTTCTAGGAAAGTCAAAGAACTTATTCCAAGGTTAATATGTACATCTTCAATCTATGATAAGACATTTTGTACATTTCTGGAGACACTTTAATTTTCAGAGTATTTTTCATATGCAGTATTTCACTTAATTTTTACAACCTCATTAGGTAAACGGGAAATGTATTATTTCCACGGAAAATACAAGGAAACAGGCTTGGAACTTCAGGCCATCTGGCCAACTTGGTTTGAAGAAACACCCATGGTTATCTACTGGTGAGACAATGACTTGACTTGGAGTCAAGTCCAGCAAAAGATCCGTAAAACCTCATGGAAATATCTTGATGATGAACGTCCATGTAATGGGACCTGACAAGGATTATTTGTTTTTCTCTTCTATATATTTTTATTAGAACTTTATTAGAACTTTAAAATGTGCATTTTAAAGAGGAAGAGATTTTATTCTGATATTCAATTACTTATTTAAATGCCATCTTTAGAAGCTAGAGGGAAATAACTAATGACATTTAATTTATTCAGCTGAGTGATCACCTGGATGGCTCATTTGGTTGAGCGACCGACTTCAGCTCAGGTCATGATCTCGTGGTTCACCAATTCAGGCCCCACATCTGGCTCTGTGCTGACAGCTCAGAGCCTGGAGCCTGTTTAGGATTCTGTGTCTCCCTCCCTCTCTGCCCCTTGCCCACACTTGCTTGTGCATGCTATCTCTCTCTCTCTCTCAAAAATAAGTAAATATTCGTTTAATTCAACTGAGCAAGAAAAAAATACTCTTCACAGTCCTTGAGAACACACTGCCACCAAGCACTGGCACAATACTGAATAAAGAATATCTTCTCCAAATTATAGTTTACCTAATTTCAGCGGCCACTTGATAAGGTGTTGTTTTCCAAACTTCCCCTTCCACTGTTTTCCCATCAGCCATTCTCACTGTGATCACATTGCTTGTATTCTCCTTTTGGTCATTAATGGCAAATAAGAGCTGATGGTCTTTCTTCAATATTTCAAAAAGCTTCAACCTTTCCTTAACGAAATTGGGTTGATTTTTCACCTGAAAGTCATCAGAATACAAGAGAGTTAACATTCACGGCCCACTTTTTTCTAACTGTTCAACCTCTAGTAAGTCTCATCCCATACTCTGCACACCACAGGTCATTTCCAAGTCTCCTTCTGGTCACTTCTTAGCTCTCAGGGTCCAGCTCAGAGCCCACCTCTTCTAACTAGCACATCTCCCTAAGCTACATGTTTAACACCCATGTGCCACAGTCCAATTAGCACCTATTTATACACCACACTACTTTATTCTCTAGCTGTCTTTCCTGTTGGTCTGATCTCAACCAGACTGATCCCTCTGAGGCCAGGTATTCCTTCTTAGCTCCTGCCAAGTATTTATGCTGGAAACATACTCTGGTTGTTTTAATGATTTATAGTAGCTAATTTCTTCAACACAAAAGAAACACTGGGCTATCTCCACTTAGACATAAGAGCATTTAAATACAGCTGACTGTCTAGCTCATCTTGAAGTTAAGACAACTTGAATCTAAGGCTTACAAGGTTTTAAACATACTACTGTGCCCCAAACTAGCAAGTATGTTTTAATTAACGATCCCAGGCAATTAATTGTATAAGCACATTTAAATGACAAGTCGTGGGGTGACTGGGTGGCTCAGTCAGTTAAGCGTCTGACTTTGTCTCAGGTCATGATCTCACAGTTTGTGGGTTCGAGCCCCGCATAGGGCTCTGTGCTGACAGCTAGCTCAGAGCCTGGAGCCTGTTTTGGATTCTGTGTCTCCCTCTCTCTCTGATCTTCCCCTGCTCATGCTGTCTCTGTCTGTCTGTCTCTCTCTCTCAGAAATAAATACAAACATTAAATATATATATATATATAAATGACAAGTCGTATTGTACATTATCTCCATGGCAACAGCTTACCTCACTCTCAGGCCTGCCTGCCTCCTCCTTCGTTTTAGTGTTCTTTTCCTGGCTTTGACTAGAAGGAGGCTGAGAAATAAAGGTAAATTATAAATAACTCACAGCAATGACAGGAGAGAGCAACACAACTGAAACGTGCAGAAGAGAGGCACATGCCAGCAGTCAGCAAGTTTCCCATGTTGGAGGCTGGGCTGCCCTGACCACCACCTACAACTCTCAATGGGCGAGTCATTTTCTGGATTTCCATCCTTCCTGACTATGTATTTTCTCACACTCTTGCTCAGTACATTTAACATGTTTTTCTCTTTAAAGTTTTCCCCCTAAACCTTTAACGGATAATGTCTCTGTAAAATGGTTGTGTAGCTGCCGCCGGACTTTAAATGCACTATTTTAGGAAGATGTTAAGAGTGCACCACAGTTACCCTTGGTAAAGAACTCAAGAACACTCCACAGTCTGAGAAACCTTTCAAAACTTCAGAAAAAGTATTAGGTTGCACCACGATAATTTGTCCTTCAATGAACCAAAATATTAAAGTATTGTTAAATAATAACGTTATATATAGAGATCGCAGAAAGAGAATGACAACAAAACCATCTGTCGTAAATAGCTCTGAACCAGCCATTCATTAGAGGGAACGGTAGAGTTTGTATACGCAGCTGTTGGTCTTCCTGCTCAAGTAAGAACAGCGAGTTTTAATCACTCCAGCATTTTTTTTTCAAACAAAGGAAAATGCTATTTCTGCTACTGAAGAAAATGAGTGGTTGGCAATTTACTGGAAGAACGGCAAAATCACGCCATTAAGTCAGTCTGGCGACTGCTGGAAATACAGGACTCCAAAGAAAGTCCGGGCTACTCAGTGGTTCCCAGGCCTTAGCAGGTGCACAGAGCCGGGCTCGGCGAGGGGCGGGCCCTGCAGCGCGCCGCGGCCGCTCTCCTCCCTCCGGCGGGACCACCTCCACCCGTGCACGATCGCAGCCCGCGGCGCCGCGGGTCCGGGGCTCCCGGCGGCCCCCGGCGGCCTCCCCCGCAGCGGGCCCCGCCGTCCCGTTACCTGCGCGCCGGCAGTCGCGCGCCCGGCCTCCTCTTGCGCCGCCGCCGCCCGCGCCGCGCTCTCCTGCTTCGCCTGCTGGCTCCGCTCGTCCGCGAGGCACAGCCGCAGGCGGGACAGCCGGTGGCGCAGGTCGCGGTTTTCGGCCCGGAGCTGCGCCACCTCCCGCGTCAGGCACGGCCCCTCGGCTGGGCAGCGGTCCGGCGCGTTCAGCTGCTCGTCCCTCAGGCGCCGGACCTCCGCCCACAGCCAGCGGATGTCCTCCTCCTGCCGTTCCAGGCGCGAAGCCACGGCCTCGGCCACCAGGGCCTCGGCCGCCATGGCGGCCGGCTGCGCACCGCACAGACGCAGCTCCCGGGGGTGGCCTCTGCGGGCGAGACGGCAGCGGTGCTCGAAGCCGGGAGACAGCGGCGGCTCAGACGCAACGAGCGTGTGAGTATATATAGAGGCGACAGGGAAGGGTACGGCTATCTGAAGGGCGGGGTGACGGTCAGGGGCGGGGCGACGGAGAGGGGCGGGGCGGGGCTCTCCGCAGACTGGGACTATAGGAGCTTCGAGGAGGCGGGGCGACAGGGAGGGGAGGGGCGACTGGGGGCAGGGCGGGGCTCTCCGCAGGCTGGGACTACAGGAGCTGCGAGGAGGCGGGGCGACAGGGAGGGGAGGAGCGACATGGGGGGCGGGGCTGGGCGGGGCTCTCTGCAGCGCTGGGACTGTAGGAGCTGAGGGGAGTCGGGGCACCTGCAAGGGTGGAGCTGAGGCTGGGCACACTGCTGGGATGGGGGCCTTTGGGTAGGGGCACACGCGGTAATTAGGGGCTGGAAAGTGGCGTGGGGCCTAAATAGGCTCACAGTGTCTTCATAGCTAGCCTCATATCATCATGCATTGGTTGAATCGCAAGTTATCCAAAATCTTGGGAAGGTTAACATCTCCCTTCTCAGCATGGCTCTGTCTTTAATCTCGAATTCTGACCAACACCATTGTTTCAACTTGCAGCCACGTTCTGAATATTGGCCATTGGCTTTCATGCCAAGGCTGACCAAGTGCAGAGGCTGCTGGGCACAGAAGATCTCTAAGTAAAGGTGACTGGCAACTGCTAGCTTCTCGCTGGAGGCTAGGGCAAATGCCACAGACATCTCTGTGTACCCCGCAACTGTGAGTATGAACCTTACTATAATTGGGACACAAACTGATTTTTTAAAAAAAATAGGCTTCACCCCCAGCACGGAGCCCAACTCAGGGCTTGAACTCACGACGCTGAGATCAAGGCCTGTGCTGAGATCAAGAGTTGGAGCTTAACTGAGCCACCCAGGTGCCCCATGATACAAATTGATTTTTATTAACATTCTTGGGGCTTAGACTGTGTCATACACTACTCTATGCTCTTTACAAATATTAATTCCTCTAGTACTCATAACAAAAAATATTATTATGTCTGATAAATTGATAGATAAACTGAAGCCACAGAGAGGCTAAGTGACTTGATCAAGGTCACATAGCCACTGCATGACAGAGCTGAAATGCAAACTCAGACAATTTGATGCCAATGTCTATGTGCATAACACTGGTGTCTTTCGATGTTCGTAAAATTTAATTGATCATGTCATATGATGAGATACAGATAATAAATGCCATTGGAATTCCAAAATGGGAGAGCTTAGTTGGGCTGGTGAAGTTCAGGCAGAGAGTAATTGCTCTGGAAAATAAAGGTTGGCAGTTATTATAAAGGTGGAGAGGCTAATGAATGCCACTCTAGGAGCAGATTCAGCATTCCAGAAGCTGGGAGGGGGCAGCTAACCGGAGTAATCTAACTGGAATCACAAACTGCTCCTAGGAGGAAGTTCCATAAAGTATGGCACTAAAACCACTGTATCTTTGTATTCTCTTTCCTGGTAGGCTTCTGGACAGAATTACAGAGACTCACTGCCTCCACATTCTTCCCAGTCACTTCTGAACCAGCTGTCATCTGGATCACCTCCCATCCTGACATGACTTATGTACTGTCAAATGCATGGGGGCCTGGCATGGTGGGGAACCGCCTGGCATAGACCCCTTCCCCCCAAAAAAGTTTTCTCAGGCTCCTTTGTAATTTTTCTCTCTTGGGCCTCCATCCCCAATTCTTAGGCAACCACTGATCTGCTCTCTGTCACTACAGATTAGTTTGCATTTTCTAGAGTTTTCTATAAATGAAAGAATACACTATGTACTTTTGTTTGTTTCTTTCTTTCATTCAGCATAATTTTAAGATTTATCCATGTTCTGTGGGTGTATCTGTCGTTCATCCCACCACCACTCCCAGTAGTAGTTCATTGTATGCCTGTACACAATTTGTTTTTCCATTTATCTGTTGTTGGACATTTGGGTTGTTTCGAGGGTTGGGCTAAGATCTACCTGATGGTGAGCTCATTAGGTTACTGTGGCTGTTTCCCCAGTTTCAGAGGCAGAGTTTGAACAGACATACTCAGCAACTGGCAGAATTTCCACAGTGGTTCCCTGACCCATGGTTTAAAGCTATTCTAGTATGAAAGACCAAGTGGAAACCTCTAGAACTTTCTCAACCTTAGAAAATAGTAAACCAAATGCAATGCCACAGTCCTGGGGGAATCGCAGGGACCACTGCCACTCTCAGTGTCTTGAAAGATGCAGCGTGGTGCTTCTCACCAGATGTCCATTTACCTCACCTTGTTTGGCCTGTGTAGAGGACAAATGGAAGTTGAAGAATTACAGCAGATTTGTCATAAATCTAATTAGACAGAGGCTCTAGTTGCAGCTGCTCTTCCAGCGATGCTATCATTGGTGGAGTAAATAAGCATAATCTCTGGCACCGTATATGCAGCTATTGATCTGGCTAATGCTTTTACTTTATACCTATTAAAGGCCATCAAAAGCAGTTTTTATTCAGTTGGCAAGACTAGCAATACATTCATAGTTTCGCCCCAGGACTTTCTAGCTTCACATCAAAATCTAGTCCACAAGGATTTTGATTGCTCCTCCATTTCAAAGTCGTCATGCTGATATTGTAGCTTTCATAATTTCCTGCTGATTCTACCTCGTAAGCGGGAAATTCCAAACACAGTTGACTCTTGAGCAACTTGGGGGTTTGAGGCACCTATACCCCGTGCAGTGAAAAACCTGCATACGACTTTTGATTCCCCAGAAACTTAACTATGAATAACAGAAGACTTGAAGGTGACCGGAAGCCTTACCAATAACATACAATCAATTAACACATATTCTGTATGTTATATGTATTACGTGCTATTCTTACAATAAAGTAAGCTAAAAAAGGAAAAATGTTATTAAGATAATCGTAAGAAAGAGAAAATATACTTACAGTACTACATATCAAAAATCTGCATATAGGTGAACCCATGCATTTTGAACCTGTGTTGTTCAAGGATCAACAATGCTACAGTCACTTTGGGAAGACAGTTGAAAGCTACAGAGAGGAAAATAAATCCCAAAATTAAAAATTGCAGGAGACTGCCATTCAGTGAAGTTTTTAGTTGTCCAGTAGGTGAGGGAATCTAGAGATGTCAGCTCTAGGGTGAAGAAAAAGTTGATGAATCTTGATATTTTCTTGTTAAGAGACACAATGCCTAGTGGGCCTCTTTGGATTTTGAAGACAACATACACATCATTTGAGCACGTATGTTACTCTGACCCAATTACTATAGAACTCAAAAAGACTGCAGTTTTGAGTAGGAGTGAGAGCAGAAGATTCTAAATCAGGTCAGCAGCTATGCAAGCTACTTTTACCCATGGGCCACAATGATTCAACAGATTTGATGGTGCTTGAAGTGTTTGTTGTAGGTAAGAATAGCATATGTAACCTTTGACAGAACTTATAAGGGAATCACAGCATAGTTCTTTAAGGGGAGAAAAAGAAACCCATGTCATTCTTTGTTTTTGAGAAGTAGCTTCTGGTTTGCTTCTGGACCATAGTAGAGACTGATCTCTTGATCCTGAGCCATGAAGCTACCTAAGTTGTCCATCATGAACTGGGAGTTGTCTGACTCAGCGAGCCCTAAGGTTAGGCATGTATAAAAGCACTCTATCATCAAATAGATATGTCTAAGATCTACGTCTAAGACCTAAGATTCTTCTGTATTTAGGGTTGCCAGTAAGATACATGTTGCACAGTTAAATTTGAATTTCAGATAAATAATTGTGGGTATAAGGATGCCCCATACAATATTTGGAACATAGATCTACTAAAATTTTTTTCAAGCCAAAAAACATTAAAGTTGAGACAAAGGACACTTTATAATGTAAGACAGGTCGCATTCTACAATGACAATATAGCAATTATAAATATCTATGAGCCAAACTACACAGCACTCTCCTATATAAAATACAAACTTCAGGAAATGCACAAAGAGATCAAACACACTAATAATAGGAAAATTTAACACACCACTCTATTCAAGACAGCTTGAGTATACACACACGTAAGCATGTAAAAGGCTCCCCAAAATATAATAAAAAGGTATGTGTGTGTACACACACACGTGTTTGTATATGTATATATGTATATATATGTGTGTGTGTGTGTATACATACGCGTATGTATACACACACACACACACACATATACTACTTAAGCATATACATATTCGTCACAAAAATTAATTGTATACCAGGAGATAAAGAAGCTATCTCAGTAGCTTCAATAAACTAGAAATACACATGCAACACTATTAGATCCCAATGCAATAAAATCAGAAATTAAAAATGAAACAACTTTTTAAAAAAGGCTTTCCACATGGAAATGAAGCGATCTCTATTTTAAAATTATTTTTAATGTTTATTTATTTTGAGAGAGAGTGATAGAGTGAATGGGGGAGGGGCAGAGAGAAAGACTGAGAATCCCAAGCAGGCTCTGCACTGTCAGCACAGAGCCTGATGCAAGGCTTGAACTCACAAACTTGGAGATCATCGTCTGAGCCAAAGTCAAGAGTCAGACGCTCGACCGACTGAGCCACCCAGGTGCCCCTGTTTTTTTTTTTAAATTTTTAAGTTTATTTATTATTTATTTTTTGAGAGTGTACTTTCTCTCTCTCTCTGTCTCTCTCTCTCTCTCACCACCCCCCCCCCCACACTCACACACTATTGGAGGAAGAGCAAAGAGAAGGAGAGACAGAATCCCAAGCAGGCTCCACACCACCAGCACAGAGCCCAATGTGGGGCTTGAACTCACAAACTGTGAGATCATGACTTGAGCCAAGATGAAGAGTCAGATGCTAACCCAGCTGTGCCACCCAGGTGCCTGTAAAAAAGGATCTCTAGTAAACAATTCTTAAGTAAAAGAAAACAACAAAAGAAATCACAGAATTTCTTTAAAATTATGATAATGAAAGTACTCACACATAAAAATCTAGGGGATACATTTATTTTTTATTAAAAAAATTTTTAATGTTTTTATTTATTTTTGAGAGACAGAGCACAAGTTGTGGAGGGGCAGAAAGAGAGGGAGACATAGAATCTGAAGCAGGCTCCAGGCTCCAAGCTCTCAGCACAGAGCCCAATGTGGGATTTGAACCCACGAACCGTGAGATTATGACCTGAGGTAAAGTCGGATGCTTAACCAACTGAGCCACCCAGGCACCCCTGAAAAATAAATTTTAAAACCTCAAATTGGATCCTGGGCAGGATTAGTTTAAAAAAAAAAAAAAAGCTATCAAGGGCATTGTTAGATCAACCAGACAAAACTGGAAAAGGAATGGTATATTAGGTAAAGTATCTAATGTGATATAAGATGTTAATGTGAATTTCTGTAGTTGATAATTATTCCAAAGCGATGTAAGAGAACATGTCCATTCTTAGTAAAAACAAGCTGATGTTATTTAGAGGTCACATGTCACAATTCATGTAATGACCAAATAGTTCAGGGGGAAAAATTTATAGAACTACAGAGAGCAAATGATAAAGCAAAGGGATAAAATGTTAGCAGCTTCTGAAACCATCCATCAGATCATATCCCTCCCTGGGTAAAGTCTTCAGGAGCTTTCTACTGCAAACATAGGAAAATCCAAATTTCTTATCAGGACCTACCAAGCCGGCAAGACTGAGCTCCTGATGGCCTCTGCGACGTTATCCCATGACCAGCATCCTACAGCCCATGTGCTGGTTCATGGAGCCCTCACATTCTCAAATACATTCCGCTTTTTCCTGCCGCTGGGACTTTACACATCCTTGGTAGTATTTACACATTGCCTGATAGTATCTCCTTTTCCCTCTCATATCCAACTTCTCTTCGTTCTGTCAGTTTCAGCTTATGTGCCTCCTCGATCTCTATTTAAGGTAGCCCCACCCTCTTTTTCTCTCAGCTTTTTTCAGCTATATTGTAATTATTTTATTTGTCTACTTGACTCTTTTTTTTTTTTTTTTTAAATCTCTAGCTGCACTTCCTCTCCAGGGTAGGGATGTTGTCTGTCTTACACACCATTATTCTATATCATGCACCAGCACAAAGTGGGCAACCAGAAAGAAAATCTGGTTAAAAGAGAAAATCTGGTTATAAGAAAATCTGGCTAAAGAAAATCTTAGAGTAAAAATCACCTGCAACAAAATTTGGAGACAGCAAAAATGCTTGTGTGGGTATCAGATGTGGGAGGCGGGAGCAGCGGTGAATGGGTGGATTTTTAGGGCAGTGGAACTATTCTGTATGATGATAAATAAAGGATATTTGTCATATATTTGCCCAAACCCTTGGAATATACACTACCAAGAGTGAACCCTATTGTAAACTATGGACTTTGGGTGATGATGATGTATTAGTGCAGGTTCATAATTGCAACAAATGTACCGCTTTTGTGGGAGACACTGATAGTGGGGAGGCTGTGCGTGTGGGGTCAGGGGGTGTACGAGAATTCTCTGTACTTTCTGTTCAACTTTGCTGTGCTTTAAAAAACTGCTCTTAAAAAATGAGCTTAAAAATGAAGAAAAAGGAATGCCCTGAGAGACTACAGCTTACCACTAGATGCCACTATTTCCCTTCCAAGTTTCAATGTGGGGCACATTTACCTTAACTGCTGGTGCTGAGGAAATTTGCTGGGGTTCTGTAATTGTCTGCCCCAGTTCTTCAGTCTACAGTGCCTCGCAAGATTGTCCCAGCCCAGACCCAGTTTTGTACTTTCAAGGGATGTTATCAAATGTAGAGTTTATTGTTATTCAGGTATATTGAGGCCAACAGATCAAAAGACCACTACCATTGAAAGGATAATTTGATATTCATAGTTCCCAAGGGAAGAGGCATGCCACACCAGGCAGAGCCATGGGGGGGGGGGGGGGGGGAAGAAGGGAAGGGGGTGTAGGTCAGGAGGTGGAGGGAGAGAGAGGAAAATGTGGAAGAGACTTAATTGCGGTTTCTGCAGGAAGTCATGGGTGAATCAGGGGAAGCAGGCTTAGGATACTTTTGGGGGGCTCTGGGGCATAGGGGCTGTCCCTATTTGTCTGGCACTTGGCCAGGGGTGATTAGAGCAGATGGATGGATGGTGACCTAGAATGTGAGCCTCTGATAAAGGAAGTGGTTGGGGAGGGGCTCTGGATTGGTTAGCTTGCATATGAAAGTCACACTTGCAGCCTGGTTCTATGTTCTCTCTAGGAACTGGCTAGTCCTACCGGGGCTCAGCAAAGCTCAAAGATGTCAAAACATCAGAAACACATGATTGATACAGTGGAGTATGGTGACAGGAAGTTATGTTCTCAAAGTCACAAAGAGGTCAGAAGCAAAGCCAGGAAAGGTCTTTTCTTGTGGTTACAACAACCGGATCATTCCAAGGGAGTTTTGATTTCTGAAAAATAAATCTCCCACCCAGATTCCGTAGAAGAATACATAATTGCTTCTATAAACCAAACTGGCCAGAACATTACAATAACCACCGGTTGTTTCATCAATTTTCTGAACTGGAAAAAAGTAAGAGACCTTTGGTCTTCTTTAAATCATTCCTCTTTACTTGCATCTGATCTTAGAGGGACTTTTAAAGAGAAGACTCGGATGATCCAGGTAGGAGAAGGGCCCCACAGCCATTATTCACTCACATGTGCAGACGGAGAGAGAGCACGGGCGAGGGAAGAATTGGTCACCCACAGACCCAGACTAGAACCCCAAGGGCACCCCAGGGTTACTCCGGAGACTGGGCAATTCTGGGCAGGTGGCAACATGAGGTCTGGCTTGGAAGAATTGAATTATATCTGTGCAATCTGCAGTGAGGCATCACTGTGGCGGAGGCATCCCCTGAGCCAGCAATAATCCCCTCTTCTAATCTGGCTTCATTAAGTGGACACCAGGGTCAGATCACAGGAGAGAGGTCATTTATGGGATAGAATCATTTAACCAGGTGATTACAATAGAAGCATTTGATTTTCTTCAAAGGAAGGGGACTATGCCGCTAAGAAATAGCACTCAGGTAGATGAATAAAGCTGAAACACCATTAAACAACTGGCTTCTGCTACTTTCCTCTCCCACCTACAGTTTTCTGCCAAGTCTAACCCCAAACTGGGGTGGCGGGAAGACATGCGCCGCATAGTTCCTGATACGGCTTCAGACATTAGAATGAAACCATGCAGTAGAGACGGTGAGCGTGTTACGTTCATAACGTTGAAAGCGACCATTTGGGGGAATCCAAGGAGGAAATGCTCACCTGGGGCTGAGAATAAGAATTTCAACAGGACAGGTATCAGCCAGACGGTTTTTCTTCTTCATCTTTTAAAGTTAACTGCTGCACGGGGCTAATCAGCGCAGTACAATCCTCTTAGGGCCATGCCGGTCAGCATGCGGGTTTAATCTGAGGCCTCCCCTCTCCCCGCCCATCTATAATAACTCCGGACAGCAGGAAGAATCTGCCTCCAGATGTCCGTGTGGCGCGGAAGTGGCTAGCACAGGACGCAGAGCAGCGAGGCCCAGGAGGCTGACAATTCACCAGCCTTACAGGTGCCGAGATGGGTGACAGAGAGGCGAGGCCGTGGTTCTATTGCTGCGAGTCAACAGCACGGAGAGAAAAGGAGGAGAGGACCAAGCAACTCTCGGAAATGTGGCTGAGTTACAAGGAGAAGATATTGAAGGAGTTCAATGTGAGCCAGGTGCTCCCACGTTTGGTGTATGACGGCGTGTTCTCCCTGGAGGAGTACAGAGAGGTCCTCTCCTGGGCTTGCAACGGGCAGAAAGTGGAGTCTTTTTTTCTGAAGCTTTGCTCCAAAGGTCCAAAGGCTTTCTGTGCTTTCTGCTCTCATCTGGAGGAATTCTGTCCTTACCTGCTCACCTGCTTTTTCCTTTATTACCAAGGTAAGAACACGAGTTGCTCGGGAGAGTAGTGAGTTAATAAGAGTCTCAGCAAAATCTCTGGCACCCCACCCCCACTGTGTAATAGTGAGCTTAGACACAGCATTGGATTTTAAAAATCCAATGCTGGGGCACCTGGGTGGCTCAGTCGGTCAAGCATCTGACTGGGGCTCAGGTCATGTTCTAGCAGTTCGTGGGTTCGAGCCCTGCGTCGGGCTCTGTGCAGACAGCTCAGAGCCTGGAGCCTGCTTTGGATTTTGTTTCCCTCTCTCTCTGTCCTTCCCCCACTTATGCTCTGTCTCTCTTTCTCTCAGAAAATGAATACACATTAAAAAAAATTTTTTTTAGATCCAGTGCTTCTAAAGTCTCGTGATACAAAAACAAATGTCTGTGATGCCAAATAAAACCTGATGATCTCAGTTGACTAATAGAAAGATTTGCACCTTTCTTATTTTAGTGTGGGCTTTGAAGTGCAAGGCATAAAATACTAATAAGTTAAGGAAGGTGAACTGAACTTTCATTTCACAGGTAAAGCACAGGAATGATCATGGTTCCTCCAAATATTGTCTTATGACCCAGCAATTCTAATCCTAGGTATAAACTCGAGAGAAATGAAAAAATATATCCAAACAAAAAGCTGTGTTAGAATGTTTATAACAGCATTATTTAAAGTAGCTCAAAAGTGGAAGCAACCCAAATATCCATCAACCAATGAATGAATAAACAGAATGTGGTATATCCCTAAATAGAATATTACTCTGTCCTAAAAAGGAAGAAAGACCTGACCCATACTGCAACATGGATGAAACCTGAAAACCTTAAGATGAAGAAATCAGTCACAAAAGGCCACCCACTGCATGATTCCTTCCATTGAAATGCCTGGAATAGATAAATCCATAGAGATAGGAAGCAATGAGTGGTTGCCGAGGGTTACTGCCAAGAGAGAGTTTGGGTTGGGCCATAGGAAAAAGAATGAAAAGGAGGGGAAGGTGAGCAGTATGAGCTGGACAAAGGAGGAGGGTTTGGTGGACATGAGGGGGCAGATGTTCTGGGGGCAGTGATAGGGGCCGTGGGGGCAGAGGCAAAAGAAAGAGATCCCTGTTTGTGAGGCTGTGTCCTGTGTGCGTGGGTGCTCACCCAAGTCTTTGAGCATTGCAGGGGATGATTTGAGCTGCTTTGAGCTGTTTGGTTATTGGTCTCTGTTTGCCTGTAACACTTCCTTGAGACTGAACCATCATGGTCCCAACTTGACAGGTGTTACATGAATTTTAAGATTTGTCTTAATAGAAAAATTATCCTTGGTTATTAGGATAGCTGCTATGAATTATAGTCTTTTTTAAAAAAATATTTATTTATTTTTGAGATAGAGAGATAGAAAGAAAGCAGCGGAAGGGCAGAAAGAGAGGGAGACAGAGAATCCCAAGCAGGCTCTGTGCTCTCAGGGCCTGAACCCACAAACCGTGAGATCATAACCTGAGCTGAAATCGTGAGTCAGACAGACACTTAACCAACTGAGCCACCAGGTACCCCACTTAGAGTCTTATTATAACCTCTCCCATACCAGAGCCCCCATAATGTTCAGTAAAATGGCCCATCCACTGACAAAGTCAAGTTGGTGAAAATGAATATTTATACATGGCCTCTTTTTTTTAGTATCTTATTTATTTACTTTTGAGAGAGGGAGAGAGAGCATGAGTTGGGGAGGGTCAGAGAAAGAGGGAGAGAGCGAATCATAAGCAGGCTCCATGTCGACAGCACAGAACCTGATGTGGGGCTCCATCTCATGAACTGTGAGATCATGATCTGAACCAAATTTAAGAGTTGGACAGTTAACAGACTGAGCCACCCAGATGCCTCATAGCTTCTTATTTATACACTATTTTAGGCTGTCATGTAATATATTCTTATAGCCTGTAATGTAATGTTTATCAGAGAAGCATTTGTTCACTCCATGCATTTATTAATTCAATACAACTTTATGTAGAGTACCATGATAAATAAGACCACTGCAGCCCTTTTATTCAAATTCTTTATTTCTATTGCATATGTATAACACATTTAAAAAACACTTCGATAAATATTTTTTACTATGTAACAAAATTCTAGTAAATCAAAAATAGCCTGAATATCTATAGTAGTAATCATTTCACTTTTTAGGTAAGGGGCAACTACAGAGTGAGGTTTATTCATTGGTTTGCTACTTAATTTTGCTTGTGAATAAATAACCTTGGGCACACCTGAGTGGCTCAGTTGATTAAGCACCCAACTTCGGCTCAGGTCATGATCTCATGGTTCGTCAGTTCAAGCCCTGCATTGAGCTTGCTGCTGTCAGTGTAGAACCCGCTTTGGATCCTCTGCCCCCTCTCTCTGCCCCTCCCTTGCTCTCTCTCTCTCTCTGTCTCAAAAAAAATCAAAGAAAAAAGGAAACAACCTTGGCTGAGAAGTAAGAGGGAGAGGGAAGGAGATCAGGTGGTATTCACATGCCTCTTTAATATTTTAATTCTCTAACAAATTTGACAAAGTGGATGTGTCAAAATGTTAATACCTGTTAAATCCAGAGTTAGAAACATGAGTATCTATTATATTATTTTTATACTTCTCTGCATATTAGAAAATGTTCTAAGTAAAAATAAAATAGAAATGTTTAATTTGAAAAAGAGACCATCTGATTGTGGTGGTGGTTGCACAAATCTATACCAATGATAAAATGTTATAGAATATACAACAACCACACACACACACAGGCACACACACAAAGATTAATGTATGTAAAAACTAGTATAGTCTGAATCTCCTCTGTAGTTTAGTATTGTGCCAATATCAATTTCCTGGTTTTGATTCTTGTACTAGAGTTATGTTATATGCTATCTTTGGGGGTAAACTGAGTGAAGGTACATGGGAATTTCCTGTACCACTTTTGCAACTTCTGTATGAGCCTAAATTAATTTTTAGGCTCATAAACTTAGTTGAGCCATAAAGTTTAGCCTAAAACTACCTAAAAATTAAGAGTTGTCGGGGTAACTGGCTAGCTCTGTCAGTGGAACATGTGACTCTTGATCTTGGAGTTGTGAGTTTGAGCCCCACGTTGGGAATAGAGATTACTTGAAAATAAAATCTTAATTAAAAAAATAAAAAATTATAGGGGCACCTGGGTGGCTCAGTCAGTTAAGCATCCGACTCTTGGTTTCAGCTCAGGTCATGATCTTGTGGTTTGTGAGTTTGAGCCCTGCTTAGGAATCCCTCACCCTCTTCTCTCTCTCTGCCTCTGCCCTGCTCATGTGCTCTCTTTCTCTCTCTCTCAAAATAAATACACTTAATAAAATTTTAAAAATGTAAAAATATGTGTATATATAGCAATAACATTATCAAAATATAGCTTGAGAGATTATTTTTTTTCTTAATTCTAAACTATTTCAGGCCTTTTGTGACCTGAATGTCAGATCCATGGGCAGCATTTAGTGTTTTTGATTGACCTTTATGGAATGATTCCCTAGGTAATACTTCCAGACTATTATGTGAAGGCTCACTTCCCTCCAGTGTGGGGTGATCCATTTGTGCTCCATGGGGCTCATCCTTTGTAGGTGCTCCATAAAGGGGCTGCTTTATTATGACCTATAATGACACCTATCTTCAGAAAAAAAAATCCATTTCCTCTGACTGTGTGGAGGTAGATTCAGCTTGTATAAATACCAGGGAGGCGCTATAGCTCTTACGATACAAAAAGGGCCAGTAGCCATCACTAGAAATATATACTATTAAACAAATGTATCCCAGATTGACCAAGCTGGAAAGGCTCCAAATTAGCAGTTATGCCTTGTAGCACTCTGTGGAAGGCAAAATGATCTAATTAGAATAGAGGTAGAGGCAAGAAGTTACTGCATTTCACTCAATATTACCAGTTCATGGGGCCCAGGAGCACCATAGCATTTCAAGCTTTATGTCCACAATTTAATGTTGTCCGTGGACAACATAGGTTGTTACAACAGGTTACTTGTGCCATCAGGGATGAGAGGAATGCCCAATATCCCTGATTACAAGGGAGAAGCCACCACAGCAAGGCAGGAGGCTCATTCCTCTGGCAGTTCCCATCCCTTAAGGTGGCCACTGCATTTCTCTTGTTCCCACCCCTGTCCCATCAGGAGGAGGCAAGACCTAGAGCTGAAAGGACAATTTAAGTGTGGAGCGTACAAATGGACCTCAGGGAGAGCCATCCTTTCCCATAGCCTGTCTTTTGGGACTAGCTTTCCCACCACAATGTGATTCAGTGTGACAGCACAGATCATGACGTTTCTGCACCTTGCAGGTTCAGGGCCTGGCACTGGGCACACATGGATGGGAGGATGGAGGACACCTTCCAGAAGCTCAGGGGGGAGAGGAACATGACAAAGGGGGTGTACATGAGGATGAGGGGCACCGCAGGGGTGGGCCAAGAGGTTAATGGGATGGGCTTGAATGCCAAAGGGATCCCCGGAAGGTTTTAATTGGGGATCCCATCAGTCCTTTGCTAGGGGACATTGCCCTTTGTAACTGTTGGGAGGTGGGGTGAAGAGGCTCACAGGGAACAAGGTCTCAGAAGTTTAGAATCAGGTGTAAGGAGAAGGTGTTGTCCCAAACTAAGGCAGAGATCATGGTCAAGTCCTGGAGAGGAAGAAAATGAGCTTTACACATGAGTGTTAAAAGTCAGTAGAAACTCCCCATGACTCTGGTAACCAAGCCCAAAGAAACCAAATCCAAACCCAAACCCAAAACCAAAGTAGGGAAGTCTGTGAATGTCACTGGCCAGTAGTTTCGGAAGAAGCTACATTTGAAAAAGATTCTGCTTCCTCCTTTTCCTTCTATCCTTTTTTCCATGAAACCCATTTTTATATATTGCAAAAAAGGTGAGTGCTTACTGCCACCCCCATAACTGGAAAAATACTAACATGCACTTTTCAAAACTGGTCACTGTTCCTAGCCAAAACAAGCTACTATTTATTTTTAACAACTTGTAACAAACCATCTTTTCAGTGAACTAATTGTGTGTTTGTTTAGAAAAATGTCAAATATCAACTTAATAATCATCCTTTTGTATACAATTTGGAATAGCTAAATCCTCAGCAACATATAACTTTAGGGAAGAAAAGAAAGGCAGCAACAAGTGGGTGAGCTTCTTGCCAGAACTGATACCTCTTTATGTTATAATGCAGAACAAACCCATAGGATCTTACAAGATGCATCCACTGCAGAAGAAAAAGCAAGAGTTGGAACTCAGCCTGAACCTAGTGATGCCCTTGAGACAGAAGATCAAGAACAAAGTCTTCAATTATTTAACAAGTATGTTAACATTCTCAGTGCATTTGCAACCTTTAAGAAGTCCTATCTGTTTGCTTTTCATTTTCTTCCTCCCTTTCTCTTTCCACTGTGTCCTCTGGCCACTTACAAATTGTTTGACTGATGCCTATCTTTTCTGGGATGGGCCCAGACCATCGTGTCATTTCTTGGTTTGTGCTGCAGCATAAAAAGAATGGTACTTGAGAAGCACCATTTTATTACACACAGTTAATGCTGTCAAGTGTGCACCTGACTGTTCTTACTTTTTGTTCTTTGTCAGAGCCCCAAACAAGCTGATACTGTTCATTTCTCAGTGTCCCAGATAATTATGCAATTCATTAGTAAAATTCTAAAATCTAAGGATTGTGCAGTTGTCCCCTAATATTCATGTTAATGCTTCTCTCCCCCAAGACACCTGAATGCTCAACTCATCATGGAATGCTCTGGAGTTGCTCAAATATGAGTTGTCTTCATCTCCTTTTCTGGCTCACAAATTCTGTATTTTATGGGCTAGAATAAAATTTGAACTGTGGTAAGCCTTTATGGCTATTTCTTGTGGGTACAGACTCTCTGACAGGAAGGACTTGAATAAACCTAGAACCCAAATCAACCATGGAAATGGCTCCTACTCCATTCAATGTCCTTCCCCCCTCCAAAGGCATGAAAAATGTAAACCATCAGTTTTCTTTGATCTTTTAATGGCTTGCTTATAAATATCTACGTGTTGGTAATTAGTAAGTATTGTAGAACAGTGCACAACCCAACATTTACTGTGTTTAATTAGCATATATAATTGATTTTCCATTCATCAAGCTTATTAACACAAATATGTACTTGGGGCCCCATTATCACAGTCTATTCATTTAGAAGGTACGCATCTTGCTTTCTGTCCCTGTTCTTAGTATATGGGGAACCATGTAGTCTCAGGGCAAAGCTCAGAGGGCCCTTAGACTGACCTGGGTGGCTTTGGGTTCCCTGCAATAATGACTCCTCTTGGAGGCTCCTCCTGGCTCTCTCTGCCTGGGTCTGGGTTGGTGCTTCAGGGGTGAGCCCCATACCCCATGTGGAGAGCATGACCTCCTGCCAGCCCTGTCCAGGAGACTGAGGCCTGACCCCCATCAATCACAGCCCTCCCTAGTGCAGTATTCTGCATTAACAGATGCCTCTGGGGTTTGTTGAACAGATGTTCTTCCCCTTCTAGTTTTTGTTTTTAGTAAGGAGAAAGATAGATCTGTGCACATATATATGGAAAAAGAGAAAGTTATTTTAAAGAATTAACTCATGCAATAGTTTGAGCTGGCAAGTCAAAAATTCATAGGGCAAGCCCTGCTAGGGTGGAAATTCAAATATGAACTGATGTTGCAGTCTTGAATCTAAATTCCACGGAGCAGCAGACTGGAAACTGGCAGGTTTCTACGTTGCAGTCTTGAGGAGAATTCTTTCTGTTTGGGGAAACTTCAGTCTTTACTCTTGAGGACTTCAAGTGATTGAGTGCAGCCCACTCCATTTTGGAGTGTAATCTGCTTTACCCAGAGTCCACTGATTTAGATGTTAATCTCATCCAAAAATATCTTCACAGAAACATCTAGACTGGTGTTTGACCAGAGAGCTGGGTACCATGGCCAGGCCAAGTTCACACATACATGCAAGCATCACAAGTGTTGTGTAACCTTCGGCAAGCTGCTAACCTTTATCCCTGCATTTCTCTTGTGGTAAATGAGGATATTGAATAGTCGTTGTGGGGATTAAATGCACAAAAATGTATAAAACAGCCTCTCTTCACCTATCCCTCCTTGTCCATGACCCAGAGTATTCTGTGCCTGGCCTAGAGTTGGTACTCAATGCCTGCCTAGTAGGTGGTGACAGCAGTCTGTACACTTGGCTCCTCTTTACAATTAAGACAACCATCTGGTCTCAGGCTATTAGCATTTCTCTGTGCAACTACTACATGCATATTGGACCTGCTGACTAAGTGCATCCCACCACTTTGCTCCCTCTGTTTCCCTGGGTCTGGCCACACACCAGTTCCAGGGGCACCTATGGTACATGTGCTACATTAATAAGTACAGCAGATCATCCTAAGTTTTGAATTTCTGTCTTGTGTTCAAACATAGTATCTAGATTAATATTTCTTTTTTTTTAAAATATTTTTATTTATTTCTAGGAGAGAGAGAGAGACAGTGTGAGCAGGGGAGGGTCAGAGAGAGGGAGTCACAGACTGAAACAGGCTCCAGGCTCTGAGCTGTCAGTCAGCACAGAGCCCGACGCGGGGCTCGAACCCACGAACCGCGAGATCATGACCTAAGCGAAAGTCGGACGCTTAACCGACTAAGCCACCCAGGCACCCCTAGATTAATATTTCTTGACCCCTCTTACATTTCCCCACATCCTATCCTTCTTTCCTGTCTCTCTTTCCTTTTATAGCTCCCATCCAGGGATAATGTAAGGATGAAAAGAAGAGACCTCATCATAACTCTGTTAGGTCCCAGGAGAGTGGAAGGTCTGGGCTCCAAAGTAGCCACCTGCTGTAGCTTTCTTTATTTGAGCTTCTAAGGCATTCGGTTTCCTGATTCTTGGGGAGAGTCAATATTTTCTCTTTTCCCTCCATTCCCAAGGTCCACGTCTGCCACCAACCTTTCCCTCAGATTTTGCACATGTGGTAAGACACACACTGAAATGGCCTAAAAGTAGAGACCCATCTCCATTTGCCTCCTGGCCCCCAGCCTCAGGCTTTTCTGAATTTAAGACTGAGCTAATGATATACCTTCACTTCCATTTCCCAAGGAAAACTTGTAGCCAACCCCACACATGTCCCTAGGTTGGTCGTTCTCTCCAGGGCAATGACCCACACTCTCACCATCTTCCCTGCCCATGCTTCCTTCATAACTCATGCTTCTCTCTGACTTCACTGTCCTTTTATAGACTAAAATCCTAAAAAGACTACCTAAACTCTGCTGGAGAATATGTGGAGAACCTTCCATGCTGGGACCTTCTATCCATGTTGGTTTATCCTTATGTTACCACTCCCTCTTAACTCACAGTTTATTGCTGACGGTTTCTGTATATTTTCCTTTACACTCACAACTACATCTTCCCCTGCTCATGTTCTCTCTATCTCTCTCAAAATAAATAAATAAACTTTTTTGAAAATGTTACAAAAATAAATAGAGTTAAAACTGCCTTATGTATTGGATAAATTCTAGGACAATAGCTAAGTCTGTTAGGTTAACCTATGTGCTACATGATATAAACCCTATTTTGTTCACAAAAACAATCTGTAACATGTAGATTGTTCTGCATCAGTGAAACATTAGCTTAAAATTATAATTAACCATCTCATACTCATGTTGAAATGCAGGCCTATAGAAAATGCATCTCAGTAAGTTATTTTATCACATCAGGAACAACAGTATGGTATTATTAAGTACTTATATGGTCAGCTCTTAAACCTGCCACTTGAGGAGAATAGTAACATAGATAATGCCAAAAGTAATTTACATTTAGGATCCCTGAGTTCATGAATGAGTTAGGGGTGCACCATGGGGACCAGGAGATGAGAGAAGTTTTTTTCCTGAATGGGTTCTGCCACATTCACATCAAAACCCTCTTTGATTCCACCAACTGTTAGAAGATATTTCAACTGCACAATGTTTGCTGTGTGGTTGTCATTGTGGAAGACCTGGTCTGTGCCTCATAGGATCACATGCTTTCTCCTTATCAATGGAAGATAAGGTGGAGTGGAATACGACCTCTCCCACATACAGGCTGAAATGAAGGCTCTCAAAGTGGATCATTCCCACTTAGCCCTGAGACCTGATTTCAGAAAAATTATGGTGCATGCTTTGTAATTTTTATCTCTCCATTCCAGGAAGGGCTGGAAAGGGGAAAGAACTGTGATGAAGGAGACATTTGCTTTTCCTCATTTTTCTATTAATTCAGCTGTCAATAAAAGAACATTACTTGCTCACAGAAGCATAAATAGAAGAAAAATAAAACAATGGAGCAGGAAAGTCATAATTTATTTTAAGCTTCATCTGGGGATAACCTCAACTTTTAAGAGCAGAGGATAAATCAGAGAAGCTTCTGCCCCTACCCACACACAGTGTTGTGAATTCACCAAGGTAACCGTATCCAGGACCTATGGATCCACCAATGAGAAGCCAGCAGCAGTACTCCTGAGGACAGGCAGGTGGCAGCTGGGAATATAGGCATCAGGCTGCATGAAGACAAGGCTATAGGATGAAGGGAGAAGCCAATACTGTGTTTCAATTTACACACATTCAATGCATTGGCAAAGTAACGATGTTGGACAAACATAGAGAATGCTGGTTATTTTTTAATACCTAAAATTTTTTACTCATGAAGAATGACCCTCCCTCAGTTGTCTGTTCATAATTTTAAATGGTCTGGATGCTTCCATGGGTATGGAGGACTTTCTCATCACACCTAAAATCCTCAGGGTTCACAAGCAGTCTCCACATATTAAATCAACTCTGAGGCACCACAAAGTGTGATGATCCCCCTAAATCACAGATATAGAAACTGAGGCACAGTCATGAAGTGACTTGCTCCAGGTCTTGGGTTCTCTGCCCTTTCCAGAGCCCTGCTGCCTCCAAGGATCTGGTGTTCCTCATTCACAGGGAGTTTGCTAGATGCAGACCTGAGGAGGTGGCCAGCCTGGTTTTTAACACCGTTGGATGGAAAGAAATGTAGGTCTTCTGCCTGCCCTTTCCCACCAAGCCTTTGCTGTGCATTGGAAAGGGCTGAGTTTCTGCCAACCTGACTTAGCCCACTGAGACATAGTCATCTTTTTTTTCCCTTATTTATTTAAATCCAAGTTAGTTAACATATAGTGTAATAATGGTTTCAGGAGTAGAATTTAGTGATTCATCACTTACATGTAACACCCAGTGCTCATCCCAACAAGTGCCCTCCTTAATGCCCACCACCCATTTAGCCCATCCCCCTGCCCACCTGCCTTAGACATTGTCTACTTAGACAATGAGGACTCTGTGTAGTAAAGGCACTGAGAAAACAAGGGGAAAGGAAATGAACTCTGAAAGCTAGCAGATGACTCAAAATTTAAAAAAAGAAGAAAGAAAAAGAAAAGAAAATTTAACAGATAAAAGCAGAAATTCATAAAACAGAGCAAACAGGGCAAACAACAAACTTTGATAAGACCAAAATCAAGTTCTTTGAAAATAACTAAAACTAATAAGAAATACAATGGCAAACCATTAGCAGCCTTGATCTGAAAAAACGAATGAGAAAAATCACTACCAATGGAGAAGAGACTTTCAAAATTTAATTATTAAAATTAACTACAGAGTCAGAAGACCTAAATCCTTGATGGTTCCATTGCAAAAATTGAAAAGGTAGTTAAAGGTCTCATCCTAAAACAGCCCCCAGATTCAGACAGTGTTTGGGAGGAATTCTTGTGACCTCTCAAGGAACACATGGTTCTTATTATTCAAACTAACTCAGAGCACAAGGACAGGTAGAACATTCTAAAAGTCAGCAAAGTCCTAATATTAAAACTCATTTTCATTTGAGAGGTGCATGCATTCCAGTGATTTAGAGAGAATCAGGATCCTACTAGGGTTTCCACTTGGGAAGGGCTGGGACCAGGGCTGGATGAAGGGGGCTTCTACTTCCTACCCTACACAGTTCTGCAGTTTGATTTTTTCAATAAATACTCATTGATGGATTAACTATATAACATATTTTTTAAATATTTTATTTATTTTGAGAGAGAGAGAGAGCGAGCAAGCTCGAGTAGGGAAGGGCCAGAGAGAGGAAGAAAGAGAGAGGGAGTGAGAGAAAATCCCAAGCAGGCTCCGCACTGCCAGCACAGAGCCTGATGTGTAGCTCCATCCCACAAACGTTGAGATCATGACCTGAGCCAAGACAAAGAGGCAGATGCTTCGCCAACTGAGCCACCCAGGCACCCCAACTATATAATATTTTTAAGATAGTCATTATTTTATTTATTAGTATTACTTTTAAACCAAAAGACTAAGTAGGAAGTATTATCTTTCTCAGAGGCTGGCAAATTATTTTCTGTGCAGGGCCAGTTAGTAAATATTTTAGTCTTCTGGGGACCATACAGTGTCTGTCACAACTTCTCAACTTTGGCAGCTAGCATGAAAGAAATGACAAACTCTATGTAAATGAATGGATGTAGCTGTGTTGTAATAAAATTTTATTCACAAAAACAGGTTGTAGGTTGGATTTGGTCCTCTGTCGTACTTTGCAAACAACCCTGATCTCTATTGTGAATGGGGAGATTGGTATTTTGATACATTTTATTAAACCTCTGTCCAATATTTTATTCATTTAACAAATATTTGTTGAGCACCTACTATGTTCTAGACACTGCTCTCAGAACTAGGGATACACAGTTAACTGAACAGAATCACTATTCTCAGGGAGGGTTGCATTCTACTGGAAGAAAACGGATAATGTGCAAATAGAAAACACAATAAATACATCAGGAATTAATAGTTAGGATAATAACACATTAATAATTAATAGTTAGGATGGCAGAGTTTCAGAAAGGGTGGTAAGAAAGGCCTCCTTGAGAGGTATGGGACCATCAGGAGGTGGCTGAGGATGTGCTGGCGGTGGGGAGAGAGTGGGGAGCTGCCCCAGGAAAGACACAAGTGTGAAGTCTCAAACTAGCAATAAGAACCAGCAAAAAGCTGATATATGCATAGCGGTGTAGGAAGGAAGTGGAGGGAGCATCTGGGATCCAATGCCAGGGTCCACCAGGCCATTTGAAGGAGTATGGACTTTATCATGGTCTGATGGAGGTCTCCAGAAGGCTTTAGGCCAGGCTGTGAAGTGGTTGATTCACATGTTCAAAATATGTCTCTCTGCTGTAGCAACATAGACTGTAGGTTGAAGACAAAGCAGGGGCCAGTTTGAAACTCCTGCAGCCATCCAGACATCATGGACAGTACTGGTGGGGGTGTGGGGGTAGGGAGGGTGCAGCGGTGAAGAAGTGGAGGGGTGGCGTGTGCCCAGGATTGGTCAGATCTTGGAAATCTTGGAGGAGGGTGTGATCCAAGGTTTTTGGCCAAATCACCATTTGCTGATACCTGAGCAAATGAGTGCTGGGGCGGGGGGGGAAGGTGCTAGTTCCCAGGGTTGTGCACACCTTGTTTGACTTGCCTACTAGGTTGTCATCAGCCTCCAGCCTGTAGGGTCTGGACTTTAGGAGGAGATGCAAATTTTGGAGTAATGGGGACCGATAGAGAGCCATGAGGTCATCAGGGAGAGCATTAACAAAGAAGCAGTGCCCAAGCCTGGGCCCTGGAAGAGCCACCAGGATGCAGAGGGCCAGCGGAGGAACCCAGAAGGTGGTGCAGGTGAGCAGGAAAGATCCAGGAAAGCATTCATCTTGGGAGCCCAGGGAAGTGCCAGTCAAAGGCCAGAAGATGAGAATCCTTCTCCCAGGCTACTTTAACAAGGGCAGTAGGATCAAGGGTACAGAGTAGGTTCAAGCAGGAAAATGAGGCCAGAAAGCCAAGCCAGGCACCTGGAGAGCTGGATCCAGAACAGTGATTGGGTGGCACAGCCAGTCCTCTGCTCACTGCAGACCAACCAGCAAGCTCCATCCCAGCTGTGCTGGGCTCTGAGAATTACACAGAGGACTGAAAAAGTTCCTTCTTGTGTGTGCCTGCGGTGGTGGGAAGGCTGTGGGAAAGGGTGACAAGTGGAAACAACCGATCTATTTTGGTAAACATGAAGAATGAGGCCAGGACAAGGGTGAGTGGAAACAGAGGGGATTCCCATTCCATTTTCCCAGATCTGTGTTCATGGAGGATGGGGGGAATTTTACAAGAAGATTCCCAAGGGTTTAGTCAACTGAAGAGCCTGCATCACATATTTGTCAGCAAGACGACTATGTCTCAGAATGGAGGTTACTCAAAAAATTAAAAATAGAGCTACCCTTCCACCCAGCAATTACACTACTAGGTATATATCCCAAAGATACAAAAATGCTGGTTTGAAGGGACACATGCACCCCAATGTTTACAGCAGCATTATCAACAATAGCCAAAGTATGAAAAGAGCCCAAATATCCATCAACTGGCAAATGGATAAAGAAGTTGTGTATATATGCAATGGGATATTACTCAGCAATCAAAAAGAATGAAATCTTGCCATTTGCAACAACACAGATGGAACTAGAATGTATTACGCTAAGTGATATAAGTCAGTCAGAGATAGACAAATATACGATTTCACTCACATGAGGAATTTAAGAAACAGACAGATGATCATAAGGGAAGTGAAAAAAAAAACAGAGAGGAAGGCAAACCATAAGAGACTCTTATATACAGAGAACAAGGTGAGGATTGTCTAAGTAAAAACTATTGGCAGGTGCTAAGCATGACTTTCCACTTTACCCAGGAGTGACAGAAAGCCACTCAATTTTGCTTTGATCTCCAAGGGTGTATATTTCTTCTTCTTCTTCTTCTTCTTCTTCTTTTTTTTTTTTTTGAGTAAGATATTATTCTCTGTGTTACTTTTTTAAAGTTTTTATGTACGTTGCAGTCAATTAACATACAGTGTAATATTAGTCTCAGGTGTACTATATGGTGATTCAGCACTTCCATACATTCTGTGTTATTTCTAGTCTCTGGTTTTATTGTGTTGTCATTAGAAAATTTGCCTGAGTGTCTACCACTTTTTTAAATTGATTGAGACTTTTTTGTTTAAAATGATATCAATTTTTGTAGACATTGCATGTGTGCTTACAAAGAATGTGTATTTGCTATTGGGTTTAAAACTGTGTTACTATTTAAAAAAATTTTTGTAACGTTTATTTTTGAGAGAGAGAGTGTGTGTGTGTGAGCAGGCAAGAGGCAGAGAGAGGAGACACAGAATCCAAAGCAGGCTCCAGGCTCTGAGCCATTTGTACAAACCCCGATGCAGGACTTGAATTCACAAACTACAAGATCGTGACCTGAGCCGAAGTCAGACACTTAACCAACTGAGGCACCCAGGCACCCCTGTATGTTACTATTGAAATCAAGCTTGTGATTTCAATACTTAAAACCTATGGTATTTATTTTTGTCTATTTAATCAATCATCTTAGAAATTTGCCAGATTCTCTCATTTTGACTATTCTCACTTTGATTCAATCCATTTTTCTTTATCTATTTTGATAACATGCTTGATACCATGCTGCTCAGGCATAAAAGCTCATTGTTATTGTTTCCATAGTTTTTTATTATAAATATAAACTGTGTCCTATTTTTTTAAATAGTTTATTGTCAAGTTGGTTTCCATATAATACCCAGCGCTCATCCCAACAAGTGCCCTCCTCCAATCCCCTCACCCCCCTTTCCCTCCCCCCACCCCATCTGTTCTCAGTTTGTTCTCAGCACTCAAGAGTCTCTCATGGTTTGCCTCCCTCCCTCTCCCCAAATATTTTTCCCCTTCTTCTCCCCCATGGTCCTCTGTTAAGTTCCTCCTAATCCTACTATACGTGCAAACTTTTGGTATCTGTCCTTCTCTGCCTGACTTATTTCGCTCAGCATAACACCCTCAGGTTCCATCCATGTTGCTACACATGGCCAGATTTCATTCTTTCTCATTGCCATGTAGTATTCCATTGTATAGATAAGCCACATCTTTTTGACCCATTTGTCCGTTGATGGACACTTAGGCTCTTTCCATGTTTTGGCTATTGTGGAGAGTGCTGCTATGAACATTGGGGTACATGTGCCCCTATGCATCAGCCTCCTGTATCCCTTGGGTAAATTCCTAGCAGTGCTATTGCTGGGTCATAGGGGAGTTCTATTATTAATTTTCTGAGGAATCTCCAGAGTTTTCCAGAGGGACTGCACCAGTTTACATTCCCACCAATAGTGTAGGAGGGTGCCCATTTCTCCACATCCTTGCCAGCATCAAGAGTCCTCTGATTTGCTCATTTTAGCCACTCTGACCGGCATGAGGTGGTATCTCAGTGTGGTTTCGATTTGTATTTCCCTGATGAGGAGGAATGCTGAGCATCGTTTCATGTGTCTGTTGGCCATCTGGATGTCCTCCTTGGAGAAGTGTCTGTTCATGTCTTCTGCCCGTTTCTTCACTGGATTGTTTATTTTTTGGGTGCGGAGTTTGGTGAGTTCCTTATAGATTTTGGATACTAGCCCTTTATCTGATATGCCATTTGCAACTACTTTTCCCATTCTATTGGTTGTCTATTAGTTTTATGGATTGTATGGAACCACAAAAGACCCCGAATAGACAAAGTAATATTGAAGAAGAAAACCAAAACGGGAGGCATCACCATCCCAGACTTTAGCCTCAACTACAAAGCTGTCATCAAGACAGTATGGTATTGCCGCAAAAACAGACACATAGACCAATGGAATAGAATAGAGAACTCAGATTTGGATCCAAAAGTGTACAGCTAACTAATCTTTGACAAAGCAGGAAAGAGTATTCAATGGAAAAAAGACAGCCTCTTTAACAGATGGTGCTGGGAGAACCGGACAAAAACATGCAGAAGAATGAAACTTGATAATTTTCTCATAGCATATACAAAAATAAACTCAAAATGGATAAAGGACCTGAATGTGAGACAGGAAACCATCAAAACCCTAGAGGAGAAAACCGGAAACAACCTCCTTGACCTCAACCGCAGCAATTTCTTACTTGACAATTATTTACATCCCCAAAGGTAAAGGAATCAAGAGCAAAAGTGAACTATTGGGACCTCATCAAGATTAAAAGCTTCTGCACCGCAAAGGAAACTGTGTCCTATTTAATTGTTTTTGGCTTAGAATTCTGTGTTTCTGATTTCACTGTTTTTTTTTTTTTTTTTTTGTCTTCTGTTTTGGAAGTATGCGACTACCTTTGTCATCATTACTTTTGAACACTTCTGCATTTTTTAATTTTAGACATATCTTCGTACATGGCATGTGGTCGCATATTTATTTTTAACATATCTGATGGCCTATGAATATTAATAATGATAGAAACTTAGTTAAGCAGAATTGAGCCTTACAAAATGCCTTTTGAGCATTTTACCTTTATTTTATACAATGCTCAAACCTACTGTATGCCGTGGTTCCTCTGGTTTTCCCTCATTCACAGTTGGGAAAACTGAGGAATGGAACACTGATGTGACTTATCCAAGATCAGAGAGCTAATAAATGATTGGTCAGGATTTGAACCCAGCTACTGTGTGAGCCACTACACATGAACGGTATTTATAATACTTGCCTTCGGTTTTGTCCCTGACATCTTGTTTTGCAGTGCGTTTTGGGGGGATTCCTCTGTTGAGTCTTTCAGCTCCTGATTAGACCTTGCATCAGGCCCATTATATATGAAGCACATCTGCTCAGGTTTTCACTTAAGAACTTATTCCCAATTTTCCAAAACTGATTACTTTTGCACATAACGACTTGCTGATTTTAGCAGGACATGTGACTAGACAGGCTGACATTTAGGTTCTGAGGGTCACTTGACATGTTAGCGTGGGTTCTCCTTGTACCTCAAAGCAGCCAACAGCTCAGGGTACTAACCCTTTACTTCTGCCCCAATATCCAGTCTGGACACCACCTGTAGCACAATTTCTTCATTTATTCAGGAGCAGTTTTATAAGATTGATCCTGGAGACAAATTCTAGAGCTGCCACCAACCTGATTCATCTGCTTCATATCTTTGAGAATGTTTTTGTGTCTTCTCATCTCTCATCCTTCCCAGATTTCTGATGCTACTGTGGACTTACTCTCTCTTTTGTGTTTCTTGGGTTATTGCAATCAGACTTTCAGAGGGAAGAGGGGTAAATTCATGTATCTGGTGGATCATCTTCAGCTGGAAATCTTTCCATTCTTATCATTCACTAGTTACAGCCATTGTTATCTAAGACATCAAAAGGGGATTGTTTTGTTTCCTGGCCATTCCTCTGGACTATATCAGGCAAATGTTACCTCAGCCTAGGAAGCCAAAACCCACAGTCTTGGCATATGGTGGACGGGGCCCTAACACCTGCCCACAGTATGAATGATGTCCCAAAAACCTCCAAAAGAGATCAGACTGCAGGTGGAGTCCTTCACACGTGTGCGACCTATGAGCTGACTCTGCTCCAGGTAAGATGCTTGTCACTGAAGGGGTTACATGACCATTGATGCCGAAAGGTAGGTTGCAAGCACCCAAACTCTGAACGTTAACTATTTTTTATTTTTACACAGATATATTCACTTGATTCGAAGTTCAAGGGGTTCAAAGTGACATATGGTGAAAATTCTCCCTTCCCTCACCCCCATCCAGTTCCCTTTCCATGAACAGCCACAATGATCAGATTTTTAGGCTTCATTCCAGAGATATTCTGTGCGTGTAAAAGCTACATATATTTTCCTCTTTAAAATAAAAACATACAAACAGTAGTGCAGTTTATTGCACACATATTCTTTTTTTTTTTTTTTTACAAATAGTTTATTGTCAAATTAGTTTCTACATAACACTCAGTGCTCATCCCCAAAGTGCCCTCCTCCATGCCCATCCCCCCCTCCCCCCCACATCCATCAGTCCTCAGTTTTTGTCAGCATTCAAGAGTCTCTCATGGTTTGCCTCTCTCCCTTTCCCCCACCATTTCCGCCCTTCTTCTCCCCCTTGTTCCTCCGTCAAGTTCCTCCTAATCCTCCTATACGTGCAAACATATGATATTTGTCCTTCTCTGCCTGACTTATTTCGCTCAGCATAACACCCTCAAGGTCCATCCATGTTGCTACACATGGCCAGATTTCATTGTTTCTCATTGCCATGTAGTATTCCATGGTATAGATAAACCACATCTTCTTGATCCATTCATCTGTTGATGGACACTTAGGCTCTTTCCATGTTTTAGCTATTGTGGAGAGTATTGCACACATATTCTACAATTTGCCCTTTTCATTCAACAACATACACAGGCAATAAACCCATGTCTGTTCTTGAACTTCTTTGTTCTTTGTTACAGTTATGGAATATTTTATTGTGTGGCTGTGCTGTTATTTAGGCAATCCCCTATTGGCTGATGTTGGGGAGGAAGACCTTCCACTGCCCTTTGAGGTCCTTCTATCAGGACTTAGAATCAAATCAACACAAAACAGGTTAACAGGAAAAGTTAAAATATAATTATGTACGTAGGAGGAATCCACATGGATGTGGAAGTTCCGTAGACAGTGAGGCAACATGAAGCCTATATGAACTAAGGAGAGGGATAGGGCCTGAGGATACCAATGGGAGAAAGGCCATTAGCATGAAGGTGGAAAAAGATGTTTTGAAAAAAAGAGGTTGCTTTATTATGCAGATTTGTTTCTTAGGTAAAAGGAAGTCTCTGTTAATAGTTTTCTTCCTAGTACAGGCTCTAATGTACATTTAGGTAGTTGAGGACCAGAAAGAGAGTTTACCTCCATCTGCTGTGTTTTTATTACATTTAAGTCAAAATACAATTCATGCCAAAGTGCCCTGTCTTGGGGCCCCAGGCCTTTGGTGTCTACATGGACACTTAGCTCATATCTTGTCTCTACTGTTATCATGTTGCCAGGCTGTGCTTATATCCTTTCACTTATCTGCAGATATGGAGAAATTCCTAAAAGAGAGATTGCTGGTTCAAAGGGTATTTGCATAGATGTTGTTAAATTGTGCTCTCTAAGGAATGTAGTAATTTAGATTGTAGTAATTTACACAGCCACGAGTAATTTATGACAGTGCTCATTTCCTGTATCCTCAATAATACAGTGAACTATCAAGCTCTGGGATCTTTGCCAGTCTCTGGTAGGTGAAAAGTGATGTCACTTTAGTTTCAATGTGAAATGACTTACTATGAGTGAGATTGAACGTCATTTTATCTTTTAAGATCCATATATGCTTCCTTTTCTCTCATTTCATATCATTTACACGTTTTCTCGTGAAGTTATTGGTCTTTCTCTTGCAGGGGTAAATTATTCTTTAGACATGAATTGAATTGCAAACACTTTTCCAGGTTATTATTTGTCTTCTAACTTTGTTTATGGGGGGGGTATTAATGGGTAGATTTTTTCCCATTTACTTTTAAATAACAGAACCTACCAATATCTTCTTTGATTGCTGCTAGGTTTTTCACCATGTCTAGAAAAGGCCTCCCCAGTATTTGATTCTAAACAATTATCATTATTTATTCTAATGTTATGGTATCATGTTTACATTTAATTATTTGATCAACTGGAATTTATCCTGGAGTCATGTGTGAGATCTGAATTTTCCTTTCCATATTCACTTTGGAATGAGATTTTTTAATTCTCTCCTTAAAAAATAATATCCTGTTGGTATATCTATGGGGATGGCATCGCCTTCATAATTAATACACTTTCCACTACTGATACTGTTATAACCACAAATCTTCTTTTCCAAGAATACAAATTTCCAATTGTTCTTTGTGTCCCTCAGGAGTGGTCTAAATCTTTTTTCAGACAAATTGTGCACCTAAGAAATGTTTATTTCACTTAGGGCTGTTGCAATTTAAAAAGTAGAAGGAAGGAAGGAAGGAAGGAAGGAAGGAAGGAAGGAAGGAAGGGGAAGGGAAGAGAAGGGAAGGAAGAAAGGAAGGAACCCTGACATCTTAAATTAGCTCAATAATGTTTGCTTCCTACTCTTGTAAAGAGAGTTTAGCTGATGGCTCTCTGTCCTGTGATTCAGACATCCAGCCTCTCTCCATCCTGAGGTGGTGTGTTTAAAGATATGTCTTCCAAAGCTTCTGTGGCAAGCAGACAGCATGGAGGAGCCCACAAGCTCTCAGTTCCCTGGGCCTAGCAGTTATACACTTTTTCCATCACATTTCACTAGCTGAACTCATCACAATGCCACGTAGCTGCAAAGAATCTAAAAGAGTAGTTCCCTTGTGTACCCAGACAGATGGAGAAGGACACTGGGAGTCTATTGTTCCAGCAAAACTACTAAGCAGGCATGAAGGCAAACTAAAGGAACTTTCTGGTCATGCAAAAATCCAGAACAGAACATTTAATTCCAAGGCATCTTCTCTCAGAAAGCTACCAGAGGGAGTGTGCCACAAAAACGAAGGAGCAAATTGAGGAAGACAGTAATATAGGATGAGGAAACAAAGACTCTAACCCATGACTGAGTCAAAGGGTATTGCCAGGAAGATGGTGAACATCCCAGTCAAGTAGCTGGCCTTTATCTGAAAGTGTGTAGCCTAGAGCTACTGCTATGAGGGAAGACCCACCTGAGAAGGAACTAGCGGAGAGGAAGCCACCCAGGAGACAGAGCGGTGCCTGGGCCCAGGAATGTGGACTAACGGCCTGCATCCAGCTCTGCCTGAAGGTGTACCTGTTCTTAGAGAATTCAGTGACACAAACCAACAACTTCCTCTTGTGCTTTATCCGCGTAGGGTCCTATTTTCTGTCATTTGTAATAAAAACAAAAAACAAAACAAAACAAAACAAAAAGCACTTCAGAACTGAGACTAGGAAGCAACAAAAACAGAAGAAATAAATCTTGTCCTCAAGGAATTTTAAATCTTTTTGGAGAAATTTTATTCAGCATCAACTATTAGATATTGCCTCTGCCTCTAGACTCCAATCTATAAGGACTATGTACTTTTAGCGATTTCCTTGCATACAGTAGGCCTTAGGAGCTGGACAGTTTCAAAAATGAAAACTTCTTTGTCTTGATGTTGGTATTCTTTTTTTAAAAAAAAAGCATTCACTATTTAAACATTGTAACATTTTTTCATTTTTATGAAATATTCTCTATTTTTCTTTTTTTTTAATTTTTTTTTTTACAAATAGTTTATTGTCAAATTAGTTTCCATATAACACCCAGTGCTCATCCCCACAAGTGCCCTCCTCCATGCCCATCCCCTCCTCCCCCCCATATCCATCAGTCCTCAGTTTTTGTCAGCATTCAAGAGTCTCTCATGGTTTGCCTCTCTCCCTTTCCCCCACCATTTCCCCCCTTCTTCTCCCCCTTGTTCCTCCGTCAAGTTCCTCCTAATCCTCCTATACGTGCAAACACATGATATTTGTCCTTCTCTGCCTGACTTATTTCGCTCAGCATAACACCCTCAAGGTCCATCCATGTTGCTACACGTGGCCAGATTTCATTGTTTCTCATTGCCATGTAGTATTCCATGGTATTCTCTATTTTTCTTTTATCCAAAGGAAAGAAACACAGATGTTTCCAAAGGTTTGTTACAGATAAAAACACTGGAAGCAACATTGTAGAGATCATTAAGAAAACTTTTATACACCCATACAATGAAACCCTAAATTATTTTAAATAATTTCATTAAAAATATATTTCTGGCATGGAAAATTACTCACAATTTATTATTAGGTGAAAGAAGTCAGGTGGCCAACCAGTTTGCTAGCTTTTAAAAATGGGCAAATATTTTAAGTCATTCTGAATGTTGAGATTTCAAGGGAAGTTTCTTACTTTCATTTTGATTCCTTGTTTTCTTAATTTTCTGCAATTGCTATGCATTAGTTTTACAATGAGAAAAAAGTATTTATAAGATTGTGAGTTCAAACAAAGGCATTTTGTCAGCATTAAACATGGGAGTAAGCTGCAGAAATACTTTTATCTGGATCTCGCTACTCTTACAAAAGCACGTACAATTTAGACACTGTAACATGTCCTCAACTTTTCTTTTCAAAAAAGTTACAACTGAATGTGAGAAAAATTCTCACATTCAATAAAACATATCACCGTGTGGTATAAATCATATCACCATCATACACAGGCAGGTGTTCTTCAAAGAATTGTTAATTCAGTAAGCAAAATAGAATAGACACATTATGATTTTTTAAGAAATAATTCTGGCCCTAGACATTAGCATTTATTCTTCAAGCCCTTTGTTGTTGAGGTACGACCTCCACCAGATTAAATTATGTGGGTTCCTCATGCCAAACAAATCAATGCCACTTTAATAAAGCGACATTTGAAGTAAGAAAAAAAAATGACAGGCTCACACTGAATCTTGCCTGTCTATTTTAAAGTAGAATTAGACCTATAAGTCTGAAAATGTGCCGATAATTACAAATATTGCTAAACCAAGTATAATTGCCTTTTTATATCTGAATTTGATCTAAAAGTACCCAAATTACCTGTAATGGTTTTCATCATGACTTCAGGCCCTGATAGGAGAAAATGTCCCTTTGAAAAAATTATTTTCTCCATCTTCCATAATTCTCATTAAATAAAGATAACTGTGTTCCAACAACATCTACCATACTAAAAGTGTTTGCTTTCCGGATTGTTTTTACCAGAAGACATGTACAAACTATGATTTTTCAGAGTAAGAAAAAACAAAGCAGCACTCAGTATCCTATGGTATAACCCCAAAACAAATCTCCCTAACTATTGGGTGGGGGGAAGTAACCACAGTACCTATTCAGTATCCTAAAACACAATTTAGTGAGAATTCATATCAAACATTTCTGAAATCTAGAAACATCTTTAAATGTACCTTTAATTAATTAATTAATTTATAATTGTTACCTCCAACATGGGGCTTGAACTCATGGCCTCGAGATCAAGAGTCACATGCTCTTCCAACTGAGCCCTCCAGGCAGCCCAGAGCATCTTTAAATTTAATACCATGGCATATGAGTTGTTATTACTTTGCTTACCTTATATTAATTCACTTCATCCTCTTAAACACATTTTAAAGATAAAAGATACCTTTCTCCTTGCACACTTTTAATAGTTTACAGTTACTGAGTGTGTAATTGACTATTGACCTAAAGTTGCTAGTTTCAGGCTAGGGTAAACTACAATCCTCATTTAACATGAGGATGGAGATACATCACCACTAGATGGTAGTATGAAGTAGTCTTTAAATTCCATGTTGTTTTAAACTTGGTGTTGACAGCGATATTTTTCTTCAAGGAATAAATCACTCCGAAGGCATCCTTGTCACTTCCATTAGCTCTATCTACTCCTCTCCTAACTTTAATTTGCTAAATCACCCCCGTGGAGAAGGAATGACAGCCTCTGATTCATAACGAAAACTGTTACGTAAAGTTCTCTGGGTTAAATAAAATGAAGGCTTCTGAGGAGTGATATTAATTCCCTGTGTTCTTTCACAGTTACCTTCAAGCTCTAAAAGATATTGAAAAAGAATGCAAATAATAGTTTTCATAGCCAACTAAGCAGAAAAACCAAAATAGCATTAACAACAAACAAAACTTCACCATTCTCCATGATATATGTAGTTGACAAGCTAAAGCTTTTGTTTATTTTCATTGCTAAGTCTTGCATGGAAAGAATGTTTCTGGTAGATAGGGTGAATTTTGTCTTTATCAGTGTGGTTCAAGCAATCAGGATCTGGTTAATACCCTATTTAATCAAAGCATTGCAGTTCCTGGCAGCTTCTCTGATGGACATTACTAGTCGGTTCAGTCTCCCAGGAGAACACAATGGTTTCACTCCAGACAGCATTTGCCAACTTCATTCTGTGCTGTTGAATTTTTCCATTATTTATTGAAAAAAAAAAAAAAGAATTCTATGCCATTTACGCATGAAGGTCACTCTGGTGCTAATTTGTATATGTAGATATAGAGCCACTCTCATTTGTGGTCAACTGGTAAGAATGATTCCATTCTTAGGGTGCCCAGCTGGCTCAGTTGATGAAGTGTATGACTCTTGATCTCAGGGTTATAGGTTCAAGCCCCATGTTGAACGTAGAGATTACTTAAAAATATAATAAAATCTTAAAAAAAAAAAAAAAGGGTGATTCCATTCTCCAAGACCTGAATCAGTTCAGTTCAACTCCCAGTAACTTCATTAGAATGAATGTTTCAACTCTCCTCCCTCAAAAAAAAAACAAAAAAAAAAAAACCCAAAAACAAAAATCAAACTCACACACACACACAGAACAAATGTTTCCCCTACAACCAACTCAGCACTGGAATGGTTTGTATGAGGTCAGTATAGATAGAACTCTGTTAAATAGGAAATGACACTGAATTGGCAAATCCCGAAATTAAATAACTAAAAAGTTATGTTTACATGTACACTTATTTTTCTATTTCCTTCATGAAAGAACACATCCCAGTAATGATATTTTAGTTCAGTACCTTGAGAAAAAATTCTTGGTATATTTATAAATGTATAAATACGTCTTATTCTATTTGAGTTGTTATAACAAATGCCACAGGTTGGGTAGCTTATAACAACAAACCTTTATTTCTCAGAGTCCTGGAGCCTGAGAAGTCCAAGATCATGGTGTCAACAGATTCGATGTCTGCTGAGGGCTTCCGGGTTCATAGACAACCATCTTTATCTTCTCACATGGCAGAAGGGACAAAGAGTTCTCTGAGGTCTCTTTTATAAGGGCATCTAGGCTTCATCCTCATGATCTAATCACCTCCCAAAGGCCCCACTTCCAAATATCCTCAGGTTGGGAGTTAGGATTTGAGCATATGAATTTGGGGAGGGGGACACAAACATTAAGGCCATAAGACTGTATGTATATAGATACATACATATGTGAATATATGAGAGAGAAAGATAAAAAATACAGACAATTTTTAATAAGAAAATAGTCCATTATTTTCTAAATAAGAACCTGAACAATTGTTTACTGGCCACCATAATTCTAAGTGTTGTGAGGAAAGCAAAGAAGCAAAACATGGAACCTACCCTCAAGAACACGAATTCTTTAAAACAGTACAAGACCTCGTGTAACTAGATAGCAGATTGAAAGACACATTGAGGGATCAGAGAAAAAGTCTTCTTGAGGCAGTACAGAGAGATACGCTTCCCTGGAAGAGAAGTGACTTAAGCACTTCATATACTTCCCATAACGTCTTGTGAGGTTCATCCATTCAGTAAATATGTTTTAGAGCAAAGCATTCTGTTGTAGAAAGTGGTGGGCACAAAGGGTTCATGATGAGGAACAGACTAGGCAAGCAGGTTGGCATCAGCCTATGGCAGACAGTTCTTGAATGCCAGGAAAAGAAACTTTTACTCAATTTTCCTGGCTTCAAGTCAACAGCCTACTTCATAATTGCTGAGAGGGGCTGGGAGCTGATTCTCTGCAGCCACATTCCACTCCCCACTGTTTTCATGAGTCACCGCTGTGCCACTGAGTAGCAGTGCCTGTTGCCAAACTCTATGTGGGGCTGGTACATCCATATCTCCCCTGAAGAGTTGGCACATTGACAAGTCCCATCCCACACCCCCTGGAAAGATAGCAAGAGCAAGCTCTGAACTTGGCACATGCCTTAGTTCATGACTCTTTAAGGTGGTGGAGCTGGGAAGGTCAGAGTTATAGAAAGCTTAAGAAGGGCATTCAGGTGGCTAGGGACCAGGGCTGAGCACTGGGAGCTAGACAGAGTCTGGATTTGGTAACTCAGGACCTGGACTTATATAGTTGGGGGAGAAAATTGAACCTGCAGAGCTGCCAAGGTGGTTTTGATTTGTGCGGGTGCAATACAAGGTCAGGAACGCCAGAAACCAACCACTGAATGCAGCAGCAATAAAAGATCTGCTGACCAAGCAAGGCTCAGAAACACAGCAATCAGGCTGTGGAATTGGTGAGGGATGCAGAAAAATACAGTCTGGTCCCAAGCCAAGTTTTTGGACATAGAAAGTTCAAGGAAGAAGAGTGAAGAAAGTGTTTTTGTACACACACCCCTCCCCAAGTGAATAGGTGGGGAAGGGTTAGACTGGAGAAACAATTGTCCAAACCAAGTAAAAAGTCCTTGAAGACACCATCTACTAAGTGATCTCTTCCTACCCAAGAAGTAAATTACTTTACATTAAATGCCAAAAAAAGTATAAATTTAGGGGTCTTAGAAAGGGCAGGAGAACAGTTGGTGGGAATGCAAACTGGTGTAGCCATTCTGGAAAGCAGTGTGGAAGTTCCTTCAAAGTTAAAAATATCACTACATTATGACCCAACAATTGCACTACTAGGTATTTACCCAAAGGATATAAGAATACTGATTTGAAGGGGCACATGCATCCCAATGGTTAAGCAGCACTATCAATAATAGCCAAATTATGGGAAAAGCCCAAATGTCCATCTACTGATGAATGGACAAAGAAGATGTGGTATGCATGTATACACACACACATACACACACACACAAACACACACACACATATGTATTATATATAATGGAATATTACTCAGCCATCAAAAAATGAAACCTTGCCATTTGCAACAATGTTGCTGGAACTAGAGTGTATTGTGCTAAGTGAAATAAGTCTGTCAGAGAAAGACAAATATCATATGATTTCACTCATATGTGGAATTTAAGAAACAAAACAGATGAACATAGGTGAAAGGAAGGAAAAATAAAATAAGATAAAAACAGAGAGGGAGGCAAATGATAAGAGACTCAACTATAGAGAACAAACTGAGGGTTACTGGAAGGGAGGTCGGTGGGAGGATGGGCTAAATGGGTGAGGGGTATTATGGAGGGCATTCGTTGGGATGAGCACCAGGTGTTATATGGAAGTGATAAACCACTAAATTCTTTTTTTTAAGATGATTTATTTTGAGAGAGGGAGAGAGAGAGAGAGAGAGAATGCTGGGGGAAGAGTAGAGAGAGTGAGAGGGAATCCCAAGCAAGCTCCATACTGTCAGCACAGAGCCTGACATGGTGCTTGAACTCACAAACCATCAGATCATGACCTGAGCCAAAATCAAGAGTCAGATGATTAACTGACTGAGCCACCCAGGTGTTCCCGAGTCACTAAATGCTACTCTGAAAACAATACTACACTATACGTTAACTAACATAAATTTAAATAAAGAAAAAAGGCAGGAGAACACCTAGGTGCCATATTGTAATTGATAGGAGCAAAGATAACTCTAAGTATTAGAATATAAGTGTATTAGTTATCTATTGCTTTATAACAAGTTACCCTCAAAGCTTAAGTGTCTTAAAAAACACATTTATTTTCTCAGTATGTGTGGGTCCTGGGCAGTTTAGTTGAGTTATCCTGCTCAGCATTTCTTACAAGATTGCAATCAAATTGTCAGGCAGGGCTATGGTCTCATCTGAAGGTTCAATTGGAGAGGATCCACTGCCAAAGTCACTCACATGGTTGTTGACAGGATTCCTCGTGAGCTGGTAAAATGAGGGTCTTGATTTCTCACTGGCAAGTGGTCAGAGGCTGCCCTCAGTTTCTTGCCATGTGAACTTCACCAGCTTGATTTATCAGAGCAAACATGCAAAAAGAGTCAGAAAGAGATAGTGTATAAAAAAAGATAGAAATCAGTCTCTTATAACCTAATCTCAAAAGTGGCATCCCAACACCTCTATTGTATTTTATTCATTAAAATCATGTCACTAGGTTCAGCTTCTATACACAAGGGTAGGGAACTACGAGGAGTGAAAACCAGGAGGTGGGGATCATTGGGAGCCCCATGAGAAGTGGTCTACTACTAGGGGATTGGAAGAGTAGAAATATCATGGACCACCATAGGATGGTCAGGATGGAAGTCATTTAGGGACTCAGATGATAAGGTGAGTTGTGTTCCTAGTGCAGCATCCAGAACACAATCCACTGCCATTTGAGCAATGGAGAGCTCAAGAAAGGAGGCAAGTGGGAGACCTAGATTAGGAAGCATTCCATTTTGACCATGTACAAGACATGTATACTTAATTTCATTGCCACATCTGCACAATAAATTGGTATTCTGTCTGAACAATCAAGTCTTTTCTTGAGAACTCTAAAAGACCCTGGGATGTGCATTTTTCATAAATTTCTTCCTGATTCTCAGAGAACTGACTGATGAAACTGACCTTGCCCATGATGTTGAACCACACAGGCAAAAGAAACCACTTAGATTTTTTTTTTTTTGAGACAGAATAAGGCCTAAAAATTGTTTTGCCTTGATTGCTGTTGTTACTTTTCTAGAAATGGTCTCTTCCTATTTTAGACAAGGATGTAACATCTGCCTGTTCTCTCAAAGCTCTTGTGGGAGCCAAATGCAATAATGTTCATAAATGCATTTTGAAAAAAATTTTAAAGGACAAATGTCAAATATTCAAACCACATACTGGTATTATCATTGCTGTTACTTAAAAAAAAAATGAACTGTTGGAGCATCTGAGTGGTGCAGTCAATTAAGTGTCTGACTCTTGATCTTGGCTCAGGTCATGATCTCACAGTTCCTGAGTCTGAGCCCCACATCGGGCTCTGTGCTGATGGTACAGAGCCTACTTGGGATTCTGTTTCCCTCTCTGCCCCTCTCCTGCTTGTGCTCTCTCTCTTTCTTTCTCTCAAAATAAATAAATAAACTTTAAAAAATTAAGAATAAATAAAAATTTAAAAAAAGAACTGTTTATCAGAAAAGATCAAAGCAGATAGGTTTTGGCTTCATCCACTCCTTCTGTTCCTAGGATAGCTAATCCCTACATCCTAAGAGGAGGCCTCTTTATAACTTTGAGATCTGCACCTTCATCTCACCCTCCTGATGTCTGAGTTCAGGCCCTTCTCTTCTCAGGCCAAGTTCACAGAGAGTCCTCATGCTTGTCTCCATGTGCTACTTCCTTCCAGCTCTTTCTCAAACACTTCTTATCACCGTGTCACTCTCTGTGTGAGGCACAGAGCTCTCACCCCATACTTGGGGCCTCTTGTCACCATGTCACTGTCTCTCACTGACCGATCCCCACTCCACCAGTCCCATACCTCCTTTGCCCAGACCCATGGCCCTATTGAGGTCTTGCTCCTGTGCACCTTCTCCCTCTGTGCATGGAAGCAGAAGGCACGGGTCTATTCTCTGATGCCTTGCACCTGCCATGACTGTTCATCCTCAACTTTCCTCAGCACTTTTGTGCTGGATACATTATAGCCCTCTTTCTGCCTTAAATATTGACTTGAAATCATCATTTGATCCTTTTTTTAAAACCCTAGATGTCGGGGCACCAGAATGGCTCAGTTGATTGACTGTCTGACTTCAGCTCGGGTCATGATCTCGGGATTTGTGGGTTCAAGCCCCATATCAGGCTCTGTACTGAGAGTGGAGCCTGGTTGGGATTTTCTGTCTCCCTCTCTCTCTGCCCCTTCCCTGCTCCCACATGCTCTCTCTCTCTCAAAATAGGTAAATAATCTTTTAAAACAGCTTTAAAAGAATCCTGTATCATTAACTGAAGATAACATTTAATCACCACAATTGCTCAACAAAGTAAATATAATAACCCTTATTTTTTGGTTGAGGAAACTGAGCCTGAAGGCTACACAGTTAGTAGAGGTCAGAGCCAATACCCAAACCAAGGCCCATGTGCTGTTTCTACCCAGGGTGCCCCCAATATCTCCCCTATTAGATTGTGAGACACCATGTTCTCTCAGTATGTTGACTCTCTGCAAGAACTGGGAACTTTGTCCCAGAGTAGAAAACAAAGTGATATGTATAAACTCCTGACAGACACAGGCATTTCTGCCACTATTTATTAAATGCTGATAAATTTTAATGGATAAAAAAGGTTAACTTGTATTTTGTGGGGAAAAAAGAAATATTAATGAAATTGTTATAGTTCTGGTAATAGTGCATGTCCATATTAAATATAAAAGCTGAAAGTGTTCCATTTTTGGTAGGTTAAGTCTGGCTCTGTCCATTAAATATCTACATTAAATGAAGTATCATACTGTCTTAAGATTTCTTCATTTACATGGAGAGACTCCAGGGTGTAACACTTTAATCTATAAAAAGTACTAACTAAAAGTAACCGTAACCATGGCAACACACTGCATGCATTAGTAGCCTTCAAAGGAAAAGCACTTTGGAAATGAGCATTTAAAGATACCCCAGACTAATCGAAACTACAGGGAATGGATTTTAAATCACTTTTAATGCTTGGAGTTTCATTATTAGGTTCAGAAGTAGATCACAGAGCTTGCCCCATTCATATACTATTTTTAAATTAAAGGGCAGTCTTTCATTAGTGAGCGATTGCTGATTTTTTATATATGTATTTTTCGAGGAACTCAAAAGTGAATTAAAATGTGTCTAGATGTGTGAGGTCCACAGTTAGCTGTGACAGTTTGGCAAGAGAAGATCTAGGGGCTGTAGGGCACTCCTCCTATGAGAGCAATAAGACAATCTCGTCCAGGCAGAAGACACACAAAGAGATAAATGCATCCTGCAGGAAAGCACACAAACTACCGCATATAGACCTGGGATGGGCACAGAGAAGCCTACTACTACAGACCAGAGGGGAAAGACTGATGTGTTAGCAGCAACGATTGGGAAAACCACCTCAAAAAATGGGCAGCATAGAGTTTGATCCCTACCTCACACTATACAAAAAAGGCAAAGTCCTATTGAATTCAAAACCTAAATATAAAAAGTAAAACCATAAAACTTTACAAAAAGGTGACAGACAATGTCCTGGACACTTTGGAGAGGAGATTATTTGGACAAGATCTTTTATTTAAAGTTTATTTAATTAATCTCTACACCCAGTGTGGGATCAAACTTATGACCCCAAGGCAAGAGTTGCATAATCTCCCTACGAGCCAGCCTGTGCCCCTTTAAATAAGACCTTAAATGCTGATTATGATAGATAAGATCACATAAAAACTGAACATTTCTGTTCAGTGAAATCATTTAGTGAAAGTTAGAAGAAAACAATAATCTAGAAATGGACATTTGAAATGAATTAAATTGACAAGGGATTAATAATAGAACAACTCTCTCTGAGAGAAACCACTGCAGTGATGGAAATGTTCTAGGTCTGTGCTGGCTACCAGCTACTTGTGGCTACTGAGCAGATGAAATGTGATTTGCTTAGCTGACTAGTGTAACTGAGCTGCTGAACTCTTAACTTTACTTAACTGTAATTAGTGGTAATTCTAATAGCTGCATGGGATTAGAGGCTATCCTATTGGATGACTGTATGAGGAATCCTACAAATCAGTAAGACAGAAAACTCAAAATCTGAATAGACAAAAAGAAAAAGTGGCCTTACCTAAACTTTTTACCTTAATTCTCCTCCATTTACATTTCCTTGCTTATTTTACTTTTCTTTTGTTGTGTGTATTTCTACAGTGCACTCCAAATCCCTTTCTGGCAGTGAAATGGAGCATACATACCTAGCACCAGGACTCTCCCGGGGACCGGCTACTCTGGCTGAGGCTGGCCTTACAGGGCCTTTGAGCTTCTCCAAGTTGGGCCGGCAATGGCCAGAGATGAAGCTCCACACTCTCCTGTGATGTACACAGGCGCCTGGACTTTGTGGGAACTTGTTTATTCAAGTTCATTTTAAAGAAGAAATAGAAATAGATTTATCAACTGCTTAATGAGAATCTAAGACAGTAAACAAAAGCCTCAGTGTTGTTTCTAACTCCAGACAAGCTAACTTTTAAGGTGCATGTTACATTCTTTTATTTTTCATCATGGTAATTGTACTATTTAATCCCCTTCAACTATTTTTTTAAATGTTTACTTATTTATTTTGAGGGAGACAGTGCAAGCAGTTGAGGATCAGAGAGAGAGAGAGAGAGACAGAGAGAAAGAGAGAATCTCAAGCAGGCTCAGTGCTGTCAGGGCAGAGCCCAATGCTGGATTCAATCTCACGAACTGTGAGATCATGACCTGAGCTGAAACTAAGAGTCAGACACTTAACCAACTGATCCACCCAGGTGCCCCAATCCCCTTCACCTGTTTACCCATCCCCTCACCTACTTCCTCTTTGGTAACCATTAGTTTATTCCCTATAGTTAAGAGGCTGTTTCTTGGCTTGCCTCTCTCTCTCCCTTTTCCTCCCTTTACTCATTTGTTTTGTTTCTTAAATTCCACATATGAGTGATATCATATAGTATTTGTCTTTCTCTGACTGACTTCTTTCACTTAGCTTTATACTCTCTAGCTCCATCCATGTTGTTGCAAATAGTAAGATTTCATTCTTTTTATAATATAATAATATTCTGTGATATATATATATAATTTTATATACATATATAAAATCACTTTTTATTATCCATTCATCCGGTGATGGACACTTGGGCAGCTCCCATAGTTTGACTATTGTAAATAATGCTACAATAAACACAGGGGTGCATGTATTCCTTTGAATTAGTGTTTTTGTATTTGGGGGGATAAATACTTGTAGCACAATTACATTACAGTAGTGTGATCACCATCCACAAAAATATTTCTCTGATACATACTGTAGCAACATTTTTCTAGATATGTCTCCTCAGGCAAGGGAATTAAGAGGAAAGGTAAACTATTGGGATTGCATCAAAATAAAGAAACTTCTCCACAGTGAAGGAAACAGTCAACAAAACTAAAAGACAACCTACTGAATGGGAGAAGATATTTGCAAATGACATATCTGACAAAGGGTTAGTATCCAAAATACATGAAGAACTGATACAACTCAACACCCAAAAAAACAAATCATCTACATGTTGCATTCTTTTTACTGTTTAAGAAGTGATTTTTTTTTTAATTTCTAGGAGAGAGAGAGAGAGAGAGACAGCGTGAGCAGGGGAGGGTCAGAGAGAGAGGGAGATACAGACTCTGAAATAGGCTCCAGGCTCTGAGCTGGCAGTCAGCACAGAGCCCGACGCAGGGCTCGAACCCACGATCCGTGAGATCATGACCTAAGCGAAAGTCAGACGCTTAACCGACTAAGCCACCCAGGCGCCCCTTCTTTTTACTGTTTAAATGATAAGGAAGAAATTTTAACTTTGTGTAAAGCTTTTAGCTAAAGAGAAAAATGAAAGAAAGTGTAATTTATTACTTAAACTGAATAGGAATATTTCAGATTATTCTTGTTATTATACCCTCAGAGATAGATAATCCAGGTAGAATGGTCCAGAGGAAGGGAACTAGTCACAAAAAGAGTGAGGGGTTCTCCATGGGAAGCCAGTAAATAATTTAGTTTTCCATGCCATGAAGATGGCATTGAAGCCATGTGGCCATGCCATACATGTCACCCAAGAGGAAATATGGATACAACAAGAATTGGTTTGCTCAGATAAATGCTTTGACAGAGGAACTACATGTCCCTGTATTAGGTCACAAAGGCAGGTAGTTTATCAAGACAGAGGTATTAAAATGAAGGATATGAAATTGCCCTTTTTCCAGGACAAAAATGGCCAACAAAAATGACAACTTAAGATGGTCCAACCATACATCTCTCAACCAGAAGAGGCATCTGAACCTCCCTGAGAGATGAGAGGAGAGGTTGCATGTTTAAGTGTTTTAGTTACAGGGATGAACAGGATAGACAAGCTTCAGGTCTAAAGGAGTATGAATGGAGAGGCAAGAACCAGAGCTACAGCCAAAAGTCTACAGAGAAATTGAGCAATGTGGAGTGAGCTGCCCTGTGCAAACAGCCCTCAGGCATCAGTACCACCAAAATAAAGTAAATAAAAAGAATCTGGAAAGCCCCAAGTGTATCCTCAAAATAGATACTATTGATCTTCAAAACTCCAAGCCAAGCACTGTGGCTTAAACATATTTTTCTTGAGTTGATGAATCTTTAGAGTAAGTAAAGCAATGAGGCACCTGGGTGGCTCAGTGGGTTAAGTGTCCGACTTCAGCTCAAGTCATGATCTCACAGTTCGTGGATTCGAGCCCCGTGTTGGGCTCTGTGCTGACAGCCAGCTCAGAGCCTGGAGCCTGTTTCAGATTCTGTGCCTCCCTCTCTCTCTGACCCTCCCCTGCTCATGCTCTCTCTCTCTCTCTCTCTCTCTCTCTTTCTCTCTCTCTCTCTCTCAGAAATAAATAAAACATTAAAAAAATTTTTTTAAAAACAGAGTAAGTAATGCAGCTATGGGAACAAGCCTCAGTGTTTTCCACAGAGCCTGGATGAAGATGCTTCTCCCTGCAGGTGCTCTGGGCTGAGCACACAGGCAACACCTGCTGGTGGTCATGTGCGCTCAGGGGTAAGGAGAAGCCTACAGAAGGGGGCTGCTTTGACCCAAGCATGGGAGAACTGCAGGGCCCTACAATTCTAAACTCTGCTTTGATTGGCGGTGAAATCTCTTCTGTTTCATATTTTATGATGAATAATAATGGGGGACAAAGAATAAGACAAATATACTGGGTGATTTCAAAACTAATGCTCTGGGGCACCTGGGTGGCTCAGTCGGTAAGTGTCCGACTTTGGCTCAGGTCATGACCTCGCGGTTTGTGGGTTCGAGCCCCGTGTAGGGCTCTGTGCTGACAGCTCAGAGCCTGAAGCCTGCTACAGGTTCTGTGTCTCCCTCTCTCTCTGCCCCTCCCTTGCTCGCACTCTGTCTCTTACTGTCTCTCTCTCATAAATAAATAAACATTAAAGAAAAAAATTAATGCTCTGTGCCTTTAAAAAATAGATCATAAAGATACATCCCATTCAGGGGCACCTGGGTGGCTCAGTTGGTTAAGCATTCAAATTGGTCTCAGGATTCGTGAGTTTGAGCCCCACATCAGGCTCTGTGCTCATGGCACACAGCCTGTTTGGATACTCTGTCTCCCTCTCTCTCTGCCTCTCCTCTGGACTCTTTCTCTCTCTCTCAAAAATAAACATTAAAAAAATAACTATCCCATTCACTTCTGAAACATCATGAAATGATTTAATAACTGTAGTAAAAATGATGTAAATATTCAAAATAAGATTGCCTCTATAAAACTTCTTGAGCAGTCATTTGACCGAACTTCCCAAACAAGTTGGTTTGGCAACTTGTTAATTGTGTGTGTGTGTGTGTGTGTGTGTGTGTGACTATAAGGATCAAATCTTTTACTTAGAAATGATCTTGGTGTAATTTAAAGCTTTAAGTCAGACAAAGCTGGGTTCATGTTGGCTTCAGCCAATTAGTGAAGTGTGGACTTCTAGCTTCTTCACTTCACAAACCTCAGTTTCCTCATCTGTAGTATGGGTTGCTTTGAAAATGAAGAAGGTGGAAATATTCATGTCTGTTCTCTTCTCCTTGCAAGGGATTTGTGTCCACTTGCTGTCCCTTTCTTATGCTGGTATGGAAGAGTGGGTTCTATGATGTGATCTCCAAGGATGGGAAGAATTCAGTCCAGAGTTGTCACCCTAGGCCCATTCCTGGGGACAAAAATCAGTTCTGATAGACTCTTCTAGGAGAGGAGCAAGGAAGTGAGGCCATTGGACAGGAAGGCAGGGCAGTATTCCCCCAGGCCTTGCCTCCCCCTGCAGCCCTCCAAAGTCCCAACCAACTACGTCCTGGGTGTTCTCTTCCTGCATCCCCAATTTCCTCCAGAGCCCAGCTGTGACCTTCATTTTCATGGCCTGAGTTCCAAGGCCCTGGAGAATGTGGGAGACAAGAAAGGGAGAGTTTTGCCCCCTCTCTCTTCTGAAATACAAAATGAGAATTATATTTTAAAGTTATTTCAGAGCAGTGTTTTGTTTTGTTTTGTTTTCATTTTTTATTGTGATAAAATATATATAACCTAGAATTTACCATTTTAACGATTTTTCAGTGTATAGCTCAATGGTGTTAAATACATTCATGATGTGCAGACATCACCACCATCTACATCCAGAACTTTTTCATCTTACAAAATTGAAATTCTGCACCCATTAAACTCCTCATTCCTCCCTTCTCCCAGCCCCTTGGACCCTCATTCTACTTTCTGTCTCTCTGAATTTGACTACTCTAGGAAACTCATATAAGTGGAATCACAATATTTGTTTTTTTATGACTGGCTTATTTCACGTACCACAATGTCCTCCATGAACCATAAGGTTCATCCGCTTTGTAGCAAGTGTCAGAATTCCTTTCCCTTTCTTTAAAAAAAAAGTAATGTTTTATTTATTTCTGAGAGAGAGAGAGACAGCGTGAGCAGGGGAGGGTCAGAGAGAGAGGGAGGTACAGAATCTGAAACAGGCTCCAGGCTCTGAGCTGGCTGTCAGCACAGAGCCCAACGCGGGGCTCGAATCCACTAACTGTGAGATCGTGACCTGAGCTGAAGTCGGATGCTTAACCGACTGAGACACCCAGGTGCCCCTCCTTTCCTTTTTAAGGCTGAATAAATACATCATTATGTGTATAGACCATAAATATGCAGAGCAATGTTTTAATATTCTCAATTTTTCTTTGCCTATATGAAGAAATTTTTTCAAAAAATCTTACAATTTTTGTTTAGTTTGTTTATAGTAATGTCTTCTGATAAATTATTTTCTTTAGCAGACAGTGTAAAATAATGTCAAAGAATTTGTTGATGCTTAGATTCAATCATCCACTCATAGTAACTTTCCCTTCTGGTCTCTTATTTGCTTGGAGATAAAAATAGATAGAGATTTCAACCTCAGAGCAAAGAGCAGCTTATTGTATTTATTTAGTGTGTTATAATTAAAACTCTTGCGAATTCTACAGCTTCATTTTGCAGAGGCTGAGAAAACCTTTTTTCAGTTTGGTTCAAGTAAATTCACACTTCCTGAATTGCGTTTTGTGTTTTAAGATCTAAAAATGAACCTAGGATTAAAAACAAAATGCAACCACACCATTGTGGCATGCCTGGGCTCATGCAGGAACAAAGCGTGTGTGCAATCCCTCTCACATGCCCAAATGACATTCATAAACCCAGCTGAAGCTCTGTGACTAAATTGGAGACCAAGGACATTATTGCTCACACATATTTTTTTTCCTCACATTTGATTGAGGTCAGCTCTCTGACCCCATAGTCAACTGTATTCTCATCCATGGCATAGGATTTTTGTTAGATTAATTGAAGCATTATAAGAAAGAAGAAAAAATAAAATTTTCCAGCAAGAGGAGATCACTAAAGGATAATCACTGTATTTATCACCAGAGTTTTGGAGATGGCAAGAGCCTTAGAGTCTATGGGAACACTTGTCACTGAGGTCTCTCTAGCATAGCACCCCAATGTCCATGGGAATCTTCCATCAGATGAAGGCACCAGATCTTTCTCCCCTGCCCCAGTGTAGTCTGGAGACTCGTGCATTGACTTCCAGGACACTGAATCTTGACTGTCATGATTCAAGGAACTGGGCAGGTTCGGAGGTCAGAGATCATACTGTCATGGTGGCAGCAGTGTCAGTGACCATAGTTGTTTCCCATCAGGGCTCTTCCTGCTTCCTTCCTACTTCACGACCTTCCAGAGCTTCCTAGTCCTGCTACTCCAGAGGGTGGTGTGGGCCCTAGTATGTGTTTGTGAGCACACCTACCTTGAGCCAGATCAGCCTGGAGTTAGGAGGAAAATCAGGGAAAGTAACCTTGATATGGAAACAAAGTTGGGTCAGATTCCAGATATGCCTCTTCTAAAACATGTGGCCTTGGACAAGCACATGGACCTGCTGTGTTTTCTTTTCTTTTTTGGTGCAGTGGGGCACAGGTATTGCCTTGCATGGTTATTCTCAAATGAGACCTCAATGTCTCTTTAAACTGTAACACACTATATATCAGAGAGGATTTTACTGTTGTAAACCAATAGCCTGCCAGCCACACCAGACTTGGATTTGAAATGGCTTTGCACTTAATATTATAGCTACCACATGACTGCCCCTTGACCCCACCCTAGACTGCTAAAAGTGATATCAACCTTCCATTCTATGCCTGGATGGACAGCAGTAGTCAGCTCAGGACTGGCTTAATCCAGGCACTCCAGTTCTCCAGTGCCATGCCTAAAGTGTCTGCCTCGTCTTCACTTCCTTATACAGCAATATCCAGAGGAAGTGAGAAAGAGTCCCTTCCATAGCTCTGTCAAAAAGATCTTTCCTGAATTGCTCAACAAATTTCTCAGCTTGTTCACTAGCCTGAATTGGATCTTATTCCCATTTGTGAACTGATCTAGGTCAAGGAGAATGGGTCACTCCTTGACCAACCATCTCCCAAGACTGGGCTTGGAATCCACTTCCCCTAAGGCATGTGAGGGTTCTGCAGGTGGAGATCTGTGGAAAGCTGCACAAAGTCAGAGCTCTGTTAAGAAGGAGGGAATGATGAATGTATGCTATGTGTGCATAAAAGAGTCTGAATGAAGGTGCAGAACAGTATATCCAGTATGTTGTCATTTTTTTCTTTAAAAAATAGAGACAAAATTATATATATATATTTCTATATGCATAAAATATATTTAGAAGGATAACTAAGTAACTGCTCATGTGGCTACTTCATGGGAAGGGCCCAGGTGTCCAGAGACAGGGATGGGGAAAAGACCTTTCATTCTATACTCATTTATAGCTTTTTGGTTTTGAGCCATGTAATATATTGCTGATTTAAAACATTAATGAATTAAAAATTATAAGAAAAGAGGACTTTCTGAAACATGAAAATCTGATGGGACATAGGCACTCCATATCTGGACACTTCCAAGGACTTTGCTCCAGATTAAGTAGAAATTGTGCTTACTTATTCATTCAAGAGCTCAGTGGATAACTATTGGGTCAAATAATCACACACACACACACACACACACACACACACACACACACACACCATGAACATTAATTTTCAGAGGCAGTGCAATCTGAGGTCCAACTTAGGAAAGGAAATCTTTTCCTAACTGCTTCAAAATCTGAACTATAATCTCCACCTTGATGGAGAGAATCATTTTCATAATTATGCAGAAGTAACAGCACCCCCACCACTCCCAGCCTCCTAAAGCAACCCACAGTGACTCACACCCACCCCCTAAAAGGGACCTTTCACAACATCTGGAGACATCCTTGGTTTTCAGAACTTGGGAGTGCTATAGGTATTTAGTTGGTAGAGGACAAGGATACTGTTAATCATTTTTAAATGGACAGAATGGTCCCAACAAGGAATTATCCTTCCAAAATGTCAATGGTGCCATTCTTGAGAAACTCTGCTCTAAGGCAAAAGACACAAGGGAAGAGCCTAAGAATAAAGCTCTCAATATCCACTATTTAATAAAATATTTGTCTTGGGGTGCCTGGGTGGCTCGGTTGGTTAAGTGTCCAACTCTTGATCTCAGCTCAGGTCTTGATTTTAGGGTCATGAGTTCAAACTGTGCATTAGGATCCTCACTGGGCATGGAGCCTACTTAAACAAAACAAAACAAAAGAAAACAAAACAAAATAAAATAAAATACTTGTCTTTGAAATTGCCACTTGTCTTACTAGCAGCTAAAGATTCTGACATAAATAAAGGAAGCAATGTGGAAAATTATGATATCCTGGAACAAGTAATGCCCCAGGATTTAACAAAGTGGGGACTTTGAGCTCCTGGTTAAAGGGAGGTTTGCTCCATTCACTTGAATGGAACATGGCAGCCCATGGAGCTATTATACTGTGCTTTACTTAAGCAACATGCTACTGAGGAGCAATTAGATGTTTTCTTTGGATTAATGTTGCAGTGATCAATATCTATGTGCTAGGCATCCCTCCAATGTATGTAAACATGTCTACTCTTCACAACAACTCATGAGATAAATATGTTATTATCTCTACCCTATAGATGAGGCCCTTGTAGGTAAAGTAGCTTGCCAGAGTCACACAGCTAGGAAGTTGCTGAGCTATTATCTGATCCCTGGCAGTCTGGTTCCAGAGCCTGAGTGCATAACAGCACCTGATCCTGCCTGCATATAGTCAAACCATCATGTACTTCTATGTGCTCTTGTGAGTACCATAAATTGCCAGGAGATAGTGTAAAATTGTCTCCAAAAAGATTATTCTGATATATTTTCCAGTGAATAATACAGGAGAATGACTATTTCACCGCACTCTCACCAGCACTGGGTATAATGAATTTTTAAAATCCTGTAGTCAACCCTTATTATTTCTATTTTTCATCTCCTACCTAAGAATGAGGGTATGCATCTTTTCATGTTTATATTTGCTCTATGTGTTTCCTTTTCTGTGAGATGCTTACTTATTTTTTCTATTGAGTCGTTTATTCTTTTCTTTCAGACTTATAACAGTTCTTCTTTTTACTAGGAACACTTAACCATTGCTCACATATATCACAAATATTCTGTCCCAGCTCATCTTTTGTGGGTTTATTGTACTTTTCTTTTTCTGTGCAAAGGAACTGAATTTATATGTTCTGAGAGTTATCAGTCTTTACCTACTTAGCTTCTTGAATCTGGTGTCATCCCTAGAAGGTTCTCTCTATTCAAGATTATAAAAAATACTTACCCCTATTTCCTTCTTGTAGATTCTCATGGTATAACTCTAATCTTTAGTCTATTTGAAATTTGTACACTATATTTGCATGTTTTTGTGTGTCTTAACATGATAAGAATCACAAATAGATCATGTATATTCTTAAAATAATGCAGATTTCAGTTGAAGTCATTCTGTCTTTGGATATTTACCAAAAAGTTGACTCGAATTCACACTGCACACCTGAAGGGAAACCTAACATCCTTTCCAAGATTTCTGCAGGCTCCAGAGGGCCAGCCCTATTTCTCTGCTCTGGCTGCACTCTTGCAATTCCATAGATCCTCCAACTATCACCATGTTCTACTCTGTGCTTCAGCAGGAGGTGAGAAACTCAACCTACCCTTTTCTTTGGGTTTCCCTCATAGAAACTCACACAAAGAAGATCTTTGCCTAGGGTTGGAGTGAGAGGTGAAGCTTTCCTGCTACAGCACCAACTGTAAATTGAACCTTAGACATGCCTGTTCACAAAGTCCTTTGGTCAACTCGCCAGTTGGGAATTGCTCACTAACAAATTTCTCCAAGAATCTTAGACTTCTACCCAGTTTGCTCAACCACACAACCCTCTTCTGCTTCCCTCCCATCTTTTTTCCCCTTCCCTGAAGTTCTGTTTCCAGAACTTCCAGGCATCGTCACTCTTTCCTCTTTGGTCATTCTAGAACAAAGCACTCTTTCAGGGCTTTGCCTTCTAACCAAAGTATTGTCAAAAACAGAGAGACCATTCCATCATTAAACAAACCCTAGTACTACCTATTAAAATACCAAATTATTCTGCTATACTAAGGTTTGGAAGTCTTCACAGTAATGCATATTAAATTTATTTCAAATGACTTCATAGAATTGATCAAGATGATCATAAGACTTCTATTCTTAATTATTAATGAATGGAGTTTCTAAGTCAAAGGATTTTTTCATTCTTAAATTGAACTTTGTTTAGCCATATTGTATGTTTCTTGTAATACATTTTCTTTAAGTATACGTTGAGATTTTTTTAAAAGTTTCTTTATTATTATTATTATTATTATTATTAGTTTTTTTTTTTTAAGTAATCTCTACACCCAACGGGGGCCTCAAACTCACGGCCCTGAGCTCAAAAGTCACATGCTCTTCCAACTGAGCCATTCAGACACTCTTACGTTGGATATTTTCTGCTAAATCCATATGTAAGATTTAAAAATAAGGGTGCTTTGTGAGTGAGTGTGCATATGTGTGTGAAGGCCATTTGAGTTGGGTTTTAGATGCCATAACACATTAGCTTAGGCAAATAAATTAGTAAATTTTCTTTACTCCTTTCTTCTTTAGAACAGCCTATCAAATGGCATTGGAATAATATTTTTTAAAGAGACTGTATTAATATCACTAGACAGAACAAGGAAAATTATAAGAAACAAAGAGGGAAAAAACCTTACCTATAAAGGAGCAAAGATAAGAATTACATCAAACTTCTCCTCAGAAACCATGTAAGTGAGGAAAAAATGGAGCGAAATATTTAAATAATAGGAAGAAAATAATCTAGGATTTTGGATCAAGTGACACTACCCTTCAAAAGTGAAGTAGAAATAAAGACCTCACACCAAAAAAAATAAAATAAAATAAACAAAATTAAAAGAGGGATTTTGTTGCCTGGAAACATGCTTTGCAAGAAATGTTTTTAAAAAGATCTTCAGAGGGGCGCCTGGGTGGCTTAGTCAGTTAAGCGTCTGACTTTCGCTTAGGTCATGATCTCGCGGTTCGTGGGTTCAAGCCCAGCATCCGGCTCTGTGCTGACTGCCAGCTCAGAGCCTGGAGCCTATTTCGGAGTCTGTATCTCCCTCTCTCTCTGACCCTCCCCTGCTCCGCTGTCTCTCTCTCTCTCTCCTAGAAATAAATAAAAATCTTTAAAAAAGATAAAAAGATCTTCAGAGACAAGGGAATTAATAGAGTCCAGAAACTTAGATCTACATAAAAAAAGGAAAAGCATTCAAGAATGAATAAATGAGAGTAAAAGAAAATCTTTTATTTTTCTTATTGTTAACTGAGCTAAGAAATAATAGTTTGTACAAAATAATAATATATATTATACAACAATTGTATAATAATATAATCATATATTTGATTATTAGATTAAATATATAACATATATTTAATAATATAATAATACGTATCAATAATATATTAGATGGTTATAGTTTATATATAAGTGAAATGAATGACAGAATGTTGTAAGGAATGGGAGAGAGGAGTCAGAAAGACTCTCTTATAAGATACCTGCACTACCCGTGAAGAAGTACAATGCTAATGAAAGTGGACTTAAACTAATTGTAACTGTGTATGGTGAATTCTAAAATAGCCATTGAAACATGTTTTTAAAGTATAATTGATATGCTAAGGAAAGAAAAAGAATGGAATTTATAAAATGCTTGATTAAACCAGAGAAGGCAGAAAATGTGAATACAAAACACACACATGCACACGCACACAAACATACACACACACACAAACAGAACAAAACAAAAAACAAAGAACAAAGGCAATGAATAGAAAGCAGTTACAATGGTGGATATTAACCCAACTATAACAATAATCACTTTAAATGTGAATAGTCTAAATATAACAATTAAAAGACAGAGAGTATCAGAGTAGGTAAAAAAATGTCTCAGCTCTACGTTGTCTATAAGAAAACCACTTCAAATATAAAGATACAGATGAATTAAAAGAAAAGAGATGGATCAACAAATGGTGCTGAAAAATTGTTAATCCACAGTCAATACACATGCAAAACAATGAAGCTGAATCCTTAACATAAACTCTTAGAAAAAAACATAAGAGAAAAGTTTCATGAAATTGGATTTGACAAAGATTTCTTGGTATGGCACCAAAGGCATAAGCCACAACAACAAAAACGAATAGACATCAAAATATAAAACTTTGTGCCTCAGGGCACCTAGGTGGCTCAGTCAGCTAAGCATATGATTCACAGTTTTGGCTCAGGTCATGATCTCACGGTTTCATGGGTTCAAGCCCTGCTGTCAGCACAGGGACTGCTTGGGATTCTCTGTCTCTCTCTCTCTGCCCCTCCCCCACTTGAGCTGTCTCTGTCTCAAAATAGATAAATGAAAAAAAATTTTTTTTTGCATCAAATGATACTATCAGGAGACTTGAAAGACAACATTCAGACTTGGCAAAAATGTTTGCAAACCACATATCTGATAAGAGATTAATATCCAGAACAGATAGAGAACTTTTAAAACTCAACAACAGACAATCCAATCAAATCAAAGGATTTGAATAGACATTTCTCCAAAGACAATATACAAATAGCCTATAAGAACATAAAAAGATGCTTAAAGGTGCTGCCACTGTGGAAAATAGTATGGAATTCCTTAAAAAATTAAACATAATTATCATTTGATCCAGCAATCCCGTTTCTAGGTATATACCTAAAAGAATTGAAAGCAAGACAAGACTCAAACAGATATTTGTATACCAATATTCATAGCATTATACATGATAGACCAAAGATAGAAACAACCTAAACATCCATCAACAGATGAATGGATTTTTTAGAATGTGATATATATATACAATTAAATATTATTCACCCTTAAAAAGGAATGAAATTCTGATACATGGCACAACATGGAAAACTCCCAAAGGTAAATAAGTCAAACAGAAGAGGACAAATATTGTATCATTTTGCTTATAAATGTTTTAATTAGGTATGGTTGCTATAACAAAATAACATAACTAGATGGCTTATAAACAACAGAAAAGTATTTTTCATGGTTATGCGGGCTGGAAATTCTGAGATCAGGGTGCCAGCAAGGTCACTTTCTGGTAAGAGCCATCTTACAGGTTGCAGACTACTGACTTTTCATTGTATCTTCATGTGGTAGAGAGCAGAGCAGGAGAAGCAAGCTCTCTCATGACTCTTAAAAGGGCATTAATCTCATTCATGTGGGCTCCACCTATACGACCTCATCTAAGCCTAATTACCTCTCAAAGTCTCCACTTCCTAATACCATCACACTGGGAGGTAAGGTTTAACATATAAATTTTGAGGGAACATAAAAATTGAATCTATAACATTGAGAAACCTAGAACAGGCAAATTCACAAAAACAGAAAATATAATAAAGATTATTACAGGTTGATGGGAGGGAATAATGAGAACTTATTGTTTATTGAGTATAGAGCTTCTGTGATCAATGTTTCCATGATGAAATACTTCTGGAGACAGTGGTGATAGTTGCACATTGTGAATGTATTCAATGCCACTGAATTGTACATTTAAAATGGTTAAAATGGTAAATTTTATGTTATGTATATTTTACCATAATAAAAAAATTAAGTAAATGAATGTAGAAAAATATACCATGCTAACACTAGGAAAGCTGGAGTAGCCACATTAATTTCACACAAAGCAGGTTAGAGATCAAGGAAAATTTTCAGAGATAAAAGGGGTCATAATGATAAAGGGATCAATTCTCCATAAGACCTAACAATTCCAAAAAGAGAGCATCATAATATATGAGGAATGATAACTAAAAGAGAGCAGGGACGGGTATACTAATATAAAGTTAGGCTTCAAGTAATATGTAATACTGATAGTCTACAATCTATTCCAGAAAATCAAAGCAAAGAGAACCCTTCCTAACCCATTCTATAAAGCCAGCATAAAACTAATACCAAAACTAGACAAAGATATTATAAGTATATAAAGTTACAGACCAACATTTCTCATGAACAAACATGCAAAAATACTTAAAATTAGCAAGTCAAATTCAACAATGTATAAAAAGAACTGTACACCGTGACCAACTGGGATTTATTCCAGAATGCAATACTGGTTCAGTACTTGAAAATCAATTAATCTTATCTATCACTTCAACATGCCGAAGAAGGAAAAACATGATCATAAAGATGTGGAATTTAAGATACAAAACAGATGAACATAAGGGAAGAGAAGCAAAAATAATATAAAAACAGAGAGGGAGACAAACCATAAAAGACACTTAAATACAGAGAACAAACTGAGGGTTGCTGGTAGGGTGTTGGGTTGGGGGAAGGGCTAAAGGAGTGAGGGGCATTGAGGAGGACATTTGTTGGGGTTAGTACTGGGTGTTATTTGTAAGTGATGAATCACTAAATTCTATTCCTGTAATTATTATTTCACAGTATGTTAGCTAACCTGGATTTAAATTTGAAAACAAAACAAAAGAATTTCTATAAAGCTTATTATAAAGCTACAGTGACCCAGGCAGGGTGGTATCGCTTAATAGATAAATAAATCAATGAAACAAAACAGAGAGTCTAATAAAGTTCATACAAATACAGTAGGTTGATCTTTGACAACAGAGCAAAGGTAATTCAATGGAGAAAGGACAGACTTTTATTAAGCAAATGGTGTTGGAAAGATTGTACATCCACACATGCAAAAAAAAAAAAAAAAAAAAAGAGTGGCTAAGTGAATTTAAAAAAAGATACAGATCTAATTTCTTTCACAAAAATTAACAAAATTAAACCTAAATGTAAAGTGCAAAACTGTAAAATTCCTAATAGCTAACATAGGGAAAAAATTGAAGTAGCCTTGGTTTGGCCATGACTTTTTAGATACAACACCAAAAACTCAATCCATGAAAGAAAACAAAAGTCAGTTATTCCAAAGGAAACAATAAGATAAAATCTCTGGAAAAAAAAATCTTAATGAAATAGAGACGATAATTTACCTGATAAAGAGTTAAAAGTAATAGTCATAAAGATGCTCACTAAGCTGGGAAAAAAATGGATAAATACAGTGAGAACACCAACAGAGATGGAAAATACAATAGAAACCATAGAACTTCTGAACTGAAAAATACATTAGAGGGGTTCAACAACAGACTAGATGAAACATAAGAAAGAATCCGTTAATTCAAAGATAAGGCAGTGGAACTTACCCAATCAGAGCAGAAAAAAGGATGAAAATGGAAAAGAAAAAAAAAAAAAGAAGATAGCTTAAGGGACAAATGGGACAACATCAAATGGACTGGCATTCACAACATAGGGCTCCTAGAAGAAGAAAAGAGAGAGAAAGGGGCAGAAATCTTATTTGAAGAAATAATGGCTGGAAATCTTCCTAACCTGGGGAAGGAAATGGACATCCAAATTCAAGAAGTTCAGAAAGCTACAAATAAGAGCAACCCAATAACTTTGTCATTAAAATGACAAAAGTTAGAAATAAGGAAAGAATATAAAAGCAGCAAGAGAAAGCCACCTGGGTGACTCAGTTGGCTGAACATCTAACTTCGGCCCAGATTATGGTCTCACAATTTGTGAGTTTGAGCCCCACATCAGGCTCATTGCTGTCAGTTTGTCAGCACAGAGCCTACTTCAGATCCTCTGTCCTGCTCTCTCTGCCCCTCCCCAACATGTACTCTGCCAAAAAAATAAATAAATATTTAAAAATAAAATAAAAAATTAAAAGCAGCAAAACAACTTGTTACCTACGAGGGAATCTCCATCTATCACAGGACCTTTCAGCAGAAATTTTGCAGGCCAGAAGAGAGTAGCACAGTATATTCAAAGTACTAGGGGGGGAAAGCTTTTAGGTGTTCAGGTTTGCAAATAGGTTCTTTTGAGTAATACACAAAAGATAAAGAGACAGGAATATAAGCACACCACTAAAGAAAATAATCAAACCACAAAAGGAAAGAAACAAGAGAAGAAAGGAACAGAAAGGAAGTTTGAAAACAGTCAGAAAACTATTAACAAAATGGCAGTAAGCACATGCCTGTCAATCATTACTTTAAATGTAAATAAACTAATTCTCCAATCAAAAGACATAGAGTAGCTGAATGGATTTCTTTTTTAAAATATCCATCTATATGTTACCTGTAAGGGACTCACTTCAGATATAAGGACACACAAAGGCTGCAAATAAAGGGATAGAAAAAGATATGCCATGCAAACAGAAACCAAAACAAAGCTGGAGTAACTTTACTTACACCAGACAAACAGACTTTATAATGAAGACTGTAATGAGAGACAGAGAAAGGTGTCCATAATGATAAAATAGTCAATCCAACAATAAGATATAACATGTGCAAATATTTATGCACCCAATGTAGAAGTCCCTAAGTAGATAAAACACATATTAACAGAGTGAAAGGGAGAAATAGATAGCAATACAATATTAGCGGGATACTTTAACACTCCACTTACATCAATGGATAGATCATCCAGACAGCAAATCAATAAGAAACATTGTCTTTAAACAATACATTAGACCAGATGGACTTAACAGATATTGACAGAACATTCCAACCAAAAACAACAGAATACACATTCTTCTCAAGTACATATGGGGCATTTTTCAAGATAGATCATATGTTATCCCACATTCTGGAACATGGGTATTAACACTGTTCAGTCGTGTTTAAAGAGATAATCAATTTGTTAGTATATTGTTTGATAGTTTCAAAATAAGCAGTTTTCATTATTTGTAGTCATTTAAATCCCAATAAGTGCCATACCAAAGTCGGAAGTTGACAATTGTCACTTATTCCTCATTATGTCCAGCTGTTGAAGTGACTAATAAAATGGGGAAACCATTTCTGAAAAAAAAAAAAAAGATAGATCATATGTTAGACCACAAAACAAGTCTTAATAAATGTAAGAGGGTTGAAATAATATCAAGCATCTTTTCCAATCACAATGGCATAAAAGAAGAAATTAATTACACAAGTAAAACTGGAAAATTCACAAATATGTGGATATTAGACCATGCTACTAGCAACTAATGCTTCAAAGAATAAATCAAAAGAGAAATCAAAACATACTTCAAGACAAATGAAAATGGAAAAGTAACATACCAAAATTTGTGGGATGCATCAAAAGTGATTCTAAGAGGGAAGTTGACAGTAACAAATGCTTATGTCAAGAAAGAAGAAAAGTCTCAAATAAACAATCTAATTTATAGTACAAAACACTAGAAAAAGAACAAGCAAACCCCAAAATTAGCAGAAGGAAGGAAATAATGAAGATTAGAGCAGAAATACATTAAAGACTAAAAAGACAATTTAAAAAGATCAGTGAAACTAAGAGCTTTTTCTTCAAAAAGGAAACAAAATTGACAAACCTTTGGCTAGATCTACTAAGAAAGAGAGAGTGACTGAGAGACAGAGATAGAGAGATGCAGAGAAAGAGAGAGGAAAGAGAGAAGAGGAGACTCAAATAAATAAAATCAGAAATGAAAGATGAGATGTTGCAACTGACACCACAGAAATACAAAGGATCATAAAAGACTACTCTGAACAACTATACAACAACAAATTGGAAAATCTAAAGTAAATAAATTCCTGGAAACCCATAATCTACCAAGACTGAATCATGATGAAAGAAAATCTGAATACTGATCGCTAGTAAGGAAATTGGATTAGTAATCAAAAACCTCCCAACAAACAAAAGTCTAGGACCAGACAGCTTCACTGGTGGATTCTATCAAACATTCAAAGAAGAAACATTCAAAGAACCTTCTCAAACTCTTCCAAAAAACAGAAGAAGAGAGAACTCTTCCAAACTCATTTTACAAGTCCAGTATTACCCAAATACAAAGCTAGACAAGGATGCCATTAGAAAAGGAAATTATAGACCAATTTCTCCAATGTACATAGGTGCAACAATCCTGAATAAAATAATTGCAAACTGGATACAATACATTAAAAAGATCATATAACATGATCAAGTGGGATTTAATCCAGTGATTCAAGGATGTTTCACCATCCACAAATCTGTTAGTGTGATACACCACATTAACCAAATGAAGGATAAAAATTATATGATCATCTTACTAATGTGTAAAAAGCATTTGACAAAACTCAACATCGATCTATGACAGAAACTCTCAACAAAGTGGGTATAGAGAGAATGTACAAACATAATAAAGCCCACGTCTGAGAAATCCACAGCTAAAATCATACTCAATGGTGAAAAACTGAAAGCTTTTCCTCTACAGTCAGGAACAAAGCACGGATGCCCCCTCTCACCACTTTTATTCAATATACTATTGGCAGTACTAGCCACAGCAATCATATATATATATGATTATTATTATATATATATATAAAAAGAAAGGAATTCAAACTGAAAAAGAGGTAAAACTGTCACTATTTACAGATAACATGATACTATATATAGAAAACCCTAAAGACTTTAGCAAAAAACTATTAAAACTAATAAGCAAATCGAGTAAAGCTGCGGGATACAAAATTAATATACGTAAATCTATTGCATTTCTATCCACTAAATATGAACTATCAGAAAGAGAAATTAAAGAAAATCTTATTTACAATTATATCAAAAATAATAAAATACCTAGGAATAAATTTAACCAAGGAGGTGAAAGGTTTGTACTCTGAAAAATACAAGGCATTGATGAAAGAAATTAAAGACTCAAATAAATGGAAAAAAATATCATGCTGGTAGACTGGTATAATTAATATTGTTAACATGTCCATACTACCCAAAGCAATATACAGATTGAACACAATCCCTAGAAAATGGCATCTTTCAGAGGACTAAACAAAGAATCCTAAAATTTGTAAGGAACCACAAAAGACCCCAAATAGCCAAAGCAATCTTGAGGAAGAAGAATGTAACTGGTGGTATCACCCTCTCTCCTTTGGATATTTCTATTCTCCAAAGCTATATTAATAAAAGTGGTATGGTATTGACACAGAAATAGATGCATAGGTCAATAGAACAGAGTAGAAAATCTAGCTATAAGCCTATCCTTATACATTCAATTAATTTTTGACAAAGAACATAAATATTGCTGGGGAAAATAGACACCTACAAGCAAAAGAATGAAACTGTATCACTTTTTACACCATACACAAAAATAAACTCAAAATGGACTTAAAGCTTAATTATAAGACAAGAAACCATAAAAATCTTGGAAGAAAACATAGGCAGTAAGGTCTTGAACGTCAGTGTGAGCAATCATTTTTTAGGTCTGTCTCTTTAGGCAAAGGAAACAAAAGCAAATATAAACAAATGGGACTGCATCAAACTAAAAAGCTTTTGCACAGCAAAGGAAACCTTCAACAAAATGACAAGACAACCTAGTTAATAGGAGGAGGTATCTGAAAATGATATAACTGATAAGGAGTTAACAAGCAAAATATGTAAAGAACCCACATAAATCAATATAAAAAAATCCAATGAAAAATAGGAGGAGGAAGTGAAAAGATATTTCTCAAAAGAAGACATACAGATGGCCAGCAAACACATGAAAAGATGTTCCCCATTACTAAACATCAGGGAAATTCAAGTAAACGCCACAATATCACCTCACATCTGTCAAAATGGCTATTGTCAAAAACAGAATAATTCACAAGGATGTCCCTGGTGCACTGCTAGTGGGAATGCAAAATGGTACAGCCATTATAAAAAATGGTTTAGAGTTTCCTCAAAAAATTAAAAACAGAATGTAAAATCTAGCAATTCCCTTTTGGGTATTTATCTGAGGAAAAGGAATACATTAGTTTGTAAAGATATATGCACCCCATGTTCACTGCAGCATTATTTACAATAGCCAAGACATAACCTAAGTGTTCATCAATATTATTCAGCCACAAAGGCCAGAAAGGAATGGCAGGAAATCTTCAATGTGATGAGCAGAAAAAATATGCAGCCAGGAACCCTCTATCCAGCAAGCCTGTCATTCAGAATAGAAGGAGAGATAAAAGTCTTTCCAAATATACAAAAAATTGAAAGAATTTGTCACCACTAAACCAGCTCTACAAGAAATCCTGAGGGGGCCTCTATGAGGGAAATGTTGCAAGGAACGCAAGATACCAGAGACACCACCACAAGCATGAACCCCACAAAGGACATGATGACTCTAAACCCACATTTTTCAATAATAACACTGAATGTAAATGGTCTAAATGCCCCAATCAAAAGACGTAGGGTAGCAGAATGGATAAAAAAACAAAATCCATCTATTTGCTGTCTACAAGAAACTCGTTTTAGGCTGGAGGACACCTTCAGACTGAAAGTAAGGGGATGGAGAAATATCTATCATGCTACTGAAAGTCAAAAGAAAGCTGGAGTAGCTATACTTATATCAGACAAACTAGACTTTAAAATAAAGACAGTAACAAAGGAGGAAGAAGGGCATTATATCATAATTACAGGGTCTATCCATCAGGAAGAGCTAGCAATTATAAATGTCTAAGAACCGAATATGGGAGCACCTAAATATATAAAACAATTAATCACAAACAGAAACAATCTTATGGATAAGAATGTGCTAATAGCAGGGGACTTTAATACTCCACTTACAGCAATGGATAGATCAACTAGACAGAACATAACTAAAGAAACAATGGACTTGAATGACACATTGGACCAGATGGATTTGACAGATATATTTAGAACTCTACATACTGTGGCCATGGAATTCACTTTCTTCTCAAGTGCGCATGGCAAATTCTCCAAAATAGATCACATACTGGGACATAAAGCAGCCCTCAATAAATATAAAAGAACTGAGATTATACCATGCACACTTTCAGATCACAATGATATGAAACCTGAAATCAATCACAGGAAGAAGTCTAGAAAACCTCCAAAAACATGGAGGTTAAAAAACACCCTACTAAAGAATAAATGGGCCAATCAGGCAATTAGAAGAGAAATTTAAAAATATATGGAAACAAATGGAAATGAAAATACAACAACCCAAACTCTATGGGATGCGGCAAAGGCAGTCCTAAGAGGAAAGTACACTGTACTCCAGGCCTATTTCAAGAGATTAGAAAAAGCGCAAGTGCAAAATGTAACAGTGCCCCTAAAGGAACTAGAGGGAAAGTAACAAGAGCACCCCAAACCCAGTAGGAGAAGAAAAATAATAAAAGTAAGGACAGAAATAAACAATATAGAAACCAAAGAAACAGTTGAACAGATCAATGAAACCAAGACTTGGCTTTTTGAAAAAATAAACAAAATTGACAAACCTCTAGCCAGGCTTCTCAAAAAGAAAAAAGAAAGTACTCAAATAGACAAAATCATGAATGAAAATGGACTTATTACAAGTAATTATAGGGAATACTATGAAAAATTATATGCCAACAAGTTAAACAGCTTAGAAGAAATGGACAAACTCCTAAACACACACTCACTACCAAAATTTACACGGGAAGAGATAGAAAATCTGAAGAGACCCATAACTAGTGAAGAAATTGAATCAGTTATGAAAAATCTCCCAACAAATAACAGACCTGGACCTGATGGCTTCCCTGGGGAATTCTACATTTAAAACAGAACTAAAACCCATTCTTCGCAAGCTATTCCAAAAAATAGAAATCAAAGGAAAACTTCTAGATTCATTTTCTGAAGCCAGCATCACTTTGATTCCCAAGCCAGACAGAGATCCAGCAAAAATAGAGAACTACAGGCCAATATCCTTGATGAATACGGACGCAAAAATCCTCAACAAGATACTCGCAAATCAAATTCAACAGCACATAAAAACACATAAACACATAAACAGCACATAAAAAGAATTATCCACCATGATCAAGTGGGATTCATTCCTGGGTTACAGGGTTGGTTCAATATTCGCAAATCAATCAATTTGATACATCATATTAACAAAAGAAAAGATAAAAACCATATGATCCTGTCGATTGATGCAGAAAAAGCATTTGACAAAATACAGCATCCCTTCGTAATAAAGACCCTCGAGAAAGACGGGATAGAAGGAACATACTTAAACATCATAAAAGCCATCTATGAGAAGCCTTCAGCTAACATCATCCTCAATGGGGAAAAACTGAGAGCTTTCCCCCTGAAATCAGGAACACGACTGGGATGTCCACTGTCACCACTGTTGTTTAACATGGTGCTGGAAGTCCTAGCATCAGCAATCAGACAACAAAAGGAAATCAAAGGCATCAGAATTGGTAAAGAAGAAGTCAAACTTTCACTTTTCGCAGATGACATGATACTCTACATAGAAAACCCGACAGACTCCACCAGAAGCCTACTAGAACTGATTCCATGAATTCAGCAAAGTTGCAGGATACAAAATCAATGTACAGAAATCAGTTGCATTTTTATACACCAACAATGAAGCAAAAGAAAGAGAAATCAAGAAACTGATCCCATTCACAATTGCACAAAAAAACTATAAAATACCTAGGGATAAACCTAACCAAAGATATAAGACATCTGTATGATGAAAACTATAGAAAACTTATGAAGGAAATTGAAGAAGACACAAAGAAATGGACAAACATTCCATGCTCATGGATTGGAAAAATAAATATAGTTAAAATATCATTACTACCCAAAGCAATCTACACATTCAATGCAATCCCAATCAAAATTGCACCAGCATTCTTCTCAAAACTAGAACAAACTATCCAAAAATTTGTATGGAACCACAAAAGACCCCAAATAGCCAAAGTAATATTGAAGAAGAAAACCAAAACGGGAGGCATCACCATCCCAGACTTTTTTTTTTGTTTTTTTACAAATAGTTTATTGTCAAGTTGGTTTCCATATAACACCCAGTGCTCATCCCCACAAGTGCCCTCCTCCATGCCCATCTCCCCTCTCCTCCCCACACCCATAAGTCCTCAGTTTGTTGTCAGCATTCAAGAGTCTCTCATGGTTTGTCTCTCTCCCTTTCCCCCACCATTTCTCCCCATCTTCTCCCCCATGGTCCTCTGTTAAGTTCCTCCTAATCCTCCTAAAGTTGCAAACATGATATTTGTCCTTCTCTGCCTGACTTATTTCGCTCAGCATAACACCCTCAAGGTCCATCCATGTTGCTACACATCACCATCCCAGACTTTAGCCTCTACTACAAAGCTGTCATCATCAAGACAGTATGGTATTGGCACAAAAACAGACACATAGACCAATGGAATAGAATTGAGAACTCAGAATTGGACCCACAAATGTATGGACAACTAATCTTTGACAAAGCAGGAAAGAGTATCCAATGGAAAAAAGACAGCCTCTTCAACAGATGGTGCTGGGAGAACTGGACAGCAACATGCAGAAGAATGAAACTAGATCATTTTCTCACAGCATACACAAAAATAAACTGAAAATGGATAAAGGACCTGAATGTGAGACAGGAAACCATCAAAACCCTAGAGAAGAAAGTAGGAAACAACCTCTTTGACCTCAACTGCAGCAATTTCTTACTTGACACATCCCCAAAGGCAAGGGAATCAAGAGCAAAAATGAACTATTGGAACCTCATCAAGATTAAAAGCTTCTGCACGGCAAAGGAAGCAATCCATAAAACTAATAGGCAACCAATGGAATAGGAAAAGATAGTTGCAAATGACATATCAGACAAAGGGCTAGTATCCAAAATCTATAAGGAACTCACCAAACTCTACACCCAAAAAACAAACAATCCAGTGAAGAAATGGGCAGAAGATATGAACAGACACTTCCCCAAAGAGGACATCCAGATGGCCAACAGACACATGAAATGATGCTCACCCTCCCTCCTCATCAGGGAAATGCAAATCAAAACCACACTGAGATACTACCTCATGTCAGTCAGAGTGGCTAAAATGAGCAAATCAGAGGACTCTAGATGCTGGCGAGGATGTGGAGAAACAGGCACCCTCCTACACTGTTGGTGGGAATGTAAACTGGTGCAGCCCCTCTGGAAAACAGTGTGGAGGTTCCTCAAAAAATTAACAATAGAACTCCCCTAGGACCCAGCAATAGCACTGCTAGGAATTTACCCAAGGGATACAGGAGTGCTGATGCATAGAGGCACACGTACCCTAAAGTTCATAGCAGCACTCTCAACAATAGCCAAAACGTGGAAAGAGCCTAGGTGTCCATCAACAGACGAATGGATCAAGAAGATGTGGTTTATCTATACGATGGAATACTACATGGCAATGAGAAACAATGAAATCTGGCCATGTGTAGCAACATGGATGGACTTTGAGGGTGTTATGCTGAGCGAAATAAGTCAGGCAGAGAAGGACAGTTACCATATGTTTGCATGTATAGGAGGATTAGGAGGAACTTAACGGAGGACCATGGGGGAGAAGAAGGGGAACAATAGTGAGGGAGAGGGAATGAGGCAAACCATGAGAGACTCTTGAATGCTGAGAACAAACTGAGGACAGATGGGATTGGGGGGAGGGAAAGGGGGAGTGATGGGCATGGAGGAGGGCACTTGTGAGGATGAGCACTGGGTGTTATATGAAACCAACTTGACAACAATCTACTAAAAAATATTATTCAGCCACAGAAAAGGAATGAAGTTTTGGCATTTGCAGCAACATGGATGGACCTAGAGGATATTATATTAAGTGAAACAAGTCAGACAAAGACAAAAAATGTATGATTTCACTTATGTGTGGAATCCAAAAACAAAACAGAAACAAACTCATATATACAGAGAACAATTTGGTGATTTTAAGAGAGGAGGGGTGGAGGAAGGGGCATAATAAAGAAAGGAGATTAAAGATATAATTTTCCACTTATAAAATAAATAAGACATGAGGATGCAATATACAGCATGGAGAATATTGTTAGTAATATGTAACAACATTGTAAGGTGACAAACAGTAGCTAGATTTGCCATTGTGATTGCTTTGTCAGATATATAGATGTTGACATACTATAGAAACATTGAAATTAGTATATTATGTGTCATCTACACTTCAAAGGAAAAAAAATAAAACAATGATCAAAAAAATGTCCACTATAGAAAACAATTTGGTAGCTTCTTACAAAGCTAAGCATACTCTTACCATATGATCCAGCAATCAAGTTTTTGGTATTTACTTAAATGAGTTGAAAATTTAAGTGCATGTATAAATCTGCATATAAGTATAACAGTTTGTTCATAATAACCAAAACTTGGAAGCAATCAAGATGTCCTTTAATAGATGAGTGAATAAATAAACTGTGGTACTTCCATACAAGGGCTATTATTCAGCAATAAAAAGAAGTGAGCTATAAAGCTACAGAAAGACATGGAGGAATCTTAAGTGCATGTTGCTAGATGGAAGAGCCAGTCTGAAAAGGCTATATAAAGTATGATACTTATATGACATTCTGGAAAAGATAAAACTATGGAAACAGTGGAAATATCAGTGGTTGCCAAGGGTTCATGGGGAGAAGGAGAGAGATTAACAAGTGGGACAGAGACCAATTTTTAGAGTGGTCTGTATCTGTATGATACTGCTATGGTGCATATATAAGACAGTCATTAAAGCCCTTAATACTGTACAACACAAAGAATAACATCTAATGCAAACCATCAATTTTAGTTTTTTTAATGTTAAGTTCCTCTTTGCATTTTATAACTTTTTTGTCCTCAAGGGTATTTTATCTTTTATTTATGTAGCCAGACTAGCTCTCTTATTACTGTTTGCATGATATATCTTTTTATTTTCAACCTCTGAATCTAAAGTGTATCTTGTAGGCAGCATATTGTTGGATCTTGGTTCTTAATTCTAGTCTGACATCACTGCCTTTTGATTGGAGTGTTTAATCCACTCACATTTATTTTTTTAATTTATCCTGTTGAAACTATCTCTGCCACCTGGATATTTATTTTTTTCCTTTATTCTTCCCTACTGCCTTCTTTCGTAGTAAGTAGATATTTTCTAGTGTATCATTTTCATTCTTTTGTTGATTTCTAAACTATTTTTGTTTTAGTTATCTTCTCAGTAATTGTTTTAAAACTGAAGCACTTATTTTTCCTCTTCTCCTCCCCCATGGTCCTCCATTAAGTTCCTCCTAATCCACCTATATGTGCAAAGATATGATATCTGTCCTTCTCTGCCTGACTTATTTTGCTCAGCATAACACCCTCAAATTGCTACAAATGGCCAGATTTCATTCTTTCTCATTGCCATGTAGTTGGGGAGAAGGAGGGAGGCAAACCATGAGAGACTCTTGAATGCTGAGAACAAACTGAGGGCTGATGGGGGTGGGAGAGAGGGGAAGTGGGGTGATGGGCATGGAGGAGGGCACTTGTTGGGATGAGCACTGGGTGTTGTATGGAAACTTGACAGTAAACTATTTAAGAAAAATAAAAAAGTAAAAAATCTGAAGCACTTAGGGAGGCAGAATTGGTGTCAAAAGACCCATCAGCGTTACCAGGTAGATGCAAACTGCTGCCCATGCTTTCTCCTGCCTGCTGGAGCTACTGGAAGCCTAGGTGCTCCAGTCTTTCTCTCTGGTGATTAATTTTGCCTCTAAGTGCCAATTTGGCCTGCTGCAATCTAAGCCTGATGTACTCAAACTTTTTGACCTGGGTTCCTTTTGCAGTCACCAACTGTGATCTCAAGGTTTTCTGATCTTTGAGCAGCACTACGTGTCCTACTAGAAGTCAATAAGTAAACTTTTCTAGGTGCAGAAAGTGGGAATCTGAATAAGATAATCTTGAAGTTTCAAATTCCATTATTCTTTAATTGCCTTAAAATAGTATTAGAAACAATTATTAGCTTCTATCGTTCCCATGCATTATCTCATTAAATCTCTGCAAAGATTCAGGTGTGTGCTTTAAGCACCTTAATGCCAGATAAACTGTTATTGAAATCATAACCCTTTATGATATGATTGTTTAGTGTTAGATTGTTGTATTATAAAACTATGGAATATCTTGAATATGTTTTCTGATAGATCTGGGGCAGCAAATCCCTCCTGGATATTTTTCTCTAAAATTACATTGAAAGAAATAAACAGCTGTCAGGAGTATGAAGGCTAAACCATTAGATTGCTGAGTCAGTGCTCTGGAAGTTACAATATGTCCTAGAATGCAAGTCACATGCCCTGACATTCAAGTACTCATTTTATTTTTTGAGGGTCAACATAAATTAGTAGTGGGAGGTTGAAAAGAAGACAGGAGAATTACTGGAAAATAAAAATGCACGTATAAGTAGCCACCAAGATTCTAATTGTGCAGGCATGGTCAAACATACAGATAATATTCACAATATGATTAATACCTAATTTGTGATGGAAAGTCTGTTCTTAAGTAAATGGTTCTCTTTGTCCATTAGTTACTTAATTACATATTTCTTTGTTGGTTTGGTGTTGTTTTCCCCTGCATGACCCTATAAAACAGTTGTAATGAAACATAGTGTTCTAAAAATATAAAACCAAAGCATTTTATCCTTAAATCATATTCATTCGAATGAAGTAGGGTCAAAAGCCTTATTGCCAGGTTTGTTCCCTATTTGGCAAGATACTAGACTTGAAATCCAGGCTTTGAGGATTTGGTTGCTTTTTTTTTCTTTTTCTTGCCATTCAAATGGCCTACACCTTACTTGCAACTTAAACTATATAATAAAGAGAGAAGAGAGTCCTGTAATCTGTCTCTGCTGGGCCTTGGGGCCTTCTTCAATCTGGTAGAAGAAAAAATTTCTCATAAAGGAGGTGTGAAAGAAAGCCTTCTTCCTTCCCTCTGAAGAATGGTGGTAGAAGAGAAAGAAGGGTCTGACCCAGTGGTCAACTTGATATAGGTGTTGAGCATGCTTCATGGAGTTCCAGCAAGAAGGAATGCAGAATGCATGGGCTCCTCTAGGAGCACCTTACTGGGGTGTCTTGAGCCAACGTGATGTGGCCTAGCCTACTAAGAGCACTGAGTGATCAGACAGAGAGTTCCAAACCCGGCATGGCCCCGAGCTGAAATCCACGGGGCTGGCTCTGAGTCATTGGTGGTGTGGTGAGGCCAGGCTGCAGAGAGCCCAACCGGGCTGCATGGAAGACAGTATGGGCTCTTAGAGGGGCTTCAGCCAGTGGGATGGAGGAGAAACAGGGTTCAGGGTCCATGCCCCATAGGAATGGCTCCTGATCTTGCAAGTCCACCATGAATCTACCACCTCCAGGCCTCAGTTCAGAAGCCAGCGGATCCCAGCAACCAGGCAGCCAAGGGTATCACTAGGATCCAGAGGAAGACCATAGCAGACGAGTACGCCCAGCCAGAAGGAAACTGGGAGCCTGACCAGTGCCCACAGGGTAATTTAAAGTATTGTGTGCATGTAAGGTTTAAACTTGATGAGACTTTTAGTTGTGTTCTGTTGGTCTGTTTGCTTTGTTTCCCTGCTAGAAATAGCAAGTGTTTAAAGAAGGCAAGACATTATATAAACAAAATGAGAAGAAAATTTTCTCTGCACATGCAAACTGTGGCCTGTGTCATTGCAGGTAGGTTACAGGTTGACAGGAAGTATACACATGCATGTGGGAGTGTGCATCCATGTGTGTGCAGACACACACACACACACACACACACCTACTGTAACCCAAGTACAGAATTTAACAGACATCAATGTCCAAGCAGAGCTTAGCAGACACAGCCTTCTCTGCATGGCTTTCTCCTGCCCTGAATTTCCTTCCAGGGCTCACAGCTCTCAGTGAAACCTTTTCCTGAAAATGAAGTAGTTCTGTCCAATTCTTGTTAAGTCTCATACACTGGAGCTTATGGCACCATTTCAGAGGAACTTCCACAAACCATTTTAAGAGAATATTCATCAACGTGGAGAGGTCCTAGTTTGTGAAGCTAAGTCAGAATCAGTGCAGCCAATTCTCAGCCAGCATTATTGTACATGGTGTACATGTGTACAGATGATTATGGGTGTTATGTACATTATTTTACTTATGCAACTAATTTTTTATCAAGTCAACATTTTACCCATCTTTGAGTTTTTAGAATGTAGTGATCAGTGACAGAATATCTTCTTCTGGAAAATAAGATAAAAACAGAAGGAGGCAAGTCATAAGAGACTCTTAATACAGAGAACAAATTGAGGGTTGATAGAGGGTTGTTGGGGGGGATGGGCTACATGGGTGATGGGCATTAAGGAGGACACTTGTTGGGATGAGCACTGAATGTTGTAAGTATGTGATAAATTACTAAACTCTACTCCTTAAACCAGTACTACACTATATGCTAACTAGCTTGGATTTAAATAAAATGTTTAAAAAATTAAACTAAAAGAAGAGTATCTTCTTTGGGCCATTGCAAGTGTGATCAGGAGGGTCTTGGAGTCTTGGCACAGAAACTGCTCCCTTGGGGTGCCAGAGACATTTCCCATCCATCTAGCAATACTCAAGACCAAGAACAGATGAAGAAAGCTTTCCCAGACAGAATCAGATTGACCCTGCCAAATCCTTTGAGGAGTTTCCGATCTCTTGAACTTAACGTGGAAGCTCAAAAATCTGTACAATTTTTCCTCGTATTATACTGAATATACTCATTGAAATATTATTTCATCTTTTTTTTTAAACTAGTCTCTGAAATAACAGCTGTTAAGGCCTCTTTTCTATGACACTAAGTTGATTTGGGTTTTTCTTCTTTCCAATAGTCTTCCTGCATCATCCTTCTTGAACACTGCCCTAAGTCACTCTTCATTTCCCTATCTTATTTCTCACAACTGTATTTTTTTTTTTACCACAACTAAGTTACCACAAGAATTTCTAAGACATACATGGTAACATTTGACACTGTCTGTTGGGATCAGAGGTCAGAACCTGTTTGACCTTGGGAGAAGTTTTTATGGCCCGCAAATCGAGTACTGTGGGACTCTCCCTTCTGTGAAAGAAGAATTTGATGGGAATTTGATAGACGTAAAAGCCTTGGAGGCCTTTGTTTTTGGAGTTAGGCACACTGGTCATGGCACCATGTTTGGACAAAGGTAAATACCATCAGCAGCGTTTGAGAGTGTTATCACCTCCAGGGGGACCCTGAAAGTTCCCTTTTCTGATTTTTCATGTGGAATATTGATGAATCCAGATTCTGTAGGACTTTCTGAAGTCCTTCTTGTTGGACTCATTCTCTGTTGTGGGAATAGCCATGACTTTATCAAGTTATGAGATAGAAAGGCCTTGCTTCCCACTGGAAAATTCTAAAGTGAGCCAAAATTTTAAAAGGATGAGCTGAAACACATGGGTAGGGTCTACTTCCCAGGCTATAAAATTTTAAATATGTTCAAAGAACTAATTGGCTGAGGTTTCAGGTACAGGTGCATTTGTCTCCACCACTGTTGGTCAGATATCTAATGGGGGCTTTCTTGTCATTTGGATGGGATAATTCTTTGTTCAGAAATCTTCCATACATTATCAGACGATGAGAGTCCTGGGCCTCCAGGTACCAAATGACAGTAGCACTTCCATGTTATCATGACAAGCAGTAAAAGCCTCTATACATTTCTGAATGCCCTGTTGGAAGTGGTACCTTCTTCCATTTTAGATCTACTAGCTCTAGCCTAAGAAGTAAGTGATTTCAGAGCACTTTGTTAAAGTTAGAATTTCAGGTGCCCCTGTAATCAATTCTTTAAATCAAAAGTTGCATTGTTAAACTTTCAATTAGTAGAAATACTAAATTTAACTGGGATCATGCTAGTCTCCCCTTAGTTGGCCCTAAGCTTTTCAGAATCTTTTTACATCAACTGTGGTTCTCAGACCAACAGCATCAGCATCGCCTGGAAGCTTGTTAGAAATGTACAATCTACTGAATCAAAAACTGTATTTTGAGAGGTCCCCACTTAATCCGTACATACATTAAAATTTGAGATGCGATGTTTTACAGAACACCCTGGACAATCTTGTGACCACTTCTTGTAGTTAGACTCCCCCACCCCCACCCCAGTGGCACAACTGATTTGCATCTCAACCCCCAATGATATAAACCCTTTTGATGTGCACTTTCCCATTGTAGGTGAATGTGAAACTTCTCTGCCCGAGAACCACAAGTTTCCTCCCTATCCTGGGCTCCAACCACAATAACTTAGATGTCTGGTAATTACGAGAAAGCCAGAATATCAGGCAATCTTATTTATTCCTATTATAGTCTGTGACATTCTAATATAGTCTGTCCCCAGGCCTGGACTTGTGCCAGATCAGCTTACATTTTAAGATAAAAGCTGGAATTCTTTGTTCAGGATATATACTGCCCAGTATCTACCTTTCCCACTTGTTGCTTTTGTTATTTTATTTTTTAAATGTTTGTTTATTTGAGAGAGAGAGAAAGAGAGAGAGAGAGAGAGAGAGAGAGCATGAGCAGGTAAGGGGTAGAGAGGGAGGGAAACACAGAATCCAAGCAAACTCCAGGCTCCAAGCTGTCAGCACAGAGCCCAACACAGGGCTCGAACTCACAAACCATGAGATCATGACCTGATCTTGAACCTGACCTGAAGTTGGATATTTAACTAACTGATCCACCCAGGCACCTCTTGGTATTTTATTTTTAACCCAACTTTTTCCTAGTCTAAAGAAAATCCTACTATCAGATTCACCCACTCCTATTTTCTGTCATCTGCAGCAATAAATATCCAAAAGGCCCCAAGACCACAAACATCCAACGGAACAAATAAATGGGGGATTGTGCCTCTGTGAGTCCAGCAGGGATCTCACATAAAGGGCCACTTGTGCCAGTCCCATTTACAATCAGCTGACTCTCTGGACACTCGGAACATCTGTAGCTCTTCAATTTGCTTGCTCCTGTCTGCAACTGGTTCAACAGTGAACTCAGACCAATTAAATTTCCAAAGATAACCTGATTATAAGTCTGCCTGGGCTCAAATGTGCATCACTTCTTTCTTACTTGTGCCAATGAAACTCACACTTGCTTGGAAGTTAGCAAATATTTTGCAGGTTGTCAACAAAGAAAAGAACGGGCAATCCCAGCAAATTCAATTGGGATTATCCTTTTTTGCTTTCTGCCTAAAATCTGCTGGATTTTAGATTCCTACCCAAGTAGATTTTTAGGCATATTTAGATGTATTGTGGGTTTATTTTGAAAGGGTATTTTATAAATTACAGTAAAATACATAAAACAAAACTTACCATTTTAACTATTTTAAAGCATACAAGTCAGAGGCATTCAGTACATTCATATTGTTGTACAGCCATCACCATCATTTTCAGAATCAATTTTTAAAGATTTCTGTAATTCTGACAGTCTTCTATCCTCTTATTGACTCATAACAAAGGGTCATGTCTTATATGATCTATTTAGGAAAATTATGTTTTCTAAGTTTTTGGGTTCAACCAGAACACCTTTGGCTTATTTATTTAAAAAAATATTTTTAATGTTTTTATTTATTTCTGAGAGAGAAAGAGATAGACAGCGTGAGCAGGGGAGGGTCAGAGAGAGAGGGAGACACAGAATCCGAAACAGGCTCCAGGCTCTGAGCTGGCTGTCAGCACAGAGCCCGACATGGGGCTCGAACCCACAAACCATGAGATCATAACCTGAGCCAAAGTCAGACGCTTAACCGAGTGAGCCACTCAGGTGCCCCAGCTTATTTATTTATTTATTTATTTATTTTACAAATAGTTTATTGTCAAATTAGTTTCCACATAACATCCAGTGCTCATCCCCACAAGTGCCCTCCTCCATGCCCATCTCCCCTCCCCCCTACATTCCAGCTTATTTATTTTTAAAGGTCTTCTCACATCACTTCTTTAATGGTAAAAGGTGAACAGAGAGAAATATCTTGAACTATCTTCAAACTAATTGTATGAACAACCTTATTTTTGATTCTCTAATAGCCCCCATTAAGTCTTTATTATCACATATACACATTATTTTCCCCTATATATAGCCCTTCTACTAAGCCTTTAAAAAATCTAAGCAAGTACAATACAAACAGAAGAGGAAAGTCATTAATTATATATGTGTTATTCTTCATAAATTCAAAGCAACTGTCCCACTTCCTTTAATGCTTTAAAAAACATTATACAACAATGAATATTTTTAAAGTCCTTTACTGTGTGGTGAGATAAATACTTTGCTCCTTTCATAGATCCTCAAATGTATTTCTATTTATAAAATAAACACACACACACATTTGAAAGCTTTCTGATTTTATTAGAGGGCTGATACTTAGCAGCAAAAGACCAAAATATTGGTACCAAAAACTGTTGTCAGGAAAATTTGGGGTTGTTGTCTTAAGACATGTCATAAGACATGACCAAGGCACAGAAGACGTGACCCCTTGTTGTGGGTTGATAAGCCTGTGTTTAAGTTCTTGTTCTTCTTGTTGGCTGTAGCTTTTCATTATTCTTATCTTTTTATAGCCACCTGCCCTGACTAGTAAAACTTCATCCTAATTCTGGGTCTGAGGCACCTTCTTACATAAGCACCATCCACACAGAGAAATGATTCTTCAGCCAGCCTTACATGCTTGCTCCCTACTTTTCGTTTTGGCACACAAGGTATCAAACCAACTTTGTTGTATCTGGGCAGTTTTTCCATCAGTTGTAACAGCAAACTTTGCCTTCAGCTTTTCTTAGAATTTGTGCATTAATGCTCCCCACTTACACCACCTACTGAATACGAGATATAGAAGGTGTCACAATTAGATAATAATTTTGTACACAGCAAATAAGTTATGAAAAATTCAGGACAAGACAAATTTCAAGCACTGAATTCCCCTAAGATCAAACTGAAAGTTAAGTCAGGCAAATGTTTAGTACACTTCCAGTAAACAGCTAGTTTATTTGCATTGTCAGATATTTAAAAGCTTTCAATAATTTCTTACATGCTCTTCTTAAACATAGCATACAGGACAAAATTTGTTCACTGAGATATGTTATATATACAAACACATGTTTCTGGAAATAATGATTTGGGAAAGACAAAGAAATTGGTGGATGTTCAGTTGAATCAAAAGGACTATCTTATATTTGCAAATGACATTTTGGATAAAAGGTTCGTATCCAAAATCTATAAAGAACTGGGATGCCTGGGTGGCTCAGTCGGTTGAGTGTCCAACTTTGGCTCAGGTCATGATCTCGCAGTTCGTGGGTTCAATCCCCACGTCAGGCTCTGTGCTGACAGCGAGCTCAGAGCCTGGAGCCTGCTTCCGATTTTGTGTCTCCTTCTCTCTCTGACCCTCCCCTGTTCACGCTCTCTCTCAGAAATAAATGAAAAACATTTTAAAAAATCTATAAAGAATTTACCAAATTCAACACCTGTAAAACAAATAATCCAGTGAAGAAATGGGCAGAAGACATGACCAGACACTTTTCAAAAGAAGACATCCAGGTGGCTAACAGACACATGAAAAGATGCTCAACATTGCTTATCATCAGGGGAATATAAATCAAAACCACTTTGAGCTACCACCTCACACTGGTCAGAGTAGCTAAAATTAACAACTCAGGAAACAACAGATGTTGGTAAGGATGTGGAGTAAGGGGAACCCTCTTGCACTGTTGGTGGGAATGCAAACTGGTGCAGACACTCTGGAAAACAATATAGAGGTTCCTCAAAAAATTAAAAATAGAACTACCCTACACTAGGAATTTATCCAAAGGATACAGGAGTGCTGATTCGTAAGGACACATGTACCCCAATGTTTATAACAGTGCTTTCAACAATAGCCAAATTATGGAAAGATCCTAAATGTCCATCAACTGATAAATGGATAAAGATGATGTATTGTGTGTGTGTGTGTTTATGTATAATGTATATTCTATATATATACAATAGAATACTACTCAGCAATGAAAAAAAATGAAGCCTTGCCATTTACAACAATGTGGATGGAAATGGAGGGTATTATGCTAAGTGAAATAAGTCAGAGAAAGACAGGTATATGTTTTCACTCATATGTGGAACTTGAGAAACTTAACAGAAGACCATGGGAGAAGGGAAGGAAAAAATAGTTAGAAACAGAGAGGGAGACAAACCATAAAAGATGCTTAAATACAGAAAACATACTGAGGGTTGATGGGGATGGGGAGGCAGGGGGGTGGGGAAAATGGGTGATGGGCATTGAGGAGTAAACTTGTTGGGGTGAGCACTGGGATGTGAGTGATGAATCACAGGAATCTACTCCCAAAGCCAAGAGCACACTGTATACACTGTATGTTAGCTTTTCATAATTATACATATGAAAAGAAAAGACAAAATAAATATATGAATATTCATGTAAGAAAGAACTATCTTAAAATTTCTAAATCTAAAATCTTAAAATTTCTAAGTCTGAATATGGTCAGCCATACTTGGAAGGTGGTAGGTTTCCTGTGGGTGGCTCCAGAAGACAGTTATCTGACCATGGGAGGAGTCCAGAAAGGCAGCTACACCTTTCCGAATGGGAGACTTCTCCAGAATTTAAGGCCATTCAACAAAGGAACAGATCACTTCGAAGGTGTTCTGTATCTCAAAACGGTTAAATAAGTGCATATAGGAATATTGTAAAAGCAGTCTGTGTCAGCCACTTACTGCCAAACTTCCTTCTGACCTTGCTTGGCTTAATTAGCTTGCTAAGGGTAACTTGAACAATCAGGCTTATTGTTGGATTGTGAAATAAAGATGGCCTCAGAGTATTTGGATTCATGATCTTTTTCTATTTGTAAAGGTAGGTTGTTTCCACAGATGGTCATACCAATCTGTCCAATCTTGTATGCCCTTTTGCAATGATACTTTTCCAACAAAGAGATAAAATCTTTTCCCTCTTTTTTTGAATCTGGACAGACCCTGTGACTCTCTCTGACCAATTGAAAGCAGTGCAAAGAACACTGTGATCTCTTGGTCTTATGAGGCGTTGAAGCTTCTGTTTCTGCCCTCTGTGAAGCCAACTGCTGTGTAGATAAGTCCAGGCTTGTTGGAGAGACCACTTGGAGCAAAGATGGGTCTGGATGACAAAAGGCCATACAGACGAGAACCAAGGTGCCCAAGCTGATAGCCAGCACCAACTAGCAGACAGTGTGGATTTTCCAAACTTATCTGCCCCATCTGACCCCACCAGAGCTGAGATCACCTGTTCCCATTTTTTATCTCATTTTGATCTGAGTTAACAATGAGGGTGGAGTCATCTTGAATCTCCAATCTTTTTCCTTAAAAAGTTCCTTAAACATATTTACCAGCTCAGGCTCCAGCCTTCTGGCAAACTATTTAGCTCTCTCTTCCCCCTTTCTTCTTCTCTGTCCTCCACCCCCAAATCTCTACCCTTTCCTCTGGAGAACTCAGCTGTCAGACTCCATTTGAATATACAAAGGCTTTGTTAAACTGGAATCTTGAACACTTCTCTCTCTTCCACTAGTGTATGTTAGGAGAAAAAAGCCAGAGAGATTTCATTCTCTTTTTTTCCCTGAAATTTTATTTAAATTCAAGCTAGTTAACATATTGTGTAGTAGTATTGGTTTCAGGAGTAGGATTTAGTGATTCATCATTTACACATAATACCCTGTGCTCATCCCAGCAAGTGCCCTCCTGAATGCCCATCTCCCATTTAGCCCCTCCCCCTGCCCACTTACCTTCCAGCAACCCTCAGTTTGTTCTCTACAGTTAAGTCTCTCTATGGTTTGCCTCCCTCTCTGTTTTTATCTTATTTTATTTCTCCTTCCTTCCTCTATATTCATCTGTTTTGTTTCTTAAATTCCACATATGAGCAAAATTATATAATATTTTTCTTTCTCTAGCTTTTCTCACTTAGCATAACACACTCTAGTTCCATTCACATCATTGCAATTGGCAAGATTTCATTCTTTTTGATGGCTGAATATATATATACACCACATCTTTATTCATTCATCAGTAGATGGACATTTGGGCTCTTCTCATAAGTTGGCTACTGTTGATAATGCTGTTATAAAAATCAGGGTGCATGTTCCCCTTTGAATCAGTATTTTTGTATCCTTTGAATAAATACCTACAAATGAAATTGCTGGGTCATAAGGTATTTCTATCTTTACCTTTCTGAGGAAACTCCACACTGTTTTCCAGAGTAGTTGCACCAGTTTGCATTCCCACCAATAATGCAAGAGGGTTCCCCTTTCTCTGCCTCCTCACCAACATCTGCAGTTTCCTGTATTGTTCATTTTAGCAATTCTGACAGGTGTGAGGTGGTATCTCATTGTGATTGATTTGTATTTCCCTGATGATGAGTAATGTTGAGAATGTTGAGCATTTTTTCATGTATCTGTTAGTCATTTGTATGTCTTCTTTGGAGAAGTGTCTATTCATATCTTCCGCCCATTTCTTCACTGGAGTATTTGTTTTTTGGGTGCTGAGTTTGGCAAGTTCTTTATAGACTATGGATACTAGCCCTTTATCTGATATGTCATTTACAAATATCTTCTCCCATTCTGTAAGTTGCCTTTTAGTTTTGTTGATTGTTTCCTTCACTGTGCAGAAGCTTTTTATTTTGAGGCAGTCCCAATACTTTTTTTTTTTTTTTTTTGCTTTGGTTTCACCCTAAAGCAGAAGACTACACATTCTTTTCAAGTGCACATAGAACATTCTCCAGAATAGATCATCTACTGGGTCACATATCAGGCCTCAACCAGAACAAAGAGATTTAGATGCATATTTTCAGACCACAGTGCTATGAAACTTGAATTCAACCACAAGAAAAAAATTGGAAAGACCAAAAATACATAGAGGTTAAAGAACACTAAATCACTAAAAAACTAAAGAACTACTAAAGAATAACCAGGAAATTAAAGAAGAAATGAAAAAATACATGGTAGCCAATGAAAATGAAAACACAACATCCAAAACTTTTGGTATGCAGTAAAGGTAGTCATAAGAGGGAAGTATATAGTAATACATGCCTTAATCAAAAAGGAAGAAAATACACAACCTAACTTTACACCTAAAGAAGCTGGAAAAAGAACAGCAAATAAAGCTCAAAGCCAGCAGAAGAAGGGAAATGATAACAATTAGAGCAAAACTAAATGGTATAGAAACAACAGCAACAACAAAAACTAGTAAAAACAAAACTAAAGCTGGTTTTTGAAAGAATTAACAAAATTGATAAACCCCTAGCAGACTTAGCAAAAAGAAAAGAGAAAGGACACAAATAAATAAAATCATGTGAGATTACTTTTTTCACTGATGTGAATTATGCCTCTTCCTCAGAAAGTATAGGTAGTTATCATTAATTTGGGCTCTGTATTTTCCCTTTTCTATTACTTTTACATAGCACTAAATAAAAACAACAGTTTAGTTAAGAGTTTATACAGTTATATTTAAGGCTAAAGTGGAAATCAGTAAGAAAGAAAACATGCTGAGAATATGAAGTTTTATTCCACATGAAATGTAGTACTATTTTAAGTTTTTTAAAAAGATTATGACTATAAAGAAAATAATAAAATCTAAAATTGAGATAAATATCTGCTATTAAGGACTAAAATAGGGAGGGATGAAAAGAGAGGCCAAGATTCTCCAAGGTTGCCACCCACAAACATTAGATAATTGCTTCATTCTGGCCACTGATTTCAGTAGCTGAAAAGCTAAATAAATACCACAGTGAAACTTTTAAAAACCATTGGCCAGCATGCTTGTTTTAATTGTAGTTTTAATTACAATATTTAAAGCTAGCTACAGCTTTATAATTTAGTCATATTTGTTATTTTGACACATTTGTATATATTTATATAAAATGCATTGTGTCATATAGGCCAAGCTGTTGAAATATTGCCAAATGGTTCTTCATATTTCAAAAACTAAGCACAAACTATAAAGGAGGGAGATTAATAAACTACATGAAAATACAAAAATCAGTGTAAACTAGGAGAAAACCTTCAAGGGATAAACTTCAAGGGATTATTTCAAAATATATGTATATCAATTGGAAAAAGATAACACTATAGAAAAATTATAAAAAACAAATAAGTCATTCACAAAAGAGAAAATAGGAAAGGCTCAATTCTGCTAATAATCAGGAAAATGCAAAGTTTTGTTTATTTGTTGTTGTTTTTGAGAGAGAAAGAGAGCACTTGTGCATGGGTGTGTGCATGCACATGCATGTGCATGTGACCTGGGGAGGGGCAGACGGGGAGAGAGAGAAAGGGGGGGGGGAGAGAGAGAGAGATTGAGAAGCTTAAGCAGACTCCATTGCCCAGCATGGAGTCTAATACAGAACTGGACACTGGGCTCAATCCCATGGCCATGAAATCATGACCTGAACTGAAATAAAGAGTCAGACACTCAACTAACTGAGCCACCCAGTCGCCACCAGAAAATGCAAGTTAAAACCACAATGAGGTATCATTTCATAATCATCAGATTGGTAACAGGTACATAGCCTCATATTAACAAGTACCAGTTGACTATAGAACTATGTGTAAGGTTCACTCTAGTGGAACTGTAGGGAGAATAATTTGGAACTTTCTATCAGAGTCAGAGATGTGCACATCTAATGACTCAGCAACTATACTCTTAGGTCTAGATTTAAAGTTCTTTGTAAACTTTGCAAAATGTTTAATGAAATAAAAAATGGTATAGTCATCAGCACATGTTTTGATTTAGAAAAATTTTTAAATAACCTATAATTCTACTTAGGGCTCCATCTAGTCCTGACAACGTTTTATCTATCCACAGATTTATGCCTGCAACAAACAAACTCCTCCTTTAAAAAAGTCTTTCCATCCAAAAACTCCACTTTTTTCTTCCTAGCAACTGAAATCTCCATACATTTCCAAAAAAGAGGTGTAGCTCTTTGGGCCTCTCTGAGCCCTACATCAAGAGAAAGTCTAGCTTTATGTCTGTCATTGCTGTAGAGACTCTGTGCACTTTAATGTCACGATCATCATAAATGGGGATCCTGACCTTGAATGTCCTTTTCAGTTTTTCCATCAACAAGAGCCCAGTCTTCTGGCTCCTTTACTAGATGATCTATTTTCCCCTTTTGGGAAGAGAATAGCCACCACCTACGAACGCAAGTGCTTGCAGAAACCAGGTAGATAATGTTAGAGCATAAAGCAAGCCAAGTGTTTCAAGATAAGAAGTGATGCTAACTGGCAAATGGAGCATGCAAGTCCTATGTAGGAAGAGCAACTTCTACTCAGCTCCAGTGATTGACGTGAGGAAATGATTTCTGTTTGTTTGAAAGGTGCCAGAATTTTATATGAAATTACACAATTTTTAAAATACTACACAGATCAAACAAAGATATCTGTGACCCAATACAGCCTTCAGGGCATGCATTTGCAAACTTTAATTTAAATCCATATTGGAAGAAAATTTTATATCTATTAGCAAGACTCTAAATGTATTCCTAAAGATGATGAACTCCCAATCATCGCGCTGCAGGGCTTTTGGTACGTTTCTCCTTCCTACAAGTTTGCAGGCACCACAAGATCACTTTGATGACTGGTATCCAAAAACAAGCATCTCTTGTTCATTCTTTTGCTATTTCTTCATTGGGTCATTTGTCTCATTAACAGTTCATCTCACTACACTATTTTTTACATTAACCATTTTTACATGTTTTTTTAAATGTTTATTTCTGAGAGAGAGAGAGCATGAGCAGGGGAGGGTCAGAGAGAGAGGGAGATACAGAATCTGAAACAGGCTCCATGCTCTGAGCTGGAAGTCAGCACAAAGCCCAACATGAGGCTCGAACCCACGAACCATGAGATCATGACCTGAGCTGAAGTCAGACACTTAACCGACTGAGCCACCCAGGCATGATTTTCTTATCAGCATAATTTGTTGTAAATCAACCCTAATTGTCCAAGTAAATCAATGGCTCAGAGCTGCTCATAAAATCTTAAAAGTAGTGTTCAAATAGAAATATATATGTATATATATAAAAAATGTAAAGAAGATGTGATACACACACACGCACACACACACACACACACGCACACACACACATGATGGAATATTACTCAGCCATAAAAAAGAATGAAATCTTCCCATTTGCAACAACATAGATAGAGTTAAAGAGTATTAAGCTAAGTGAAATAAGTCAATCAGAGAAAGAAAAGTACCATCTGATTTCACTCACATGTGGAATTTAAGAAACAAAACAAATGAGTATAGGGGTAAAAGAGAGAGAGGCAAGCCAAGAAACAGACTCTTAACTATGGAGTTTAAATTATACTCCGGTGTAAATTTAGAATGTGAATCAGTGTATGTTCAGACTATATCTGCCAGTGTAGAGAGTTCAAATAACTGCCATAAATAAAAAAAATAGGAAGTACAAAGATGAATTTCTGAAAATTGGGGTTCTTTGGACTGGCAGTCTATTCCTCCAATAACCCCCAGTTATAAAAATTTTATAAAAATTTGACGAATAATGACATGATCCAACAACGTTTTTATCTAATTTTCTTGAAAACTTTTTTTTATGTTTATTCATTTTTGAGAGAGAGGGTAAGAGTGGGGGAGGGTCAGAGAGAGATTGGGAGACTCAGATATTGAAGCAGGCTCCAGGCTCTCAGGTATGAGCACAGAGCCCCACATGGGACTCAAACTCACAAACGGTGAGATCATGACCTGAACCAAAATCAGACACTTAACCGACTGAGCCACTCAGGTGTCCCTTATCTAATTTTCAAGGCAAGTACATTGGGCTACTATCTGGTAAAGCAATGGAAATTTCACACAACCAATAATGCTTTCCAGCACATATCTGATGAAACATGTCTCTAAAGAAAATGCTAGTGATTTCCATATGTTGATTTTGTATTCTGCCACCTTACTGAATTTGTTGATTAGTTCTCATAATTTTTTGGCGGAGTCTTTAGGATTTTCCAAATATTAAAATCATATCATTTATAAACAGAGACAATTTACTTCTTCCTTTCTAATTTGGATGCATTTTATTTCTTTTTCTTGCCTAATTACTCTGTCTCAGACTTCCAGTACTATATTAAAAAGGAACGATGAGGGGTGTCTGGGTCGCTCAGTCGGTTAAGCATCCGACTTCAGCTCAGGTCATGATCTCATGGTTCATGGGTTCTGGCCCCGCTTTGGGCTTTGTGCTGACAGCTACCTCAGAACCTGTTTCGGGTTCTGTATCTCCCTCTCTCTCTGACCCTCCCCTGCTCATGTTGTCTCTCTCCCTCTCTCTCTCTCTCTCTCTCTCTCAGAAATAAATTTAAAAAACATTAAAAAAGTAAACATAAATAGAAACAATGAGAGTGGGCATCTTTGTTTTCTTCTTGATCTGGGAGGAAAATCTTTTAACTTTTCAACATTAAGTACGACATCAGTTGTTAGCTTGTCATATATGGCATTTATTATGTTGAAGTATGTTCCTTTATATCCAATTTGTTGAGGTTTTTAAAAAAAATTTGGGGGGTGGTATAGAGAAAGAGAGTATAAGCAGGAGGGAGGCAGAGAAAGAGGGAGAGAAGATCTTAAGCAGGCTGCATGCCCAGTGCAGGGCTCAACACAGGACTCGATCTCATAACTGTAAGATCATGACCTGAGTTGAAATCAAGAGTTGGACACTTAAACAACCCAATTTGTTACATTTTTAATCATGAATGAATATTCAATTTTTTTCAAATACTTTTTCTGCATTTATTGAATAATCATATGATTTTGATCTTTTTCCTTTAATGTGATATATCACATTTATTGATTCACATATGTTGAAGTACCTTTGCATCTCAGAGATAAATACAACTTGATCATGGCTATGATCCTTTTTATGTACTGCTGAATTCAGTTTGCTAGTATTTTGTTAAGAATTTTTACATCTATATTCATTGGGGATGTTGGCCTATAGTTTTCTTTTCTTTTATCTTTATTTGGATTCAGTATCAAGATAATACTAGCCTTGTAAATGAATTTGGGAGTTTTTCTAACTTCTGATTCAATCTCCTTACTTGTTATTGGTCTGTTAAGATTTTGCATTTCTTCATGATTCAGTTTTGGTAGGTTGTATGTTTCTGGGGATTTATCCATTTATTCTCAGTTATCCAATTTGTCAGTGCATAATTGTTCAGAGTAGTCTCTTATGATCCTTTGTATTTCAGTGGTGTCAGCTGTAATGTCTGTACTTTCATTTGTGATTTTGAGTTTTCCTCTTTTTTTCTGAGCCTAGCTAAAGATTTGTCACTTTTTCCTCCCAAAGAGCCAGCTTTTGGTTTTATTGACCTTTTCCGTTGTCTTTTTAGTCTCTATTTCATTTAGTTCCTCTGTGATCTGTGTTATTTCCTTCCTTCTGCTAACTTTGAGCTTAATTTGTTCTCCTTTTTCTAATTACCTAAAGTGTAAAGTTATGTTGTTTATTTAAGTTTTTTAAGTGTGTCTATTCCTATGAACCTCCCTCTTTGAACTGCTTTCATTACATCCTATAAGTGTTAGTATGTTGTGTTTCCATTTTTGTTTTTCTCAAGATACTTTTCACTTCTTCTTTGATGCATTGATTGTTTAGGAGCATCTGTTTAATTTCCATCTATTTGTGAGTTTTCCAGTTTTCTTCCTGCTATTAATTTTTAGTTTCATGCCACTTTGGTAAGAAATGTTACCTGGTATTATTGCCATCTCCTTAGATTTGATAAGAGTTTTTGTGACCTTTCATGTTATCCATCTTGAAGAATGTTCCATATATACTTGAGAAGGATGTGTATTCTGCTGCTATTGGATGAAATGTTCTGTAAATGTGTGTTAGTTTCATTTGACCTAAAGTATAGTTCAAGTCCAACATTTTTTTAAATTAATTTTCTGTCTGAATGACCTATCAATTATTGAAAATAGGTTATGAAGTCCCTTTCTATTTTTGTATTTTAGTCTATTTCTCCCTTCAGGTCTTCGTATTTATTTAATTTATGTAGGTACAGATTTCCCCCACTATCTGAAAGTAGAGCATTTCTATGAAAACTTTCATAAGCTGAAATGGTATAAAGCAAAAAAGCAATTGCCATTAATTTATATGGAAAATTTTAGAGCATTCTCAGACCACAAAAAGGCATTTATGATACCTTAGGACATATCTTACTAATGAATGCACAAAAAAAATCTGGATAAAGCAGATGCTCACAGACACAGCTCAAGCTACAGAGGCTTGATGCTGAAATTCTAAGTGTACTTCCCAGGGAGGTAGCCTGTTGGTCATAATCTCTCTGCTCAGGGCGGGCTCTGCCTCTATAATGCCTCTTGACTTTTGTACCAGAGTGCAGTGTTTAACACACCCCCTATCATAGTACTAGAGTATTCTGAATTTGGGGGCGCCTGGGTGGCTTAGTCTGTTAGGCGTCCGACTTTCGCTTACGTCATGATCTGGCGGTTCGTGGGTTCGAGCCCCGCGTCGGGCTCTGTGCTGGCTGCCAGCTCAGAGCCTGGAGCCTGTTTCAGTCTGTGACTCCCTCTCTCTCTGACCCTCCCCTGCTCACGATGTCTCTCTCTCTCTCCTAGAAATAAATAAAACATTTTTAAAAAAAAGGTTGTTAGAGTATTCTGAATTTGGCTATACACTTATCTTTATCAGTGTACTGTATATTTTCATATATTTTCATGTTAGTCATTAGTACCCTTTCATTTCAGCTTGAAGAACTTCTTTCAGCATTTCTTGAAAGGCAGGTCTGGTGATGATAACTCCTCCAGCTTTAGTTTGTCTGGGAAAGTATCTCTCCTTCCTTTCTGAAGAACAACTTTGCTGATAGAGTATTCTTGGCAGTTTTTTAGAAGTTTATTTGGGGCGCCTGAGTGGCTCAGTTGGTTAAGTGTCCGACTTCGGCTCAGGTCATGATCTCAGGGTTCATGGGTTCAAGCCCCGTGTTGGGCTCTGTGCTGACAGCTAGCTCAGAGTCTGAAGCCGGTTTTGGATTCTGTGTCTCCCTCTCTCTCCGACCCTCCCCTGCTCCTGCTGTGTGTCTCTCTCTCAGAAATAAATAAAACATAAATTTTTTTAAAATAAATGTTTATTTATTCTGAGCATGAAAGAGAGCACAAGTGGGGGAGGGGCAGAGAGAAAGAGAGATGGAACCCCAAGCAGGCTCTGTGCTATCAGCACAGAACTCACAAACTATGAGATCATGACTTGAGCTGAGATCAAGGGTCGGACACTTAACCAATTGAGCCACCCAGGGGTCCCAGCAGTTTTTTTTCTTTTAGCACTTTGAATATATCACCCACTCTCCTAACCTGTAAGGTCTCTGCTGAGAAATCTGCTGATAGCTTTATGGGAGTTCCCTTATAAGTTACAAGTTTCTTTTTCTTGCTGCCTTTAAGATTCTCTTTGTCTTCTATTTTTGACAGTTTTATATAATGTATCTTGGAAAAGATCTCTTTACTTTGAGTTTTGGAATGGACCTATGAGTTTCATGAACTTGGATATCCAAATCTCTTACCAGATTTGGGAAGTTCTCAGTTATTATTTCTTTAAATGAGCTATCTGGACCCTTCTCCCTCTCTTCTTCTGAAATTCCAGTAATTCTCAGATTGTTTCTTCTGATGGTATAATACAGATCACATAAGCTTTGTTTCCTCTTTTTCTTTCTTTGTTCTTTGTTCTCCTCTGTTTAATTTCAAAGGTTCTGTGTTCTAACCCACAGATTCTTTCTCCCTTTGATCCACTTTGTTATTAATGTTCTCTATTGCACATGTCATTACATTGTTTTCTTCAACTCCACAATTTCTAATTCGTTCCTTTTTATGATTTCTAACAATTTGTGAAGATTCTCATTTTGTTTGTGTATTGTTTCCTGATTTCTTTGAAATGTCTGTGTTCTCTTGTAGCTCATTCAGTTTCCTTAAAACAGCTATTTTGAAATTTTTATCAGGTAAATTGCAGATCTCCATGTCTTTGGGCTAAGTAACAGGCAGATTATTGTGATCCTTTGGTGGTATAATGTTTCCTTGATTTTTCATGTTCTTTGACCTCTTGTGTTGCTGTTTTAGCATTTGAAGTAGCAGTCACTTCCTTCAGTCTTTACTAGCTGACTTTGGGAAATAACTTCCATTAGCTCTGTTAGAGATTCTACAGCTTTTCAGATCTTCTATGGATATACCTGTTCCACACCTCTTGCTCCCTCTTGTGGCAGAATTCTTTATGTTTATTTTATTTTTGAAAGAGAATTCATGAGTGGGGGAGATGCAGAGAGAGAGGAGGACAGAGGATCCAAAGTGTCTCCACACTGACAGTAGTGAGCCTGATATGGGGCTCAAACTCATGAACCACGAGATCATGACCTAAACGGAAGTCAAATGCACAACTGACTGAGCCACCCAGGTACTTCTCTTGTGGCAGGATTCTTAGGCTTGTATGAACTTCTCTCAATCCTGAGCCTCAAACCAGGCTGGGTGTGGACTACTCTGGGAGCCTTATATAACTGAAATCGTACAATATTTGTTTGTGTTGGCTTCCTTCATTTAGCATAATGCTTTCATCACCTTGGTTGTTTTAATGCTGCCGATTTTCATCCAGTGTCTAGTAATTCCTGAGTCAGTTCATCATTATGAATGAAAAATCAGTATGATTAGTAAAGGGGGTTGCAACTCCCCAAAGGCCTCCCCATCAGCAGGAGGTCTAAATGTGGCCTCTGTACTAAGGGGCAAAGGTAATGTCTTTGAGGGTGGTGGGTATGGTGAAGGTAGATGGCCTGGAAACTCCACATGTCAAAATTAAGAGGTTTTTATTCTGGAAATGGAGTGCTTAAGTGGTCTTATTCTTTTTGTCCACTTTAATGTCCATTTTTGGAGTTATCTTAAGCTTTGCTTGGCCTCTTGCTCTGATTCAAGCCCCCAAACATGGATCCCTTCTCTAGGTAGGTTTTCCTTCTACAAGAAGCAATCCTCTGGCATTATTCTTCTGCCAGTTTGTGTGCTGTGTATGAATGGGGAGGCAGAGTGTGGGTGGAATCTCACTGACCCTGGTTAGGAATGCAGATCTTTCTTAAAGCATCCTAGAGACTGATTCACAGCCCACATTCCCACTTTTGTTATTGGTTAATTCTGAGTTGCAGCTTTTACTATCCAAGTTGGGGTTTTGTGCATAAAAAGAAATCCTTATAATTACTTGTTTTAATCTATACTATATGATTCTAGTTACAAAGGTAAAAATCTTGTTTCCCTTAAACATTTAAGCTTAACTTACACTCTTATTTTATTTAGAAATTTTACGATTTTAGTTGGTTAAGTGTCTGACTTTGGTTCAGGTCATGATCTCCTAGTCTGTGAGTTGGAGCCCCTCAGCAGACTCTGCATTGTCAGTGCCTGCATTGTCAGTGCATTGTCTGACAATGCAGAGCCTGCTTGGGATTCTTTCTTGCCTTCTGTCTCTGCCCCTCCCTCACTCAATCGTGTGCTCTCTCTCAAAATAAATAAATCAGCTTAAAAATTATTATTTTAATCAAAAAAAGGACTATCATTTTCATTTGTCCTTTTTGAGTTAACTCATACATTTAATATATTTACATATTTAATCAAATTTCCTTGGCTATTTCAAAGTACAATTTTAAGATAATTGATTCTCTCAGACATTTCAAATACACCAAGGGAAGATGACAAAAAAACCCAAAAGCTTCCCAAGAATTTAAACTACTCTTGACAATCTATTAAATTATCACCCCTATAAATTTTATAGATAAAATTCTTTTAAGCCTTTCATAATCATTTAAAAAATTAACAGAGTGTGTACAGGACATCATAATGGTTATATTTAAACATAGCTTATGTAAGAGTACATGGAGTTTTAGAGATTATAAATTATTCATCCAACCAAGGGGAACAAAACAAGCATGTCAAGCCAACTGATGTTCCAAGGTCAAAAGCTCAGGACAGTGGCCCGAACTCCAAATGAAACACACCAGCCACCCATGTGGCAGTAGACCCCCATGGCTCTGGGCTGGATGTCTTTATAAGCAGTCTCCAAATTCATGACTTTCAGCTGAGGTTTGGCCAATTGTATCAGTTAGTCAGTTAAAATTAACCAATTTCAGGGGCGCCTGGGTGGCTTGGTCGGTTGAGCGTCCGACTTTCGCTTGGGTCTTGATCTCGCGGTTCGTGGGTTCGAGCCCCGCGTCGGGCTCTGTGCTGGCTGCCAGCTCAGAGCCTGGAGCCTGTTTCAGAGTCTGTGACTCCCTCTCTCTCTGACCCTCCCTGCTCGCGCTGTCTCTCTCTCTCTCTCTCCTAGAAATAAATAAAAATATTAAAAAAAAATTAACCAATTTCAATTTCTGACAATTCAGTGATTACAAAAATTATTATTTAAATTTCTGAGTCCTTTAAATTAATGAGTCCTTTCTAGGTCTTGGTTTTAAATTTCATTTTCTGTAACTCCTGTTACAGAATTCTGTAAATTCCTGCACTAGTGCTAAAAATATCCTGAAAGAATGTTTAGCCGCATACTCAGCTATAACCCATTAAAACTTATCTTTCAAACAGATTAGTTGACTTCTAGGACACCTTATTTCTTATTAGGCCATATAAGTGAGTGACTCTGTTTATTTTTTTTATTTGTTAATATTGTAAATTTGCATATGACAAAATCCCATATTAAAAACCTATGCCTGAATCTCTTGAGAATTTATAATTTAATTTCATGTGGCTAGAAGAGAATTACAAAATGTCCAAACCTAGTTTCTCCTGTTAATTTTCCGGATTTACTAGCCTATGGGAGCTGATTTCAAATTACCCATCTCAATTTTCTGCTGTCCATTTTGGCCTTTCAGCCTACATTTAAAAATTTTTCATTTAGGCTTCTAGCAGCTAGCGGAGTGCCTAGAAAACAGTATATTTTGATTGAATGGAATGGATGATTAAGTAGATCAATTATTGTCTTTCATCACTTGTACCTCAGTAATCGAAATTATTTGGGAGAATTTTGTAATTGTTATTTATTATATATTACTATTTTTGGAGAAATTTAACATATTTGGAAAATGTAGGCCAAAAATGAACACAAAATAAATGTTTCTGTGGGGTGCCTGGTTGGCTTAGTTGGTTAAGCGTCTCAGGTCATGATCTCACAGTTCGTGGGTTCCAGCCTGGCATTGGGCTCTGTGCTCACAGCTCAGACTGCGTTTGGAGTCTGCTTTGGATTCTGTGTCTCCCTCTCTCTGCTCCACCCCCACTTGTATTCTGTCTCTCTCTGTCTCTCAAAACTGAATAAACATTAAAATTTTTTTTAATGTTTCCTTCACTGTCTCTTTGGTTGTCTTTATGAAACTTAATATTTTATATCACCTATAGCATCTATCTGTCAATTAGACTCACACCCCGAGCTGTCAGTTGTTGATGATTAGCATAACAGAATTTTATTAAAATACTGCAGTAGATATTTTATTGTGCAAGGAGCAAATGTTATAACCAATAAGTTTTTATTATCAAATGACTTGTGTCACTAACCCATTCCTGACCCATTCCCTCCCACCTCTTGATTAGTCTGATAATGCCAGCCATGGCTCTGGGTCAAAAGCCAAAAACACCAGATGGTGTCATACCTACTTAGGGATATGGGAAACAAAGCTCATTTGTTGAAGGGAGGATATTGAGTAGATTGTATTACATTAAAACCCTGCATATGAAAGCTAAAGTCTGGATAAATTTCAATAATTTCCCTATAGACTTAGAAGAGAAATTTAAAAATCTTGAAGAAACAATAATTGTTTTAAAAAATGTTAATACTTTCTGGCGAATAATTAGGGCCTTTGTGGAAAAGGTTGCAGGTGCTTACCCAATATCTTCTCTCCCGTACTTCTTTAGTAACATAACTCAGACTGTGTTCAGAGCGACAGTGTGCCAAAGTAAAAAACTTTACTTCCTAGCCTCCATTACAGTTTAAGGGGGTATTCAGTGAAGTTTAAGCAGAAGACTTTGGTTGGTGTTGTCTAAAACTCTTTGAAGGGAGAGACTGTTTATCTTTTTCTAATTATCCCACAATGCAACATGCTAGCAGGAATTCTAGTAGACATTTTGTGAACTTGAAGTTGGAAACAACATACTAAAGAATGCAGAGCAGAAATTTAAAAGCAACCTAGATCTCTCATGACTTTATGGAACTACTTTTCCAACACCAGACTGGCAGACTGACTTTTTTTTATGTGAGATGAAAAAAATACATTTACTAAGCATCTACGATATGCAAGAAACTGGTAAAGACATTCTGGGGAACTAAAAAATGTATCTGACAAGCATCCTGCTTTCCAAGAGATGTTGTGAAGGAGCCAAAACATTTATGCCTACAATAGTAAAACAAAATAGAAAGTGAAAAGAATCAGAAACCAGCTGGCAGTGAGATATCAGCTTAGGAGAGGTTCCTGAAGAAGGCGAAGTGTGCAGGTTTTAAACTAAGCAGACTTAAAAAAAAAAAAAAAAAAGACCGCCATCACAGTCTTTAGAAGGAAAGAAAATGGTATGTTTCCTTGAGAGAGAGAGGCTCATATGATTGATAATTCCTTCTCTTTAACTGCTTTCTACATAATTCATCCCAATGTAAGAGCCACTGGAGGCTAAAACTGAAGGATGCCATTAGGAGTTTTGCCAACCCTTATGCATTCCCACAGAATAAATTCCTCATTTCACGTCAGAGGAAGGAAACTATTAAAGCAATATGACAGCTGTTACCTCCACTAAATGGTAGCTGAACAATTTAGCACGGAGACTGGCAAGAGCCAGAATTAATTACGCTGCCTCTCATCACGTCACCAACGTGGGATTTGAGCAAGTGCACCTACCAGCACTCCTCAGAATACCTGGATTCTTCCATTACAGTAAATTCCTGTTTTTATGCCAGGCAACTTTTCTGGTATTGTGCATGAAACTAGTCTCCACAGCTCCTCCCAAACTTATTTTAGATTTCATAATTTTGGCCAGTCTGATAGGTCTGTAAGGGGGTCTCATTGTGGCTTTAAGGTGCATTTCTATGAATACAAATGATACTAAACACCTTTGACATGTTTATTAGACACTTGGAATTCCTCTTTGAATAGCTGCCTATTCAAAGTGTGCATTTTTCTGAGTTACTTGTCTTTTTCTCATTGATTGGTAGGCATCTGAAAATATATGTATGTTTGATACAAGCCCCTTGTCAGTTATATCCATTGTAAATGTCTCCTGGTCTCTGGCCTTTTGATGATGTGGATGGTGTCTTTTGATGATGAGAAGTTCTTAATTTTAATCTTGTCCTACTCATTAATCTTTTCCTTTATGACTAAATGGCTTTTATGTAATATTTAAGAAATTCTTTTTCCTGGGTCTTGAAGATCTTCTTTTCTTTTTAAAAGCATCATAATTTTGCCTATTAGTGATTTTTGTGTGTCATGTAAGATACAGGACCATTTTCAATTTTTTCCCATAGAAATCCCAATTGTTTCAGCAACAGTTAATGAAAAATCCATCTTTTCATCACTTCTTTGTAATGCCAACTGTATCATACATCAAGTGTCCATATGTGTATAAGTTTATTTCTGTGCACTCTTTATGATCCATTGATCTATGTGTCTATCCCTGAGCCAATATCATATCTTCTTCATAATGATTAGAGTGTTATGTTAAGTCTTGACATCTTACAGGACAAATATTCCCACCTTCTTTGTTTCTACTTCCTGAGCCCTTTCAAGTTCCATATAAACTTTAGGGTGTTTGCCATGTTCAAGAACAACTTAAACTATTATTATTATTATAAATAATGTACTATAAATATATTGAATCTATAGTTAAATGTAATTAATAATTATTAAGTTATATAATTAATTTAGGGATTATTAGATTATATTATAAATTCTATTAATCTATAGCTTAATTTAGGAAAGCTGATGTATTTACAATACTCATAATACATAAAATTGTTATATTTCTCAATTTATGTCATCTTTGATATCTCTCAATAAAGTTTTATAATTTTATACACAACATTTTTATTCAATTTTCTTCCTAGACATATCATATATTTTGTTGCTATTGTATATGTCATCTTTTTTTCATTTCCCAATTTTTTGTTTCTGGTATATAGAATTACAATTGACTTTTTTATATTCAGCAAACTTGTTCATCTCTCTTATTAAGACTAATAATAATATATATTTAGTTTTAATTTGAATTTTCTAGGGAGGGGCTCCTGCGTGACTCAGCTGGTTGAGTGTCCAACTTTGGCTCAGCTCATGATCTCTTGGTCTGTGAGTTCAAGTCCCATGTCGGGCCTAGAGTCTGCTTCAAATTCTGTCTCCCTCTCTCTGCCCCTCCCCTGCTCCTTCTCTCTCTGTCTCTCAAAAAATAACTAAACATTAAAACATTAGAATTTTCTATTATATAAGCATATTATTTTCCAAATTTTCCACAAATTATTTCTTTTTACTTTCTTACTTTCTTGGCTTAGAACACACTACAATATCAAGTAGAGGTGATGATAGAATCTTGGTCTTGGGCTGATCTCAAAATATCACCATTAAGCATGACATTTGCTGTATAATTTTGTTTGTTTTCATTTTTACTGAATAAATTTGACATGTATAAGTTTAAGGTGTACAGCATGTTACTTTAGTACATTTATATATTGCAATATGATTGCCCATATAGCAGTATTTATCACATCACATCACATATAGTACACAATTATTGTCTATATTCATTATACTGTGCATTAGACCTCTATGGCTTATTTACTTTGCCTTACAAGTTTGTACCTTTAGATACTATCACTCTAATCTCTCCCCTTCCCCCCAATGAATTCCTTGGTAGCTTCCATTTTATTCTCTTTTTTATAGGTTTAAGTTTTTTAGATTCCACATACAGGTGATATAATACAGTATTTTTTTTTCTCTGTCTGACTTACCTTGCTTAGCATAATGTGATTGATGTCCATCCATAGCCTCTTTTCTTATAGCTGAATAATAAATATTCCATTATGTATAGGTACCACACCTTTTTTATCCATTCATCTGTTGATGGGCATTTGGATTGTTTTCATCTTGTGGCTATTGTGAATAATGCTGAAATAAGCATGTAAGTTATCTATATCTCTTCAAAATCCTGTTTTCATTTCCTTTTAGTATATACTCAGAAGTGAAATTGCTAGATTATATGGCAGATCTATTATTAATTTTTCGAGGAAACTCCATGTTGTTTTCCATAGTGGCTGGGCCAATTTACATTCCCAACAATAATGTGTAAGGGTTCTCTTTTCACCATATCCTCACCAGCATTGTTGTTTATTGTCTTCTCAATGATAGCCATTCTAACAAGTGTGAGGTGATACCTTATTGTGGTTTTGATTTGCATTTTCCTGATGATTAGTGATATTAAAAAATCTTTCATGTATGTTGGTCATTTTATATCCTCTTCGGGAATTCTACTCCTGAAATCATTACTACACTATATATTAATTAACTTGTATTTAAGAAAAAAAGAAATTAACACCTTATACAACATATGTTTTGTAATTTTTTCTCCCATTCTAGTGTGTCTTTTCATTTTTGTTAATTGTTTCTTTTCCTGTGCAGAAGCTTTTGATTTTGGTGTAGTACCAAATTTTGATTTTTGCTTTTGTTGTTTGTGCTTCTGGCATCATGTTAAAAATCATCACCATGACCAATATCAATGAGACAATTCCCTCTGTTTTCTTCTAGGAGTTTTATGACATCAAGCCTTACGTTTAAGTCTTCGACTCATTTCAAGTTAATTCTTGTGAGTGGTGTGAGATAGAGGTCCAATTTCATTGTTCTGCATGTGTTTCTCCAGTTTTCCCAGCACCATTTGTTGAAGAGACTATCCTTTCCCCATTGGGTATTCTTGCCTCCTCTGTCAAATATTAGTTGGCCATACATACTGAGATTTCATTCCGGGCTCTTTATTTTGTTCCATAGGTCAATGTGTCTATTTTTGTGCCAGTACTATACTGTTTTTATTACTATGACTTTATAGCAGAATTTGAAATCTGGAAGCATGATACTTCGGGCTTTTTTTTTTTTTTCCTGCTTAAGATCGCTTTAGCTATTAATGGTCTTCTTTGGTTCCACACAAATTTTAGGATTGTTCTTCTATTTCTGTGAAAAATGTCTTTTGCATTTTGATGGGGATTATATTGAAACCTTAGATGGCTTTGAATATTATGGCCATTTTAACAATATTAATTATTCCAATCCTTCTTTGTCTCATTACCCTTTTTGGCTTGAAGTCTATTTCATCTGATATAAGTACAGATATATCCCCCTTTTTTTTTGGTTTCCACTTGCTTAGACTATCATCTTCCAATCTTTCACTTTGAAACTGTGTGTGTCTTTAGAGCTGAAATGTTTCCTATAGCCAGCGTGTAGTTGGATCTAGTTTTTTAAGCCATCTAGCCACTATGTGCCTTTCGATTGGTGAATTCAATCCATTTATACATAGAGTGACTTTCTATACGAACAGATTTACTACTGCCATTTTATCATTCACCTTCTGGTTATTTTATCTATTGGCTGTTTTTTCTCTTCTGCTTCTGCTTACCTTTGAAAGTTGGTGGTATTCCATGGTGATTTTTTCAGTCTCCCCTTTTTTTGATATTTTGTGTCTCTGCTCTAGATTTTTGCTTTGTGGTCACCACAATGTTTACATAAAACAGCTCATAGATAAAATATTCCTTTTTATGATCGCAATTTTCCTTTATTAGCCTCTAAAGATTCCTCTTTTACTCTTCCTCCATTATGTTTTGATGTCACAAATTATCTCTTTTTATACTATGATTTCATTACCAAGTTCTAGCTGCTGTAGTTATTTTTAATAATCTTTTCCTTTAAACTTTATGGTATAGTTAAGAATCTAATATACTATTCTAAAAGAGTTACATCTAATTCTGACTATTTATTACCTTAGTTAGAGTTTTATGTACTTGAAGGGTACTTGAACTTGAAGAGATCCTTTTAAGTACTGGTGGTTAAGTAATGGTGGTGAACTTTCTCAGCTTTTGTTTGTTTGAGAAAGCCTTTATTTCTCCTTCATATCTGAAGGATAGTCTTGCCAGATAGAGTATTCTTGCCTGGCAGCTTTTATCTTTCAATATTTTGAATATGTCATTCCACCCTCTCCCAAACTGTAGAGTTTCTGTTGAGAAATCTGCCAATACCTTAATAGGGATTTCTACGAAGCCTGCTGTCCTTTTTTCTCTAGCTGCCTTTAAATTTCTTTATCATTGATTTTAGATAGTTTCAACAAATTGTGTCTTGGAAAAAGGCCTTTTTGTGTTGAATGCTCTCTTAACTTCTTGGATGTGTATATCCCCCAGGTTTAAGAAGGTCTCAGCTATTTCTATAAATAAAATCTCTGCCCCCTTTTCTATCTCTTCTCCTTCTGGAATTCCCATTACTCTCATGTTAGGTTTTCTAATGCAATCTGATAGCTTTTATAGAAATCCTAGGTCTCTCTCGTTTTCCACCTGAATCATATCTAGATTTCTATCTTCTGGATTGCTAACTCTCTCTTCCATCTGATCTGCTCTATTTCCAATGCATTCTGATATATTCTTTATCTCATTTTTTGAGTTCTTCAGGTCCAAGATTTGGGTTTTTTTTTTTTCAGACTTTTAATCTCTTTGGTAAAATATTCCTTCTATTTGTTAATTTTATTCCTGATATTATTGTACTGTATTAATTTCTGAGCTTTCTTGTAGCTTATTGAATTTCTTCACAATAGTCATTTTACTTTTTTATCGGTTAGATGACAATATGCCATGTCTTTGGGTTTGGATGCTAGAAAACTGTCAGCCCCTGAAGTTGAGAGCCTGCACATTAAAAGTAAAGCTGGTGGCAAAAAGAAAAAGGGTGGTGGTCAACTGGGGGGAGGTATATACTTAGCACATGGGGCTTTGGGTATGCCCACAGTCAAGTAACGGGATCCTCAAGGTGTGGGGGGGAGGGTTCAGAGTTCGATGGGTGGTCCTTTTGCCACACAGCAGGAGACATTTACTTTTAGTTCTCTTTGTCTGCCTACTTTCCCCCAAAGTCAGTGCAACGTCTCCTGAGCAATGGGTTCCTCCAGCTATAGTGCACATAGCCAGGCTGGCACCCCACTCACCCTCCACCTCCTCTGACAAAAACATCATGATGGTCAACTGTCAGACCTGCCGCCACTTTCTCTGCTGCAGCCTCTGCCACCACTGGCTCTGCCACCAGTCCTTTTCTTCCCAGCCTCTTCCCCAGTCCAATCCGCCCACCATGAAGTGCACAGATGGATGGATCTCTCAGGTGTCCTGGTGTGCCGTGCACAGGCACTTTCCTTCAGTTGTGGATGTCCAATTGGTTATAAATAAAAAAGGGAGAGGAAAAAAAGCAAAACTCACAGTGCCATGATGCTGACATCACTCTTTTGCATGATTTTTGAAGATAACGTTCATCATAGAAGTTCCCTTTCATTTTCACTGTTTTTTAATCATGAATGTATGTTAAATTTTACTAAATGCTTTTTCTTTATCTACTGAGAAAACGTTATGATTTTCTTTTTAATAATGGTAATACAGTGGACTATATTTGTTGATTTTCTAATGTAAAACCAACCTTGAATTCCTAGAATATAAGCAACTCAGCCATAACGTGTTGTCCTTTTACATGCTACTAGATTCAGTTTACAGTCATTTGGGTTTGGAGCTTTGCATCTGTGTTCATGAGTGAGGTCACCTGTAACTTTCTTTTCAAGTATTGTTTTTGCCATATTTTAGTATCAAGTTTATACTAGTCTCAAGAGTTGGGAAACTCTATTTTCTATTTTCTGAAAATATTTTCTTTTTTTTAAAGTTTTTCATGTTTATTTATTATTGAGACAGAGAGAAACAGAGCATGAGTAGGGGAGGGGCAGAGAGAGATGGAAACAGAATCTGAAGCAGGTTCCAGGCTCTGAGCTGTCAGCACAGAGCCCAACATGGGGCTTGAACCCACAAACTGTGAGATCCTGACCTGAGCCAATATCAAGAGTTAGATACTTAACTGGCTGAGCCACCCAGACATAAAAATATATACTTTTAATATAGCTATAGTTTTCTTTGTTTTAGAATGTGTTGGCATGTCTTATTTAATCATTTAACTTTCAACTTTTATGTATCCTTAATCCTTATATTTCCAAGACATGTTTCTGATAGATAGCATAAGACAGAATTTGTTTTTATCAAGTTTGAAAGTCTTTATCTTTTAACTGGAGCATTTAGTTCACTTACATGAAACATAATTAATATTACATTGTTAAGCCACAGACATTGCACCATTTCTAAAGGCACAATTTGCACATACTTGAGTTTATTTTGTACTTTCCAATTGTACTTATTTTGTAAACTTATTTTGAAAACTTATTTTGTACTTTCCATTTGTCATATCTGTTTCATTTTTTCTCCTTTCTTACCTTATTTTGGATTTACTAAATGTTTTAGTCACACCAAGATTGTCCCCTTTAAGTAGTTTAAGAGTTATTTCATTTTGTAGTTGCCTTAGAAATTGTAATTTGCTTAATATAATAAAGTCTAAATTTAATAAGTTATTAAATTCCTTCTTCATAATAAAAGAAACTTAGAGTACTTTAATTCTTTTACTTCAAAACTTACAAATTATTTTTCGTTTTATTTAATCTATTTTTTCATCCTTTAAGATACTATTATTAGTTTTATTAATCAGTATTTTCTTAGATTCATTCACATATTTACTACTTCCATACTCTTTATTTCTTGTTTCTCATAACTTTTATCTGGGAAAAATTCCCTTCTGACTATCATATATGATTCAGAATTTTCTCTGTTGAGAATCTGCTAGGGACAAACTCTCCATTTTTGTTTGTCTGAAAATATCTTTATTTCATCATCATTCTTAAAAGATATTTTCAGGGGCGCCTGGGTGGCTTAGTCGGTTAAGCGTCCGACTTTCGCTTAGGTCATGATCTCACGGTTCGTGGGTTCGAGCCCCACGTCGGGCTCTGTGCTGACTGCCGGCTCGGAGCCTGGGGCCTGTTTCAATCTGTGACTCCCTCTCTCTCTGACCCTCCCCTGCTCACGCTGTCTCTGTCTCTCTCTCCTAGAAATAAATAAAACATTAAAAAAAAATTTAAAAGATATTTTCAGTGGCTATAAGATTCTACTTTGGCTGTTATTTTCTTCCAGAACATTAAACATCATCCCACTGTCTTCTGCCTTCCATTACTGCCACTGAGAGACCAGATTCCATTAAAATGGTGCTTCTTTGAATGTAAACCTTCTTTTTCCTCTAGCTTATGAATGATGTTCTCTTTTTCTATGGTGCTCTGCAATTTCAATATGATGTATCTTAGTGTGAATTTCTTTTTATTTATCCTATATGGGATTTATTGGCCAACTGAAACTTTGAATTGGTCCTTTCATCAGTTCTAGAAAATACTCAAGAATAGCTCTTTTTTTTTTAATTTTTTAAAAATGTTTTATTTATTTCTAGGAGAGAGAGAGAGAGAGAGAGACAGCGTGAGCAGGGGAGGGTCAGAGAGAGAGGGAGTCACACACTCTGAAACAGGCTCCAGGCTCTGAGCTGGCAGTCAGCAAAGAGCCCGACAGGTTCGAACCCACGAACGGTGAGATCATGACCTAAGCGAAAGTCAGACGCTTAACCGACTAAGCCACCCAGGCGCCCCAAGAATAGCTCTTTTAATGTGGCATTTGCCCATGTCTTCCTTTCCTCCACTTCAGGTGCTCTACTCATGTTAGACTTCCTTATGCCAGTTTGAATGTCTCTTAATTGCTTTTTCATATTGCTTATCCTTTTTTTCTTTGTGCTAGTTCTAGTTTACTAATTCTCTCTTTAGCTATATCTAAATTTTCTGTTAACTCATCCATTTTTTAAAATTATTTTTGAGAGAGGGAGAGCACATGTGAATAGGGGAGAGGGGCAGAGGGAGAGAGAGAGAATCATAAGCAGTCTTCTTTCTCAGCATGGCCCAATGCAGGGTTCAATCCATGACCTGATCATGACCTTAATCAATATTTCTTAGATTCATTCACATATTTACTACTTTGTATCCTCTTTATTCCTTGTTTGTCATACCTTTTATCTGGGGAGAAATCCCTTCTGAATATTGTATATGATTCAGAATTTTCTCTATTGAGAATCTGCTAGGGACAAACTCTACATTTTCATAGTTCATGGGATCATGACCTGAGGAGAAATCGGGTCGGACACTCCACCAACTGAGCCACCCAGGCACCTTCATTCATTTTTTAAATTTCAGTTTTCAATGTATTATTTTTAGAAGTTTTGTTTGGTTGTTTTTCAAATATATCTTGTCATTTTTATCACTTGTATCATTATTATTATTATTATTGAACTATTTGGGAGTCAGTTGCAGAGATAACAACCCTACCCTAAATATTTCAGTGTGTATCTGCTAGAATCAAGGTCATTCTCTTCTATAACTATAGTGAAATAGTCAAATTAAGAAAATTTAAAATTGATGTGATGCTATTATCTAATATATAGTTCATATTCAAATTTTGACAAATATTCCAAAGCTATCTTTTACAGTATCTTTATTTTTACTTCTTTTGTCTTTTATTTTTCTAAGTTTATTTTATTTATTTTGAGAGAGAGAGAGAGAATGAGAGAGAGAGAGGCAGTGAGAGAGGGAATGAGAATCCCAAGCAGGCTCTGACCTGTCAGTGCAGAGCCCAGTGTGAGACTCCTGAGCCAAAATCAAGAGTCAGATGCCTAACCAACTAGACAGTTCTGTAGCCTTTTGTTGTTTATATAATATTGACAATTTTGAATAGTATAGGCCTATTGTTTTGTAGAATATCCTTCGTGAATCAATTCCTGCATTTCCAATCCCCCAACTTTTTATTGTGGCAAAATATATATAACACATATTTAGTATCTTAACCATTTTTTAGTGTGCAGCTGAGTGGCGTTGAATACATCCATAATGTTGTGCAACCATCACCACCATCCACCTCCAGACCTCTTTCATTTGTAAAACTAAAGCTCTATAGCCATTAAATAAGAACTCTTTATTTTCCACTTCTCCTCGGCCCTTGGGACCATCATTTTGTTTTCTGTCTGTGATTTTGACTATTCTAAGTACTTTGTATAAATGGGATTACATAGTATTTGTCTTTTTGTGACTGCCTTATTTCACTTAGCATTGTGTCCTCAAGGTTCATCTACATTGTATCATGTGTCAGAATTTCCTTCCTTTTACGGTTGAATAATATTCCATTGTATAGACCACATTTTGCTTATCTATTCATCAGTTGTTGGACATACGCTGCTAGCACATTTTAGTAATTATGTATAATGCTGCTATAAACATGGGTGTAGAAATAGCCTTTCAGGACCCTGCTTTTTGGTATGTATTCAGAAGGGAAATGCTGGGTCATATGGTAATTCTATATTTGATTTTTTGAGGACCACCATATACCATTTTACATTCCAACCAACAGTACACAAGCGTTCCAATTTCTCCACATCTTCACTAACACCTTCTTTTATTTGTGTGGTAGCCATCATAATGTGTGTGAAGTAAGGGAGACATTTGAATATGGTACTCAGAGCCAGCATCTATGGAGAGATGATTATTTGATGAATAAGAAAGACACAGTCAAGCAAAAACTATAGTGACTGAAAAGGGGAGGGACAGGAGATGAGAACAAAGTGGGCAGTAGTCAGATCCTACAGGCCCTCCTAGGCTGCAGACAAGGGTATGGATTGTATTAAGTGTAATGGAAAGACATTGAAAAGTATTTAAGTAAGGGAGTAACATAATCTGATTTTTTTTTGCATGTAACTGTTTTATGTTTTTAGTATTACTTCATGAAATCATTTTTTATTGAAGTATAGTTGACATACAATGTCACATTAGTTTCAGGTGTACAACAGTGATTCTAAAACTCCATATTTATGCTATACTCCTCACAAGTGTAGCAACCATCTGTCATTACATAACACTACTACAATACCATTGACTATATTCTCTATGCTCTACCTGTCATCCCCATGACATCCATTCCATAACTTGAAGCCTGTATCTACCACCCCACTTTACCCATTTCCCCATCTCCCTATCCTTCTCCCCTCTGGCAACCACCAGTTTGTTTTCTCATTTACAGGTCTTTTTCTGCTTTTTTTGTTTCATTTTTTAGATTCCACGTCTAAGTGAAATCATAGGGTATTTGTCTTTCTCTGTTTGACTTATTTCACTTAGCGTAATACCCTTTAGCTCTATCTATGTTGTGACATATGGCAAAGTCTATTATTTTTATGGCTGAGTAATATTCCACTTTGTGTGTGTGTGTGTGTGAGTGCATGCGTGTGCACGCACGCGCGTGCACATAAAATCACATTTTCTTTAGACATGCATCCATGGACAGACACTTAGGCTATTTTCATATCTTGGCTATTGTAAATAATGCTGCAACAAACATAGGGGTGTATACATCTAATTTTTGGATTGGTGTTTTCATTTTCCTTTGGTAAATATCCTGAGGTGGGATTACTGGGTCATATGGTATTTCTACTTTTATTTGTTTATTTGTTTATTTATTTATTTATTTCAATGTTTTATTTATTTTTGAGAGACAGTGAGAGACAGAGCACTAGTGGGGGAGGGGCAGAGAAAGAGGAAGATATAGAATCCGAAGCAGGCTCTAGGCTCTGAGCTGTCAGCACAGAGCCTGACTTTGGGTTCAAACCCACAAACCGTAAGATCATGACCTGAGCCGAAGTTGGATGCTTAACCGACTGAGACATTCAGGCACCCCTGTATTTCTCTTTTTAATTGTATAAGAAAGCTTCATACTCTCTTCTGTAATGGTTGCACCAACTTATATTCCCACCAACAATGCAAGGGGGTTCCTTTTTCTCCACATCCTTGCCAACACTTACTATTTCTTGTCTTTTTGACTGGCCATTTGGGTAGGTGTAAGGTAATATCTCATTGTGGTTTTGATTTACATTTTCCTGATGATTAGTGATTTGGGGCAACCTTCCATGAGTCTTTTGGTGATATATATGTCTTCTTTGGAAAAATGTCTATTCAGGTCCTCTGCCCATTTTTAAATAAGTATTTGGGTTTTTTTTTTTTTTTTTGAGTTGAGTTGTATACATTATATATTTTGGATATTAACCCCGTACTGGATATATCATTCGCAAATATCTTCCCCCATTTAGTAAGTTTCATTTTCATTTTGTTGATGGCTTCCTTTGCTATGCAAACCCTTTTCATTTTGATGTAGTTCCAATAGTTTATTTTTGCTTTTGTTTCCTTTATCTAAGGAGACATATTTATAAAAATGTTGCAAAGACTAATGTCAAAAAAATTTCTGCTGTGCTCTCTTCTATTATTTTTATGGTTTTAGGTCTCACATTTAGATCTTTGATACATTCTGAATTTATTTTTGTGTATGGTGTAAGAAAGTGATCTGGTTTCTGGGGCACCTGGCTGGCTCAGTCTGTTAAGCATTCGACTTCAGCTCAGGTCATGATCTCACGGTCCATGGGTTTGAGCCCTGCATTGGGCTCTGTGCTGACAGCTTGGAGCCTGGAGCTTGCTTCAGATTCTGTGTCTCCTGTCTCCCTCTGTCCCTCCCCTGCTCATGCTCTGTCTGTCTCTGTCTCTGTCTTTCTCTCAAAAATAAATAAATGTTTAAAATATTTTTTAAAAAAAGAAAGTGGTCCAGTTTCATACTTTCACATGTAGCTATCCAGCATGTAGTTTTCCATGTAGTTTCACATGTAGTTTTCCCAGCACCATTTATTTTAGAAACTGTCTTTTCCCCATTGCATATTCTTGCCTCCTTTTTTGATTATTAATTGACCATATAAGCATGGGTTTATTTCTGGGTTCCCTATTCTGTTCCATTGATCTACATGTCTATTTTTGTGCCAGTACCATATTGTTCTAGTTATTACAGCTTTGTAGTGTATCTTGAAATCTGGGATTGTTATACTTCCAGCTTTGCTCTACTTTCTAAAGATTGTTTTGGCTCTGGAGTCTTTTGTGGTTCAATACAAATTTTAGTATTATTTGTCCTAGTTCTGTAGAAGTGCTGCTGGTATTTTGACAGGCATTGCTTTGACTTCGTAAATTGCTTTGGGTAATATGGACATTTTAACAATATTTATCTTTTCAGTTCATTAGTACAGAATATTGTCCCATTTGTTTTTGTTGTTTTTTATTTCTTTCATCAATGTTTTATAGTTTTCAGAGTACAAGTCGTTTTACCTCCTTGGTTAAATTTATTTCTAGGCATTTTATTATTTTTGGTACAATTGTAGATGTAACTGTTTTTCTTTTTTTCTCTTTCTGCTACTTTGTTATTAGATCTGGTTAGTTTTTAAAATTTATTTGAATGATTAAAAATAATTTAAAAATTTTAATCACAATATAGGTATAATAATGTTAAAAGCTTTGTTAATAAAACAACTCTACCACTACTCTGTTCCATTCTACTCCCTAAGGGTAGCCATTCAATATTAAGCTTTTTTAAAGATGTGTTTATTTACCTATTTCTAAATCATATGCAGGTATTGCCACCTCTTGATAAATAAAAAGTATATTTACTTTTTGCTATGGCACGTGAACATTTTTAGTATTCTTATTCTTCTCTTTTTTAGAGGTTCCTTTTCTGGATAATGGAAGTGTTCTGGAGAAGAAAAAACTATAGATTATATTCTTTGGTGAGGTGAGAGAAGAATCTAAAATTATAAATATTTCCCTCAATGAAACCCACCAGTAAATATAACCCATTCCATCAGGATTTTCATACCTCATAGTTAAATATGAATGAAGAGACAAGTATTATTAAATATATGAGTAAATCTTCCAAAATGAGCTAAAGAGACGGAAACAAAAAACAGAAATGGAAGGAAGAAATTGTAATTAATATTCCATGGAGATTGTAAGAGATACTTAAAAGATATGCATACACAAAATAAAATTATATATGCACACAATCAGTCAAAAGAAGAAAAAGGTTTTGATATTAACTACATAATAGCTGAATTTTATGAATTTAAAATTCGGTAAAAGGTTTGAAAGATAAAGTTTAAGATGTTTCCCAGAGTGTAGAAAAAAATAGATAAAGCAACAACAACAGCTAAGAAATAAGGGATAATACAATTACAGGATTCAATCAGGACATCTGACATTCAACTAGTAAGGAATTAGTTACAAAGGGTCAAGAAAGAAAAGAATGGAGAGAATAAAATGTTAAAGAAATAATGTAAGAAAATATCCCCAAACTACAGAACATACACTTTTCTAATGAAAGGGCCACAGTAACTTACCAGAGACCCACTCTAAGGAATATCATTACGAAATGTTAGAACAGTGAAATGAAACAGAAGACTTGAAAGCTTCTAAAACAAGCAAACAATGTACTCAGGACACAGAGTAAACTGGATTTCTTAACAGCAACGCTGGAAACAGAGGACAATGAAGCAATGGCCAAATTTTGAGTCAAATAATTTGCAGCCTGGAATTCTATATTCAGCCAAGTAACAAATATAAGTGATGGTAAAATCATAACTTTTCAGATATGCAAGGTCTCAAAATATCTAGGTCCCATGTATTCTTCCTCCAGAAGTTATTAAAAGAGATTATCCATTAAAACAAAGAAGTAACCCAAGAAAGATATGAGGTCTAGAATACAGGGGACCCAGCAAAGGAGATACAGAAAGAGAATACTCATAACAACAGCTGGGCAAAAGCCTAGAGAGCAAATCTGTAGAGACTGGGGCAGCAGGACAGAGGACTCCAGGAGTGCTGGGTCCAGGAAAAACCTGAAACTGATAAACTCTCTGTCTAGTCTGAGAGTATGGAAAACTGTATTGCAAGGCATTTTATATTACTGTCACAGATGGAAGAACAGCTAGCCATGGGTTCTAGGAAAATTAAACAAATTGAAAAACAAGGCAATTATTAACTCCAGATAAAATAAAAAGTTGTGTAAGAAAGGAAATATAATCATGGTACAATACTAGGGTCACTACAAAATAATTTTTAGATAGTCATAATAAACTAAAATATGTATTTAACCAAAAGTGTTGATGATCCACATAGGAGGATAAATAAATCTCTTGCCGAAGTTGCAAGCATTCTGGAGCTAGGGGAAAAAAGAGTTTAATGTCTCACCCCTCAATATACAGATTTTCTGATACCCCATTCCCCTTTTCAGTCTGGCAGTCTACTCTATTGTTCTGATTATATTGTCTAGTTTCTTTCCAGAGAATATACCTCCATCTCTGCAGGATAGGGCAAAGGTAGTTGCCTAACTAATGGGGTAGGAGAACATATGAGAGAAAACTGACAGTTTCTATTCCAGCTTTCAAATACCGTATTTTCAGTGCTTCCTATCTCCCTCAATTTACAACTATTTGTGCTTCTTAGTCCCTCCACTTTAGTCCTTTGCATCTTTACAGCTCTCTGCAGTGAGAATGAGCTTGTCCATGACACTGCCCTAGATAGCTGCTTAGGTTTGCCCTCTCCCTTCTGCTAAGACATTTACTATTCCTCCAATACTTTCCCACTTCTGGTATCGGTTTTCCTGTATTTCCAAGTTTCATTGAAGATGGTATTTTTATTTCTCTTTTCTGGGTTATTCTTTTGAACTGATTTTCAAGAGAAGACAGGGGGAGATGTCACCATCTTAAAACTGAAAGTCCAGGGGTGCCTGGGTGGCTTAGTCGGTTAAGTGTCCCACTTTTGCTTAGGTCATGATCTCGCGGTTCGTGGGTTCGAGCCCTGCATCGGGCTCTGTGCTGACTGCCAGCTCAGAGCCTGGAGCCTGTTTCAGTCTGTGACTCCCTCTCTCTCTGACCCTCCCCTGCTCACGCTGTCTCTCTCTCTCTCTCTCTCTCTCTCTCCTAGAAATAAATAAAAAATGTTAAAAAAAACACTGAAAGTTCATATTGTTGCTAATATTTAAGATTTAGGAGACAACACATGAAAATGTGTGTTGACATGAATTGGAAGAAGTGGAAATGTATTTCCATATGACAACAATTGGCAGGTGCTGGGTAGTGGCTGCTCCTTTCTAAAAGGGATCTGTGGCACCATGGAGGCAGGTCACAGGTTCCATCTCTCGCTGGTGACTAATCCCTGGCTTTCCCTTACTGCTTTAAATGCCTAACCCTAATGGCTTTTGAGTTTGTGAGCCCACTTCTAAGGTAAGACTACAGGAGTAGGTGGCGGACGTGGAACAGGGAAAATGTCATTGGAAGAGATGAGGCCAGGGAACTGAGAGGCCAAAGAGTTTGATGGTCCATCCACATGGATGTTGAAGTCATTAAAACGTGCGCCAGAATAAAGAAAGAGAGGAAGTCAGTGTATGATAATGAAGAGGAAGAAAAAGGTGGTAGAACTTACAAGCGTAAACTTTAGAGGGGCCAGCTTTTAGATTTTTCTTGTTTTGTTTTTTGGTATGAGAAGGAGCAAGAAATGGTTTTAAAGAGGTAGTACTAGCAAGGAGGAAACTTACCCCAACTTTTGGCCTTCTTTGAGGTACCTGGGGTTCAAGAGACAAAACAGTAGAGGGCTGCAGGAAGCAGCAGTGACTCAGGGGGATAGGTGGATATCAAGCAAGGACAGAAACTAAAGAGAATGTTCCAACAATGTGCTAAAGTTGTGGGGGGGGGGGCTTGCTCACGGATACAGCATCCCAGAGAGCAAATAGATAGCTTTGGAGGGATGGAAATTGGGTCTCCTTAACCTGAGATGAACAGAAAAATAAATCTGGATGATATTGGCTGACTGGAGGGACCTGAACTTTTGGTGGTTGCTGATGGCATTAGTGAGACATTTCTTAGAGCAGTGCTATACAAGCCATAGCTGCAATCTATTAGACAGGTGGAATATAAATTGGGTGGGGTTGTGATTAACATTTAAAAAAATGAAATAGAAGAGAATATAAAGGTTTTATCCAGGTAGTAAGGTAAAATATTGTATCCAGAAACTTTTGCTTCAGGTGTGTGTGTGTGTGTGTGTGCACGTGCACACACGAGCACTAGGGCACCTATACATGTCTGTGTATGCTGGTCATTATTTAAAATGTGTTTCATACTGGAAGTAGCAGTCAAAAATTTTTGTTTTGTTTTGTTTTAATGTTTATTTCTGAGAGAGAGAGAGACAGCGTGAGCAGGGGAGGGTCAGAGAGAGAGGGAGACACAGAATCTGAAGCAGGCTCCAGGCTCTGAGCTAGCTGTCAGCACACAGCCCGATGCGGGGCTCAAACCCACGAACCATGAGATCATGACCTGAGCCGAAGTTGGACGCTTAACCGACTGAGCCACCCAGGCGCCCCTGACCTCTAATTTAATTCAATTGTAGTTGGAGAATGTACTTGATATAATTTCAACACTTTAAAATTTATTAAGGGCTTGTTTCATGGCTTAATGTATAATCTATCCCATAGAATGTTCCATGTGCATTTGAGAAGAATGTGTATTTTTGCTATTGTTGGGAGTGGCACAGATGTTTTGAGTCTACTTGGTTTATAGTGTTGTTCAAGTATTCTATTTTCTTGCTGACCTTCTGTCTTGCTTCATCCATCATAGAAACTGAGGGTGTTGAAATCTTCAATTATTATTGTTGAATTCTCTATTTTTCCCCTTCAATAATGTTAATTTTTGCTATTTTGGTGCTCAGTTGTTACATAAATATATGTGTCTACTTGTTATGTTTTCTTGATGGATGGACCCTTTTGTCAGTATAAAGGTTCTTCTTTGTGTCTAGTAACAATTTATTCTGAAAGTCTATTTTGTTTGATATTGTTATAGCCATTCCATCTTTCTTTTTTCTATTTTTTTTTATGGCACATGTCTTCTTTCCATCCTTTTCCTTTCAACACATTTGTTTCCTTAAAGTTGTCTCTCATAGACAGTATACAGGTGGATCATGCTTTCATATCCATTCTGCCAATCTCTTGTCTTTTCATTGAAATGTTTAGTGATTCACATTTAAAGTCATTAGTGATAAGGTAGGATTTATGGCTGCCATTTTACTATCTGTTCTTTTACATGTCTTAGGTCTTCTTTGTTCTTGTATTTCTCTACTCCTGCCTTCTTTTGTGTTATATATTTTCAAATGTACCATTTTGATTTTCTTCTTGTCTCTTTTCCTATATTCTAAAAAGTTGTTTTCTTAATGGTTGTCCTAGGGATTACAATTAACTTCGTAATTTAATAATCTAATAATCTAAGCAGAATTAGTACCAACTTGATTTCAATAGTACATCCAAACTATGCTCCAATATAGCTCCATTCTCTACTTCCTTTGTGCTATTATTGCTATTACATTACATACAAATTACATTTTTATTTTTTCATTTGTTTGGTTTATTTATTTTTGAGAGAGAGAGAGAGAAAATGTGAGTGGGGGAGGGGCAGAGAGAGAAGGAGACACAGAATCCTAAGTAGGCTCCAGGCTCTGCGCTGTCAGCACAGAGCTTGACGTGGGACTTGAACTCACCAACCAGGTGATTTTGACCCAAGCCAAAGTCAGATGCTTAACTGACGGAGCCACCCAGGCGCCCCACAAATTACATATTTATACATTATAACTATATATTCAGTGGTCTTTTAAATCATACAGAAAAAAGTTCCAAGTAAAAATATTTTGATTAAAAGACTTTAAAAATAAAAAACACCAGGGGCGCCTGGGTGGCTCCATCGGTTAAGCCCAGCTTCGGTTCAGGTCATGATCTCGTAGTTTGTGAGTTCTAGCCCCAGGTCGAGCTCTGTGCTGATAGCTAGCTCAGAGCCTGGAGCCTATCTTCAGATTCTGTGTCTCCCTCTCTTTCTGTCCCTCTCTTGCTCACGCTGTCTCTTTCTGTCTTAAAAATAAATAAAACATAAAAAAATAAAAATAAATAAAAACAAAATATTTTATACTCTCTTTTACATTCAACTCTGCAGTTATCTTTACTAGTGTTCTTTATTTCTTTGTATGGATTCAAGTTACCGTCTAGTATCTTTTCATTTCAGCCTGAAGGACTCTTTTGGCATTTCTTGTAAAGTATGTATGCTGGTGATGATTTGTCAGTTTTTGTCTGGTGATGCCTTAATTTCCTTCATTTTTGAAGGATATGTTGCTAGATGTAGAATTCTTCACCAATAGTCTTTTTCTTTCAGCCCTTGAAATGTCTTCCCTTCTGACCTCCACAATTTCTGATGAGAAGTGAGATATTATTCTTATAGGAATCCCTTGTATGCGGTGAGTTGCTGTTTTCCTCGAAGATTTCAAGATTCTCTCATTGTCTTTGGCTTTCGATAATTTGACTATTGTCGGTCTAGGTGTGAACTGTCTTGAGTGTATCCTACTTGGAATTACTTGAGCTCCTTGGAGGTGCAGATTAATATAATTTCATAAAACCTGAGACTTTTTCTGTCATGTATTCAAATACTTTTTGTATCCCTTCTCTCTCCTTCCCTTCTGGGGATCTATGCATATGTTGGTATGCCTAATTGTTCTTTATAGTTCTCGGAGGTTCTGTCCATTTTTCTTCATTGTTTTTTTCTTTCTGTTTCTTATACTGGATAACCTCAATTGATTTATTTTCAAATTCATTGACTTTTATTTCTGCCATTTCAAATATGTTGTTGAGCCCTTCTAATGAATATTTCATTGTATTTTCAACTCTAACGTTTCTATTTTTAAAAATTTTGATCTCCTTTTATATTATCTATTTGGTGAGACATTGTTCTCAGACTTCCCTATAAGTCTTTATAAATGATCTCCTTTAGTGAACATATTTATAATAGATGATTTAAAGTCTTTGTCCAATAAGTCTAATGCCTGAGTTTCCTTAAGGACAGTTTCTATTGTTTTCTTACTCTATATTGGCCATATTTTTCTGTTGCTTTCCAAGTCCTATAATTTTCTGTTGAAATCTGGACATTTTCAATAACAGAATGTGGCAACTCCAGAAATTATATACTTTCTGCTCCACTCCAAGATTTGTTGTTGTTGGTGTTTGTTGTTGTTTTGTTTGTTCAGTAACTCTGCTGGGTTAATTCCATAAAGTATGTATTCTTTGTCATGAAACCAAAGTTTCTTTACAGTTGTTTAGTGTCAGCCAAGTATTGGACAGAGATTTCCTTACATGTTTTTGAACCAGTAAGTGTTCCAGCTTTTGCTGAGAGGCTCTGTGTGTGTGTGTGTGTGTGTGTGTGTGTGTGAACACACCTTCAACTATTGATAAGTAGTTTACATCTCCTCCTTGGCCTTCACATTCTGCTTGCCACTGAACATCAAGGTCAGCCAGATGTCAGAGATTAGGGCCTTATCAGGTGTTCCCTGAACATATGCACAGTCCTTAATCCTATGGATTCTCATTCCTCTTCCTTCCTTCCCTCCCTCCCTCCTTCTTTCCCTCCCTCCTTCCTTCCCTTTCCTTCCTTCCTTCCTTCCTTCCTTCCTTCCTTCCTTCCTTCCTTCCTCTTATTTATTTGGTTAGCCTCTTGTTAGCCCCAACTAGTTTCACTACCTCAGGCAGCTGTAATGTTAAACAATTGCTACTGATTGTTTCTAACAAATGCCCTTGGAATTGGGCTGTTTGCACAAAGTGAGTTCTGAGCCAGGTCAAATAAAGACAAGCTTTATGAAAGGAACTTTTCAGGATGTTGTCAACAAGTCAAATAATGACAGTTATCTGGGGATGGGGCTTTGGGGGAGTTCTAAACCCATTCTGTTGCCTCCAGTGGCTGCTAGTATGCCTGTTTTTAAAACCAATCTAGTTATAAGATTGCTGTTGGTATACAAGGCTACCACAGAGCTGGAGAGGAGATGTGAACTGGGCAAGTCAAATGCTAGGAAGCTCACTGTTCTTTACCAAAACTCAATAATCTTTCATGTCTATGCATTCTTTAGATAGTTGCAAGCTTTTGGTTAATTTCTCATGTTCTGAGAAGGTTGATTTCGACAATTTTAGCCAGCGTTCCCTTTTTATGGAGAAGCAGATTTTCTGCCATTCTGGAAGTGCTTCTACCAGATTTATTTTTGTCTTTCATTATCCTGAATTGATCCTCTCAGCCTCTAGCTGTCTATATCCTTGAGTACAGTACGGTATTTTCATCAAATGTCTTACAAATAATATGAGAAGGTGGTATGAAAGGCATAGAAAATGATGAATACATAAGTACAGACCCTGATGTTTTTTCAAAGTATGACTCCAAGGTCTTCTCCCATGTGCGGAGATATATTTGAAATGTCAAAGATCTATCAATTCTTCGTTTTAGGTGAGAGCTAAAACTTCTGGATAAACAAAAGTGAAGTAGAGTCAGACTGTTTTCCTACCAAAGTGACTGTGAAATCATGTTGGGATCCCCCTAGAAGGAGACTGTTTTGGTCTACTGTTCTTACATGCTAATTAACTTGAAAATACCGTGTTTAAATAGAGGTACAAAAGGGGTGTACTGTGGAAGGTGGGCATTAACATTTGATAATTCTGCCTGGTGCACAGGTACTTGTTATCTGTACTCTTTATATATTCATGTCATACAGACAGACAGACACACACACACACACACACACACACACACACACACAGAGGCAGTTCTTGCTTTGCAGATTCAGGTATGTTGGATGTTAGCTTCTCTGGCTTAGTTAAATAACACCAGTTGCTCAACAATATGGTTCAAATTTCAGCTATCATAGCATATTGACTCTGAGAAAATGCACAAAATTCCATGGAGCTCCTTAGTCCACAAATCACTATGTAAATAACACGTGTATCATGATCAGTGAGCAATCAGAGCAGTTCTTTCAAAGTCGGTCAGTTGTTGGTTATTGCACACCTGTTACACAGTTTAGGTAATGACAGCAAAGTGTGCAGTTGGGTTACCTCCTTTTTTCCCAGTGATAAACCCAGACAGCATTGTATAAAAATGGGTAACTGAGAGAATTGATCAACAAAAGTGATAGTGCAGCAAAGAAACAAAAAAATGATAAAGATGAAAGTTTAAATGAAATTTGAATGGAATATAAAATGTATTATAGAAAAAATAGGCTACTGTCAATATACTGACATTGCCATCTTTCCAAAAACTCTAGATTTGCAGCCAGAAGAATTTACTGAATATGAAGTAATATGAGGAAAGTGGTTGTGACAAAAAGGATAAGGATGTCCCAGAATGACACGTTAAAGGAACTCCTATATTTCACAACATTGAAAGCACAGAGAGTAAAATGCTGAAAGTGAGCCAAACATGGTGCATTACCAAGGCTCAGACAAGATGCTTTCTGGGTACTTAAAAATTCTATCAGAAGACTGGCACTATTCAAATTACTCTCAATAAGTTTCCCTTACAAAGAAATAGAAGTTTAATTATCAACATTTGTAATGTTTCAAACTATAGGGTATTAAATAATTAGCTTTACTTTTTTCCCCTTTCATTTCTTTATACATTTACAACCACCAGTGAAGAGAGTTTGGAACGTTTTGACAACATTTTTAAAGATCATGGAACGATCTTAATTTTTCTCATTGATAATTAAGATAGTTTTGCACGGTTCACAGTCATTCTCACAGTTCCAAATGACCGTGCAAATGAGGACTGCAGATATATATTACATACATCATGTATATAATATGCATCACATTTATAGTATGTATATGCACACACATACAGGCATGTATATATCACACTATACTATGTCCATGCACGCACGTACATGCATGTATATAATATATATCAAACCATAATATGTATATGTACACACACATGCATTTTGTAGAGATGCATTTTATGTGAACAAAATCTTCAACACTTCAGGCTAGAACCCCTAAATGATGATTACAAACCATTAACTGGTAACTATAAATTAAAAAAATTTTTTTTTCTATCCTGGAAGCTTGTCATGGGATTCTTATAGACTCCACATGGTTGCAAATCAGCTCCCGTCGCCCGCTGAGGAAACTGAGGCACCGCGGCGCAGGGCCAGGCGGCGCCAGTGGGCGGGGGCGGCGGCCCGGGTGCTCCCGGAGCTCCGGGAGCCGGAGCCCCGCAAGGCCCGCCGCCCGCCCCGGACGCACGCGGGGGCTGCGCTGGCCGGGCGGAGGGGGCGGAGGGGGCGGAGGGGGCGGTGCGGGCCGCGGCGGCGGGAGCGGCGGGCCACGCACGGCGGCGGCGGCGGCGGCGGGAGCGGCGGGCCACGCACGGCGACGGCGGCGGCGGGAGCGGGAGCCCCGGCCACGCGCGGCCGTAGCGGCGGAGGCGGCAGCGGGAGCGGGAGCCGGGCGCGCACGGCCGCGGCGGCGGGAGCGGCGGGAGCTGTGGCGGCGGCGGATGGCCCAGAGCTGATCTATGCGGCGCTTGGAGGGGCTGTGTCTGCGGCGCCGGCGGCGGCGGCGGGGCCCTGCCCGCGAGCGGAGCGGGGACAAGATGAAGTACCAGAAATACCTGACGGTGCTGCAGATGGCCATCGGCGTCACCCCCTCCAACCGCGGCAGCCTCCTGCCGCTCAAGAGGAAGCTGTGGTGAGGGCGCGGCGGGAGCGGCGGGCGCGGGTCGGGGCCGGGGCCGGGGCGGGCGGGCAGCGAGGCCGCCGGCGGCCGGGCCCGACGGGCGCCGAGAGCAGGGAGCGCAGCAGCCATTTCGGAGCCCGTGGGGCCCGAGCGTCGCCGCGTCCCGCGTCCACGCGGGCTCGTGCAGCCGCGACCCTCGACTGTGCCCCGCGACACGTAGAGCGGCGCGCTGCCGGGAGGGAGGGGCGGGGAGCCGGCGGCTCACGGGCACCGGGGCACCGGTCTCCCGCCCGGGACTGTCCTTTCAGCCCCATCCCCGCCACTTCTGGCTCAGAATTTCCTCCAGCGAGGTTCCCGTGGAGGCAGCCAGCAATTTATTAGCTCTGTTTGCGTTTTCTGTTATTTCTCACAATCCATCTGCTGTGGATGCAGAGTGAAGGGCGAGCCGCTCCCACCGTAAGGGGAGTAAGTTGCGAGATTATAATGGCATTATCGGGGACTGCGTTTTATTTGCACGCGTTCCAGTTCCTCTGACCTGGAAACTGTTATTGGGGTAACGGGAAAAGATCGCCCTTAAAAGAAAAATGTCTGGAGGTTTTCCAGATCTGGTTTGCACAGTTGATTATCTATCGGATAGTATTGCATTTTATTAGCGTTTAAACGTGCAATATGGAATCCCCGTGGGCTGCCCGGGCATTCCATCGCCTGGAGACTTAAGTGTAAGGTTCTGTCACAAAAGAAATAGTCCAGGAAAGGGATGGGGACTGTAGGAAAACTATGCCAGAAATTTTGGTGTTCAAGTGGCTATTTTAATTTTAAAATTTGTGGTCAGTGTGGTCCATAGAGATTTACTCACTTCAATTTTAATTGAATTTAATTTCAAGGTTATAGAGAAAAGGAAGTGAGGCTACTTTTAGGCATTTGAGAAAAGTAGTTTCTGCTCTCTAAGACAAAATGAAAGAGTGATCCAAGGCATGGAAAGATTGAGCAACCAAGAAAAAGAGTTTAAAAAAAAATCCCAATAATGGAGGATTTTGGAGGTAAGACCAAAATGTATGGACAGCCAAGTTCACGTTTCAGCTGTGCCACTTACTGTGTGACCTTAAGCAAGTTACTGGAGTATCTGTTTCTTGGTGTGTGCCAGGTGAATGATGCTATCTACCTCATGGGGTCATACTCTGATCAACTGAGGTATTGAATACACAGTATCTGCCACTATGCCTGGTGGAATCATGTGTGCTTACTGAATACAAGTGTCTTCCTCACTGCCCCACTCCCATGTGGGGATTTTTTTTCTCTCTTTAAAAAAAGAGAGATTTATTCTGCAAAAGGTATTTTAACTTGATGAACAGCAAGTGACAGCTCATCGTAGACTAGGCTGGTAAAAGTTAGCAGTAATTAAGAAATGTTCATGGCTCAGTGGGTAGAATATTTGACTCTTGGTCTCAGGATTTGAGTTCAAGCCCCATGTTGGGTGTGGAGCTTCCGAAAGAGGGAAAGAGAGAGAAAGGAGAAAGAAAAGTAAAAACAAAAAAAGGAAAAGATTTTAGCGAATATATGAAGACTGTGTCGCTATTGTGAAGCAAGAAGCAGTAACATTTGAAGATGGCTTTTTTGATTAATGGTATACAGGAAGCAAAAACAGGTCACCATGAACAGTCTTACCCCCACTCTGCTTTTCTCCTGAGGACTTACCAATATCTAATGCACTTCAAACTTTACTTAATTTTCCTACCTCTTACCTCTCCCCGCTGCCCTCCCACCACAGAATGTAAGTTACATGGGGACAAGGGCTTTTTGTTTGTTTAGTTCATTACTAAATCCTCTGAAACTGGCATTTGGTATGAAATAGGTTCTTAAAATATACATATTGGATAAATGAATTCTTTAAAAAAATTTTTTTAATGTTTATTTATTTTTGAGAGAGATAGAGATAGAGAGCGCTGAGGGCAGAGAAAGCCGGAGACACAGAATCCATGAAGTAGGCCCCAGGCTCTGAGCTGTCTGCAGACAGCCCAACGCGGGGCTCAAATTCATGAATCACAAGATCATGACCTGAGCTGAAATTGGACGTTTGATCGACTGAGCCACTCAGGCACCCCTAAATGAATTTTTTTTTTTAATTTTTAATGTGTATTTATTTTTGAGAGACAGAGAGACAGAGTGCAGCGGGGGAGAGGCAGAGAGAGAGGGAGACACAGAATCCAAAGTAGGCTCCAGGCTCTGAGCTGTCAGCACAGAGCCTGACACGGGGCTTGTACTCATGGACAGTGAGATCATTACCTGAGTCGAAGTCAGACACAACCAGCTGAGCCACCCAGGTGCCCCAGTGAATTGTTTTTTTTTTTTTCTCCAGTGAATTCTTAATAACGCATAACTGGGGATGAAATTTCAGGAAATTTTATTAATGCTAAATTTAAAAGTTAAGAAGGGGGAATGATGTTTGAGGAGCTATTAGACATGAATATTAGCATCAGCTGTCCACCGAATCTAGAAACTTAGGTTTATTCTTTTTCATCAGTGGAGTGCTGCTTCTAAACATATATTCCCCAATAACATTTTGTGAAGAGAGGACAAGAGACAAGAAAATCCAGATAGTTTTTGTACTCTGGAGATTCACGCTTTAGGCAGGCAGGGAACTGGGGCCAGCAGTAAAATCCATCCTACCAATGCATGGCCTGGAAAAGGCAGGGGGATTTTGTTTAACTTTTCACAATCTTAAATGAGCATTTCAGAATTTCTGCTCAATGTTAAGTGAGTTTGCAAATACTAATCTAGTTTCTACAGAGGCAAAGTGAAGAGCATATGCTATAGAAACTCTGGAGTAGATGGTACTTTTTAATGTTCATTTTGAGAGAGTGAGAGTGAGTGCATACACACGCATGGGGGAGGAACAGAGAGAGGGAGAGAGAATCCCAAGCAGGCTCTGCGCTGTTAGCACAGAGCCCAATGCGGGGCTCAGTCTCACAAAGCATGAGATCATGACCTGAGCCAACATCAAGAGTCAGATGCTCAACTGACTGAGCCACCCAAACAGCCCGAGTGGATGGTGCTGTTAAATATAACATACATATATGGTCTTTTGTTGTTTTTAAGTTGAAGAATATTGTGCTACCTGATCCATCTATCTCTTAGATCTTCTGGAATTTATTTTCTAGATTAACATTTCATTTGGTCAGTATCAGAGCAACCGCACATGGAGAATAGAGACAGAAGACACTGTTACGTAGCAAGAAGAAATGTGGATATGGGTTCTCACTCCATAGTGGTGGGCGGGAGCCCATAGCAGACATCAGCGATGGTTGTCAGACCTTGGGACGCAGTAGCTTATGGCTGTGTATGAGGTGTGAGGACGAACTATGATAATTGGGTGTGGCATGTGTAAGGATTTATATGAAGGTGCTTATGAAAGCGTGTATGCTGTGTTTCTCTCTCTTTGAATTTTTGCGGTCTGTGTGGAAAGATTGCATGCCTGCAAAGCCTATGCCAGGGTAAGTAAAGGGTAGGGTTGAATGTTCCAGTGTTTTGGCCCCAACTTCTATCTAGTTTGACCTTTTGTTCTCATCAGCTTCCTTTTGTGCAATATCTTTGTGTCGTTCTCATTGACTTGAGAAATCCATTAAGGAATATTATATTTACACAGCAATTTAAGTGGAAACTAAAGCAGAAAAACAGCCAGACCTTCACCAGTGGCATCTGCAAGAACCCTCTTCTCTCTGTCCTCTTCTCCAAGAAATTTAGGAAGTAGGACTGTTCGCAGGGTTTGGTTCTGAATCATCACTGTTGAGGAGCCTGGAACCAAGGCCTGTTAGCTCGGCCTGAGGTGGGCATGAGTTTGCGCAGCTTGCGTCCTTGGGGGGGCTTCTCCCTATAGCTGCTGGTGATGCAAGCTCTAAGGCACTATATTTCCTAGAGCCACTGGAACATTACCACTGACTCGCTAGCTTAAAACCACAGAAATGTATTCCCCCTCCGTTCTGGAGGCCAGAAGTCTGAAATCAAGGTGTCTTCAGAGCCCGCTCCCTTGAAGGCTCTTGGTGAGTCATTCCTTGCCTCTTCCAGCTCCTGGGGGCCTCAGGCATTGCTTGTGGCCAAATCACTCCCATCTCTACATAGTCTTCTGGTGTGTCTTCTCTTCGGTCTCTTATAAGGGCACTTGTCATTGGATTTAGGGTCCACCTCATCCTCAGACCCTTGATTTAATTCCATCTGCAAGGACCCTTTTTCTAAATAGAGCCACATTCGCAGGTTCTTGAGGTTAGGAAGGGTGGAGAGGAAGGGCAGTATTCAATCCAGTACAGGTACCAAGGCCAACTCCTTGCTCTTCAGTGGGTGTGAAGCCCAAATAATTGTTACTCCTGTCTATTTTATGTGACATGTGAAATATAGTTTCACAATAATATTATTGTTGTCAGTCTTGATTTTTGCATCAAGTGCTCTTAGGAATGTTTACATTGATCTTAGGGAGAAAAGAGTATCATTTCATTTTCTTCAGGCTTCTAAATATATTTCTCCTGGTTATTTGATTCAGTAATTATTGAAGGCCATGTGACATCAACTCACTGTTCATTAAAAATTTTTTTAATGTTTAATTTAGAGAGAGAAACAGACAGACATAGTGTGAGTGGGGGAAGGGCAGAGAGAGAGACACACACAGAATCTGAAACAGGCTCCAGGCTCCGAGCTGTCAGCACAGAGCTTGACACGAGGCTCAAACTCATGAACCTTAAGATCATAACGTGAGCTGAATTTAGACGCTTAATGGACTGAGCCACCCAGGTGCAATTCACTCGTTCAAATAGTTGTCCAGTAATCAGATTCTGGAAATAAGAAGAGCTGCCATTCACTGAGCTTAGTACCTGCTGGGACCAGTGTAAGTGATGTCCAAGCATCCTCTCATTAACCTGCAGCACCCCTGTGAGGTAGGGGCTGTATTTTCCCAGTTTTACAGATGAGGTCATTGACCTGCCAGAGTCACACATCGGGTCTTATACCAGTGGTTGAGGTTAAAAACACATTTGAGCAGGGACATGACAGTCTAGAAAGGAACAACTGAAAACAGGTACCACATGGCTGAAAATTGCCCTGTAGGATGTTGTTTCTCCAAGGGTGACACAGAGCCCCATTGTGAATCATAGAGGTTCCCCTGATGAGACGGGAATGGCTCTGATATCCAAGTCCTTTCTTGTTTTGTTTTGTTTTTTACTTTTTAAAAATTTATTGAGGTGTAATTGACATACAATATATTACTTTCAGGAATACAGCATAATGATTCAGTATTTGTATACATAGCAAAGTGATCAGTACAGGAAGGCTAGTTGATCTCCATCCCTTTCTTAGTTTCTTTAATGAGCAAATTATAGGCAATTATACACGTTATTATTTACAAATACAGCTAAGGACCATTTAGATACACTTTTTAAATGAACTCTTGAGGTTTCTAAGTCTGATACTTAACAAAAATTAGCATTTTACCAGTTTTTACTTAAATGTCTTTCACAAGGATTCAGGATCCTAAAGTCAACTGCCCTGCTGTACTTAGACTCCTGTTCTTACACCTGATTTGGGGGAAAGATACTTTCCTATCACCCATTAGTGTTAGTCTTGAATTGGTTTGTGGTATCAATTGGTGATATTTTAAAATTAATGTCTTGTAGAAGAATTGTTAGATGTTACCTTTGTTGGTAGTTTGTTCTTGTGTAACTACTTTGTTTTTACCATCTTGATGGTTTTTGCTCAATTATTTGTTATTATTGAGATCTTTTCCACTGGAGATTAGAGATGGGCGAGGTAGATAAGCTTGGGAGTTGTTTGTTCCAAGTGAACCATCTCAAAAATGATTGTGAGCCAAAGCTCCCGAGTTATAAACAAAGTGAGAGGGTGGACCCTGGGTTTCTGCCTTTCACGCATGCCAGCCATGACCACAAAAACATGGGCCCCATTAGAGACGATATGAAGGGATTGGAGAGAAGCAGAAATTTTCTCCCCAGTCATCCCCTAGGGATGCTTAAATGGAACTAAGAATTAGGAAAAGAAAAACTTCTTTGGAAGCTAAATACTGATTTCTCCAGAGTTCAAGGGAAAATATCTAAGATGCTTGTATCTCAGTTACTAACTTTATTTTCCCACCATCAAGGGCCATTCTCCTAAATATTAAGGAAATGAACTCCAAAGTCTGAGTTATTCAGTTCAGACCACACCATCAGGTTGAAGGAGAATGGGACCTTGGGACTAAAAATACTCCTTATACTCCAGATCAGAAAGAACTGGCCTTGGTGGGCTTTTTGTATCCAAGTACAGTCCTCCTTATCTGAGTTGTAAATATACCTCTCTTCTTCTTATTATATACTTTTTTTTTATTATATACTTTTTTAAGTAGTCTTCATACCCAGTGTGAAGCCCAGGCTGCACCATGAACTCAGGACCCTGAGGTCAACACCTAAGCAGAGACCAAGAGTCGGATGCTTAACTGACTGGGCCACCCAAATGCCCATATACTTCTGTATTCTTATGAATGGCCAGCAGAAAACTATTTGAACACACATATCCCTACCCTAGGACAAATATTAATTCTCAGAAACAGTAGTAAAACAAAGGAGAAGTGACATCTTAAATTCCACTAAACCTCAAGACCCTTTCTACTTATCTATGGGTTAACATTCTATATTATTTTTTCTTTTTTTTAATGTTTATTTATTTTTGAGGGAGGGAGAGTCTGAGTGGGGAAGGGGCAGAGAGAGAGGGAGAGACAGAATCCAAAGTAGGCTCCAGGCTATGAGCCATTTAGCTCAGAGCTTCATGAGGGGCTTGAAACCCTCGAACTGTGAGATCATTACCTGAGCCAAAGTCTGATGCTTAACTGACAGAGCCACCCAGGCACCCCAACATTCTGTTTATTATACGGAACTGTGTTTATTTCTTTTCTTTTTTCCCCCACCAAAGACAAAGGGGTCACTATTGAACCATGTGTTTTTTAACAGTTGACCTCCTGGCTTCACAAAGACCTGGTCAAAACTTTAAAGTTACTGAAATTACTGAGTAGGAGCCTGGTTCTATGTGTAGACAAGGTACCTTCCTTCTGCCAAGTCTGTGGGTGGTGTGGGTATAGACCTGATGTTCACCTGCTATACCCAATTCAGCTTTACTTCTTAGTAAATGGTTTTATTGTGATCCTGGTGGGGAAGAGAAAAAGCCATCATTCTAGTTATATTTAGGACGGGTTTTTTTTTTTTTTTCTTCTGTTTTGCTTTGTCACTGGCCTCAGTATTGCATTGATGTAAGTCTGATAAATTTCTTGGCCGTCATTTATAAATTTGGTGGATGTAAATTCTTCTCACAGGTTTTAGGTTTGGAAAAAAGGTAAATGGTGATGCCTTTCTAAGTCAAATGAGAGAAAAACTTGTCATAAATGTCTTTGTCAGTGCTATCAAAGTTAAATGGGAGAAAGGAGACAAAGAAAATTTAAGACTTACAGGTTGTTTTACAACGATTTTCCTTTCCCATATGCCCTCTTTTCTTAAATGAGATTCTTTATTTTCATGGGAGCTTTTATGGAAAAGAGAACAAAACTGTACAGCATACCACTTTTTTATTTTGTGTTGAAAATAATGAAAGAGACATCATCAGAATTTTATTCTGGGAGGTGACTTGAAAGGTGCTCTCATTGGCAATTCAGTGAAATAAAAATATGAACTTAAAAAGCCACAAGAAAAATAATAACAATCTGAGCCAACAACACCGAAGGCCATCAGCAGACCAGCATTTTTGAGGAATCTCTGAAATGTACTTAGTAGCTAGGGATGAGTCTACTGAGAGAAAATCCTGCAGGAACCACTGCCCAGAAGATTTCTGCACAAAGAGAGGTTGAAAGAGCATCCAGGGATGGAAGAAGCAGAGGACATTTGGGGGATGAATCAGATTTGATGTACTAGCTTGGTTGACCCCTTGCCTCACTAATCTGTGATAAGTTTGGGCAGCAGTGTGGCTTTCTCACTTACTAAAGCAGTGAATGTGGGCTCTTGGTCCAGAGAGACTATACCTGAGATGACTACTGAGTCCTTTGACCCAGAAGAGAAGTTACATGTCCCAGCAGCATGTCCCATCTCCCTGCCAGAGTTGCCAAAGGCAGGCCACAGTAAATGCTACAGTGTGGAAACAAATGTTCTGGATACAAATATAAGTAGAAAGTAAAAATCATCAAACAGTTGGACAAAGCCAATATTAAGAGAATTACCGTACTCAACAAACAAAAGAACTAATCCCTGAGAAAATAGAAAAACCCTAGATTAACATGGTTATTTTCAGAAAGATGCAAGAGAGTACTGTATTAATTTAAAAAGAAAAAGCGTAGTAGACACTTTAGAAATTTAAACTTCACTCCTTGAAATGAAAGAAAATGGCTGAATTGACAAAATTGAAAAGCGAGTTAGCAATCTGGAGGAGTAAGCTAAAGAATCCGAAAAGAACAAGGGCATCGAAAATGTGAAAGAGAAGTTAGGAGACCTTGAAACTATTCCAAGAAAAGGTAGGGCTTTGGGTAGGATTGTAATAGTTCTGGAAAAGAAGAGAAACAAAGGTGTGTTAAGTGGCATTTCTTGGGGCACCTGAGTGGCTCAGTCAGTTAAGCATCCAACTTCGGCTCAGGTTATGATCTCACGGTTCGTGAGTTTGAGCCCAATGTCAGGCTTTGTGCTGACAGCTCAGAGCCTGGAGCTTTTTTGGATTCTGTATCTCCCTTTCTCTCACTGCCCCTTGCCCTCTCACGCCCTGTCTCTCTCTCTCTCTCAAAAGTAAATAAACGTTAAAAAAATTTTAAGTCATTTCTTGTCTAAGAGGAGATGAGGATACCAGTGAACCCTAGATGTTGATAGAAATATTTCAGATTAAATATTTGTGTATGTACATATGCATGTATATATGTAGCTACATGTATATAAATATGTAAATGTATGTATATGTACAGTTAGCTAGAGTCACAGTTGCCCTAATAAGATGTATGACTTTGAAAGCACTAATTGGCGGGGAAAACGTCCAGGGGTGGGTAGAGACTGAGAAAACTCAGTCATACTGAAAAGGTAGGAAAAGTATGAAAGTAGGAAAAGTAGGAAAGAAGAAAGCATTTAAATTAAACACACAAACCAGGGGTGCCTGAGTGGCCCAGTCAGTTAAGTGGCCAGCTCCTGATTTTGGCTCAGGTCACGATCTCCCCGTTCATGAGATCCAGTCCCAAGTTGGGCTCTCCACTGACAGCATGGAGCCTCTTTGGAATTCTCTCTCTCTGCCCCTCCCCTGCTTGCACTCTGTCTCTTTCCCTTTCTCTCGAAATAAATAACTACAAAACCAAACCAAACAGAACAAAAAAACCCAAAATTGTCTCTTGATTTCGGTTCAGGTCATGATCTCATAGTTGTCAGATGGAGCCCCACATCAGATGGAACCTCACATCAGATGGAGCCTTCTTAAGATTATATCTCTCCCCAAAAAAAAAAAAAAAGATTTTATCTCTCCCTCTTCCTGTGCCCTTCTGCCCCACTCTCACCCTCTTTCTCAACAACAACAAAACAACAAAACGAAAATAAACCACCACAAACCACAAAAGAACATGGCAGGAATAAATCTAAACATAGCAGTAAGCACAACAAATTTGAATGGATTAAGTTTCTCTCAAAAGGTACTTAGTTTCAGATTGGGTAAAAAAGAAAACAGATGCCTGGGTGGCTCAATTGGTTGAGCGTCTTCCACTCAGGTCGTGGCATCTGGTATCACGGTCCATGAGTTTAAGCTCTGCATTGGCTCAGAGCCCCCTTTGAATCCTGTGTTCCCCTCTCTCTGCCTCTCCCCTGCTTGTGCTCTCTTGCTCTCAAAACAAACAAAAAAACAGTCCAGCTACCTGCTGCTAAAGAGTTAAAAAGAGTTAAAGGTATAACTAAAAGGAGGAAGGCAGACACTTGTAATGGTTGAAAATATGAGCACAGAAAAAGATAAGCGGTAATATATAGAAAAGGGTAATATAAAAATCTAGATGTGGGAGGCGCCTGAGTGGCTTCATCGGTTAAGTGTCCAACTTTGGCTCAGGTCATGATTTCGCAGTCTGTGAGTTTAAGCCCCGCTTCCGGCTCTGTGCTGACAGCTCAGAGCCTGGAGCCTGCTTCAGATTCTTTATCTCCCTCTCTCTCTGCCCCTCCCCAACTCACATTCTGTCTGTCTGTCTGTCTCTCTCAAAAATAAATAAACATTAAAATTTTTTTAACGTAGATGGGGAAATTATTAGACAAAATAGCATTTAAGGTAAAATCTTTAACTGGAACAGAGACTTAATATGATAAAAGGTTAAATCCCTAAAAAGATATGAATTATAAACATTAAGACCTCTAATAAAACAGATTTGAAATACGTGAAGGAAAAACTAATGTATAAAGGTCAGTTGTCAGATCCATATTCATATTGGGAACCTCTGTAATTACAGGTCTTTTTTGCTTTTTTTACACAGCAATTCAACAGGACAAATATAATGAAGGACATGGAGAAGTTGAGTTATAAAATAATAAATGATTAAGTCACCTTCTATTTAAGGACAATTACACCCTCTCTCCCACAGGAACATCCTCGTATAATGTTGATGGAAGCGTAAATTGCTAAAGCCTTTTTGAAAGGCAGTACCTAGCAATCCCTAGAAACCTCTGACCCTGCATTTTACTTCTAGGAGTTTTTCATAAGTAAATATTGTATTTGTGTCTAAAGATGTCAGATATGTTCACTGCTTTATAATTTGATAGCAAACATTTGGAAACTAAATTAAATGCCCATTGGTAGGGGAGTGGTTGGATAAATTGTGATACACCTATACAATGGAAGACTGTTTAGCCATTTAAAAAATGAAATAGATCTGGGTTATTATGGGAAGAGCCTCAAGAAATATTAAGTGAAAAAGTAAGGTGCAGGACAATGTGAACAATTTGGTCACTTTGCTGAAAAGTTTTGAAAGGAGATTAACACGTATGTAGATAAGCAAGAGCATTTATTTAGGAGGTTATACGAGATGGTGATTGTCCTTAGAAAAAGGCATGGGGAGGAGTGCCCGGGTGGCTCAGTCAGTTAAGTGTCTGACCCTTGAAATAGTTGGTTAAGTGACTCTTGATTTCGGCTCAGGTCAGTATCTCACTGTGAGATTGAGCCCTGCATGAGGCTCTACACTGAATGTGGCCTACTTGGGATTCTCTACCCCTCCCCCAGTCTCTTATGCATGCGTGCGCACACTTGTGCCCTCTCTCTCAAAGTAAATAATCAATTAAAAAATGGGGATTTGGGGTGAAGGGGGAGAGGGAGGCTGTGCTTTTCATTTTTGTATCTTTTCATACTCTTTAAATATTGTAACTATAGGGATGTGGCACTTCTACTTTAAATGCAGCCATACCTAAAATACTCTTATTTTATGATATTTACTCCCATCTTATTATATAAGTCAAATTTACTGATACAAATTGCTGATAGTTCATTCTGTGTGTTCTTTTCAAGCAATGAGAAGCCTATTTTATCTCTTTCAGACAACAGCATCTTAAATACAGAATATTAAGCAGGTCAGGAGAGCTGAAAAGTATATGAACATAGGATGTATACAAGCAGGAAATCTGATCATAAAATAAAGGAAACTGATTTTGATAAGCCATACTTGCCAGTCGGTCTTACTACTTGAAACCTTTGTCATCACTAAGACGATAATCCACTAAGCAGTTTCCTCCCAGGTTCCCAGGGCATCTCTAGGGCCAACAGCAGAAGTGGCACAGAAACGATTGAACACATGATAGTCTTGAGTGTGTGTTTATATATACAGACATGGATGCCAGTGTGCATCTGTTGATGGCTTAGGCTGATGGTAAACATTTCTTCTTATCTGTATTTTCTTTGTTCTGTAATCATGGTGAATTGAGTTTTGACACCTTTAAAAACTTTAAAGTAATTTTCATGCTTAAAAAAGCATGCTGAACGGTATCAACCATATCTGTGGTGTACACAGTGAAAGCTGACTTGCACTGGGCATGCCAGGCACTGCGCTGAGCACTCGATATAAAGAACTAACAGAGGAAAGCAGATGCCTCCCAGTTACCCAGGAAACTTCAGTCTGGCTTTAATTGCTTCTTTGATGGTCACAGAATTGACTTTTAGTGACTCTTAATGTAGAAATGTTTGAACCCTGTCAAGAAAAACGTCTAAGGGTGAAATATTTAGAAAGGATGTCTGATGGGAGGTAGCTCCACTGTGATTCTTAGCTTCTTGGTTGGAAAAAAAGGAGTATGAAATTTCCAAAGCTGTCCTCATGTAAATACTTGTTTCATACTCAAGAAATGTGTCTATCTTTAAGCCTAAAAAATTAAAATTTTCCCCTTCTTTCAGGGTAACGCCATCCTCTGAAAATCCAAATGGTGCTACTTCTAGCGTCAGCCAAGGGAAACCTTCTCTAAGACGAATAAAAGGGAGACTCCACAGAAGCAAAAGCCTTGATAGCATCGATTTCTGTGAACTCACTGTAAGTGGACTGTTCAGTAATTTTTTTTTATTTTTCAAAGAAAATGAAAATTTTGATTTCATTATTTTTATTTTCATAAAAAACACAACAGTCTTATTTTGTTGTGAGCATTTTTTTAATAATGAAAACTGGTTTATCTAACAGGTTAGCAATCAGAATGCTTTGTTAACTGGTATCCTTATGAAACATTTATATTAAACGATTCTGATTCAAACACCAAGAGAAAGAAATACTTCCTGAACTCTACAGCAAAAATTAAATTAAGTTCAGTGGAATGTTAATATAAATGTCTTAGAAAATTTCAAATCCACAGGTTGATATAAGTAGAGATCAAAGTATTTGATTAACCCCAGACACCCAACTTCCTGACAGTGCCAGAAAATAGAGTTACTTTGCTATTATTAGGAAAGATCCTGATTTAGTTAATGCTGGTACTTTCTAAATACCTTTAGAAGGTCATATCTTTTTTTTTTTTTCCCCAGGCCAACTGGCAGGTTTTCATGTGGGTATGTGGTACATTCATGCATGTTTTTAGAGGAACACACAGGCATTGTCAGCCTCCACTGTCCTTTGCTATCAGTTATATTGTCTTAGTCCATTGTCTTAGTCCATAAGAGATACTGCAGTGCTATAAAGGAATTTTTTTTGCTGTAAGAAGATTTTATTCAGATTTATTTATTGTAGGGTTCAATGGCCAATGAACAGATATATAAGATGTTTAGTAGACCAGATCTGTTCACTTCTTACTTCTTCCCTTTGAGCTCTGACAATCTCTGAATTATAAAAGTACCATTGACCATACCTATTTCAAACAGTGGTAACAGAGCCTTTCTTGAGGATCAGACTTCTGCATCTTTTATCTGTAGTTCATGAAGACAAAAGTTCAGCAAATTGTATACTCTGTTTTTTATTTTAATAATTACTGTTTTTAAAATAATTATACTCAATTTTGCCTGAAAGTGTCCTTGACCATTTTATCACCCAAGAAGGTGAAATGTGACCTATCAGAAGACATTTAAACAATAACTGAGAAAAGGAGTAAAAAGACAGTAAATTTTTGTTACGTAAACCTAACAATTAAAATGACTGAAGAAGACATAATTATAGTTTAAAATAAAGTGAATTGCTTTTCAAAAGTGAAACACTGAGAAGCAAATTTGAATTACTTATTGGAATATAAAAATGGAAATTGGAAATACAGATTCTTTTTTCTGGCATTAAACATTGTCATTACTGAAGGGTAGCTCAATAACTAATACATTTGGCATGTCATAAAATATATTTGCTTGCTGAATCATGATCTCTATGGTTGCAGAAGAGGTTAAAGTATCTGTAGAATGTGACAGAACAAAGCTTTACTTCATGTAATATTGCTTTCAATGTCCCATAAATAGAAATAGATTATTTCACCTGTAAGGAAAAGTTGGCAAATAGAGTTATCTTTTTATCATGATGAATATGTTTAAAATTATTGATAATTCATTCCCTGACTTATTCCATGTAAGAGTTGATCTGGCTCAAGTGAGTACACAATTCAGGCAAGGAAAAAATAACACTACCAGGTGCAGTTAACATCTGCAGAATTAATTTCTTCTTTTTTGATGATCTTTCCTATTTGACTTTATCTCAAAAGTGAAATGTCTTAGCATCCCCAGAAGTAAGGTATTTGACATTGAGGTTAAGAGAAAGAGGTAAAGTTGAGCTTTACAGAAGGTCCATTCCAGGGAGGTGTTCTGGTGTAATAGTTGACTCAGCTTCAAAGACTATGTTTGTGATTTTCCACTTTCTGGAGGGTACATTGAAAGGTCATGGACTGGACTTTGGTATACTGACATTTCGTCTTTTTCAATAATGAGACTATATTAATGAAATATAATTATAGTTGACCCTGGACGATTGCAGTGGTTAGATGCATTGAACCCTCCATGCAGAGAATCCGTGTATAACTTTACTCCCCCAAAACTTAACTACTAGTATCAGAAGCCTTACCAATAACATAAATAGTCAACTAACATACATTCTGTATGTTGCGTGTGTTACATACTTTATTCTTATAATAAGATAAGCTGGAAAAAATGTTACTAAGAAGACATAATGTAAGCAAAATATATTCATAGTGCTGTATTGTAGAAAATCCATGTATAAGTAGACCCATCATTTCACACCTGTGTTCAAGGGTCAAGAGTACTGCAGTCGGCAGAGAAGGACAAATATCATATGTTTGCATGTATAGGAGGATTAGGAGGAACTTAACTGAGGAACAAGGGGGAGAAGAAGGGGGGAAATGGTGGGGGAAAGGGAGAGAGGCAAACCATAAGAGACTCTTGAATGCTGACAAAAACAGAGGACTGATGGATGTGGGGGGGAGGGGGGAGATGGGCATGGAGGAGGACACTTGTGGGGATGAGCACTGGGTGTTATGTGGAAACTAATTTGACAATAAATTATTTGTAAAAAAAAAAAAAAAAGACTACTGCAGTCAATTAGACTTTTTTTTTTAACAATTTGAGTTCATATTCCTTCTCTGGTTTTTGCAGTAACAGGTGGTAGAACAGCAATCTGAAGATTTTTAGATTCTTAGAAATGTTTACAATGAGCATGTTCCATTTTTAGGAAAGCAATAAACTGATTTTGCAAACAATAAAGAAGTTTAAAAAAATCTAGCAGCTTAGCTACTCCACTGTCTACTATAAGCTATGGCAATTAATATTATAATATTCAAAATACATAGGGGCATAGAGCATCTTTGGCATGGACATGAAAAGGATGTTTTTCCCCTCCACTTTTTAAATTCTGTCTTTTTTAAAGAAGGAAGTGCTACACTTAAAAAGTAGATTAGAAAAGAGTCTCATTGGGGCGCCTGGGTGGCTCAATCGGTTAAGTGTCTGACTTCGGCTCAGATCATGATCTCACGGTTCGTGAGTTTGAGCCCTGTGTTGGGCTCTGTGCTGACAGCTCAGAGCCTGGAACCTGCTTCAGATTCTGTGTCTCCCTCTCTCTCTGACCCTCCCCTGTTCACCCTCTGTCTCTCTCCCTCTCTCAAAAATCAATTAACATTAAAAAAAAATTTTTTTAGAGTCTCATGGGAAGTGAAAGGGATTCAGATCTGGTTCTCTAATACAGTTGACTGTAATGTAATCACGGAGAACCACATTTTAAAGCCTCAGCCACAGTGTCTAAAGGACAGTTATTTCGTAAATGGTGTTCATTTATATGGGAATAGATCATTCTTGTCCCCTTTATAAAATAGTTTAGCCACTGTAGATATCTCTAGTTCGAAAAAGACTGAAAATGTTGTCATACACTGTTAAAAAAAATTTGTAAAACTTTTTATTAGGTGTATGGCTTCCTTGACTGCCAAACTAGAAAGCCCTAAACTAGAAAGCCTTAAGCTTAATGCATAGTCTCCGGCCATGGGCACAGATCAAATTTGCATAACCAACAGAATAACATTTATATTTTTATTTTTACATTTTACTTTTAACTTTGCCTAAGAGAAAATACAATTGTTATTGCTTTTGGGAAAACATAGCGAATGGAACAGGAGGCTCACTTGCTATGCGTTCAAGGTCCCAATTTCTGGCTGAGAAGCTTCAGGTTCCAGCTGAGATGGTTGGCTTCAGTCCCGGGCGTCAGATTGATGCCATTTTACTCCTGGAGAGAGGTGATTGTTTCAGCTTTCTCTGTGGGGATTAAATGGGATGGGCATTCTAGTTCATTTTGTAAACCCTACAGTATAAATGACTGACTTCCTAGCTCACTGGAGGAGACTGGAATCCATCCAGTCTCACTGGATCCATGAGACAGTGTCCCAGAGATGCTTGGTACAGTTTTCTTAGGCAAGGCCTGAACTGGACAAGTCTGTTATGAACACATGTTTTAAAAAGCTGCCTTGAAAATCTGAGCCTTTCTTCAACACTTTAATGGGTACAGTGCTCTAAAACCATGTGATAAGTTCTTCTTTTCCCCCTTGAGGTAATGGAGTGATATATTGATAATCAATATGAAGAAGAAAAGTGACCATTTATTTTTAGATTCATTTAATGTTTAAATGCTTAGCTATTCCATTTCACTCTGGTGTTGTCTTTTTTTAAGTTTATTTATTTTGAGAGAGAAGGAGGTGGTGGGAGAACGTACAAGTTAGGAAGGGGCAGAGAGAGAGGGAAAGAGAATCCAAAGTAGGCTCCATGCTGTTGGTTCAGAGCCCAATGGGGGGCTTAATCCCACAGACCATGAGATCATGACCTGAACCAAGAGATCATGACCTGACCTGGTATGTAGAGTTGGACACTTAGTCAACTGAGCCTCCCAGGCACCCCTATTGTTTAGAATGATCAGGTTGCACTTACACTTCTGTTCTTTCCTCCCTCTCAGATTCTAAGTGTCAAAACATTTTAAGTGATAATTTAAAAATTCAACAGAATGCTTGCAATTTTACAGCTTCTCTTGATTATACATCTTCCTAAAACAGGAAAATGGAGCCAGTTGAGTAGGATTCATTCAGTGGGGGGGAAGCTATCCTGAATACAGACTTAAGCAATTTATTTCCTGCTTGTGGGTATAAATCTAGATTGCTAATTTTCTCTTTCTGCCAACACACAATACTACAAGAAGTTTTATGCACAATAAAGAGAAACAATGAACCAATTAATAGTTTATGGCTGTGTTCCCTTACTCATGGTTGAAAGACTGTTTCAATTGTTACGAGTACCATTAGGCAAAAGTGATACTTTTCAGAATCTTTAGATGTTTTTCTTCAAGAGAAGAAAAATATATGATAATAAGATATTATTTGGAGTCTTATATTTGCATACATTTCTGGGCTAATAAGTCTCATTTCACTGCTGCCTGAATATCAAGTAGTTCTATGGGTTTATTTTGATGATCAGTGATGTTTCTCATTTGAAAAAAGGTACTTTTTTCTCATGATAAAGAGGAGTCTCCAATTAGGCCCATAGAAAATATGTGTAACCTATGGAGATCTCAATGATAGGAGTTTTCTCCTTCTCCCTCTACCCTCAAGACCTCCTCCATGATCTGTGGGACATGATGATTCCAGAGCCCTGTTTTATAACTAAATATCTATTTGACTTTGAACATATACCAAGTTTGCTTTCTTCTTGGCATGATTGGGTATATGACTAGTGAATAAGTAGCTGAGCATTGCAAGGTGAAAAAAGGGTAGAAGGTGAACATGTGGACACTGAACACCTAGTTACCCTGTCTCCCATTTTGTTGGGAGGGGGCCAGCCACTTTTCCCCTTTCTCCCTCCCACTTGATCACCACTGTCCACCTCACCTTGGTATGAGAGCCTAGATGGATCCGCACTGAGCATTGGAAGCCCCTTTTGTCTGGGTGCACAGTTGTTCTTTCCATCTTGAGCTCTAGTGACTTGGGCATCTTTCTGTTCACTTTTACCAATCTCTGTGTCATTGCAGGTGCTGGCCCCAAGACCACCAGCACATCTCCTCAGTGTGCCCTCAACTTTTAGTGCATGTTTGGTTCCTGATTGTATCATGGGCTTCAGCTCCTCAGAGACAAGGAGCATTTCTTTTATGTTTCCCTTAATGCTAAGCATGTCAGATTTTTTTATTTTTAAAAATATTTTTTTAATGTTTTACTTATTCCTGAGAGAGAGAGAGAGCGTGAGAAGGGGAGGATCAGAGAGAGAGGGAGACACAGAATTTGACACAGGCTCCAGGCTCTAAGCTGGCAGTCAGCACAGAGCCCGATGTGGGGCTCGAACCCACGAAATGTGAGATCATGACCTGAGCCAAAGTCGGACGCTTAACCGACTGAGCCACCCAGGTGCCCCTTCCTTAATGCTAAGCATGTCAGATTAAAAAAATTTTTTTTTAATGTTTTATTTATTTCTGAGAGAGAGAAAGAGAGAAAGAGAGAGGGATAGTGTGAGCAGGGGAGGGTCAGAGAGAGAGGGAGACACAGAATCTGAAGCAGGCTCTAGGCTCTGAGCTAGCTGTTACCACAGAGCCTGACACGGGGCTCGAACCCACAAACCATGAGATCATGACCTAAGCCAAAGTCAGACGCTTAACTGACTAAGCTACCCAGGTGCCCCTAACTAAGCATGTCAGATTTTATGCCTATTAAATATTTGTTAGTTGGCTGACTATTTCATTACTGTAGCAGCTCTGTAGAGAAAAGCTTAGAGACCATTAAAGTTAAAGTAGTGGGTATCTAGAGAACTAAAAGGAGATATAAAATAATGTAACTTATATGGAGTCAAGTAAAGTAATCAACTTTCTCTCCCTATTCAGTTTTCTTTTGGGAAACACACCTGAATACCAGGCAATAAGGAGGAAATTTTTTGGATAGCCAAAATAGAGACTGTGGTATCATTAGAGGTAGGGGAAGTGGTAGTGGAGGTGGAAGTGGTGGTATTGGTGATAAAGGTAGAGATGATGATAGAAGCGGAGGTGGTGGTGGTGGTGGTGGTATTGGTGGTAATGGTGGGGAGGGTGTGGAGGTGGTGATACTGGTGGAGGTGTTGGAGGTTTAGGTATTGGCGATGGTGGTTGTGATAGAGGTAGAGGCAGTGATGGAGGTTGAGGTGATGATAAAATAGAGGTGGTGGAGGTTGATGTGTATATTCTCCTTATCCCTAGTCTTTTGTTGAACCTTTTGAAAACAAACTGTAGATATGATGACCCACAATCCCTAAATTTTGAATGGTTTAGTTCCCCCAAGGAAGGTCATTCTCTACTTAAACGCCCTGTAACCAAATCAGGAAATCAACACTGACACAATGATGCTCTTCAATCTATAGTTGCCATCCACATTTCACTCTTGTCCCAGTGGTGTCTCTCTTTCCTTTCTGGTGCAGGGTCCCCTCCAGGAGCATGCATTGCTTTTAGGTGTCATGTTTCTTCCTTGACAGTTTTAAAGAATCCTCAACCTGGAGCTGTTCAGTGTTTCTCATGACTAGATTCAGGTCATGTGTTCTTGGCAGGAATAGGGAGCCTGCCCTCACTAGTCCTAGTTCACTGAGCATCTGGCCTCCTTGCTGATTTGGGTGTCAGTGAACTGGACACCAGCGTGTGCTGTGGCCCACTCCCACTCCTTCCTGAGGATATGCGTTGTTGTAGGTTACAGGAATCTACCAGAATTATCACCCTCCTTAATTTTCCAAATTGAGGGGAATCAGGTAGAGTTTTGAGGCTGTTCTGCAGAACAAAGGAATCTGACTATTTAGTACCTTTAGGACTTCCAGAGGCCAATCTGAATCCAGTTTGCCAAATGATGATCAATTAGTCATAGATGGTTTGCCTTTAATGGTTACTTCATTAAACTGAAAATCCAGATATTTCTAGGGGACTCTTACAGCCAGCCTTGCTAGGTCTCTTGTTTTTTCAAAAGTGTATAAGCACAATGGCTGAGAGCTGTCTCTTCTTGTGGGTATTGTCAGCCTCCACCTTTATCTAACAGGCTTTTTGGATTGGTTCTGCAGGTCAGAATTTTGTATCTGTCTTGGATCTATGCCAACATCTTCCCTCTTTAGTTTCTTTTGACTATCAACTGCTGCTCGAGAAGTTTGTTGGCTCAGATTTTAGGCAGGATTTTATTCATCAAAACTGAAAGAAAATACAACCCTTTTAGAAACTTAGATCTTAATGAAAACAATAGAAGAATATTATTTCAAAAAAGAGAATGAGGTCTTCAGTATTCTGCACCTTACTCGTGTTTCATAATCTGTTTTAAAAGCAGTTCTTTGATTTTTTTAAATTTTTATTTTTAAATATTTTTATATATTTCTAGGAGAGAGAGAGAGAGACAGCGTGAGCAGGGGAGGGTCAGAGAGAGAGGGAATCACAGACCGAAACAGGCTCCAGGCTCTGAGCTGGCAGTCAGCACAGAGCCCGACAAGGGGCTTGAACCCACGAACCTCGAGATCATGACCTAAGTGAAAGTCGGACGCTTAACCGACTAAGTCACCCAGGCACCCCAGCAGTTCTTTGATTTTGCCCGACTGTCTCTTTCTGAGGCTTAGATTCCATCCTTGCTGGCCAGGCTGGAGAGCCGCATCCACTTTCCTTTCCCTCCCTCCAGCCACAGCCTTGCTTCTCTGCTTGCACATCAGGGCACTGGCCCCACAGCCAGAACACATCCAGGCCTCATTGTTGATCATGTCCTTCATATCTGTCACATATGCCACCACCACGACCACCACCACCCTCATCTTGTCTGCCATTACAGTGGTCAGATCTAGTAGGGCAAGCAGGAATGTAGACAGACCCGTTGCACTGTGAACACTAGTGGAGGCAGACCAAGGTACCTCCAGGGAAAATGGAGTGTTCATCTCGGCCCGGAACAGCAGAGAATCACAAGAAAGGTGCCCCCTGAACTGGATCTGGGAAGGATGCATCTGACTTTGTTGGGTGGAAAAGTGAGAAGGACGTCATTGGATTGAAAGAGCAGAGTAGAGAGTGGAGACAGAGCTGAAAGCTACCAGGAGTGTGGAAGGAAACTACAGTTCAGAGCCCTACAGGTCTGCAGAGATGCCCTGGGCTGGGCTGAGTGGGTCTTGAGCCCCCATCTGCCTCTCCTGCTGAAGTACCTCTGTTTTGTTCTATTCTACTAGAAGGTGGGAAGGACACACAACATTTCTTCTGGGGAAAAAAAAAAAAGATTCTACCCCTAGGAGGGTTTGGTGAACTAAGAGGGATAATGCTAGAACCAGAGAGCACTAGTTCAAGGGCAGTCAGAAGTAGAGGAGTAAGCCAGAGAAGTTCATGGATAGATACTAGAGAAGCTGAGGAGGGCATTTCCAGAAGGGAGTGAGTGATCCTCAGATACTTGTGGCCTCAGATAGCTGGGGGAAGGCAAAGGCAACTCGGACCTGCCAGTGGTTGGAGAAGGTCATTCAAGGAGCAAGAACTAGAGTTTATCTTTTACTTTGTTTTTTATGTTGTGAGGAGGAATAATGTAATTTTTTCATAAAGTCACAGAACAAAGAGAGCCATCACCACTTCCAATTCTACAGAGCTGATGTCATGGACTCTGACAGTTATTACATATTTCTGACAGTTACAGCCACCTCCCCCCAAATTTTTGATCAGGGCACCTTCTGGTTGTTCTGCTTACGGGGGTGAGCAGGCACAGGGGAGGGGACATTTGGAGGTGGTTGATGACATTAGCCAGGGGCAGCAGGGTGGGCAGGCAGGCCTAAGGAGTTTGCAAATACAGAAATAAAAAGAATATTTTCCTGTGTGCTGAATGAGTAAATGCATGGAAACCATTCTTCTTTATCTAAAATCTGCTTCAGCTTCTCAGAGATTATCTTTTTTTTAAATGTTTATTTATTTTGAGAGAGAACAAAAGTATGAGGGGGGAAGGGCGGAGAGAGAGAGAGAGGAGAGAGAGAGGGAGAGGGAATCCCAAGCAGGCCTCACACTGTTAGTTTAGACCCTGCCACGGGACTCAAACTCACAAACCATGGATCATGATCTGAGCCAAAATCAAGAGTTGTATGCTTAACCGACTGAGCCACCCAGGTGCCCCTCTCAGAGATGCTCTGATGTTATTTTATTATTTTTCACTCTGAACAGAATCGTTTGATTTGCACATTTGTTATTGAACAGAATAACCTCTGAGGAATGTCATAGATCTGTGTGTATGCCTGCACACACATAATTTCCAGTGTGCATAGTAAACTGGGCACATTTCTCTTTGGAACAGACATTGTGCTCCTGGATGATAACTCCAGGTGTTAACTCATCTGGTTATTTTGTGTCTTCCAAACATTAGAATAGAAGTCTCTGAATGTGTTGTTTTCCATCTCCATAATGTGTCCTATTTTGAGGAGGCTGCACATGTAGTAGCTAACATTTAGCAAGGGCTGACTGTGCCCGGCAGAGAGGCTGAGTGAGGGCCACACGCAACAAGAGCACCTGCTCTTCACGCCGGGAGGCCTGAGATGATAAACCAGGAGGAGAGGGATCTTTCTATTTCCTCAGTGCTTTACTGTTTTCATCTCTGAGGCAAATGGGGGCATGAAATATTGATTTCTCCTCAGTGGTGACGTCACAGCTTGCAGGAAGCCTCTGTCCTCAGAGCCTGATTTGGGTGCTGTCCTTGTGGCCCATTGGTTCTGGATGTCCCTCACATCCTGCGTGTCCTGGAAGTCCCACTGGGAGACTCAGTAATGTGCTTGGACAATGGCTCTGTTTCCAGATTATCGGAGCTAGCTTTCCCCTTCGGAGGTGCTGAGAGCCTGCCCCCGAGGTTGGGAAGGGGCCATTGACGGGCAGCCCTGTCTAGGGAAGTCCACGTTCTGGGGTGGGAACCAGAGAGGACGGGAGCATTCCAGGACAGACTCCAGGCAGCTGGGGCTGGGAAGGAAGGGTCCCAGACCACAGAATGAGTACCAGACACAGAAGGAATACCAAGAGCCCAGAGTGCCGAGATGCCCTGTTGGCCCAAGGGCCAGAGAACGTCTCATGTGACCTTTATATACAACTTTCATACTAGCTGAAAGATCATACATAGTGAAGTATTACCAGCAAAACATAGTCATGACTAGGACAGATGTCATTTAAATTGGGCCTCAGCATCATCTCTGAATATGAATTGTTCCTGTTTGCAGAAACCACGTGTGAGAACGACCTCAGTAAGACACTTGCGGTTACGGCATGTGGTGTTGGAGTGTCCGTTCTCCGGCAGTTAGTTGTTGCATATCCGTGTTGTTCAAGACACCACGCCTGGGAAACATATTGTTTCTGCTTAGGAGGCTTTGTCATGAATTTTTTTTTTTAATTTTTAAAATGTTTTTTATTTATTTCTGAACGAGAGAGAGACAGCGTGAGCAGGGGAGGGTCAGAGAGAGAGAGAAAGACACAGAATCTGAAACAGGCTCCAAGCACTGAGCTGGCAGTCAGCACAGAGCCCAATTCGGGGCTTGAACCGTGAGATCATGACCTGAGCCGAAGTCGGGCGCTTAACCGAATGAGCCACCCAGGCGCCCCTGTCATGAATCTTTAAACAGCCGGAAGTGGCCACTTCACATGATTATTTTAGGGGGAATCTTCCCACTCAGGGCCCCAAGGCAAGTGGCCTGGCTACACAGCAGTTCAGCCAGCCACAGGGGGGCAGGGCTTTCTAGCAAGTGCACTCTGGCAGCCAGGGCAAGGCCGTCCAGCTGGGGGCCTCCGTGGCAAAGAACTTCACTCTCTGTGCTTGTCCCCCATCATAGCTCTACCTACATTTATGGTACTTGGACTTCCACGTAGAAATGACAGTGGCAACCCGTTAAATTTGAAAGTATTTTGGATGTTTGTTTGAATTGCTGGAGGCGATTGATATTTGAGACGGTGCAGCCTGGGGCAGAGTGGACTCTTCAGCCCCTCTGAGCCTGTTGGAAGGTGACTTCTATGTCAAGGGCTTTGGTGATTGGAGGATATCTGACAGTCTGGGCTCTGCTTTATTCTTCAGGATGAAAAACAAAAGTGCTCCTACCCTTCAGTAAGGACTTCTGTGTTATCATAAAAAAGTCAGGCTTTTCTGTTGATTTTCTCCATTTTTTTAAAGGAACTTGGTTGAAAATCTTTAAAACTAGATATGTTTCTGTACTCCAAACACGATTTTAGTTTTTAATCTTTTTAAAGTTTGGTATTCGTATCCATGTTTAATGTAACCAGAGCCAGCTTTGTAAGCATTTATTAGCTTTGTTTCCTCATTTTCTCATATGTACTAAATTTTGAAAGATTCATTATAATTAGAGAATGAAAACCATAAACTGGCTTTTAAGGTATTTTACCCTTCTCCTTCTGATCCAGCTATATACTTTGAGTTGCTTCAGTTTATTTAGGTCACTCATAGTCACTGGCATTTTCCTACTATTTTGGTATGAAAATTCATTTTCAGCATTTGGAAATTACATAATTCAGTATATTCTTGTTGCTACTATTTACATTTAAAAAAACCTGTCTCACCTTTGGCTTCCACTGTATGTTCCATGTATACACAGGAGAATGTTTACAGTGGACTATTTAATTTTAAATCGTTTGTAAACGTTTATTTTTTTCTCTCTTAAATATGTTAGAAAGGTACAAAGAGATTGGAAAGGCATGCTAATGCTTTGAGGCAGGGTCATATTTTAATTCATCTAAATTTTGTTTTAGTGGAATATTAGATTTACTGTTTGATAATTAGATTTTTTTTCTGGGAAAGAAACATGTTTTGCATTGTGCTTTCCCATATCTAGGTATATTTTGGACCAGGACAAAAGAACAGCCTAACTGGAGCTACTGAGTTAGCAAAAGTGTCATTTAGGAAAGGTTTCCAGAGTCATATGGTACCCTCCTGACTTATTCTCTCGATGGTGATTGTGTTAAGTATCTTTCTGCACGTCAGCACTGGACTCGGTCAGTGTTGTCTATGTTAGCTGGCATGCAGACAGTCTCCAACTTACAATGGTTCAACTTAATAATTTTTCGTCTTTACAGTGGTGCAAAAGTGATGCATGTTTCAGTAGAAGCCATGCTTCAGATTTTGAATGTGGATCTTTTCCCAGGCTGGTGATACGTGGTACAATATTCTCTCCTAATGCTGGGCAAGCCGCAGTGCCCAGTCGGCCACACAGTCACATGAGGAAACAAACCAATGCCCTGACAAGCATTCTGTCCCTATGCCAGCATTCTGTTCTTCACTTTCCATATAGTACTCAATAAATTACATGAGATACTCAGCACTTTATTATAAAACAGGTTCTGTGTTAGATGATTTTGTCCAACTACAGGCTGTTACAAGGGTTCTGAGCATATTTAAGGTAGACTAGGCTAAGCAATGATGTTTGGTAGGTTAGGGGTATTAAGTGCATTTTTGACTTATGATGTTTTCAATCTATAGTGTGTTTATCAGGTTATAACCCCACTGTAAGTCAAGAAAGCTCTGTATTTGCTTATTACCTTTGCTCATTGTGTGCAGATGGATATCTGATAACTGCTTTTCAAAGTGATTAAGTACTGCTCTTTTGTACGTTGATGCGGGAAAACTTTAGTACCGGTTGGTTTTTCATGCCATCTTTTCTTAGTTTTCACTTCAGAAGATACAGTATACAATGTACTACTGTTTTTTCATGTGTATTTTTCTGAGATCCTTTTTGGATTATATTTTTAAACATAGTATCAGTTCCTTTGTTTGGATGGTATAAAATGAGAAAGTCCGACATTTATCGGGTAGAACCCAGCACATTTGTAAGCCTAAGGATCCTCAAATTTTTGTTCAACGTTTGATTTTCCAGTATATTACTACCTGATACTAACCTTATTTTTTTTCTTGGTTTTTGACTAAACAGTTTCAGAAGTACTTTACTCTTAAAATGCTGATCTTCTCTGAGCCTAAATCTTGGAGCATTTACATTGTATATAATCTAGAATTACAAAATATTATAGGGTCTGTAGTAGTTTGCTGACCACTGAAAGAGTTGTATAATTTCAGAATTTGGTCCTGATACTTACAACTTAAAATAAGTGATAAATGAAATAAACTACCTATTACAGCATACGTGTTTGTCCACAGGTTTGATAAGAGAGAGGTTGGAGATTAGTAGAAAATGAGAGGAAACCATAACAAGCGAACCAGTGGGAAAGGGGACTGACCTGCTGTCCTGTTGGGCTCCATCAGAGCAGCCAGTGTTCCTTGTGGCTTCATTGCAGTCCCTGGAGAACAGATAACCAGAGTACAAACTGAAACTAAGCCAGGAGCTGGGTGATTGGAGTTGCAAGTGTGAGAAAGAAAGCCTTAGCTTGAGGAGCCAGCTGGTGGCCCTCTAGATCCAGACATAAGAAGGCCAGAGCCTCAGGCCCAGTGGCTCAGGAACTTGTCGGAGCTAAAGCAACAGGAATGAGTGGCAGAGTCTATAGTAAGTTGGACCAGGAGGTAGGTTCTAACGATATAGAGTGATATAATGAAAATTTAGCAGACCACTCACTATATTCAGGATGTAGTCATGTATTAACTATACTCTACAGAAATTTGTAATTTTTAATATATGCCACTTAAAAAAAGAATGGAAGCATATTAAGCATCTTTATGTGTCTCGGGGAACCTTTGAAGATACCAGAGGGAGAAGGAAGTGGATGGAGGGTTCTACGGCTGGGGGGGTGGGGAGAGAGTGGTACCTCCTTCCCGAGGAGGAACTGCATAGTTGAATGTAGAGGTAAATTCTGGGTTGGGAGGCAGTTTCATTTTCTAAGTTGGCATTGAGACTGCCACTTGAGGAAGAGGTGAGGAGTCTAAAGAGAGTTGACTATGTGGAATTGCTCCTGAGGGCAAAGGGAAAGGAAATGACTGGGAATGTAACAGGGACTTCCAGGCCCGGTTGAGGGTCCAGCAGAGGTCCGAGACCATGACTCCGCTTGGGACAGCAGTGGAGAGCTGTCCTGGCTGCAAGTGAAGGGTCAGTGCGGCCAGACAAGGGAGGAGAGGATTTCTAGGGGTCCAGACTGAGAATGCTTGAATTGTCGGGGGAACAGTGCTGGCTTTGGGAATGGACTGATGGAGCAGAGTGGGGCGGTCAAGGTCATTCCAGGATATGTGAAGCCAGGAATGTTGAAATCATTTGGGAATGACCATGGGTGAAAAAGCAGGGGTTCTTTCCAGTGTTCCTGACCCCCCACAGTCCTTTCCTGGGCCTTAGTATGCTGCTCTAGGAGGCCTGTGTAAAGCCACAGCACCTCACAGGTAGACAAGAATTTTAAGAAAATGCCTGACAATCACTGCCAAAAGAGGTGAGGACTTAGAGAGTCATGTAATGACTGATAATTGGAACAGAGGAAGGGAGTACGGAGTTTAAAAGGTAAAGACAAAGAATTTAAAAGTAAATGAAATTCAAAGAGAAACTGGAGAATAAGGAACCTTTGAAGGATGAGAAAAACACTTCGTGGAGGTAGTTTGAATTAATTGGAAAGTTAAATGCTAAATATTAAAAAACACCTAGGAAATTTGCAAGTGGTGTTGGGGATATGCCAACGAGCAAATGCTTCCTGTAAGCAAATAGAAGAAACATCCGTGGAATGTGGAAGAATGTAGGTATAGTAATTTCTCTGTGACTTCATTTCTGACAGTCATTTTTCAGATACTTCTGAGAAATTCTCAGTTTCCTGCTAACGGCATTGCTTTGATATTACCTCAAAAACTTTCACATTTAACTTACTAATTTATTTTATCCTATCGGAGATAAAAAAACAATTTCAGAAAGTAGAAATTGTTGAATGTTTTGTAAATCCACAGTCAAATGAAAATCTTTGCCAGCTCTGCTTCCTCAAATCACCATTAACCTTCACACACTGCTTATAACAAGGCTAATTAGCTTTGCCTCTAATAAATGTTTGTATTTGAAGTTGAAAACCATGTTAGAGCTTCCATACATTTCAGTTGTAGGCTTTAGGTAACTTAGATACTTAGAAGGTAAACTTTTCAAAAATATTTTATTACTCATAAATGTTAGATCCCTTTTTAAGGAATAATTAAAGAGGTCAGTAAGCATTCTTGTTTCTCCAGTTTGTTGGGTTTATGAAACAGAGAAGTCTACATTCAGGTTTTAACTTGGCATCATTCAAGGTGGGGCTGACTTTTGTTAGGTGCAGAGGGTGTGGCTTGTGGCTGTTGAAGGATTTGAGAGAAGATCATAGTGACAGCCCAGCCCTGCTTCTCTGTGACAGAGAAACAACCTCAGTATAACTTAATACCAGTACCATGAATCATCTCATTTCTTAGTTAATCATGGGAAATCATGGGAAATCATAGGAAAACATGAGTTGGATTATTTCACCTTGAATTGTCTTGCCTTTAATTCTCTTATGTTAAATTAGCAGTCGCTCAGTTGACCATGTTGCATGGAAACATTCATTACATGCAGCATTCCTTGATAGTGTAGATAGACTTTTATATTATCAAAGAATAATTTTAAAATAAATCAAGATTTTTCTCCTTTTAAAGAAATAAGAGCTTGTCAGTCATTTGGGTCAGTGTTTAACTTGTTTGAGAAATTCCCCTTAGCATCAGTTTTTATGCCATTTTGCTCAAATTCTTGTCTTGGTTCTTATGCCATGAATGACTTGAAGCAAAGATGTAATGAAGGATTTATTTTTTTATTGTAGTAAGCTCTCAGAGACAGCTTAATGGAGGTGATTCTTGATATAAATATAGAATTGCCCCATACCAGACCCCAGATCTCTGTACCAAACTCTCTCCCATTCCAGAGATTTGCCCTCTTGTCATTAGCTTGAAACACCAATTCTTTTCTCCTGTGCCTGACCACAACTCATGTTCCCCTTTTCCTGAGCCCACTGTTTCCCACTGTGTTCAGGCTTTTCTGTCCTTATCTTCTCTCTTCCAGCATCTTCAGTCTTGAAGTATGTTAGACTTTACTTCCTAGAGAGAACCGGATTTCTGCCATCTTGAAAAACTCTTCCACTTATTTGTCAACTGCTCTTTCCTACTGCATTTGTTGACTGTTTGGACCACATACACATGCCTTTATCTCCTGTTTTCTTTGCATTCCATTACTGTGATATTTTCACCGCAACGCTCTTGATTGCCTTTTCTTAGCACTTATTTGTCTTAAGTTATTTTCGGGCTTTGGCAGTTGAGCTGTGTTCTGTCCTTGAAATTTTTCCACACTATCCTGATTCTCTTCTTACCTCTATTATCACACCTTTTCATTTTTAGGGAGTTCTTTAACCCAAAACGTCAATATAATCTATATTCTAATATTTAGTCTTTACTCTTATTTTCCTCCTATAGTCTCTTCTTCCTCCAAAAGTGGTCCATTTGTGGCTCAAAGAATAATCCACCCACTCCTCACTCAGTATTCCCAGACCTAACCTTTTTAAAGTGTTAGCTTAACATCTCCAAGTTGATGGATGTCACTTGAATGACCTGCCTTGCTTTTGATCCGACTTGTCATGCATATGTACATATGAATATATTAAAATACATATACATTTCTGTATATATTAATGGAAACAAAGTATAGAAAAAATTCCAAAATATTAACAAGAATGTGTGTGCATGAAGGACTATTAATGATTTTCCTATTTCTCTATGTGTGTTTCTTTTTTAATATTTTAATTATTTAATATTTCAAATGTATATTTTAATATCTTTACAAGATTTCTACAATTATAATCATACAATTGTTAAAATATCTGATTAAAAAACTTTTTCAATAGCACTATTCAAATCAGCTTTAAATTTTGTGTTGCAAATAACAAAAAGAGCAAAAGAATATTTTCAGAGAAGCCAAATACTTATTTTTCAAAAGGGAAACAAAATATGGAGACTTTTCACAGTTTTCACACAGAGCTTTGTTTGGAGAGAAGATTGATTATAGATTTGTAGGAGTTCTTTGTGAGTTTTTTTATATATAAAGTATTGTCAAGTTGGCTAACATACAGTGTATACAGTGTACTCTTTGGTTTTAGGAGTAGATTGCCATGATTCATTGCTTACATATAACACCCAGTACTCATCCCAACAAGTGCCCTCCTCAATGCCCATCACCCATTTTCCCCTCTCCTTCTCCCCTCCCCCCATCAATCCTCAGTTTGTTCTCTGTAGTTAAGAGTCTTCTTATGGTTTGTCTCCCTCCCTTTCTGTAACTACTTTTTTCCCCCTTGCCTTCCCCATGGTCTTCTGTTAAGTTTCTCAAGTTCCACATATGAGTGAAAACGTATGATACCTGTTTTTCTAAGAGTTCTTTGTATATTGTTGTTATTAGTCCTTTGATGGTAAGCTATATTACAAATATCTTATACTTGTCTATGGTTTATCTTTCACTTTTCTGTCTCAGGTTCTTAATTTTAATGTTGTCATGTTTAGTGATTCTTTCCTTTATGATTTTTACCCTTTTAATGTCTTGCTTAAAAATCTTTTCTTCATGGGCACCTGGTTGGCTCAGTCGGTTAAGTGCCTGACTTCAGCTGAGGTCGTACTCTGACAGTTTGTGAGTTCAAGCCCTGCGTTGGCTCTGTCAGTGCCGAGCCCGCTTTGGATTCCATCTCCCTCTCTCTCTGACCCTCCCCTGCGCACTCTCTCTTTCTCTCAAAAAAACCCCAAACACTTAAAAAATCTATTAAAAAACCATTTTCTTCAATTCATAAAGATGTTCTGCCAGTATATATATATATTAATGTTTTATTCTGAGAGAGAAGGAGAGACAGCATGAGCAGGGGAGGGTCAGAGAGAGAGGGAGACATAGAATCTGAAACAGGCTCCAGGCTCTGAGCTAGCTGTCAGCACAGAGCCCGACATTGGGCTCGAACCCATGAATCACGAGATCATGACCTGAGCTGAAGTCGGATGCTTAACCGACTGAGCCACCCAGGTGCCCCATTAAAATGTTTATTTTTTTATTTTTTCTTAACGTTTATTTATTTTTGAAACAGAAAGAGACAGAGCACGAGCTGAGGAGGGGCAGAGAGAGAGGGAGACACAGAATCTGAAACAGGCTCCAGGCTCTGAGCTGGCTGTCAGCACAGAGCCCGACGTGGGGCTCAAACCCACAAACCGTGAGATCATGACCTGAGCCGAAGTTGGATGCTTAACTGACTGAGCCACCAAGGTGCCCCTAAAATGTTTTGAAAAATAAAAATATTTTAAGGTTTACTTTTCACATTTGGTTCTTTAATCTTGAAATTTATGTTTTGGGTGTGGTGAGAGGTAAAGGTTGCTTTAGTATCTTCAAGGTGGATAATCAGTCATCTCAGGACCATATATTGAAGGTTTCAACCTTTCCATATTAATCTATTATACTTTGTCAAATGTAAAGTTTCCTTGCATGTGTGGATCTGTTTTTCTTTTCTTTTCCACCACTCTGTTTACCTATTCCTCTGTTGTAACTATAGTGTCTTAATTACTGTAACTTAATAACAAATTTTAAAAACTGGTAGGGCAGGTACGTTCCCTCTCCACTCCGGTTATTTAAAGTTGCCTTGGCTATGCTTAGTCCTTTGATCTTCCTTATATATGAATCTGTCAGATTCCAGACAACAACCCTAGCAGGAGTTTAATTGGAATTACATTGAAGTATAAAATTAGAATGGGGGAGAATTTGGACTCTTATTATACTTGGATAGAACACATCTCTCTATTCCCAAATTACTTTTTTTTTTTTTTAATGTTTATTTATTTTGAGAGAGCGAGAGGGAGAGGGAGAGAGAGGATCCCAAGCCAACTCCATGCTCTCAGCATGGAGACCAACATGGGGTTGGGTCTCATGAACCATGAGGTCATGACCTAAGCTGAAATTAAGAGTCGGACACTTAACCAACTAAGCCACCTAGGCACCCCTAAAATTAATTTCAATAGCTTTATCTTGTATCACTTATTAGATTTGTTATACAGTATAGTTTTTGGACATTGCAAATGGCTTATATATTCTTTTCTTTATTAAAAAATTTTTTTAATGTTTATATATTTTTGAGAGAGAGAGACAGCATGAGTCAGGGAGGGGGAGAGGGAGGTGGAGACACAGAATCTGAAGCAGGCTTCAGGCTCTGAGCTGTCAGCACAGAGCCCAAAGTGGGGCTCGAACTCATGAGCTGTGAGATCATGACCTGAGCTGAAGTTGGACATTTAACTGACTGAGCCACCCAGCCTCCCCTATTTATATTTTATTTTCATTTTCTAACTATGCTGATGTTTACATATGTAATTGACATTTGTGTTTCTGTGTTATAACCAGGGACCTGCCATTTTAATTCTAATAATTTATGATTTTCTTCATTATTCTGTATACTTTCCTAGTCTCTGCATGTACAAAAACAAATTTGTCTTGCTTTCTAATACTTATGCCTGTCCTATTTGTCGTACTTCCAGGTTGGGCTTTCCAGTAGCATTGAATGGAGGTGGTGAAGTGAGCATTCATATCATCTAATGTTTCATCATTTAGTATTGGGGTGCTATATTTTTTTGTAGGTCATCTTTATCAAGTTAGAGAAATCCTCTTCTGGTCTTAGTTTGTTAAGAGTTTAAACCATGAATGAATGTTAAATTTTTAAAAGTGCCTTTTCTACACCTGTTGAGATCTTAATTGAGCTGTGTGTGTCAATGTGATGAAGTACAAAATTATACTAATGGGGGTACCTAGATGGCTCAGTTGGTTAATCATCCGACTCTTGATTTCAGTTCAGGTCATGATCTCATGGTTCGTGATTTTGAGCCCTGCATGGGGCTCTGCGCAAACAATGCAGAGCCTGCTTTGGATTCTCTCTCTTCATCTCTCTCTGCCCCTCCCCGGCTCTCTCTCTCTCAAATAAATAAATAAAATAAACTTAAAAAAAAAAAGAGGTACACTTGAGTGGCTCAGTCATTAAGTGTCCAACTTCGACTCAGGTCATGATCTCACAGTTAAAGGGTGCAAGCCTACATCGGGCTCTGTGGCGACAGCTCAAGCCTGGAGCCTGCTTCAAAATTCTGTGTCTCCCTCTCTCTCTGCCCTCCCCAGCTTGCACTCTGTGTCTCTGTGTCTCAAAAACAAATAAATGTTAAAAAAAAAAACACATAAAAATAAAATTAAATAAATAAAAACAAAAACAAAATTATACTAATGGATTAATACTTCTTTTTTTTATTTTTAATTTCATTGTTCTCATATCCTCTCATACTCCACTTGTTCTGTTCTTCCTCTAATTTTTTGAGTTGCACATTTAGATTGTTAGTTTTCGGTCTTCTTTTTTTCTTTAAGTTTTTTAAAAATTTATTTAATTAATCTTTACACCCAACATGGAGCTCAAACTCACAACCCCAAGATCAAGAGTCACATGCTCTTCCAGCTGAGCCCGCCAGGTGCCCCCAGTCTTTCGTCTTTCAAGTATACTCTTAAAACATCAAATTTTTCTCTAAGTAGTAATTTAGCTGAATCTCATGTATTTGTTTTTTTCCCCCATGTATTTCAATATTTAGTACTTTCATTGCCACTAAAGTTTTTTTTTTTTTTTTTTTTTACAAATAGTTTATTGTCAAATTAGTTTCTACATAACACTCAGTGCTCATCCCCAAAGTGCCCTCCTCCATGCCCATCCCCCCCTCCCCCCCACATCCATCAGTCCTCAGTTTTTGTCAGCATTCAAGAGTCTCTCATGGTTTGCCTCTCTCCCTTTCCCCCACCATTTCCGCCCTTCTTCTCCCCCTTGGTCCTCCGTCAAGTTCCTCCTATTCCTCCTATACGTGCAAACATATGATATTTGTCCTTCTCTGCCTGACTTA